>NC_084663.1:186766300-187391300 GCF_028389875.1 Rhea pennata
TCTGGGCTTCAAAACATTTATAAAATGTTAATAATGCTCATAATATTTCTGAGAAGAACAAAACATTATCTTATTTAACCATTGTATGAAAATGTGGATGAATCTATAGAAAAACAAATTCTGTTTCTAACATACTATATTAGGCAGTTCTTGAATCTTTTATTCTATCTTCCCACCATTATTAAGTATTGATTCTTAAATATATATTTATATATTTTAAACATACATCTTAAAAACAGGGAGTTTGATTCATTTACAGCTGAATGAAAAGGATGGAATATCTGTGTACGCACACACATGCGCACATATGCGCACACACACAAACACACACAAAGAATATAGCTGTTGAGTGCTGATACCAGCTCCCTGGTCATTTAGATAGGTAACAGCTTAAAGTAATGGTGCACTGACTGATCCATAGTTCAGGAGATGGATTACAGTGACCAGAAGCTCACAGGACCCTGAGAGATGTGCCAGACCTTTTTTGGTTCACTAAGCAACCTAAGTGGCTCAACTTTTCTTTTCCTTTAATAACTGTATTGTAGAGCAAGGAATAAAAAGGAAAGAACCTTGCTAGCAGCTTATGATTTCCACATTTCCTCCTATCTCTATGGTTGTTACCATAGAGATTGGAACACTGGAGCTTAACCCTCTCCCAGCTATTTACCAAATGGGTTTGAAGGTATAAGTGTGTTTAAACATGCAGGAAAGATGGCAAGTCCATTACAGTAATAACTTGGCTACATCCGGTGTTAAGAATTGCTTTAGTACTGTTATCAACCACTGAACTAATTTAACCTTTGCCAGAGTTATTTACCATTTAGTGTATTAAAAATAAGATTTTAAACTTAAGCCAAAAAGAAGCACTAGATTTCAGGCAGAGTGCTTTGAGATATGACCCAGAGGTCATTTATTTTTGATCTAGATTCAACAGCTCGTTTCTTTTTTTTTTTCTCAGCCACTTCTTCTTTAGTTTCGTTTTTTTGAGACCTGATTCTTCAATTAAGTTAACATTAAGCACTTAATTATTTACATTCTGCTTCAGCAAACAGTTAAGCTTGTACATAAATCACAATATTTGCATGAATATGGCCTGTGAAAGAAGACTGAATCCAAGTTAGTCCCTTACATCTTGTGCTTGAGTTTGCCTAACTGATAACCAATAGGCTGGATTCAGACTAGAGCCAAGGTGTGAGTCAGCATATAAGCAGAGTAAGGAGTTGAGGCTTGGATTTGAATGCATACTTGATAGTACAGGAATACCAAATGATTACAAGATAACTTATTTAATTTAAGCACTTTTTAAGCTGTTTTGCTGGGCTGAGTTTAAATTCTGTATATAAAGTTAAGCACATGCTTAAAAGGTTTTCTTTAAACATATTTGGAATTGATATAATTCTTTTACTTCAGTAGAAGAGGAGATAGGCCAATACTGAACCGTTCTAAAAAGCCAATTCTCAGCCAATTATCTTCTCGCTAAGAAGATAATTTTGTTTCTTTTATTCCATATCCTTTTCTGTTAAATCACTTTCACTTCCCTGACTCTTCTCATGCACATTGTTTCCTGCTAACCTTTCCTCTAATGTCCAGTTTTCTATTAATCTTTCCACTCTGACTATTCTTTGTCTCTCTTCTTTTTATGGAAGTTTTGGAGAGGTCATTACACTTTTTCATTTTTTTTTTCCTTCTTTCATCAGTTGCTGGAACACTACAGCAAATAAAACCCTCTGATTTCATCTATACCTCTTTTGTGAGAGACACAGAAATCAAAATTTAGTGTTAATGCAATAGAAAAGAGAAGACTAGCACTGCAGGTGTAATTTATGAGAAAGGGAAATAGAGAATAATTTTTAATGTAGGTAAATCCTAAATTAGGAATCAGGATCCAGGCAGCAGGATCAGGATTTTAAGGTGATTCTTTAATAAATATTATTCTCTCTCTCTCTCTTTTTTTTTTTAAGGGTCATGGTATACTGAATAGATTCATTAAGCTTGGTATTACTTCTTTTCTTGAAATATGTATCACTGAACTTTTCTTAAAGCTTGGGAGATACAACATGGAGTTGGAAGAGAAGCGGGGATCTCCATGAAGGGCAGTCAACTGGAGTCTTGGTAAGATTAAAAAAAAAGTACATATAAAATTGTATTTCTCTTAAATTTTCACCATTATGAAGTGGCACATATTTAACCAGCTTTTTTGAAACAGCCCTTACATTCTCTGCATTAATTTATAGTATCATCACATAAAAATTGTGTTATCTTATAGCTGAGTTTGTGATATGACTCCTGAATGAAAACAGTAAGTGACATAAAAATCATTAGTTATTTTCACAGTGATTGTGCTACAGTGTTTTCGTGCCTAATTTCTGAACAAAACAAGATATACAGGATTGTGCTGTCAGCCTCCCAATAACTTCTGAATCTACTGGTTCTGGTTAATTTCAGCTGTGTTGCGGGGTGGAGGTCACAAAGTTTGAGTGAAACTTAGCAGCTAGGGTAGGAAGAGGACTCAAATTAGTGCCTACAGGGTAGAAAAAGCTGCAGCACAGACTCAGAAATTTTCTGTTCTGTTTAATCTGTGGACTTGCCAGTCAGCATGTTTCATTGGCCTGCTGGTCATGGCACACGTAGTTCAGATCTAGCCTCATTATGAGCTGCCTCTCGATCCCCTAATAGTCAGAAGTTGAGGTATTATGCAGGAATTTAGGGAGATCTGTTTAGAAGGGAAAGGGAAAGCAACTGGGGTAGTATCTGCTTTGGATTACTGCAGAAGTGTGTTTGAGGCACATACAACAGGCTGATAGATTTTGTTAGTCTTACCAGGAGTCATGAAGCAGCTTGTTTTTGGTGGGATCTCCTAGTCTCCCAAACCACTTACTAATCCTTCAGTTTTATGGTTGTCTCTATACCTGAATTAGATGCACCTTTTCCTTGCCAAAATGGAGAAGGGAACTGTTGCAGGCAGTTTTAGTGTTTCATTTCTTTGGTTGTTTGGATGTCAGCAGTTGAGCTATTCATAGACTGTCAAATTTGTAAAACTATCTTCAGCTCTACCCAGAAACTAGCTATAATTTGGACTGCCGCTTTAGGTCCCTGACCCATCCTATAACCTATGGGCTTGGAACGGTGCAGGAAGCATGCATTGTATTCCAAATAACTTCCTATGTGAAAAAAGATGTGAAGCTAGGCAAAGAGACAGAAGACGATATTAGAATCTGGCTGCATGAAATTACCACATTCAGTTGCATCTAAATTTGTAGCTGCATGATCATGAACTCCAGGAAAACTGATTGTTCTGAAAGGTATGATCTGCCCATTCTTCTCAGGCAATGAGAAATGGACAGGTTACACTTGCTGAAAGGACTGATTCTTTCACTTTCAGGCTTAGTTAGGCAGCACTAAATTGGCAGGTATTTGTTTAATAATTTTGAATTTTCTGTGTGACCTTAGACAGAGGCTCAAGATCTTGCATAAGACTTTTTAAACAAAGTTCAGATTCAACAGCACTGTTCTTCAGAAATAGCTGAATTTCTTAGAATAACAGAAAACTAAGACTTGTGCATATAAAATGTAATTTTTAAAAACCCACTTTAATAATTATTAAGACAACTGCTGTGAAATATGTCATGATGTCTGAAATGTGCATTTCAAATTTTTTGGTTATCCTCCTGCCCAGCTGAAAACTATCAATTGTTTAATAAATGTTAAGTTTTGTGTGAACAGTGAAGTACTGATATATACTAGTTTAATATTATATTTTGTGCTTCCTGAATTTTAAATGATGTTCATTAAGGGCTTAAATTTAGAAAATGGTTAATGATAGTTGGTTTTCATAAGCTGTTTGTTTAAAAAAGCTGACACATTTTAATTTAAAAATGACTAATGCTGAACTACTCTTTATCATGTATTGTCGAAGGTCTATGATCTATGTATGCTACTATATGTGGTCAGATCCTTTCACCATCATGAAACCTCATTAAATTCACATGCCTGTGCTACCTCAGAAATGTGTATTTTTGTACAGCTTTTAAGCAGTCTTAAACACTAAACAGCTACTTGTATTGTAGACTGAAGAAATTAGGATAATTACTTTCTAGAAGACAATAATTAAAAATACATCTAAAATAATGTTTAAATACATATCAGTAAAAGCTCCCGTAATGTCCTGTCACAACATATAAAATTCCTAAGCAATTTTAAGCCAACATTTTTGTAAAAAAGAAACTAGACATTCCTATAAAGAACATGCAACTTAGAAATGTATGGAACTTCTTTATTATGTGCTACATGCTACAATAAAATGGAAGGTTTTGCTGCACATTACTAATTTTTTTTTTTAATCCCACTATTTTTGCAGGTGTGTGGAGGAGCAGGTCCGGTTCTCACTGTTGCTACTCCCACATAGGTGGACTCTGTAACTGATTATGTGTGGGTAGGGCCCTATTGAAATTAAGGAGATTCTGCAATAGTGCAGGGTTCTGTTTGTGAAAATTCAATTGCAAGATCAGGACCCTACTGTGACTCCTTACTGTGCATACTGTCAGTGTATCATTGATTGTGCTGGAACCTGCCTTATGGGATAATGTAAGTCCTGCTTTTCCTCCAAATGTATTTCAGACATGAAATAATCCTAAAACATTTCTAATTAGAATATTAATATAATTTACCTGCATTCTTTTAATTATGTTTTTTTGGCAGTACCAAATAATATATTCCTCAAAACATCTTAATGGCATTGAGGCTTTGTGGATAGTTGGTCACATGATGAGAAAATTAAGCTGTAAGTACACTGAAATGATTGAATTTTTCAGTAGTTAGTCTTTTCTCATATGCACATACTGCTAAGGGTAAAAAAAGGTGAATTGAGAGGTTTGATTTGTGTGTGACTTCAGTTCTTTTTAGAAAATATATGTAATAACTCTCATAGATATTTCATTGTTATTGAATGATTTATCGTGTGAACCTGAAGTCCAGCACTACTGCTGTTAGGTGGGGAATTTTAAGTTGTTTGTCGTCTTTTTTTCAAAAACACCATGCCTCTGACTTGCTCTTCATTTCCACCCATAACCTTTTCAAAACTTATAGATCTGCAAAACTTGTTTATACTACCAGTATTTGTGTAGGTATTGCAAACAGATTTACTAACATAATTGTCTTCTGCTGAGTGGAATATTGAAATGTTAATAAATGTACGCTTATACTTATGTCAATGTAACTTGGCTAAATTAAACTAAACTGATCTGGCATTTTGAGTGAATTTGATCATGCATGCTGATTAACTGTAATCTTCTTCATAAGAAACTACATATTTTATTGTTCCTAAGTACTTTGTGCTTAATCAATGTTAATTACCCATATCATATGCCAGTGGATTCACCCAAAATAACTATAAATATCTACACTTGGATTAAGGAGGAAGTTCTTTTCCTGTAGCTATGGGTACAGTCATTGCTATGATTCCTATTTTTATATCCAAATGAGCAAAAACTACATGTAGGTGTTTTCCCTGCATAACTAAAGTGATATTATAAACTCCATGCCCTTTCTTGTGATTCTGTATTTCCTTTCTGGTATTCAGATACAAGAATGTTTTCATCAAGGTCTCAGTATTTGAAAAAGGGAAGAACTGGAAAAGCTGTTGAATTTGTGAATAACTATTAAGGAGAGGGGTAAAGGTCTGGAGCAGTTGTATGTAAGGATAATTAGAGGTTCTTCCCCACAGAGCAGGGATGCAGAGAATAATCAGTGAGTAAAGATTAAGTAGGACAGGCTTTTTTTTGTTGTTGTTTAGCACAAGAGCAGCATGAAATGAAAGTAATCTGAAGAAAAAGTAAGACCAAAGAAGAAATCAAAAACTCAGATCAAAAACGGACGAGAGGTTCTTATTTAAAAAAAACAGGAAAAGGATGGCAAAAAAACTTCCTAGAAGTAGAATTAAATACCTAGGTACTCATTGTATTGAGTGTATAATAGATTTAAGTTACACATCTCTTTTGTTTAAAACTTTCAGTATTTTTTTTCTCTAAGATTGTATTGTATTCGAGAGGAGTATATGGGCTTTGAAGAAGAGTCAGTGACTAGCTGTGAATTATCTATATAAATTGAGGACTCAAGGTGAAAGTTACAACTAAGAATAGAGGACAGTGGGATATATGCACTAAAGTACAATTAATGCTAAGCAGAAGCCAGAATTCCTTGTTCAGATACAGAACTTAATGATTTGAGATGGATTGAGAACTGGCTGAAAGGCAGAGCTCAGAGGGTCGTCATCAGTGGCGTGGAGTCTAGTTGGAGGCCTGTGGCTAGTGGAGTCCCCCAGGGCTCAGTACTGGGTCCCATCCTGTTCAACTTCATCAGTGACTTGGATGAGGGGACAGAGTGCCTCCTCAGCAAGTTTGCTGATGGTACCAAGCTGGGAGGAGTGACTGACACACCCGAGAGCTGTGCTGCCCTTCAGAGAGACCTGGACAGGCTGGAGAGCTGGGCGGAGAGGAACCTCCTGAGGTTCAACAAGGGCAAGTGCAGAGTCCTGCACCTAGGGAGAAACAACCCTAGGCACCAATAAAAGCTGGGGGCTGACCTTGTGGAGAGCAGCTCTGCAGAGAAGGACCCGGGAGTGCTGACAGATGACAAATTGACCATGAGCCAGCAATGTGCCTTGTACTCTGGAGAGAGTCCAGCGTAGGGCTATGAGGATGTTCAGAGGGCTGGAGCACCTGCCCTACGAGGAATGGCTGCGAGAGCTGGGCCTCTTCAGCCTGGGGAAGAGAAGCCTGAGGGGGGATCTTATCAATGTGTATAAGTATCTGAAGGAAGGGTGTCAGGGGGACGGGGACAAACTCTTTTCAGTTGTCCCGTGTGACAGGACAAGAGGCAATGGGCAGAAACTGAACCACAGGAAATTCCATCTGAATGTTAGGAGGAATTTCTTCCCTGTGAGAGTAAGGGAGCCCTGGACCAGGTTGCCCAGAGAGGTTGTGGAGTCTCCTTCTCTGGAGATCTTCAAGGCCCACCTGGATGCAACCCTGTCTAACATGCTCTAGGTGACCCTGCTGAGCAGGGAGGTTGGACTAGATGATCTCCAGAGGTCCCTTCCAATCTTACTGATTCTATGATTCTATGATTTTGAAATGTATCATCCTGAATAGGGCTCAAAATACAATTTCATTATTTTCTTTACAGAACAGGAGTTTTGAACTTTCTAGATTAAAATGTTAACAATGCTTTTTCTGAGATTTTTCAGTATAAAATGAAGATTTGAGAACATCAGATGTTTCATTTTACAAATTCTTTAACATTTCTTTACTAAAGAAATCTTGATCAGTATATTTTCTTTTTAAAGTGTTTAGACTCAATGGTTTACTGTTTTCACATTTTCATCCTGTTAGCCATATTTATTCTTACTTGCACTACATCAAGTTAAAAAAAAAAGAAAAGGAGAGGGTAATTTGGTGATTGCAAAACTGCCCCCCCCACCTCCAGCCCTCTAGGTTCCTCCCAAACAAGTCCAAAAAAGTGCCCCAGAATAGATCTAGTTACAGAGAAGGAAAAAGATGAAGGTAACATGCTGGGGAGTTGGAAATGAGGAATCTCTTGGATGTTTCATGTGACTCCAATTTTGTTCAGTTATATGCACTGTGAGGCAGATCACCTAGATGTGACTGCTGCTTATTCCTCAGACAGCACCTTCCCAGTACTTTGTGGAAGAGAATGAAGGGGCACAGCTCTGTTCTGCCTGAGGTAACACTGCTACAAATACTATTTAGAAGAAAAGGAACTCTGAACCAGCTTTCCACTGCTTGCTACTCCTAACTCTCATCATTGAGCACCTGATCTGCTTGTTTCATTGGTTTAACCCTTGCCAAGATGCCAAATTCCTACTTTAAAGAACTGAAACTAGAAAAACAGCAAGAAAGTAGATACCAAGAAAAGTAGTTGATGCTGGTGGAATTTAGGGAATGTTGGGCATTTGCTACATGAGCACCGTTATGCAGACTTGGGAATACATCAGGAGCTGATGACACCAAATTGCAGCAACAGTAGTAAGTTTCCTCTAGTGGCAAATGGAGACTATAGCTCTGGTTCTGTACACCAAGAACAAGAAGCAAAGGAATGTGCCTGAACGTTCAGCATGTTAGTCATTGTAAATTTAAGTTATAAATTCTTTTTCTCTGCTGTTGTTTGCGCTTGGCTTGTATCATCACTGTCCTCTCTTCAAGCTGGATGTAGCATGTTTTTTGTTTATGTCGGATGAGGCACCCGTCATATTATAACAAATGTCATGAACATTGTTTTTCTTCAATCCTTGAAAATCAAAATGTGGTAGCATAGATAGTACTAAATGTGACATCAAAGATTTTTCTGGTTTCAGAGTATTTATAGGAAAAACAATGTTTTATGTGTCACTCCATAAACCTTCTCCCAGTCTCTTTTCCACTCTTAAGCAAATGTAATGCATGAAAACTTTCTTCAGTAGTGTCCTCAGTTCTTAATTTCCAGATACAGCTATTGGTTCTTTGTTGGTACTTTTTTTTTCAAATTTAGGTTAAGGTCCTCATAAAACTTCTCTGCATCCTCTATAAATGACACCATCATGCTGTCATTTGTTTTAAGTCATCAAATCTAGGCTAAATCTGAGTTTTGGAAACTTTTTCCCAGCCCTTCTAAGGATGCTGTTTCTTCTCTGTCAGACAATTATACTTTTCATCCAGGTTTTCTGTGGATCATATCTCTATTAGAAAATCTTTTTCTTTTGCCTTGACAAATGCAGTCTTGCCATGCTCATTATCTATTCAAAGTACTACTGTAAATATCAATTTCCAAACTTACTCATTTGGCTGTTTCAACCCCCTCCTCCAATTTAAAACAATAAAGATAAGCTATCTGTCTTTGTTTTCAAGGCCCATCAAGACTACTTCTACCTGATATCTCTCCTTCAGTATCAAGAGGTTGACACTGATTTTGATCAACATATGATGCCAGCTTCCATCACTCAGTCGTTAAATTTTCAGACGACACTGGATACTTTCTCTTCAGCTGCATCTCATGCATTGGTTGACTTCTTCATAAACAGAACTGTTCACTATCTTCCTTTAATATCTTCTTAATGTTTTATGTACTGTGAAGGTTAAAACAACCCAACTAGACAATAGTTATATTGCAGGTATACTAATGACAGTGCTTATCACAGTAGTACTGTGTCATTTGTACTCTTTTGTACTCTGCCATAATCTATCTCTTATCTCCTGTGTGTAGAATTCAAGCACATTGACTTTTTGTTGTGTGTTTATTCATGGCCCAAACAAATGGAAATTGGTCCAGGGTGAGGCCTCATAAGATTTGTGGTAATACAAATAAATAATAATAATATATATCCATTGGATACTGTAGTGTATCTGTTGGATTTTACTGTGCCTCATGTCACATCATATTTCATGCAGAAAGAAGGTGTTACAAATAGAGGCCTCACAAAAGGGAAAGAAGAAGTGAGCTGCAGCCAGCAGATAAAATGCTAACGCCAGAGGCCTTCTCAGCTGTCAATCCTAAGTCAGTAGCTACTGGCATTTTGCCCTGAAAGCATCTCTCCCTTAGCTTCTCCATGGCAGTAAGAACAGACTCTCCTTCCTCATGATAGAAAGAAGTAAAGTGAGTATTTCAAAGTTTTCCACTGTGTGAAAAAGTAAAAAGGACTTTTTATACTTCCTTAGCTTTCATCTGTTCTGTAGTGACAAAGCATCTCTTGCTACTGAAATCTTGAATTACCACAAGCAGTTGTTCCAGCAATCTTGTTGGTCACCCCTTTTTCAAATGCTATCTGGTTCTCTGTTGAGAAGGAACCTACGCTAGTTCTGATTTGGTATCTAGGTATATTTTTATCTCATAGTGCTCTGTTTTCCTTGGAGATAATGGCTCTTCAGAAGAGTGGTAACCATGAATTGCATCAGGAATTCCCCAGGTATGTTACCCTCTTTCTGGAAGTGGGTCTGCATTTATCCCTTTTCTTTTTTACAAAGTGATACTGAAATATTGGCATATAGATGGTGTACAGATGATAGAATGGGCCATGTGAACAAATGACCCTGCACATGCTAAAGAAAACATAGTCAAATAAGTTAATTTCATCAGCATATGCCACAGAACATGATTACGAATGATTGTACACCTGAATAGGAGAAGTCTAGTAAGAGCTCTGGACTAGTTGATGGTAACTCAGCAGCTGTGAAATGGTGAGGGAGACTGAGAAGCTATACAACCAGAAAACTTGATCATAGTGAGAGTTCTCAATTATCTATATATAGGCTGGATACATTTACCATCAGACCATCATGCACAAACTGTATTTTTAGGTACCATAAAGAACAACTTTTTGAGCAAACTAGCTTGAGAGTCCACAAGAGGAGAGACAGCCATAGATTCAGTCCAGAGTGGTACACAGGACTTTGCTCAAGAAATAACTATGGAAGAGTATGGTATCTCATCATACTTAAATTTGTCCTGTAGGAGACAGGACAGGATTTGTAGGAGAGAAAAAGACAAAACTCCCATTCCAATATTGTTTAACTTTAAAAAGTTTTTAACTTTAAAAAAGAAGAATTGCATGGATATGAAGAAACAATTTAAATGGAAGTTACAAGGATCTGTAGTTTACAAGGTAAACTATTTTGAGGAAGCACAGAGATTTTGGTTTCTAACCCAATTAAACAAGAATTGTCCAGCACAATTGAACAGTAGAACTTGATAGAAACAAATAGACATTGTTCAGAGAGAGAAATCCAAACCAGCAGAACAGAGAAGTGCACAGCTCCGGCAAGTTAAATGTAGACCTATTATATGGTAGTAAGGTTGTAAGGCCAGTGGGTTATCAGGAGATAAAGAGAATATTTAAAGATGACAAAGCCATAACAGGGAAAAAAAAATAATTATTTGCACTGGCAGAGTTTATTACAGGAAGGTTAGGGACATCTCTGCACCAAAGCCATTATAAGGAATGTCTCAAGTCTGAAATGCCAGTAAAAGACATTTTAGAATAAAATGATTGAATAAACATGAACAAATTGCAAGATAACATATTGTTCATTCAATAGTCCTAGAGGAATTCAGAAATGAAATTGCTGAACTAAGAACTAGGTTGTATAATATATCACTTAAATTAGCCTTGATAACAGAGGAATGGAAAGTAGTAAATGTGACACCAATCTTTAAAAGGGCTCTAGGGATGATCTTGGGCTAATAAGTCTGGCTTCTGTGACAGGCAAAATGATAGTGAATGTGATAAAGGATATAATTAATAGGAACATGGATAGGTATAATAGACAGCCATCATCTTGGCTTTTGCACAGGGAAGTTTTGTCTTGGAGCTTTGTTAGTTACTTGGAGGAGTCAACAGATATATGGGTAAGGGTGATGCAAAAACTTTAAAAAAAGGTTCCTCACCAAAGACTGTTACCACAATGACGTATTGGGTTACTGAAAAAGATTTTTTTGTGGATCAATAAATAAATGATTACAGGATAAGCAACAGTATAGCAATCACTGGTTGATATTAAGAATGCCATCTCCCAAGATTGGTGCTAGGACTTTTGCTGGTCAACATGTTTCTAAATGGTTTGAAAAAGAGGAAAAACAGTACAATGATAAAGCTTTGAGATGATAAAAGGAAAATAATCAGTCAAGTCAGATCTAATGCTGACTCTGAAGAGTCACAGAAGGTTCTCACAGCAGGAACTGTGGTGAGCCAGGAGCCCTGGCTGTCACAGAGGCTAGATATCATTGACCCACTGCTCAGCAGCATCTACCAGCAGAGAGGCAGCGGCTGCTGGATTACAGCAGCCAGTCACCCATAAGCTGTGAACTCAGCAGGCTCTGACCAGTCCTGCTGTTCAGGAGGGCAGGAACTTGTAGTTGTTCTTTCTAACTGCACCAGGGGCTGCAAGTTGAGGAGACGAGATTTTTCTCCACGTTTCTCTGGGTCTCACAGCTCCTACTGAGCCTGGAATACAGACTTTGATCCCAGAGCTCCTGCCTGTCACAGGAGCAGAATGCTGCTGTTAAGCTGATGGGTGGTGTCTTGCTGCTGTGAGAAGCCAGGGCTCTCCAGCCATCTTACTGGTGTTTGCATGGATTTCAGCAGCTCCTGCTAATTCGCTGAAATCATTCTGAATGCAGAGGATGATAGCAGAAAGTGGCAAAATGGAACATGAAAAAGAGAAGTGGCCGCTGGTCAGTTTTTGAGCATTGATGAGAACAATGTAGAAAAACAGTGACTAAAAGGCGTGGGTGGCATAGCTGTTGCGCAAGGACAGAAAATAGATCAGGATTCTTCAGTTTGTAAAAATGTTGACTGAGAAATAAGTAATATAAGAAAGAAGTGTAAAGCCATGAATATGTGGAAGTGTTTATTAGAGGAATGGTAGCTCCCTGCTTCTCAGAATAGAAGAAAAAGGAGCATTTGCTCACTGTTTTGTTTAGCTTAGATCTCTCTAAGGTGGCAGAAGGCTGCTTATCACAAGTTTCATGTTCTGTGGCTATATCTTTCCATAGTGCACAATATCCAGCTGTTTACAGGTCTTTAAAATTCCACTTGTCCTGGACCAGCTGTGGCCAATATCCAACTCTCAACCTTGTATTTTCTGCAGACTCATAGCTTTTCTTCAAATAAAAGTTTGTAGCTCATTATGTTTGAAGATGAATTTTCAAACATGAATCCAATGCATTGTGGTTAATTTTTCTAAATCTACAGACTTTTTAAAATTTCTGTTTGTTCTTTTGTCAGGTAGTAGTGATGTTGCAGATGGTCTGAAGGGTTTTACTTGTGTTGTTTAGAAACCTGTGGGCAATGGAAAATACCAGCTTGCTGCTACCTTAGAAAACTAAAAGCAGCAGCAGAACCTAAAGTTAATCCCAGGGGAAATCAGATAAAGTAGCAGAAATGTTTTACACAGCAACCATAAGGTCTAGGGGGAGGGATGGAGTAGTGGACATCATTATACCTTTGAAGCAGCTGAAATGTTCTAATTTCCAAGCTATAGTCCACAAACCCCTGGTGGCATACAAGGCTGTGGTAAGCTGAACAGCTGTTTAGCTAAACCATATTTAAGGCTGTTTAAATAGTGTTTTCAATTAAAAGTTTGATCAGATGTGCATGTGGTGGTTTGTGAAAAATGTCGAGGGCTGATAACGTTCTATTGATCTGAAAAATTGGGAATTGCTCTTCTGGAGTGTATGTAGAGCTAAAGAGCACTGCCTACTTTTTCAGCTTTAGGTTGCATGCCTCTTCAGCAGGAACAAGCGAGAGTGTGCCCAGAAAGGAGCCAGGAAGATCAGGCTAGTGGTGGTAGCCCTTCTCTGCCCCCTCCTGCTCCACTCTCCCAATGCCTAGTAACAGAATTTTCAGGCTTTGTGGCATGGCCCTTGAATATCACTGGTAGTCTTTGGCACCCTTACTTTTCATATATACTTCTGATAGGAGATTTAGTTTTCTGAGCAGTGAGGATAATTTTTCAAGTCTTGGGTTCTTATTAGACAAAGAGTAAAACTTTTCAACTCCACTAGCTGAAAATATATAGCTATTTTGTAAATAAACAGGGGGTTTGAACTAGGTGATGTCCAGAGGTCCCTTCCAACCTCAGACATTCTGTGAATGCATATCTGATTTCACATTACTGGAAAAATAGATCTTTTAATTTTCTGTTCTGTCGTTGATAACATACATAAGCTTTCCTTACAAGTATTAACACGTCTTGCTATAATCTCTGTTTGCTACTTTAAAAAATCCCAGTTCTCTTTGACCAACCTCTCTTTAATTTGTGTAAGCTCCCAGAATGGTAACTTTACACTATAAAGAATCTTCTTTGTTCTCTTACCAGGTCTCCTGCTCCTTTTTTTCCTACTGATTTTTTTCTAGTATTTGTATTATCAGTGCTTATTATCAGTAAGGTATTTGTATTATCAGTGCTTTTAGTTGCCCTTGACATTGGTTACTCCACATTATCCTGAATATCACACAAGCACAACAAAAATAAATTTGCAGAGATCTTGCTTTTTTCCAACATATTCCACATCTTTATATTAGGAATCATGGTTGTTGAATTTTGAAGAATGTCAGATATAGACCTCATTGAAATGGTATGAATTTGTGTTTATCCTGAATAAGTCAGCTGTCATGGGCATCTAAAATTAGTCTAGTGTATTTTAAATAATTTAAACAAAATATTGGGGGAAAAAAACTATTGAGAGCAGCATTTTAAAAGCAGCTAAGGTCAATTGGGCGAGTGAGAATGCTCTGTCTAACCATTCTTGCTCCATATTTCTTATTTGTATGTTTTGACACATATAAAGAAAAAGAAGGGTTTTGTGTACATGCTATTACATTATCTTGCTAAAAAATCTCTTGCTGAATTCTATGATTCTGAAGATCTCTTTCGGTTTCCTAAGATGTGTGGTACATACATTTGATTTGTCTTATGCACATACTCAGAGTTAGGCTAGTAGCTGGATATGATGTCAGGAAGGAATCTTTTCCTTGTATCAGAAAAGAACACAGAAGAGGGAGAGAGCATCTTCCTCTGTACCATGGAAGTGTCATCTGGTGTCACATGAGAGTGACCAGAGAGAGGCATTAACGTGTGTAAACAAGGTGTGAAGATACAGAAGCAGTGCTGGGTTGTGTGGGTAGAACTGGGGATCAGGGTATGCGAGTAAGGAATTTGGGATGGGGATCGGAGCAGGGTTTTGGTGGGAGTCGGGGGGATCACATTTGGATAAATGTGTTGGGCTCAGTTGAAAGTCACTTTACTTCAGAGCATAGCTACAGCACTCTGTTGAATCTAGCTCATTCCACGCTTTCCCTAGCTGATCCCTCCCATGTGCCTCCTGGAACCCTAGCTTCTTGCTCGATTCCTGAACATTTCCCTTTTCTAAACAGGAACCCTGATTTCCTGTTTACTCAAGGAACAATTCTATGCAAACATATAAAAGGTCCCACAAATCCCTCCCATCTCCTCTTATTTTCCATTCTACTGTTCTTTCTTATGCTTTCTGCCTATGGGGTTATGCACTGCAGGTGCAGACAGATTAGAAATAAGATGCTGTGGGAACCATATAATAATGTCCCACTTTCCCAACATTTATTTTGCATCTCCTTCAAGGGAAAAGAGGGGACGTGTCCCCTAATTTGAAATCTGATGATCAGTCTTTTGCCCCTCTTCATGTAGCACTCATTAGAATGTGATGACTTATTTTCAACATGATAAAATACGATTATTTATATTTTTATTTCTATATGTTTGTTGTCTAAACGGCAGAAAAATTTTGTACTTCTGGCTTCTAATCTTTTATGATTTGGAGTCTCTCATGATTTACGACCTTCCTAAAAATTTCCAGCAGATGAGTGCACCTCTTAGTGATAAGTTGAAACCTATTGGCAAGATGCTTGCTTTTTTATTATAATTTGCAGACCTCTTATACGTTTTTCATGAAGTCCAGAGGATCTGCAGAAAGATTGAAAACCATTGCCTTAAGGGATCCCCCTAAGCATAATTCTTTTAAACACACATCTTTTCATAAGTCTTAAGCTTTTATTTAAGCTTTTATTTAACTTTTTTTCTTCTTAATATATGATTATATCCTTATGTCCATGACTAAACTTAGCTAGCCAAAAATATGCTTGCTTTAAATGTTTCAAAGTCAGTAGTCAATTAATGTCTTTCATCACCTGACAATACAAATAACTAACGTAGGAAGATCACTTCAGTAATAAAAAAAAGCATACACTTTTGCTAGAGTCTACATTTTGGTGGAATACTATTTTGGTATTTCTTTCTTGGATACATTTTTATAGTGGATGTAGCGCTTTTTAAGCGAATCACTATCAGTCTTGAAAAATTGACTGCTCTTGTTGCCTCTTTATGTTATTTTAACTTCAAAGGCTGCAGAGTTTCACAATTACTGAGAGGTAGCAACTTGAAGTTTTGGCACTATTGTTTGCAATGATAACTGTTACACCGAGTTGACCTTTTATTATCATGTCAGTGAAACACCAAGTGTCAATACTGTCTGTGAAACAGCATTTGAGGTAATAGCTATTATGTTGCTTTAAAAAAAAAATCTTATAAAGATGGATTTTATAATCAGAAGAGCAAGAGTTTAAAAATTTTTGTCAGGGATGCAGGTAATAAATGTTGTTTATGAATTGTTAGAGGACAAAAATATTTACTTTTTTCAATATACTGCTCTTAAGTTTAGGTACTTTTATCTCTTTCTAAATATCTCATCATAAGCTGGTTATAAAGTATTTAAAGACATGAATCATTTCATTTGTTCAAATATTCACTGCATGATTTAAAAATGGCTACTGCAGGAGAGAAGTAGACATGCGCTTCTTGTAATAGCTACACATAAAAATACTTCATCAGAGATAAAGATACAGTTCCAGACTGGTGAAAATCATCGTATGTTTTGCTATGTGAGCAGAGCTCTCTGCAGAATGGTGATCTCATTCCATCTCCTAATACTACAGTTATCTAAAAAGATTTTCATTGCTAAACTTGATTCTGGTGATTTTATAACTTTGTAATATACACTTGTTCGGAAGAGGGAATATTAACACTTGAAATGTAATTCATTCCTCTTTGACTTACACATATACAAAAATGCATATCTTAAAATACTTCCATTGCATAACAAACTAGTGTGCAAAATTTGAAATATGTTTACTTCTGCCTTGTTATTCTGATAGAAAGAGATGATCTACTAAATCCTGGAGCCACATCATACTTTTATATGCATGGCTTCAAGTCAGCAGCAGCTCCTACCTGCCCGGCTCAAGTTAAAGTCAAATTAGTATGTTTATTCCTAGTTTTTGTTCCTAAACTGCTTCAGTGCAGTCTTGTGAGTGGCACAATTCTCTTTGACCACACTGGAAGCATGCAGGACTTGTATTTCACTCCCGGATTGCATCTGTAACACTTTCAGTTTGGGGATTTCGGAAAATGTACAGGGAAAATGGGTGAACAGGAGAAAGCAAATGTGAAAGGAAAAAACAACTGAAATGAGGAGAACGAAATGATATTCCTTTACAGAAGGAAAGGTGAAAAAACAGTGCAATGAGTGTAGGAAAAGCAGTAGGGTGAAACGGGATGAGTCAAGGGGATCGATAGCTAGCATTTTTTATTTAGTGTTCAGACATGTTATGCTTTATGCAAAGACTGAGACTTTAGCTTTCTGACTAACTGCTGTGCTGTGCTGTCCTTTACTGTCTGTGCATTTTTGCTTTAGCATCATTATCTCTAAGGAAAGCTTTAAATTGACTTTCAGAGGTAACCTCGATCACAAAATGCATTATCCTACCATATAAAAGACTGCCCCAGTCATCTGTGTTTCTAAGCTAGTTCTTCAAAAAATTCTTGGGAATCAGAGCTATTTGTTTATGTTTATTTGTGCTGTTAATGCTAGTCACTGACATTTCGGGGTGGGGGTGGGGCTGTAGCACTTAACAGTGGCAAAATTTGAATGCAAAAGCTAATTGTAATAATTCTGAAATAGAAAACTGGCCTCCATTCTCAAGTGCTTGTAAATGTCCATATGGTATTTGGGTCCCTGCAGTCTAGAAAAAGTGTATTTAGCTAATTGCTTTCCGTACTGTATATAGTGAAGTATATGTGATTGTCTAAATCAAGAAGAGGTTTATCTTGGCTTCACTTCAGTTTGCCAGAACTTAAACTGAAAATGAGACTGAATGAGAAACTCTACTAAAAATATAAAGCCTAGCCACTAATTAGTCATTGTTCAGCTGGACTAGGCAAAGTCAATTCATAACCAAATGTAGCTGCAGAACAATAGATTACTTACGTTGGCTTTCATTACATGTTAGACATCAGTGTGCGGATTTCATCCATGAGCTGTAACAAAATAAAATAAGTTAGGAAATTGGCAAGAAAGGTTTAAGACACTAGTTTGTTTGTTTATGTGTTTGGTTTGTGGATGATTGCTATGATATATAGGGTATTACAGAGTGGTTAATATTTAAGGAAAGTATATACTCTTTTTAACTGAGCAATAAAGTGATATTTTTATAGCGGCTACAACTGAACCTCAGGTGTTACCATGCTAGAAAACTTATTTTTAAATACAGAAATAGGGACCTTCTGTTCTCTTAAATTCACTTGGTAGTGTGCATGAAACACCCTAACTGTCCCGCTGAGCGACACTTTAGTGTAACTGAACCCTCAGCTGATGCGCAGTGGAGTAGCGTCCTGCGTAAAACTGCCGCATTACAGACAAGTGACAGAATAGTGAAAATAGGTGGAACAGAGAGAAGCCTTACAATGCCAATTCACAGATAGTTTTGGAGCGGTAACATCTACTTTTTGGAAGGTAGAACAGCTCTGTATTAATTTGTGCTGATAGAGAAACTAGTATAGATGCATAAGAATCATGTTATAAATTGCTGTGTGATCGACTTGCTTTCCCTGAGCAGTGTCTGCTTCATTGCAGAAAAGCATCTGGGCAGCAGTCTTTAAGGATACTCAGTGAAGACAAGATGACTGAAAAACTGTCCTAGCTGTACTCTTTATGTTCATTCTAAAAGGAAAATGAAATTAAAGCAGACATAACTTTCAGAAGAGCTAAATAAAGAGACTTCATGCTGTATTTTATGATTAGTTTGTACTGTTATGTTGCCTTGCATTCGTGTTACGCTATTTTATGTTACATGGGTCTGTAATTCTTTAGGTTATGTATATTCAGTGCAAAATCACATTTCAAATGGGCCGATATATAGATTTTCAAGATACCTTTTTAAATTGCATTGTAACTGACCATTCTGTGTTGTTTCCAAGTAATATGCAATATCAGGATGATTGTATTCAGAAACAGTCATTAAAAACGTTGTGTCCACAGGACCATTGTATGCCTAGCTCTGCAATGAGGTATGAATGGAACTGTCCCAGGATTACGTTTCTCAGATTTTCTGTACTAACAAGAAAATGTGCACTGTGAACTGTCACTTTGGAGTAGTTTGCCAGTTCCTCAGAGCAGTGCCCAGCAAAAAAGCTCACTTTTCCATCCTCTTTTCTAGTTACTTATGCTCTGGTACTGCAGTTGTTCCTTAAGAGTAGAGTTGTTTTTGTGTCTGGGCTGGCAATCTGGTGAAGGTGGTGTAAGGAGATTATTATGGCAGTCTTGCTCCACTCTAGAGCTTCCTGCACACAGACTGGACTACATGTGAACTTTAAAACTAGCCCTTCACCATGGCTCTTTTGTCTAATTATAATTCATTTAAAATAACAAATACAATGTAAATACACATGACTATTTGTAGACATAGGTTTTCAACATTTTTTTTCACAACAGTATATACTATGTTTAGTAACAAATTATCAGCAATGGCCATTGTAAGTATCAGATAAATGGGATCTTTCTTGAATTAGAGCTTAATGGCTGGAATATATAGAATTCTAGTAATGTCAAGCTCAGATCTTACTTACAGTGAATATGCTTAAAGCATCAGTAGTATGTAGCTAGTCTTAACAGAAAAAAGAACTCTGTGTTCTGAATCAGACTTATTTTTTCATTGTACTCAATATAGTAAACAGAGATAATGTTCAGTAATAACAAAATACTAAACAGCACAGACCACTGCATTTTCTGTGTAGTTAAAGGCCATTAATAATTTTTCTTTGTTCAGAGTAAAAGAAGTTGAAAATATGCTGTTTCTCAGATTATTTTAGTCCAAACATTTTTATCTATAACTAAATCCAGTTTAAACATATGCTACTGGGTTCGCAAATACCTCATGTACTTCAAGAAATTAATTACATTTCAGAAAATGTGATTCATACTCTGAGATTCAGACCTTAGCATGGGATGAATCGCCCTTTGGAGGTGCCCATTTCATTCCACTGACTGCACAGGAAACCTGCCTTGGATTGACTAGCTCGAACTTGAAGTGAAGTGAGCAAAATCTCACTTTAAGAGAGGAATAACAGAGAATTTCATACTGTAGTAGTGTTTATCTGTAGGCCTCTTTCTTTTGGTTAAGAATGGCATCTAATTCTTCACCTTTATTTGTTGTTGTTCTTCTTGTACTCTTTTATAAAATGAACAAGTATAATTGTTACTGTCTCTATTTCCTGTATATTTCTATTTTTTCCAGTCCTTTTCCATCTTGTTATCTTATCTTTCCCTACTTTCTTTTCCTGACCTTTTTAGCAAGCATCTCTCCTGAAGTTTTTCATTTGCTACCTCTCTAGCCATCTTCCCTCCCACGTTGAGAATATTGTCCCAACTTCTGATGTACAAGATTGCTGACTCTTTGCTTTGATGCTGAGAACAGTGTTTTCTGTGAGAGGTATTACTATAGTGAAGAGAGAGAAGAAGAATACAACACTTGTACGAATTTGTAATGTTTTGTGTAGTCAAGAGGTATTGTTCTGCATTAATGTAAAGTGAGCTGCTTGCCTAATGAGCTTGTAATTTTAAGATGTTTACAGAAATGTAAAATCAAATGTGAATAATCTAAAATCCTAATTAAAGTCATTTCAACTTAAGAAAATATAGCATTAGTCTTTATTTTAAAAATGGAGACCTACATGGCTCCCTTGGGAAAAGTGGGATAGTTTTTAAAGGCTGTAGACTCATTAAAAGTTTAAATTGTTTTCCTCTTTCCTACAGTAATATTTTCTTGATTTGTACTTTTGCTTAAAGATCTTTTCTCTCCTTAAGTGCTTTTCCTTCTGTCTTCTCCCTTTTTTAATTAGTTTCTTTTATCAGCCTAGTTTACCTGTTTCTTTCTGCACTGGACTTTCCTACCTCTCTTGCTTCAATACTGATCCATTTTTCTCTCTCTTTTATATATATCTGTTTGTCTAAAATACTGCCTCAAGCATGTTCACATGTATTAAAGAATATATTTACTTCTAAACACTGGATGGATCTGCTATTTTTAGCATTTTCAATAAGCAATATAAGAAATTTAACGATTCAGTAACAGCATTTTAAGCTTTTCATGCCACATATTTCTTCGTAATATCAAAGTACCTTGCCTTCTGCATCAATGCAAATAATTATGGACAGTAACAAACATCCTTGTAAAACTATAGGCTTAAGAAAGAAGGTTCAATACAGGAATACTAACTTAAACAGAGAATCTGAATTAAAGCAAACATAGTACTGCATTCATAAATGGTATGGGAGAAGGTTTTAGATTTTATTTGCAAATGGATTAAACAGAAATGATAATGCAAAGAGTGCTTGTATGGATAGTAATGTAAGCAGTTAAAGTGAAAATAATAAGACAACTGGAGTGTATATTCTGGTAGTATCAGTAAAAGTGGGGGATTTTTTGCAAATCATGCTTTGCTGTAGCAGAAATCTGTAACAGAAGTTAATGTTTTCTGATGGGTATATACCTACATATTTTGTTAGCCATACTGGATGTTGTTAAGATGATCTGGATTCTTTGGGTTTGAGACAATGTTCTAAAAGGAATGTTAAATACAAGATTAAACATAAGTAGTGAAGTTCAGAACTTCTTTGTTTAGATATGTTAAACAATGATGCTGAAATCTCTTCTGATACTCACTGTAATGATATAATAGTAACTTATTAGAGACTGATTAGAGGAATGGCTGAAAGCATCATGTGTAATGCCCACAGGCTTTTAACCAGTGCAGTTATAAGCAGGGTTTTGACTAATTTTGAGGTCATCAAAAAGGCTCCTACCTTGCCAGTTTCATTTGCTGAGCATAGAGATGGCATTACACACAAGAAATTACACAGAAATAGGAAGCAGAGGAACTTTGGAATCTCTCAAGCAGTTATCTATATAATGAATTTTTGTATTGTACAGTAGTAGCAGCACGTTTTTTCTTTTTTCCTAGAATGAATCAGTGGCAACTAATTTTATCATAAAAAATGAATCATATGGAAATTATCCAGAGAAAGAAAGAAGAGTGTTAAAAGCTATGTAAAACCTGTTTATTAGGATTTTCTGGGCTGTATCCTCAAATAGTATAAATTTGTCATCACTGCTTACTGAAGATTTGTCCTTTCTATTAACTGTATTTTGCAATAACGGACCCTGAATAGTCCCTACTTGATGGATAGTTGTATTGATCTTACAGTAGGGTACTTGTCAAATAAGGTCTTATTCATTATGACAAATAATGGATAACACTGGCATATTATTGTTACAAGGAAATTCATCAAACTGACTTAAATTAGCATGGAAGCATCAACTGATTTTGAGAGTACTCTATTGATTTGTGTGTTAAATTTTAAGATTTTTACCCTTGGTTAATAGTAAAATTAATTAAAATTAAAAAAAGAGGCAGTTGTAGCTTGAAAATGTAATGATTTTTACACCAAAGTTTATATATTTTTCAGTTTGCTATTTGGGGGTGGTTATATCTCAGTTAAAATAACCAGTTAAGATGTCTGTCTTTTTAATAGATGAAGAGTAGTGAGGAAAGCATAGCTTGAAATAATAACAAAACAGGAAGGATTTTTCAATAACTGGATGAATATAACCATAGGGAAACACTTGTAAGAGAAGAATAATGTTGAATGAATATTTTTACATTGAGATGTGAAAACATAAGTCATCTACAAAGTCCTGCAGGAAATATGGAAAACTAGATCTTTCTGTTCATAAACACAGTTTACATATATGTGGTCCTGAGTGATGCAATAAAACTACAAATTCCATGAAATGATCTTGATCGCATGACAAAGAAGGCTGGTTAAGATATAAATAGAATATAACTGTCTCTTTCTACGTAAGGAAGATAAGGTGAGAGAAGCATAATTTATAAAACAACAATGCTGCAAGCAGATCCTGGAATTCACATGGTTAGCAGAGGCAGAATTAATTTCACAAATGAAAATGGAAAATGCAGAATCCATGAAGACTGTGATAAAGGTTTGTTTTATTTGACTTTCTCTAGGATTATGAGGAAGGATACTGCTATGTATATGAAAATACCTGTGTAAAACAAAATGTAGAAGAGGAATTTGAATTACGTGCAAGAAATATGTTTCAAAATAGGCTACAGGAGGATATTTCTGTATAGTACTTAAAACAGCTGGAAGTAGTAGTGAGAGGTAATGCAGCCCTAGATCTGACAGTGATCAGAAAAAGAAAAAAAACAAAAATCTTTTAAAATAGTTAAATTAGCTTAGATTTAAAAATCTAAAATGAAGACCTTATGATTGTACAGTACTTCTGGTATATCGAAGAGATCCAGAAAAGGAGTAATCATATTGTGAAAAGCACTGAAAGGAGGGTAAAGAGTTTGAAGATTAGTAGCAGAAAGCTGGTTCAGCAATAACACTGAAGTAAGAGCAAGATTCCCCTAAAATTATATGCTTGGTGAATTTTAAAAAAGTAAAAGCTGCAAATAAAAAGAAACTGGATATGGGAACTTTAAGCTTGTCATCATGCAAAGACAAAATAAAGAAAACAAATAGAAAACTTTGGGCCATGTGATGCTGAGAAAGCCTGATTAACATCTTTGTTAATCTTCTTCTGTTAATCTGAAGTATATGGTATTTATGAAGAAGAAGCACAAGAAAATTTTTCAGATTTCTTCAACTGTTAACTTTTATTTTTGTTTCCAGTAGAGTAACACTGACTGAAAGGAAAACTGGTACCACTGGCTACAAATCAGATAGTTTATCAGAAAAGAGAGTTGAAGAAGCAATAAACAAAAGTGGTAATTAAAAACATAGGAAAGTATCTGAAACTATTAATGGCCAGATCCTATCCTCCCCTCCTGGCCACTACATACAGGTAGCACAAAGGACCCAGATCCTTCTCCACTCAGCAGGCTGGGAGTTCTCCTGTGGGGAAGCCACAGTCACCTTAGAGCCCTCTCGTGTACCAGCAGCGCTCGTCCTTACCACAGATCTGGTAATGGGAGCACGAGAAGGTTCGCCTACTCTCTACCAGTTTTCAGATGTGTTTATTTTCTTAGATGACTAAAGAACGAAAAGGGCTGTAGCCCAGCCATGAGTTCGTAGCACGCTGCAGCTCACGTTCACATGGGTAACCTTCCCCTGCAAAGCAGAGAGTCTTTGCTCGTATCCTCTTCTGAGAGCGGTCCCCAACCCGTGCTCTTCCCCGGGCTTGCTGTGTTTTCTCTGAGTGCTTGTAGGCATGGACCACAAGCATGCCAGAGAGTATGCTAACAGTTAAAAGCTATGGGTTATCACATGGTAGTGCTGAGGCCAGTGCCTGGGCCCTGTCTAGATTACTAACACAGATGCAACCTTATGAACTGCGTCCGGTTTGCAATATTTACAGCTGTACTAGCCTACTCTAAGTTAAAAGTGCGATGCAATGAAAGCCAATAATCTAAAGGTAGCTTTCAGACTACCCTTTCCCAAGCATAAATGTCAGTGAATGTATAAATTTGGATCTAATGGATGAGTTTTATCTCAAAGAAATCTGAAAATAAACCAGGAAATCAAAAAAGTCAGAGGAGAAAAATACAAGGTAAAACAGTAGCTATTTAATGGGGAAGTATTTTTAAATGGAAACCAGAAAGCCCATTAGTTGAGTGAATATTCCGCTCAAAATAAGCGAGGTTACAATAAAGAAGTTGGTATGGAAACATTTGAGTAAATAGATTTAGTTCACAATTAAAAAGCAGTTGGATTCTGTGTTCACATCCTTGTAAGATGAAGGTCTAAAATACATCTGCTTATGGTGTTTTATTCTGAGCCTTTTGAGAAAGACCTGATGCTGAAGTGGACACACTTTAATATAAAATAATGATCTCATACTGTATATTATGGCATAAGTGCTTTACTGAATATTTATTCAGATTTCAAAAAGGGATATGCAATAATATCTTGGGATTAATATAATCTCTGTATTACTTGGACAATTTTCCACTATGTGATGTAATTATTACTAGGTTCCAGGTCATATTTTGAGCTAGTGAGGTCACCACTTGTTTTCCTGATCCTTTCTAATTTTACAGGTTATAGAAAACTGTGTTCAGGATACAGGGGTAGAGGAAATAAGATTACATTAATAGACTACTTTAAAACTAGGATTAATTGATTAAGTTTGAAGACAGAAAAAAATCAAAAGAAAAAATTTTGGAAGGCGGACCGTTTTAGAATGCAGTATGTTAGCATTCATTTGAATATTATCTTTTAAGTTATTCAGACAAAAAGAGGAAATAAACTGCTCAAATACAAACTGTATACAGGTTCTGAAAGGGAATCAGCTCCTCTGGTAGAGCGCTGAGGATGTCTACTTTCTACATTGCCTTGCAAAACCAATTCTCAAAAAATCAATCTAACAAAATGCAATCTTTAGGTATCAGGATACCGTTCAGTTTATGAGGAAAAAAGCTGTCACTATTTTTATTTGTATGTATGTTAAATGTTACATTTTAAAAGTGTATAAAACTAAGGAGCTAATGAGTTACTAGAGCTGTTGTCTAGTGCAGTTATAACCATATGTAGAATGCTCCAGGCATTCTGGTGTGAAGAGTCAGGTACAGATAATTTAAAAGATAACAGATAACTACAATGACTCTCTTAAGAAGCTACTAAATTTGCTTAATGTATGTAATCTACAAAGCAATTTAGAGTGGTTAAACTTGCTTGGTATGTACAGGACATAAATGAAAGAAAGAAATTGGGCAGGATTTTAGAATGCTGTAGACGAAAAGGAAAATGTCAAGAAGTTGAGAAGGAGAGTTTGGGAGTAGATGTTTGGAAATGATTCTTAAAAAAAAATGATTCTTAATGGGGCAATGGGAAGCAAACAGACTGCCATAATAGCCAGTCAGCAATAAATTCACTTGCAGGTTAAGTAACATAATGTATTTGGAGAAGTAGTCCTGCAGAAATGCAGACAGCTTCTCTGGAGGAACTAACCAGCCTTTTCTGGCTCTACTGTATTGCCATCAACCATATGTGCAACACAGTGGGGAACTATGTTGGGAAAAAATCAATTCTACAACATGAATGTATGATTCTTGACTTGCTTTGGCTTCGGTAGAGTTCTGTTCTTGCAAATAATAAGAAGTGTAAAATACATCAGAAAAGGTAAGAGAGTGTAAATGAAAAATGTAAGAAAAATAGAGAAAAAATAAAGCAAATCTCTCAGACATAATATGTATCTAATTGAAAATATGTTTTTTCTAATAATGCTAAACTTGTGATTTGGAAAAACAAAATCCTTAAATAAAATTCTAATGCTAAGATCCCCTTGAGTGTAGTTCCAATAATGGCATGAAACTAAAAAAAAAAAAATTTGAATTTGTCCATGTCTCTCTAAATAGATTATATATTCTAAACCTAAAAACCTAATGGCTGAATTACCAGAACTGATATTTTTTTTTTTTTTTTTTTTTTTAAGGGAAAAAGCAGTCATTTTAGGACTTCTGTGAAAAAAAAAGATTCTGAAAAATGGCATGGCAGATAATGTGGGTACAACTGTCTGCTAGAGAAGTGATCTTGAACTGCTTTTCTCTTCATAGTAGGTACATTGTGTGCCCATCACTCCTCCTTAAATAATCCCTTGCTGGGCAGAGCCTCTCTGGAAAGCTTCCTGAGGAAATGGGGGGACGTCATTTTTGGGAGCCACTGGAAGCCAAGTTGGAGATACAGCTAAGAGGAGGTGGCTGCATCAGAAATTTGGCTGAACCCTAGAGGAATCGCAAAAGGCTTTTCCTGAGACAGGGAATAGGCAATTCAGAGAGCAAGGGCAGAAGGAGCGTAAGGCTGCTGGGAGCCATTGAGCCAATCTGCTCATTTAGTATATCGAGATCATGCCTAGATATCACAGGATTTGCATGTTTTGTAGATGGAAAGATTAACTGGCTTACAAAAAGCAACTACTAAATTTCAGGAGTTCGTTATGAAACTAGCTGATGAATAAGCTATATGAATATTAAAAAGCAAAACCAAACTGTAGAAACCGTTTCTTAGAAGAACTTTCATATATGACTGTGGTATAGTTGCATGGTCTGTGGAAGTGAAGTAGAGCAAAGCAGAAAATCGACTCGGTGTCATAAACCACTGCCCAGTTTTTCACTCTTTTTTTTTTCCCCCAAGGAAAAAATCTAGAAATTACTGGGATAAACTATCTTTGGTTAAAAAAAATACTTAAAAAAAGAGACTTCTCTAAAGGCAGGCATCTGGAAATAAATGTGAAGAAAGACAGCCACTGCAGCATTTAAAGCACTTCTTTGATCTGTTATTATCTTACATCCTTTGTTTCACTTTTCTTGGTCCAGAATATTTCTGCTTTAGTCAGACAAAACTCATACTGAAAACAATGCAGAACGTGACATCCTATCACCACAAACTAATAACTGTGTAATCATCAAAAAGGGGCGCCATAATGTGCTTGAATTAGCACCTGAGTTTTCTACCTTACTATCTGTTTTGAGACAGTAAAGTCAGATACAGGCTTTGAGTCAAATCTTCCTTCTAGCTTAATTTTCTAGGAAAACTATTTATGCAATCATATTGCCTACCAGTCCCTACACCTCTCTGCTTGTTTATTAAGGATATTGTAATTCTTTTTTTTCCCCAGCTGTTAAACCTAAAAATAAAAGTTACAGTGTTGCTAAATAGAAGG
This sequence comes from Rhea pennata, assembly GCF_028389875.1. Classification (NCBI taxonomy): domain Eukaryota; kingdom Metazoa; phylum Chordata; class Aves; order Rheiformes; family Rheidae; genus Rhea; species Rhea pennata. The sequence continues at coordinate 186,793,905 of NC_084663.1, forward strand.
CAAAAGAAAATGTCTTAACCAGTACTTTGAAGGAAAGGAAAAAAGTGAGAAGAAAACTAGTAAACATCTAAAGAAAATTAAATGTCATTACCGATTCTAAGAAAGTTACTGAAGAAATCGACAGATATGTTTTGTTTCAAAGCTCTGCAGGGTCTGCTACTGTACAGTACTACAAAATCCCAAATAACATTATATATTTTTAAAGATGAAGCAAAATTAAAGAATACTTGTGCAAAATGACCAGATTAAAAGTCAGTATATTAAAATTGTTGCATCTCAATGTTAAATCTAGAAAAGGACAATGATTTTGATGTCCAGGTAAAGGTGAATCCACAGGAGAGTGTGTGAGTGAAAATGTTTTTGGAAAGGAAGATTTAGAAGGCAAGTTTTGAAAGAATTGAATTTGGTTAGTCTAGAGAGGAGAAGATTGAGGGAAGATAATCTAGTATATAAAGATTATCATGAAGAATATACTCATCAATTATTTTTTGTACCCAGCTGTGGAAGGACAAGAAGAACTTCTCTTAATTTACAATGAGGAAGAATAGGGTACACATTTGGAAAATCCTTTTAACTGCAAGGAGAGTTAAACACTGGAACCAGGCTATCTAGAGATGGTGGAGACCCTTCCTCACTGGCACTTAAGAACAGATTAGATAAAGAGGTTCTGTCATCACAGTGCTGTTGCATCTCTCTCCTTTCCTAATCGTTTTTGCTTCACTGAACACAACAAATAAACTGGAATTTAAAGAAGAAAGTTGAAAAACAAATTCCAGAATGTAGAGGTGAAAGTGGGTAATCTGAACACATGATAAATCAGCAAAAAATGCAGGTGTCACTTTTTGGTCAGTATATTTATCTTTGTATTTTTTTATGTCTTTCTATCTTTTGAGTTTCATTGTTTTTAATTCTGAAGTTCATGAACACATAATTTTTACTTACAGATCATAAACAAGGATAAAGCATTTTACCTGGTCATGCAAGCAGTACCATCACTCTGTTTATGCTACTTGGTCCCTTGGATATGAAGCTGGTTTCATTGTTGTCAATACACTAGTTCCTTGACTACTAATTCTGTCTAGCACATGCTCTCCAGGTATGTTCAACTTTGTTGATATTATGGGGAAATTTGCTGCATTCAGAACACATGTAGTTCCTATTAAGTCTTGTATAGTTAACTAGAGTTTATTATTTGAGAGAATATCTGAAAAAGCTTGTGATTCCTAAATAAAAACAGAACTTTGATGATCAATTTTACTTTCTATGATTAGGAGTAACAGCCTATTTTTACTGTGATAAGGAAGTTCTCGTAGTAATAAAGAAGAAACCTAAGTGTATTATCTATACTGTGATAATGGCACCCTTAAGTAAAATTAGCGATATTAAAAGTATCCTTTATATTTGTGCTCCATATCTCAAGATATTTTGTTTTCCTACACTCAAAACCAATATTAAAAAGTATGCATGGTCCATGTTACCAGCATCTGTAATCTTGATTCTAGTGAGAATCATTCATATATATGCTTTTGTTGGAGCATACAATACGTGACATAAAAGAGCAAGTATATTGATGTAATGAAGATCTTTTGCCTAAATTGTCAATTCTGAATACTAATGTGCCTGTTCTCTAAAATTCAATTTGAAGGAAAATGAGAAAAATGTTTCATTACTGTGATAAACAGTAAAAATGTATATCTGTTAGCTACTTAATGTCTTATGTTTATTTTTCAGTGTTTGTTCTTATACTTGGTCTGTGACAGGAGAGGTTGTGAGCATTTGAAAATGGGCGTTTTATTGCACCTTCTTCTTCCAAGTCATGTTAGAAATGTTTCGATTATTAGAAGCAGCTGTATTAGAAATGTGAATAATATGCAGAGAATCAAGTGATTTTTCACTCACTCAGTTTCCTAAAGAGGAGGATTTAAATAAGGGAAATAACACCCCTTCACTTTTGTTGATCTGCCTTGTTATTTTTACATATAAGAACCCAAGGGTTCCAGTATAACTTTCCTGTTCGATATTGCAAATGAAACATCTAGATTTACCAGAACTGTTTTTTTTTGTTTTCACTTTTTATTAGAAGACATTTATTGTGTTATTTGAGGAGACCTCTTAGAAGGAGACCACTGAAGTCCTAATACTTTCATGAAACAAACCTATCTAAAGAAAGATCTTAATTTAATTTGATATATTTAATTTTGAGACTTTTATTTGCCAACAATAATTGAATGCATTATAACTTTGTTAGCTACAAAATATATTGTATGTTAAAATTTTCACAAGATCATGGAGCAAGAATAGGAATTACGTGCATTTTCATACCAGTATAATTTATGTAGAGAAGAAGAACAATATATTTCTCAGAGAAGCTTTTGGGGGAATACATATAGCAAGTAATTTCAGAATGTTTAATTCACTCTTCTTTAAAAGGATAAAAAATATAATTCTTGGACAGAAATAAAATACTGTTTTATATAACCATCTGAAAGACTTGACTTCCCATGAAAGTGAAAGAAGTAACTGACGATCGTAGGTATTTCTTGAGCAGAGAATAATGGCTCTACATTGTGAGATGCCTTAATGAATTGAACAAATTGAGAAAAATACTAAACTAGTGTAGCTCCTTTTTCCTATAATTGAAATCTACAGTTGTCTATTTTTACTTGGCAGAACTTGCTCTTCAACATTTGTATTAATTTCATAATGTGTCAAAGTTGAACATCCATACTTATAGTTTGAAGCTATAAATACATGCTATATTTTTAGCTTTCCCGTTTCTTTTTTTTTTTCTTTATTTGGACAGTTTAAAAATATTTTTTTACTGACTAAAGGAAATGAACCAGAAGGTGTTTATCAGCATGAAAAATCCAGTTTCTATTCTTTTCTAATTCTAATCTAATCTATTTTGGGTAGTATGCACTCCACAAAGATATAAAAATAATAGAATAGAATGATCTGAGCCCCATTTTCAAAGGTGCAATGAATTTAATTTTCATTTGATACTTTTGAAAATATTACTTACAGATTAAATTGAGGACATTCAGAAACAGTAAGAAATAGTTAAGGGGCTGTTAGGAGGAGGAAGAATATATGCAATCTGGATAATTAATTTTGTAGAGTAAATAATATACAAGCAAACTGGAAAAATGGAATAATGTATAAGGTTGGTAGGAGTATCTGTAATTGGAAGGCATGGGATAGAATTTGGAAAACATGATGTGCGGTTATTCTATCTTAACAGATTTAATAATGGTTTAAAGTGGTAGTAATTCCATTATTTAAAAATAGCTCAAATTAGACTGGACAAAGTTGTAGAAACTGTAGTTCAGAAAAACAATTCTGTGGTTGGACATAGGTCAGAAAGTATAAGCATTAGCATCTCAGAGTTTGGAAGTTTTTAAGCCAATTTTGAGAAATAAGCAAGAGAATGTCAGAATTCAGAAGATATTTTCTCTGGAATTTTAGAGATTGTATTTATGTGTAGCTGGGGGCTCTACATACTAATACATGATATACAGCAACAGTGTAAGTAGAAGGTTGTTCTCTTAATGTGGTTTGTGCGTATGTTCAGCCCTGCATTTGTATAACCCAGTTTTCCGCCTAGGTTGGCCCAAGCTTAAAGAGTTAATTTAACTGCCCAATTTTTATAAAGTGCATGAATAACTCATCTGGGATGCTTTTGGCTTCTTCTTTGAGTGTTTGTATAGATGGATTTCATTGCTGGTATACATGTGCCTGTGAGTACAAGGACAAATTATTTGAACAAGCAGAGTCCATTAGATGGTATCAGTAGACTACCACTTGAAGCACCTTCATGTCGTCTAGTCTGTCCTCAGGGCATTAAATAGTGAAGTGTGTACAAACATTCCTGATTCCACTCTTTCCATCCTGCCACAAAGATTGAAATAATGCAGAAGATGTACTACATGATTCATTGAACTTTATATATCATAATATAATTAATTAAACATAGTCATTTGTTTAATTAAGTCTGTCTCCTTATGACCATTAGCAAAACATGTTTTGAATTAACATATTAGACACATCCCTTTTTAGAAGGATAAGACAGTCACAAATTACTGAGATTTAAGATTTTCCCAGGTTTGATTCTTCAGAACCTATTTATGACAATACTCTTCTTGAAGAGAGACATATCCCATGGTAACATTTCCTTTTTCAAAGAGGAAACATACAGTGGGGCAAACAGGGAGAAAACCTTCCTTGGAGAGAAATCAATTTATTTCTAAATTCCACAAGGAAAGCTATAGTTAGACTCAGTGTCCTAAAAGCTGAGATTCTGAGCTTTTGGATCACGTCATTACAATGGTCTACTTGTATTGACAGGGGAGTCTGACGATGGCAAAAGGAGCAGGAGTCCAAGCACAAGTTGCTGCCCCTGCATGTAGCAAGGGGTAGAGAGATTCATTAGCAATATAGTGTACCTTGGATTCATATATTTTAAAATACAGGGCCTGAAAAGACCGATTTTATTTCTTGGATGGTCCATGCAGCAGCACAGAGTGTTCACCTTGATAGTGACTGGCTGAGTGCTGACTTTTGTTTTGAGCACCTTATGTATTTAGAAGCCTGGTAATAAGTGTTGTGGCAATTTCAGTACCTTGTTGTACATAGTACTGAGCGATGTGTTGCTTTCCTGGCTTTTCTATCTGTTGTTCTCTAACAAACTATCCAGCGTAGTAGAAATAATTAACATCAGAAACAGATTCCCTTTTACAGCTAATTGCAAAAGCAAAGGTACCGTTACCATTACCTTCTGTATCTGCTACTTTCTTTGCAGGAAAGAGTGAGGTTGCTGGCAGTCTATTTTGAACTATCAGTGCCTCAGCATTTTCATTTGCTATTTCAGATTCAAACTGGAGGAGTATCTATATCTCCTAACCAGATACTCATCAGTGATTTTGAACTGTCTGCCCGGAACACACTTATTTTTATGTATGAGTCCATGCAGCAGAGAAAAGCCATTGTATTTTCAATAGGAATGTCACACTACCTGTATGTAGTGCTAACCTTCAGTCTTTCTCTGGAATCAAGGAGGATTTTGATTTTTGTTGTGTTCCCTACCCTCCTAAAGTGGTCATCCTAACAGCTTGTTTCTGAAGATAAAGAGCTCAAGTGCAGCACACAAGGGATGATCCATTCAGTTCACACAGTTCTAAAACTGTATGATCAATAGTTCCCAGAGTTAATAAACAGCAGCACTGATTTGAAACACTTGGTTAATGGCATCACTGTTATACACCAGACTATCAAGAGCTTTTTATCTCCCGCAAGAGAGATCCTAGACAGTAGCAGGTCACATTAATCAACTTCTAAGCTGCCCATTAAGGTCGGTGAAATGTCTTTCAGTATTTACAGTTTCTCACAAAATATCCCATACTTTGTCTACTTTCTGCACAAAGTTGACTAAAACAGCACCCCTGTAACTACACAGTAGGTGCCACATCAGGTAGCTATGGTACACAAATAAGTCCTCTCCCCATTAAAAATTAGGTAAACCAATCACAGAAACACTGTCTGCCTTCATCACAACTTGATTTGCCAAGGGTCTGGGTGACAGATAGGGATTTGCTTAAATTCAATGTTTCTGTGATCCTCAGGGGATACTTGGTATCCATATAAATATATCAGAGTCAGGACCCTCTGCCTTGAACCAAAAGTGTTCATTTTTCAGGGATTTACCAAACAAGAAGTAATAGCCAATGCAATAATTATATGGTTTTGTCAATACATCAGTGAGGGGCAAGATCATCTTCAGAAACTTTCAGGAGCTGTATGGCTCTAGAATTAAATCAATCAGAACCAAGCAACATTTGAGTTTAGGTAACACTGGAGGCTCTGAACCTTTCTAACTTTCAGATATTGAAACAGATAATCTTAGCAGGGAGCCAACAATCATGACTGGTTTCCAAATTTGTCTTTTTCAAACGGAGACTCTGATATGTGCACTCGTTCATAACAGACAAGAAACTGCATCCTGTTCTAAGAAGGATGCTGAGAGTTCCTGAAAAACTGTTTCATTTACCTATTGAATAACATCTTTTTTCTATGCCTTTTTCTGATAACTTTCTTTGAATCCTGTGAAATTTTCAATACAGTCTCGTTATGGGCTTAGCCAAACATATTCTCCGAACATAATCATCTGGTCCTGCAGCCATACCCAGCGCCGTTACAGCTGACAGACTGGCCGCTGCCTGGGTGGAATCTACTGATGGAAACTATTCTGCAAAGGCACAGGTCATTTTGCATTAGAGTCACTTTAACTGGTGTTACTTGCCATACTAAATGTAAAGACTTTCTAAAGTTTGAGTATCCTAGCATTATCGGTTTCTCTTAACCCCCTCTGTTTCAATAGTACTAGATCATTTACTAGCTTTGAAACTAATCAGAGTTTACATAATTCCTCTAAAAGTTCGGCTAAGAGTTGTTTCCCTGCAATAGCTGCCTATCTTCCTGTATATTGGGATACGCTATACTTTTCACCTTGCAGTAAGAAGATTTCTGAAAGGGGCTTTGTTTATATTTTTACTTAAGGATGGAAAACTGTCCCATCTATCCATCTTGCCATTTTTTCCAAAACAAACTAGGCTTTCCTCTCTGCTTGAGAAATATCTCTATGCCTTATAAAACATGTGGCAGGGACTCGATGGGAAATGGGAATATGCTGTATGTTTTATGAAACTCCTACTGAAGTAATAGGAAATTTACACAAGCTTCTGGTATTCTAATTACTATGTTAACTGTACCCACTTAAGGTGCACTGCCAAACTCTAGGAACAATGCCCTCCTCATTTAGGAGAAGCTTGAACTACTTTATCTTCGTTTTTTTACTTCACTTTTCAGCGAACATTTACATTCATTCCTCAGGCTTCAGTTCTTAGCAAGTAATTTTCTTCGAAGGGGACAGGTTTCTGTGGATTGGCAAATTTTCTTCTCTTCATTTCCACTCCCTACTATTCTTTTAGATTCTGCTTGTAGAAAGACCAGCAGGTTTTTAAGAGCACAATATGCATGACTGCATCTTTTCCTCTAATACATCTTCCCTAACAGTGGGAACCAGGGGCTCTCTCAGAATGTGCTCATCTGAGCTTCCAGTTCCCTAGGATCTTGGAAGGATTTCTGGGCAATAGCAGCTTCAGCATCTGCCACAGATAGCAGGCAAACCAATCTTTGCAGCACTAAGAAGAAATAGATTTCCAGGACAGAGGCGATGGACTCTACTTCAGAGACTTTAATTACAGCACCCTTCTAACACTTCTTCAGAATAGCAGGAAAAAAAAAAAAAAAAAAAAAAAAAAAAAAAAAAAAGAAGCTTTAAAACGACAAATGGAAAGGATGGACATTGATTAACTTTTCATCTTTTCTACCTATATAGAAATGAGGGAGCATCAGATGAAGTTGCTTGTAGGCAAGTTAAAAGCCAATAATATAATGAATTATATTGTTTTATATATTCACGGGTAATATACCTCTAAAATTCTGTGCCAGAAGATAGTATGAATGCAAGAAGTTTACATGGATTTAAAGAGAGATTGTAGAAGACCTTGGAAGAGAGATCTAATGAAGGTCACTGAATAGAAAAACCACCTCAGTCTTAGGAAAAACCTTGAGCTGAAAAACAGTGGAATGCTGGAAGACTATGCAGGGGCAATGTCATATGTGCTTGTCCTGGTCTTGCTCTCTTCTGAGGGGGTAAGAACCTCCGTGTGTCCACTGTGGACACAGGATAATGTGCCAGGTGCGTGCCTGGCCTGAACCAGGCTGGCCTCTCTTACGTTCTTTAATAGGGTTTATGTATGAATCTTGGCCTGACGATAGTATTTGCAATAATGAAACAAATATTTCAGGACCTTCTCCTCTCTAAAATCAATGAACTAGAGCCTAGCTTACTCCTTCTCCCTGTTATTGCACTGTCAGCTTTGCTAAATATGTGGTCTGTGATATTTTGAAGATTTTATAATGCAACTTAATGAAATGTCTCTGCCTCATTTCTGTTTCCTCACTTCATCATGCCCTTATCAAAACCATAGTTTCAGCCTCTTTATCTTTTCAGAAGCTGGTTGCTATCATTATAATTTTGATCAATGACTTTTCTTTTTCCTCCTGCTTGTCTTCAGATGCTGCCTAGTACAGAGAGGAGATCTTTGAACCCACCACAGAAAACACCAAGCAAATTAATAGAAAACCCATGAGATAGTGTTGTTTCCATCACAGACATTTGGCAGGAGGAATCTCATTCGAATTTTTCTTAAGTATTAATAATATGAATAGAATGAACAGTAATATTCATTTTGATCCTTATTTAATAAGCCCACTTAATTGGGAGTTGGACCAGATAATCTGCAGAGGTCCTTTTCAACCCCAACTGTTCTGTGATTCTGTGAATCCTCAAAAAATCAGGTTCAGAAAGCCAGGATCAAAATCTTCAGAAGTTCTCAGAAATAACTTATTTTCTCTTCCTTTCAACTTGGGGAGCTGCCCTGAACCTAGGTTTTTCCTCCTGAATAACTCAATGAGGACAAGGAAATTCAATGCAAAGTCTATATATTTAACAGAGATTTAGATGGCCAGTGCTTATTTCTAGTTTTCTGGTTAGTTTAAACTTACTTCAATTTTCAGTAGACAGGCATAGGTGAATGCAGCTAGAGCTTGAGGGGTAGGGGAATTGGAAGGGATGCTAAGCCCTGCATAGCATCCTTTCACTCTCTGTCTGCTGGTGCTGGTAGGTCTGCACCTAAACAGCCAGTGTTTTACAAAAAAAGATTCTCCTGTTTGGCTTTACTTTAGCACCTCAAGTTAAGCAAATTAAGGCAAACCTCTGTGCCAGGACTCTGTCTCTTTAACTTTATATGTACACCAGCAGGCACAGTAGGAACCCATTCTGTTTTGAACATACTATAATATAAATGACTGATAGGAAGGAAGGAATCCACATTTTCTACTACTTGTGTGGCCTCCTGGAATGATTAATATATGTTTAATGACTTTTATATGTACGCTTCATTTAAATTAAATGTTTCTTTCTAATAAGACCACTTAAATATGAAAGTAGGGCAGCCTGTATTAAAGTTAAATTTACCATAAATTTACCGTAAAATAATATAAATTAAGAAGACTATGCAACATATTTTGATGCCAAAGTTTTAAAGATAGTCAAACAACTGAGCGAATGGAAGTCACTGGCAGAACACTTGGAACTGCAACTTACGAAATGCTGAAGCTGCCTTTGATAGCTTTTTTTCTTAATGTATTCACCTACTTTATATTAATGACTAGTATGTTCAAAATTGAAAAGTCCACTGGGAGATGAAAGAAGGCAATTTCATTTTCTCACTGAGTCCATGAATGAAAATTGTAAGAGGATGAGATGTACTAGTTCTAAAATCTTGAAGGTCATGGTGACCAGAAACATCACTTAACTTCACCAGCTGACAGTGATTAGTCCTTGTTGAATAAATCAGTTTTCAGTGCAATATGTTCTGATAAATGTACTTTTTTTTCCTTGTATGTTAAGTACATTTACAGTTATTTAATTTAACTGATAAAAATGAATTGCTCTTTTGCTACATTTTAATTAAATTACATTTTCCATCTACACACAGTTTACAAATTATAATTGAAAGATTGAATCATGTAGTAAAGAAAAGCAATTAAACTTTCTGTCATAAAATGTAAAAATTAAGAATCAGAGGTTAACTATATAGTTGGTAAAGTAAAAATTGTACAGATATGGAAGAATGATCTGTGGAGCAAAATGAATCATCAAGTTTTGTGGAGTGGCTATAGTTACATATGGTCTTTTAAAATGAAAATAACAGATACAAATGTGAAATGGTATCAAAATATACTTTTTTCCCTTCTATTTTAAATCATAGTTAAAATTGGATGCTGAAATGAGAGAGAAAAACCAATCCAGCCAGTCTACTGATTGTATGCACTTGTAGTTCTTAGTCCTAAATGGATGTGATAGGGGTCCTGCAAGCACTTGAGAAAGCCTTGGTAATGCTCAGTTGGCCAGGAGTTTCTGGGGACCTGCACAGGCCCTCGTTTCTCTTGGAACAAAACTCAAGCAGCTGTTGCTTGTATAAACCATCATGGTGTGGTAGCTGCACCCATCACCACTCGTTTTATGTCCCTGAGATTTTTGAGTGCGTGCACCTATATCTGCAACTTACTCTCGGAACAAGTTAAGGAAAGGTGGGCGGCTGAGTTACTAAGAACTGACTCGGAATAAGGTGGAATGAGATGGCCTGAGGTTAGATGACCCTGACTATCAAGTGTGTTGCTTCAACAAATAGCAATTGCTTGACAATTGCTCTAGACTTGGAAAACATATGTTATTGTGCTCATGCTGTATCCACTGATAGAGTTTATTTTTGTTGTTCATATTGGATATTTCTAACTCCAGTGAATCTACTAATGTGTGAAAACATAGATAAGTCCAAACTAGAGGTCTCAAACTTAAAAGTCTCTCACTTGAAAGTCTCTCACTTGTTAGGTCTCTTCCTTTTGGCTAGTCGATGTCTTTCTTTAACTCAAGAATCAGGCTATGTCCAGCATCTACAGCGATCTTTGAAATGCTTTTTTTTCTGAATGGTCTCTTTGTTAGGGTTGGAGACGTTTCAGTGAAAGCATATCTCAGTTTTGTGCTTGATGAATGCTATTGTATTAATTATCTTCTTGTATTGGTTTCGGCATTAAGGCTGTTGGACAAACTGAGGACTAACTACACCCTCATATCTCAATATTTAAGGCTAATGCAGAAGTTCAGCATTGATTTAATATTTTTTATACTGTAAGAACTTAAATTTCTTGCTCTGTACTGTGACAGAACTTCCTTTTGAACTGCTGTCTAAAGTTACTGTTTCTTCCCCTTTCAGCAAGTTTTAGTAATAATATAAACATCAGTCTCTTTCAGTTCAAGAATTGACATTATTTTTTACTAAGTAAAGTATTCCTTTTCCTGCAAAGCTGCACTGTCCCTGAAATAATCCTTTTCTATTTTTCCCTTACATCTTAACATTTGCCTGCTTAAGTACCAAGAAACTTCTCAATATGAGAAAGGCTAGAGAGGGACATAAAAGATGGTAGGGAAAACTGTTTTATTTTTTTGGTACAGATTGGTGAAATAAAAAGGAAGGGGGGCAGCATGCAATATATAGCATGTGTATGTGCTTAAATGGTTAGAGAGGTGTGTGTCTGTACTAAAGAAAGGAAGGTAAGAGTCCATCAGGAGTCAGTACGTGGGCACTTGTGATCTTAGGGAATTAAGGAGGTAGAATCCCTTGTGGCATGATTTGCAAGAGAATGTGTGGTTATGAATCATTCATTTACACAGCATTATAAAGTAGATAAAATACTGTTTTATTATTTGATGAAGACTTTAGTTATCAAACTCAGCAACTTCTGTTACACTTCAGTTCCCTTCCTGTCTTTCCCCCAATTTTCATGCACTTCTTGCATATTTCCAGCAGCCTCTGCCTCTGGAATGATGAATCTCATATATGAGAAATGAACAATTTTACTACTACTTATGTATTTGTCATTGCGTGATATAACCTGTCATTATTTTAGTTCTTGCTTTCAAGTGAAATGTTTGCCAGTCTTTGTTTTGTAGTCATGTATTATTAATAACTTTAGTAAGAATACCTAGATCTAATATACAACTTTTTATCTATTGAACTCTTTTTTAGAAGTCTTTTTAAGCCTTGAATGAGATTTTATATCTTTCAGAACTCTCAGTGCTCAGGTAGAAGTGGACTAAGACGAGATTAAACTACATTTATACCTTCTCACTGTTGGGCTGCTTCACAGACACTACCATAATTACATAGCTCTTCTAGCCTCTGTGTGCCACTGACTACCTTTTAGCCACTGCTCTGACCAGAATTTGTGCATTTTGTTTAAGCATGTTCAGAAAATTATGCTAAGTTGCTTGATTTATTTTTATTTGTTTACAGGTCTACTTTACCTGCAGTGGTGAGCTATTATAATATTACGATTTTTGTGACTTGCATAAAGCTTGGAGCTTTCAAATCATGTATCAAAGGTAAGTTAGTTTTTAATAATATTCTTATTTGTGTACTTCCCTAAAAATTTTGTACGCTTATGGGGACTTTTTATCATTTAATTGAAGGCTCAGCTCTGATGATAAGGCACATCTCTGAGTAAGTGGGTATTGTAAAGTAGCATGGGTTCCTGCGGGGAGCTGCAGGAGAGATTTTCTCCCAGTGCTCTGCAATACACTGAGGAAGTGTGCATACTGCATCAGCTTTTAAAGTAGTGCAACCTGATCCTTTCTTTGCAGCTCAAGGGATGGGGGTGGGGAGCGAAGGTGAAAGAATAGCAGCCCAGATCCTCCTTCCCATTTTGGGTCTGGTTCACTCTGTTGAGTGAAGAGAACATTAATTGTGCGTGACCATTATGAGAAAGGACCCTTTGCTCTCACCCTTCACAGTTCTCGTGTCATAGGAAGATAAGGCCAGGTTTAATCTAGTCTGTATTAAGAGAAACTAAATACACTTACAGTGTTATAATGAGCTTCCCCCTCGTTTTCATTTTCCCTCACTGGTATGTAAATCATTGCTCTAATGCTTGTAAGGGATAAAAATCTGTAGGAGTTACAGAACTGAAGTGATTGCACTGATGTGTAGCTCCTTCTAGTTAGTCTTCAGTGTTTATCCCACTGTAGCATTATAAAACTAAAGCAAAGTGAATTCCCAATCAAAAGAGACTATCTATTACTACTCTAACCTACAGATAAAAATAAAATTGTCAAAAATTTAATAATGTTGGCTATTTTATTGGAATTATACTTCTAGCTAGAGATTGAAAAGTTATCAAGATATAATAGTTCATAGATTTAATGTGGAAAGACTACCAAAATTAATATTTAGTCAGTAGTTGTGACAGCTAATCAGTATACTGTCATACAGTGGAATCTTTATGAAATTTCTTATTTTATAAAAAAAAAAGATATTTGTGCATATATCACATTCAGCCAGAAACAAGCACATTAAGAGTCCTGAAAAAGCACGGTGGTTTCAATATTCTGTTTTGCCAGTGTTGCCTAGTTTTCAGCACATTTATTAATGCTTCGTGCAGTCTAAACTGTGTATTTCTCATCTGATGAGCTATTAATGATTTCTTAATAATTCTAATGAATTTATCTTTTATAAAAGAAATATCTGTATTTGTAATCTATGCTAACTGTATATTTTTAGTCTGTGCTAGGTGTATGTGTGTATACACATTTTAAAGTAATGCCCTTTTCAGCTACTATCACATAGCATTAAGAATATTAACTGTACAAATAGAATAGAAAATATTAATGAAAACTAAATTATAGTACTTTAAAATATTCTGAGCAATACATTACTTTTTATGATGCATAAATGCCAAACTTGGACACTATTCTATTAGATATCTAGCAGTTTAACTAGAGGACATTACCCAGAATCCAGAAGTAGGTGCAAAAGAATGAATGGGGGAATATCTTACTTCTCATTTCCAGATAATAGAAATGAAAGTTGCATACAGTTTTCTCCCAAAGTGCTATCAGTCTTCAGTTAAAAGGGTTATGCCATCACTTTCTAGCTGCTGGAAGGAAGAGAGAGTTTTCTTCTCTTTCCCACTTCTAAAATACCAGTTACTATAAAAGGGTAGCTGGATCTGTGCTGCTTTCTTTCTCTGCCTCAGGCTCCATTTTAAAAAACTTTTTTCCTACACCTATATCTTGTCTGTCTTGAAAAACTGCTGCACTGTTCTGCCTTTAATAATTTTGTCAAATGGCTGCAACAATACGAAATGACCATTTTTGATAATTAAAGAGCTAGGTAGAAGCTTGTATACAGCAGTAACTGGATTTTAAGTCTTGTTAGTTATGCATGGCTGCTACTGTGCTACTGTGCAACAGCTGAAGCACTGGAACTGCCTGCTTGCAGAACCAGGAAGACTATGCTGTCTGTATCAGTGAAATTTCCAAATTTCACTAATGCTACTAATGCCCTTTACAACCAAAAAGATAGAAACATGTTTGAAGTTTTAAATGAAAGCTGTAGAAATTCATAGTATAGGCCTTTATTATCACCAGAGAAAATTTACTGTTACTGTTAGGGGTCAGGAGACTGCATTTTCCAATGGATTTCGAAACAAACAAACAAACAAACAAACAAAACAGATGAAATATAAAATCATGTTTAAAAAGTAAAAAGTATCAGAGACAAAATGGTACAGCTAGACTAGTTACAGATGCAACACTACAGCAGAAGTCCACTGATCATTTTTTCAAGTCTCAAAAGAGAAACAAATGACGATTTGGGTAATCATCTGCTAAATTTCTCATTTACGTAATTCAGAAATCAGAAGAAAAACACATTTAGATAAATCAATAATAGGCAAACTATATGTTTATAAAGCTAACAATATTATCTTGATCTTGCATACATGATGAGCATTTGTACTGTAACATGAAATTAAGTTAAAACTGTATATCGTGTATGTAAATACAGGTTTCAACCTCCCAGTGAATTAATAGTTTCACTTTTCTTTGTTTGTAGTCTAGCGATCCAACTCTCATTTCCAGTGCTTTTTGACAGTTAAAACAAATGGGGCTATTAATGTGAGGAAGTATAACTGAGTGTATATATATGTGTGTGTATATATGTATGTGTGTATATATATATATCTCCCCTTACATTTATGGATTATCACATTATTATATGTAAGACATTTGTAATACAGAGATATTTTATTTGCTAAACACTAGTACATTTCCATGTGGGATACTGAATTGACATTTGTTTGACAGATCTGCAGAAGTACTAATACCAATCCAAAGGCCTGAATTTCAGAGCAAAATGGATTTGAGGTACATAGAGATCTAGTGACGGGAGCTGGCTCTGGTTTCCAGACCTTGTCTGTAAGCCACGTCTCCACCCAAGCCACTTCTCCTATCTACCTCCTACATCTGCCCGCCTCTTGTTTTCGGAAATCTTACACCTTGGGGTTACTTTAATTTTGTTGCCACCCTGATTTCTTTTGGTGACCGGCTTCAGAGATCTCAGAAGACCTGATAGCTGCACCAGGGCTCCAAGTGTCCCAGAAGCAGGGAGCCCTCCAGGAGCTGGTTACAGCTCTCTCAGCCTTTGGCCAACCTATTCCTTGTAGATTTTAGCATGCGTAAGTTGACATCGATCCCTCAAGGGACTAGCTACCAGCTAAGCAAAACTGGAGCACAGGGCTAGCCAAGCATGGATTCGTTCTGACCCTGTGTCAGGACCTGTGATCCTGTCGTAAAAGCCAACTGTGTTACCTCCTTGCCCTTGAGACTCGTAGGGAATCCTCAAGTAAACTAGGGAGGGAGTTATTTTCATCTCCTGCAGTCCCCATCTATTTTTGTAAAAATGAGGAATGATGGAATGCTTTAAAAATGCATATTGGTTCCGTTATGGAGGTGTGCTACAACAACACAACAATAATTTGCTCCATCAATTATAGATAATGGAAAATGCCTACGTATCTACATGGTTAAGGGAGTGTGTATACTGTCATTGACAGTATCACAACCGTTGTGTACAGTGTGGTGGTCTAGAAAGGCAGATGTATTTGAATTTTTATAGAATATAATAATTGGGATAGAATACTTAGAAAGGAGGAGGCGTATGAAGTGTAACTATTAAATACACTCAGAATTTAGCTAAGGCTAGAAATGCTCGTTTGCTTGTGTAGAGGAAATAGAGCAAAGATACAACATAACAGAGAAAGCTAGCAGGACAAAGGAGATACTATTGACTCATTCCAGACTGCCGACTTAGCAGCTCAACTTTGTTTCCTTTTAACTTTTGTAACAGTAGGAGCTCAAAGCTTTTCAGTCTATTTTCTGCACAAATAGAAACACCCAGACTTCAAAAAGTAATACACTTTGAAGAAACCAAAAGCATTAACACATTAAAAACTGTGTGTACTACTAAACAGAGGTTCATGGTACTTGCACATTCTGCAATGAGTAAATGCTTATGATTTAGTAGTAATTTTACATTACTGCATTCTGGCAAACATTTTTTCAACGAGTATCAGTTTGTAAAACACTTTTTGTTGTTTTTAGTGTGATATGGATTTATTGACTTTGCAGTGGGTAAGTACTGCTTCAGTATTTTGACTAAGTAAGTAAAAAGCCCCTTTTTCTCTAGTAGTGTGTTAAGTTTCTAATTGTGTAATATTACAATTGTAAAGCATTATACGATGTGGGAAATTTAGATTTTGTTTGCTGTGTTTAAACGTATTCCCTACTATTTTAAGTATTCTGAGCCAATAGCAACCTTTTATTGCCCACTACTGACAATTAATTGCGTCGGGCCGCACTGTGCGAGGGGGTTTCTGCGCCCGGGTCCCCCACCAAAGCGCTGTCGAAGCTCGGTTCCTCCGCCTTAGGACGGCCCGTTACGTCCCAGCCTCTTCCCAACGGGGTGTTAAATATTTTGAGGCGGCAGCTTAAGCTTACGAATGTCCTAAATTTACGAATAAATCTCGAATCTCTTGCAATAAATTACTTCTTGAACGTACAGTATTTGTTTAAAATGCCAGATGCAGATTAATCAACAGCGCGTAAACTACCCCGGAGAGGCATTTGCAGGCGCGATAGGGTCGGTGTTAGCTTTGGCGCCGCTCGGTCCCGTGCGGGCTGTTCGGCCCCGAGCGGCCGCCGCGGTGCGGTGCTGCGGGACGGGCGCGCGCCGGCGGGGGCAGCTGCGGGAGGCTCCGTCCAGCTCAGAGCCGGGCTAAACCCGGGCGGGCCAGAAACGCGCCTCGGGGCCGGACGCGCCTTGGCCGTTTTCTCCCCAGAAGCCCTGTCAAAAGTTTCCTTCCCGATCCGCGGGCGGAGCCGCGCCCTTCCCACACAGCAAACAAGCGGGCCGCGCACCAGCGGCCCCCCGCGCCGCGCCGCGCCGCGCAGGGCCGGGCCGGGCCGGCTCCCGGCGCGGCGGCTCCGCTGCGCGCTGCAGCGCGGCCGCGCCGCGGCGGCTCCGCGCCCCGCTCGGCCCCCCCCCCCCCCGCTCCGCCCCCCCGCCGCGGGCAGGGCGCGGGAGGGCGGGGCGGGGCGGGGCGGGGGCGGAAGGCCGGCGGGGGCTCCGCGTCGGGCGGCGGGGCCGCGCCCCGTTGGCGCGGCGGGCTGTCACTCACGTGACGTCACAATACGGCTGTGTGAGCACTGTAAACACTCGGCGCGGTGCGCGTGTGCGCGCGGGGGCGCGCGCGGCGCGGGGGCGCGCTCGGCCCCCCCTCCCCCAGCGGCGTGCGCCCGAGCGGGGCGCGGGGGGAGGCGCGCCCCCGCGCCCGCGCCCTCCCTCCCCGCCGCGCATGGTAGCGGCACGAAAGGTAGCATCCCCGGGAGAAGGGATGATGTAATTCTCCCTCCGGCCAGCGACTGCCTGTGCCTGCACGGAGCCGACTGGCAGCGCGGGCGCGCGTGTGTGCGATCGTATCAGCATCGCGTGAGCGTGCGGGGCCGCGCGGGGGAGGGCAGCGCCCCCCCGCCCTCTCCCCGCCGCCAGCCGCGCTGCGCCGCCGAGCCCGGCGCCCTCGGCGGGCACGGCGCACACGCCGGCGAGCGGCGGCGGTAAACAAGTCCGAGGCAGCGCTTCCCGGCGCGGCAACTTGCTGCAGGCAGCTCCCCCGGCCGCCCCCGCCGGGCGCACGCACGCACATGCACACGCGCTGCCCCCTAACAAAAGCTCCCTGGATATCGTGCGTCAGCTCCTGCCGGGGAGGCGGCAGTCGCTGTCCCCGTCGCCGTCAGCCCTCTCCGCGCTCGCCGCCGCCGTGCACACGCATGCCCGGCCGCAGAGCCGTGCGCGCTCGCATGCCTCCCGCTCGGTGACAAGCCCTCGCGGCAAAGCGCCTTAAAAAAAGAAAAAATACCCGAATCCCTGTATTTCTCCCGCGTGCCTCCCGCTTCCCAATGGAGCAGGTAGGCAAGCGGGACCCTTCCCTTCCCCATAGAAAAGGCAATATCCAAATAGCACTTACTGTCAGAAGAGGGGGGGAGCCCTTCTCTCAGTGCAGAGCAAAATAGCCACTTGCAGGACGTTGCCAGCATAGGAGACAGCGAGGAAAAAAAATCTTCCAGTAGCGAGAGAGGAGCGGGGAGGGGGGAGCGGGAGGGGATTCGTCTTTTAACCAGAAAAAAAAAAAATCAAAATAACCGCCCCCCCCGTTGCCTTTTTTGTGCAGTTTCAGCAAAGCTGCGAGGAAGTTGGTCCTTTTGTTCCACTATTTATAGATTGCGTCAACATTGCGAAAAGGAGAAGGCGGAGCGGTGGCACTTACTCCGCGGCGGCGGGGGGGGTGCCGGGGCTGGGGGGGGAGAAGCGCAGCGCACACAGGCGACCTGAAGGACCCGGGGCCGCGCCGCCGCCCCCCCCCCCCTCCCCCGGGGCCGCGCCCCCGGCCCCGACCCCCCGGCCCCGGGGCCGCGCACCGCGTGCGAGCGGCGCTGCCGTGCCACGCGCGGCCGCGGCGGGCAGAGCCGCGCCAGCTCCCCGCCGCCTGCCGCGGCACGGCACGGCACGGCGCGGCGCGGCGCGGCGCGGCGCGGCGCGGCTCGGCTCGGCTCGGCTCGGCTCGGCGCTGCCCCCCGAGGCTGCAGGCGGCGCGCGGCGAAACTTGTTGCGGCCGCGGCGGGAGCGCGGCTCCTCTCGCAGGTGCAGCGCGGCCGCGGCTGCTGCTCGGCAGCCCCGGCGGGCCCGAGGGGAGGCGAGGGCGGCCGGCGAGGAAGGGTTAAGGGGAGTGCGTTCAGCCCTGCCTTAGCTGCTCGTGGAGCTACGAGAGTCCTCCGCCATCCAGGGAACGAAACTGCACTTTTCTGGCCCGAGGCCAATGTTTCCGAACCGAATGTAAACAAAGGGAGCTGCGAACACAAGCGGAGGGCCCGGCCGCGCCGCCAGGGCGGCCGCGCCGGTCCCGAGCGCTGGTGGCCTCCCGGCGGGCCGGGCCGCCCCGGGGCCCCCGCGGGCCGGGGGCCGCCGCCGGCCGGCCTGGGCTCCCGCCCGCGCCGCTTTCGGCGGGCGCTGGCGGCGCGCGGGGCAAGCTGCAGAAACGGAAAACTGGAGGAAAAGGGACGCGCTTGGAGCTCGGCTTTCGGAGGGCGAGTGCTCGCCCCTGGCGGCCGGCCGGGGCCCGGCGGGCGGGCCGCGGGCTTGCCGCAGCCTGTGCGCGGCCTCGGCGCTCCGCGGGGCCGCCGCTGCTGCGGTGCCTTTCCGCGGCCGGACGTCCACGGGGCTCTCGCTCTGGTGGCAACCTTCTAAGTTTAGGAGGGGAAACCCTTGCTTGCCAGCTCCCACGCCGGCTGGGCTCTCCTGCGCCGTTAGGGAGGAACTGGAGGGGAGGAGGAAGGCTAACGGGGTACGGGACGGCGAAGCGAGCTGGGTGACCGCCCCAAAAAAGCCCCGTAAGGGACGTGCGAGCGGTGCGCGCCGCCGAACAGAAACACGGCGGTCGGAGCGGGCGACGTTTGCATTTTCCTCCCTCCCCTCTTTGCTTTCGCGAAATCTTAGGGGCAGATGGTCTCCCCTGCTAGTTATAGTTCGTGACAGCGGATTCCTTTGCGATTATGCCTTTCTCGAAAAGTCGCCGAATCCCCTCGAAATCCTCCCCACCCTCCTGCCCCGGCCCCGGCACACGCTCAACTTGCTGCAGAAAGGCGCCGGGGTCTGGGAAGTGGATCACAGGTAACGGAACGGTTACCCAAAGCTTTGAATGAATAAAATAAAATCAGTTACTGTGGTTATTTTCTTGAATTGTCTCCTAATCCTGCTTTTTCCCCTCTTCTTTACGATTTTGTGCTTCGCAGCGAGATCTCCGTCCCACTTCGCTGCTTTCGAGGCAGAGCACGATGCTTGCTCATCTCTGCTGAGCTCTCTGTAGGGACTATGGCTATTCTTCTTCTTCTCTGCTATGGTAAAAAAGAAAGAAACAAATAACATAACGAAAATTGCCCAGTTCGAAGACGGACAGTGCTCAGCGTCACTCAAAAGACGGATCGTCTTTTGTGCATAGTGTTAAAACCGTTGGCAAAAGTGAAACTCTTTTAATAGCCCCTTAACTGCTGATGTAAAGATCCTATGAATCAGTGAATAGTAATAATAAAGAATAGATCTATATTATAAAGTACGAATAAGCTTTTCTGAAAAGAGTTCAAAAGTGAACAGAGAGCAGGTAGGCAATTCACTTTCTTATTTCCCGAAATTTTAGAAGAAAATGGGACATGATACACTGGCACTTAAAAAAAAAACCCACGTCCCTGAGACAGAAGATTATTATATATATAAATATATATAAAAGTGGCGTTGTGCTGGAAATTGGCGAAGGGAGATAAAAGCGAGAGGTGAAATGGGCGAGCGGCGAGAAGCAGGCACGCAGCCTCCAAGCGCGGTCTGGTTAGCCGCAGCGTAATTGCTCAGATGGGGGCTGAGTTTCAGCGCAAGCCACGGCGCTTTGCAGTGTTGCAACAGCGCTTTCGAAGTCTCCGAAGAAAAGCTTAATTGTCCAAACGTGGGTAACCTGAGGCAACCCGTTACGACCTGCGTTGCTTGCCCGAGCGAGCGGCGAGCGAGCGGCGCCCCGGGCGCTCCAGCCCCGCGGCGGCGGCTCCGGCTCCGGCGGCGGCTGCCCGCAGCCCCGCCGCCCCCTCGCTCCCCGCCGGCGCGCACAGCAGCGCGGCTCCATCCGCCCGGTTTCACTTCTGAGGGCGAGAGCGCCTCTGGGTTCGCCGGCTTTCGGACGGGCAGGAGCCGCAGCGCGGCTCGCCCTCCTCCGTGTTACTTTGCCAGCTGCTTTGCGAGGGGGGAAAGCTGGTTTCAGCGGCGTGGAAAGGGTTTTTCTCCAAGTTTTTGAGAGGCCGGTGGGAGAAGCGTCCTTCGTTTTCGGAAGGGACACCGGTTGTTTACTGCACCGGACAGTAGATGCCTTATAGGGAAAAGTTACTACATGGTGCATACTGTTTCCCTTTTAAGACAGATGAGGAAACCCTGAAGTTCCTCTCAAAAAGTTCTTGCTTACCAAACAGCTTTCCGTATGCTTTCTGTAATATAACACAAACGCAGCCACCATTATGTTCCCAGTGTCCCTATTCGCAAAGCTAATAGTT
This sequence comes from Rhea pennata, assembly GCF_028389875.1. Classification (NCBI taxonomy): domain Eukaryota; kingdom Metazoa; phylum Chordata; class Aves; order Rheiformes; family Rheidae; genus Rhea; species Rhea pennata. Next base: position 186,815,068 of record NC_084663.1, read on the forward strand.
TAATCCGGTTTTCATCGAGCTCGGACGGTTATACCGACCTTTTACTAACCGCTCAGCCGGACATCAGGGGCAGAACAAGCGTGTTTTAACTTCTCGGTTAAAGTAATCTATACGCGATGTTACTGCATCATCCAAGTCAGGCGAGGGACTAAGGAAATCAGCCACTCAGCTGACTTTTATATTCCAAATGACGAAAGAGTCTAGCTGAAATGACCTCCAAAACTCCACCTTTTGGAAAACTTAGCTTTCTGCCCCTCCTTACCCCCTGCCGCTCCCCCTCAAGTCTCAGTTATTATTTATCAACATGCCGTTGACACCAGCAGTCAGATAGAAACGACAAAATTCACTTCCAGATGCCTGGATTTTCCGGTCAGGCGCTAACCGTGTTTGCACATCCCTCCCAAGATTTTTTTTTTTTTTTTTTTTTATGATAGCTTTTTGCAGACTTTTAGGATTTTATTGGCGAAGTACGGTAGCTTCCTAGATTTCAGAATGGGACAGAGAGATCGAATTAGATTTGCTTTCCTTTTTCGAAAAGTCCCTTCACAACCGTGATCGGGATTGGATTTGATACTCTTTACTAATAACTTTTAGCAGCTCTGTGTTTTCTGAAATGGTTTTATTTCACTCTCTCTTTCTTACGAAATCAGCGAGCTTTTTAGAGAGCAATCGAAAGCAGCTCCATATGTACCTAAGCGGCGGGGAGAATAGGAAAATGTCACTTCTGCCTTTGGGGATCGGGGAAGGGGTGGTTTTTGGTGGGGAAATGGCAAGTTTGCAAGCACCATTTCCCAGCGCCTGCCTTACCTAGCAGGCTGTAGCCTGGTTAGAGGGGTAGCCCCACTGTCTCGTAGTGCAGATGAACCACGCTTGCACATCCAGCTTCTCTTGGGTGCTACACGTGTTTGCCAGCGATCATCAAATAAATTGAATGGGTTCGCCCGCGCAATTTGCAGAGAAATAAAAATTCCCCTGTGGTGTCACGGAAAGTTACTGGTGGCAACCACAGCTACAGAGCTCGGCTTTTTTCGCAAATGTCAAATGCAGCTGAGAAGGTATTGCGGGGACGGCTTGCGCTTGGGGGAAAAAAAAAAGAGCAGATTTGTGCAAAGACGAGAAGAGCTCGAGGGAGCGGGCGAGGGGCGGCGGGAAGGGTCCCCGCAGCGCCGGTGCCGGCAGAGCCTGCCACGGTGCCTCTCCGTTTCCAGCGAAATAGGAGGGTCTGCAGGATCTCGGCGCTCTGCTCGCCTCGGGATGGCAGCTCTGGGAGAGCCCCGAGGCGCCCTCGGGCGCTGCAGGCGGGGACCCGGGCACGGCGGGACGCGGGGACCTGCCCCCGCTCCTCGCTGGAAAACCCTCGGGAAGGGCTGGCGAGGGCGGGCGCTCGAGCCCCTCCGCTCCCCCAGGTCGCTGCCCTGCCTCCCCTACAGCCGAGCCCGCAGAGCGGGCTCCAGAAGCGGGAGCGGGGCAACGCCGGGGAGGAGCTGGACGTGATCTGCGCGGCAAGGGGAAGCTGCAGGAGCGGCAGCCTCGGTTAACGCGAGTCAGCCCTACCGAGAGGTTTTTCTTTTTTTCTTTTTCTTTTTTTTTTTCTTTTTTTTTTTTTTTGGGGGGGGGTATGGTCTGGAAACTTCTTGTGTATCTAGAGCTGTGTAATTTCGTAGTTATTATTTCAGACATCGTTGTACGTATGCAGCGTGTGCTACCAAATTGTTAAAGACTGAATGATTTTTGCTCATACAACTGAATCTCTGCATGATTTAATTAACCCTGTGCGCCTCATCACTTCTTTACTTTTTCTTTCTTTCTTACTTTTTTCTTTTTTACTGAGCAAACTAGCTATTTGAGCAGTCTGTGGTCAGCCCTTTACTGTTCTGTATTGCAGCAGCGAAAAGGTACGATACCATGTATGCAAAACGATTAGAGCCTTTCAGGATATTAGAGAGGTTAAATGGAAGTCCCGGGAAGGTAAAGGCAAAACATTGGTTGCTGTCCAGGAAGAAAATCGTTATTTTTAATTGAGTTGAGGTGTTTTGGGTTTTTTTTTTTTTGTTTGTTTTTGTTGTTTTTTTTCCACTAATGCAACTGGAAAGTGTCGTTCGTAGTCTCTGCTCTGTGTAAATTAGTGGAAGGTTTAAAACGTGCCATCACGATTGACCGGAGGGAGGATATACACAGCAAATAATGACAACTCTTAGCGAAAAAAATAGGATAACTCGGAGTTTGGGTAGCGGTTTCCCACCGACGACTTCTCTGCTCCTGTTTTTTGTTTGGTTTTTGTTATTATTATTATTTTAATTGCTTCAGAGCCATGGCCAAGAGCGGGGGTGTCGCTGGCGCGGTGCCGCCGGTGCCGCGCAGGGCAGGGGGCGGCCGGGGCCCGGCCGCGCACTGCGCACCGCGCACCGCCCGCGCAGCCCGTCGCCCCTCGGCGCTCCCCAGTCCGACGCTTCGCTGATGCCAGCAACCAAATTGGTGTGTGCCTGGCAGGCTGAGTGCCCCAAGCGCCTAGTTTTCCGCCTCTTCTCCGCCTTTCCCCCGGGCTGCCCGCCCGTTTCTCCTCCTTGGCAAACCTGGCGCAAATCTGCGCGGCGGTTCCCCTTCGAGCAGGCTCGGCTCCGCAGGTGGCCGCGCTGCCTCGCCGCCGTGCCCTGTCTCCATCCAGCTGCCCTCATCACGAGCAGCAAGTGCAAACGCTCGGGGTCTTGGGCGTCTGCTGGTATTCCCGTTTCTCCCGGCGCACAGGGAGTTACTCAGCACGTAAAAAAGAAGCGGAGGATTGCCTCCTTTCAGCAGCGAGGCAGACGGTGCAATTCAGCCAAAAAGTCCAGAGGGTCAGAAAAAGCTGGACTATCACTGTAGAAAACAACAACAATTTTTTAAAAAAAGTTAGCCCGCTTTTGAACTTTGATGTAGATGATTTCCTCTCCTCGGTTATATAGGGAGCCTGGGGCAGCCAAGCAGGAGTGCTCACCGGGGCCCGATTCTGTTCCCCGGGAAGTGAAATTGTGGCAGCATGAGGGTGCGAGAGAGGGGTCCTGGCGGTGAACTACACTTTTCTGCACGGAACTGCATCAGGCGAAGCGGAGCCGAGAGCAGTTCGCAGCTTGTGTCTGCAGATCTGCTTCCCCGACTGGCTTGCGCTTCCGGGAAAATGAGCAGATACTGTATAATGTTACAATTTCTCCCGCAGAAACTTTCTGGTGTCTTGGGCGTTTAGATAAAGACAGAAAAGATAGCAACAGGAACGCGAAAAGTAATTTCTGACTCCTGGGAAAGCAAGCCTAGCTTTCAGGCTGGTGGCGGATTGCGTCGATAGCTGCGCTCGTTTCCGCCCCGCTGCCCCGAAACCAGCACGGCTGGGGCTGGGGGCTGCTTCAGACTTTCAGTTCTGATCACCCTTCGCGCTCAGGGGCGGCGAGCTGTCAGCTAAGCTGCCGCCTTTCCTGCGGTTAACCGATGCCGCGGAGTCGCCGCCCGCCGCCGAGGGAGCCGCAGCGCCGCTCCGCGCTGGCCCCGCCGCCCCGCGCCTCTCCGCGCCCCGCGCTCTCCGCGGCCTCGGGCTACCGGCCCCTGCGGGCGGCGGCCGTGCGGAGGGAGCCGCGCCGGGGCCGGGGGGCTCCCAGAGCCCCCACCGCCCCCCGGCCACGGGCGCTGCGCTCCGTCGCGGCCAGCCCGCTGCCCAGCCGGGATTAGCCGCTTTGCGGAGCTGCACCTACTTTTGAGTGATTAGTGCTGCTTACTTTTATTCGTTCGTTCATTCATTTTTATTTAGTTATTTATTTTGCACCAGCCTCTTATCTTTTCCTCGCAGACGCTGGAACCAGTGAAACCAATGGGTGTGCTGGCGGCTGCGGCTGCTCGGAGCTCTCCCTTTTCTCCCCCTCTCCTCCAAAGGCTGCAGTTAAAACGCCGGTGTTGGGGTGATTCGTCTCCAGCTGCTGCTGTTGGTCAGTATTTACCACGAGACAGTTATTTATCTCCCGGGTTCAGCTTCTTCTGGGAGGGAAATGCGAGAAGAAATTTGCGCTCGGCCGTTTTCCGCAAAGTTGACAGCGGCGAGCTGCAGGTTTGTCCGTGCTCCGCTCTCCGGGCCGAGCTGAAACACAGCTGGCGTTTCCCGTGAAATGGTGACACGGCGAACAGCGCGTCCGAGCGTCCCAGTAACGCGCGGGTCGTCTTCGGCAGAGCCCCTGCTGCCCCCCTCCCCGGCGGAGTAGACAAGTCGCTCCTGCCGGGTGGCAGCGGCCGGAGCGCTCCTGCGGCGCGACCCAGCGCGGCGGGGGCGCTGGGGCAGCCGGGGAGCGCGGGGCGGCGCGGCCGTGCGCGGGGGAGCCTCTGCCCCGGGACCCGCGGGCACCTGGGGCCGGGGGCGTCCCGCCCAGGAGCTGCGACTGTGCCCGCGCGGTGCTGGGACAGCGCTGGGACAGACTGTGACAGTGCTGGGACAGTGCTGGGACAGACTGGGACAGCGCTGGGACAGTCTAGGGCAGTCTGGGATATTGCTGGGACAGTCTGGGATAGTGCTGGGGCACTGCTGGGGCTGCACGGGGACAGTGCTGGGATATTGCTGGGACAGTTTGGGACAGCACTGGGACAGGGCTGGGACAGTCTGGGATAGCGCTGGGACAGTGCTGGGATAGTGCTGGGACAGTCTGGGATAGCGCTGGGACAGAGCTGAGGCAGCACTGGGACAGTGCTGGGACAGTGCTGGGACAGTCTGGGACAGTCTGGGACAGCGCTGGGACAGTGCTGGGGCAGCACTGAGACAGTTTGGGACAGTGCTGGGACAGTCTGGGATAGCGCTGGGACAGAGCTGAGGCAGCACTGGAACAGTTTGGGACAGTGCTGGGACAGAGTGGGACAGTCTGGGAGAGCGCTGGGGCAGTCTGGGATAGTCGGGGCCGGGCTGGCAGAGGGCAGCCAGCCGTGCCGTGCCGTGCCGTGCCGGACGCGGCGGCGGCGGCGGGCAGCAGCGAGGGCGGCGGAGCGGCGGCGCCGGGGCCGCGGAGCCCGAGCGCGGCGTCTCCGCTGCCGGGGGGCTGCGGGGGGCTGCGAGCGCGCCCGCCCCGCTCCGCCCCGCCCGGCCCTGAGCCCACGCGTGTGCACTCTCGGCGCAGCCCTCGGCGGCCCGTTAGCTCCCGGGGAGCCGCCGTCTCCCCTTGGCCCTTACGCAGACACACAGGGCCGCGGTGGTGTTCAAGAAGCGATCTCCGATGCGGCTCGAAGGCGCCCTTGGTAACACCCTCCCCGACCCCCTTCTGCTCTTCTCCGCAGCGGCCCTGGCGGCACCTCGCGGTTCCCTCCCCGGCTTTTCTTTAACCTCTCCCTCTGCCCTGAAACACCCAACCGCTGCCCCGGGAGCCCTCGGCCCCACTGCGCCTTCGCGCCCCTCGCCCTGGCACCGTCTTCAGCTCTCGGCCGCGGCCTGGGACCTCTGAGCCGGCCAGGGCCTGGGAGCGGACACCGCTCACCGCTCTTGGAGGCCCGGGCACAGGACCCGACCCCACCACTTTCTTTCCTCTGCTCAGGAGAACCCTGAACTATTGGTGCTCGTAGGTCTCATTCTGCTATTCCATTTGTTGTGGTGGAATTGGGCCCTTGTAATCTGAAATCTAAGTAGCAAAGATAAACATAAAAACTACCACAATTTTTTTTTTTTTTTTTTTTTTTTTTTTTTTGGATAACATATGTCATGTTTGCATTTCAGCAGTGGCACTTCAGAGCTCCCAAATGAGCCGAAAGCTGCCGGAGCGCTTTGTGCATTTGGAGAGAGTACAAGTGTGGGACAGCAGTTCCCAAGGGGTAATCAAACTTCTTATATAGAGTTATGTTACGCATATCAATAGTCATCTATTTCAATTGAAAATAAATTGCACTCAGAAGTGCCAGCAGCTCTGAAAAAAATGTTTTCTTGATTACTTTTGCTTGAAGATATTAAATGTAATTTACTCTTGGCCATATCCTGTTAGTGGACCAAATTCATTAAGACATGTATTTCCTACAGTCCCATAGGACAGCTTTAATCACCAGTGAAATTTTATTTAACTTGGCGAAGTAACATTGGGGATTTGCCTCATCAAGATGTAAATTAAGAGTAAATACAGAAGAAAATTTTCTCTGCATACATCTGAATTAGTATTTCCTCCATTTAATAGACTAATTAATATTACTTCTCTCCCATAAGGTAATAAGTGCTCTAGGGGGAATTCAGGGAAGAGTAACCAAAATGATTAATGTACTAAAGGGCGCATGTATGGAGAAACTATTAAATATCTGTGATACTCATATGCATGGCTAGAAATGCAAGTAGTTTGGATAACGAAAAGTTTGCATTTGTGCTGGGCTAATCTGCAGTGCGCAAGTGCAATGTATGAAGGGCTTAATCGTAGCAGCAGTACTCGGTACTTAAGAGCGATACTAGGTTCCAGCCTACAGGCTGTATTTATTCTGCATATCAAGTACACATCAGTGTATTCGAACTAGAGAGAAAAGAGATTTCAGCAGCTTCATGTTGCCAGCCTTTTGTATCAGCTAGTTCTACATGACCTAGTGTGCAAATATGTTTTTATCATTCCTCTGGGATTCCAGATTTTTTCTCATGTATTCCACAGGGAACTGAGGCACTTGATTTGGGGTTTTGTATCTTATCTTAGGGGCTAGGTCCCTGAAGCCCAGATATAGAAACATCAGACTTGTAGGTGCTGTATTAGTTATGTCCTTTCTCCTTATAATGCAGTCATTCTTCCCCCCTTAAGAAACAAATGGGTGTAAGGGAAAACATCTGGAGGAAAAGTGCGTGTGCTCAGGATCAGCATTTCTTCAGTCTGATCAGATTTTTTTTTACTTTTTATCAGCTGTTACACACTGTTCTTGTTGCCTATTTGGCTTATAAGCTTATTTGGGCAAGATCATTTTTGGGGAGTCCAGAAACCGTCTAAATCACTGTAGCAATGCAATATATTAATTTATAAGGATTATGGACAGCTGCAGCATGTTTATAAAATGTGGTAGTTATGTCATAGCCGTGATGGCCTAAGGATATAAACAAGACAGATAACATTTATAAAATGTCATACGAAAAAAAAGAGTCTTGTTAGTTATTAAAAGAATGCCAGGATAAAAGTGTATTCAGAAAGTTTTTAATTACTCATCACAAAATAGTGACTTCATTTTGGCAAATACAGCCTGCCTGTTACTACAGTTCAAGTGAGTGGCCGCACTACGCCTGACACCACAAAAGCTGTTACTAAGTTCTCAAAACCAGTAGATCTTTGTATAGTTCTGTCCTTGCTTTCTCTGTGTGATCTGTAACTACATGTAGTATACATCAGCTATCTCCGATAGAGATTTCAGGGAACAGACCAACAGCTCCTAATACGCTGCATGGAAGTATGTTTAGTGGAGAAACTTTGGCCAACTTCACCACAGGCCTGGGTCCTCAAATGTCCTCTTGGATCCTTGGGCATCAGACTCCCATTTCGTAATTTCTCTTTGGTTAGTCTGAGAGGGGTATCCAAGTACCTGTAGATTTTGGGACTTGCTTTATTTTCCTTAGGCGTTGTCTCAGATACCTTCCATTGCACGTGTAAATGTTCATCTACTAGAACGTACCTATTGTAGGTTCCCCCTGTTTCTAAGGGAAGGGATGTTGAAGGGGTAACGATAAGGAAGGGATTTCAGCTGTTGTGGACAAGTATTAGTGCCTTGCACTGCCCTGCCAGAGAAGTGAGTTCCATTTTTGAATTGACAGGAGATAAGAGTATTGTAAAAATAATTTTTTTAGCTTCTGAGAGAAGGCAAGAAGCATCAGTCTTTTAAAAAGATACTTACACCTTCCAGGGTTAATCTCACACAGATTTCTCCAGTTAGAAAAAAAAAAAAAAAAAAACAAAAAAAGCTCCTGAGAAACAGTGGAAAAAAGTGTGTGTTAAGGGTAGAGTGGAAGCTTATAGCAAGGATGAGAAGAGGGACATGCATCTGAGACATCTGGGGTCATATATAAACCAATATATAACTGGGGTCATATATAAACCAATATATAACTATATAATCTCAAAACTTATACCGTAAACAGTGTGACAATAAAAAGAACAGAGGGGGTTTTGATATTCTTGTATTGTGGGTAAGTGGATTTTGCACTTGGCTTTAGTGGAAACTAGTTTCAACTGCACAAGAGTTGTTCACTAATACAGTATCACCCAGAAGAACTTCTTTGAAAGCAGTTATTATGTCTCTATAATAATTCCAATAATTGACTTTTCATTGCTGCCATAATTAAAATATTTTAAAAATAATTATTAATTTATTTCTAAATTTTGACTGTTATTCCAGGAGCAGGTACAGTTTGTAACATATGTGTAATTGACTGGCCTATCTCAATATCCCAGGAAGACCAGCTAGATACCAACTTCATACCAAATTTGAGTGAAGAGATGGGCCTTGTTTGGTCTCCCAAAGCTGAAAAGATTTTGGGTCAAACACGGGCCTCCTGTAAGGTAGGAAACAATCTGCATAGAGACCTTCCCATAAGAAAAAATGTGCTTCCAGAAGCACCGAGTAATTATTTTTCACAATACTTTCTGAATTTCTGCTTTACAGTGCAGAAGGCAGTTGCATGAAAACGTTTAAAAAGATAGACATTACTGATATCCTGTGGGTATACGAGCTGTTCGTATTGACTGACTGAAGAAACGAGCCAAGGGTAATTAGCAGAAGTGTGTTCTTTAACACTAGTAGCTCTGCATATTTTCCTGCTGGTATTGCCCTGCACAGAGCTTTCCAGAACACATCTGGGCACTTGCCACGTTACTACAAAAATTAGATAGGATGAAAGGTTTGTAGGTTTGTGCAGTCCGTGGTTGTCTCTACTCCATGCTTCAAACCTGGAGCCCTAAAACTCCGACGAAGGAAAATAAACCCATCATGTGAAAACCCCCTGAAGTTAGTACTTGATATTTTAACTTCCCTTTGCAAGGCAGCTGCTGCATTTGCACGTGTGGGAATCTGGTGAGCCATACAGTCTTAGGCTGAGGATTTCTATTCACTAGGGATTAGCTGAACTGTTTTCCTAAATCAGTCACCAGATCTGGATTCCAAATTAACAAAGTGGTGCAGAGCAAAACTGTAGACTCTAGGTAGCAGCTTTGCAAATTTATTCAATGAAAGCACTATAAAAGCAGGCTGTCTAACTGCCTTCACTTTAGTGCAGTGAACTCTGAGAACTAGCAGACTTCTTAGTGAATTGATAGCAAGTATCAAAGCTCAGATGCATTCAACTCAAAGGATGCAGAATGAGAAATGCTGTTCTTTGTACAATTATTCCAAAGTATAACAAAAAATTTAGAAGATGCAGAATGACTGTGTCCTAGAAAATAGTGTTGGAAGGGATCTCAGAGGTCATTGAGCCTCTCCCAGTGTCCCAAAGACCTGCTATCCCCCCCCTTTTTTTCTGACAGATGTTTGCCTAACCTGTTCCTAAAGACATCCAAAACCAGAGATTTCACAGCCTCCCGATGTGCTCTATTCCAGTGTTTAACCATCCTTCATGTTAGAAGGCTTTTCCTGGCATGTTTTCCTTAATCATCTGTAGACTAAACCATGCAAATTCTTTTGTTTTTTCTTCTTAGGGGTCATATTTTCTGGACCTCTGATCATTCTCATCTCTCTTTTCTGAACTCTGTCCAATCTTTCTTGTATTGTGTTACAAACTAGACATAGTTTTCCAGCTAAGACCTTAGCTGGAAAGACCTTAGCTCCTCCACTGCTGAAGGAGCAGACAAGTCAAGTCTCCTAAGGGCTGTCTTCCTTTTTATATATCCCAGTATAAGATTTGCCTTTTTTTGCAGCAGCACAGTGGATTGTATTCTGGCCATGCTCCCTTAGCCCCCTTTCCACACAGCTGTTGTTTCACGAAGTCCTGCGCGTCCTGTATTTGTGCAGTGTGTAAGTACAGAACCTTGCATATGTCCCTATTGAATTGCCACCTATTTTTTTAAGATTATTTCTCTGATTTGTAAAAATAACTTGAATTTCATTCTTATCCTCCAGTGAGCTGGCAGTATCTATTAGCTTGGGGTTATCTGCATTGACGAATAACCATATTCTCTCTTCCATCATTTAGGTTGTTAACGCAAATATTGAAAAGCCCCAAACTCAGCACAGACTCCTGAGGAATCTTAGTCTATACATCCTTCCAATAATTAACCGCTGATAAATGCTTTAGTAACTTCCTAGCCAGTTTGTACTTGTCCTATTCCTCTATATCATGTTTCTCTGTCTTGGGTAGAGGAATAACATGTGTTAGTGTCACAAACAGCCAAGAAATGACACCTCCCTCTTTGCCTGTCTGTTACCCTGTTGCAGAAAGAAATTAGGTTAATATATAACCATCTATTGTATATTAATATATGTATTATATTACATCTATCTATTATATAATGCATCTATTATATATTAATATATAACCATCTCATTCAAAAAAAGACCAGATGTATATATGTAATTCAAGCCTTTATAAGGCCTAGAGTAGTCGTTCCCAAACTATGGCTACAAGCGGAGCCACCAGCCTGACTGAGATCATCTTGGAGAAATGGGGATCCCAAGCTGAAGTACGTCTGGCAAGGTCACAGCCTGGGTAGAAGGGCTGCTAGAGCTGTCTTATGTCAGACACTATCCCAGAGTCTTTTCCATCCATCTTTTCTACAGATGTGTATGATATCTTAAAACACTAGTGTCTGAGTCAAGCGATACTGAAATACTATTTTTATCTAAAGAAAAAGAAAATGATTGGATCTCTGGATCCATTAATCTGGAGATGTGAACTGTACAATCGTTAACGTGATCATCCTTAGCTGGGCATGCCAAGATGAAACAAATATCAGGCTAATAGAAAACTTGATACACTTTCACATAATTTATATTTAGAGGCATACAGTGTGCGCTCTGTGTCGCATCGCACTCCTTTCCAGTCAGAGAGTATACATCTGTGCAGATACTCAGAGTTTAAAGCTGGTATCGTTTACTCCCCTTCGTTAATCCAGATTAATTTTCTTGAAGCAGCTTGTGCAGACGGATCCTGAGTGTGTCTTTGAAGCGATGGCAGAGCGAGGGAACAGAGCTGATCTGTGCTGCATCTGTGCGTCCAGATGGTGAGTGTCACTGCTGGAGGTCTAGGAGATAGTGTCCTGGAGCCGCTGGCTCCCGCATTACTATTTGAGGGTTACGGAAGCCAAAAATGGCATGAGAATTTTATTGTAATCTGATACGTCTGAAGACCTTGTTAATTTATAAGGTCACAAATATTATTAAATCCTGGCGACATGTGTGGCTATTCTTTCAGGCTTGGCATCTAAAAGCCTAACGTGATTTTGAAGAGGATTTTCCCAAGGCACATAGAAGAGCAGTTCTGTGTACCCAGTCCTAGGGTTATGCCAAACACAAGGCACACCACCTACGCCAGACTTTTTTCGCAAAGCTCTGTGCTACAGTTTAGAGCTGAAACTCTAGTTTCTAGTTCTGTCCTGAAACTGAATTGGAGTGGGTTTTATTTTCTAAAAGAAGGTAAAAACTCTTAAGAACTAGATAACAGAAGTGCTAACATGATAATTAGTTGCAGAAAGGAAGAAACATAGGCAAGCGAAGCCCACAAAAAATTAAAAGAACACTTTTAAATCTTTAAAATTTAGACACTTGAAGTCTTTGAAATGTTAATTGCGATATCTCTCAAACCTTGATTTGCTAGAAGGATCCACAGTATTGCCACTGGGCCTCACAGAAGTAATAGGTGTATGCTTGCGCTATCTAGAACAAATAGCAAGATTTTTTTTGGACACTGGGCACAAGATCAGTTAAATATAATGTCAGAAAATTGGCTTAACTCCGTGCTAATGATTGGCAAAGTTTCTAAGAAGGTACTTGATCTTTACAGTTAGGATAGAAGATGAAGAAGTTGCTGTTTTCACAGTGATCTCCTAACCCATCTGTTTTGAAAAGGCCAAAGAGTAAAATCACACTTTTAGGGCTATGTTAACATCATTCTGCAGGGAAGTCATTAAGAAAAATGAAAGTGATCTTTACATATGCTAGACAAGTGATACTGTTGCATTCTTTCATCTTTGGAAGCCTTTTCTGGTATCTTTGTGTCAGAAACTGTACAGGTAACTAAAATAGTACATGAAACTGTACACACAGCTTTGCACTGCTATTTGCTGTGTGATATATACACATTTATTATGCTGAGTAATTGGTATGGCTAGAAATATAAGCCTGATTTTTTATGCATTAAAATGACAAAATTGCACAGTTTATATGCACAGATTCAACAACGTAACATTGTAGTTGTGTATGTGTTTTAAATTTGAAAGTAGTTGTTATTTTTAAAATGTGTCTCTTAAAAACGAATTTTGCTTGTTTTAAGAGCAGGTAAAATATTACTAGCTAGTGTTATTTGGAGGACTGAGGTAAGCCAGAGTGTTCTGACTCTGGCTATACCACATGGTTGTAGGCTAAGCCAAGCCATATTTTAGCTTCCATATTTCTAAAATGGGTGTTATCACAGAATTATAGAAACCAGTGATGTAAGAGACCTGAGATTTTCTACTTCTTTGCTCCAGCCAAGGCAGTATTAAATATATTTACGTTCTCCCTGACAGATATTTGACTAACCTGCTTTCCATGATCTCCAAGAATGGAGATTCAAAAATGATACTTCAGTGTTTAATAATTTTTTAAAAAACTTTCCTCTTTGACATGTAAAAAACACATGTGCAAGCCTGATCTATAACCCAAAACTCATTTGCTGCAAGTTAATCTCAGTTGCTGCCTCTTTTGCCTCTTTGTTTGCAATGGCTTGAGATTAACTTATTTTTTCTTGACTGTCCAGTTATGCTTGCAACTTTACTTTCATTGCACATCTTCCCTGATGTGCAGTGCCCAAAACTGGATGCAATGTAACCAGTGCCAAACAGGATGGAAAGATTGCTTCGTATGTCTTATAGGCTATACTTCGAGTCATACATCCTAGTATTATGACTGCTTTTTTCATAGCAACGTGACACTGTTGATAGCTTATGGTCAGCTGTAATCCTAGGGTATTTTTTCAGAACTGCTACTTAGCCTATCATCCCTCATTTTCTATCTGTTGCCTAAGTGTAGAGCTTTATTCTTGTCTCAGTAGAATTGCCTCCTGTTTTCTCAGACCGTTTCTCCATTTTGTTAAGATCATTTAGTTTATTACTAAACTGCTCTAGAATATTATTCTATCTCCCAATAAAAGCTGGATGGATTTTAGATGTTTATCTTTGGGGTAAATTTAGGTGTCCATGTGTGAGCTAGGTTTCTAACTGCTGATTAAGTCAAAGAAGAGCTAGCTGATGTGGAGCTGAGACAGTTCATCTCACTCTTAAGTATATATCTACCTATGGTCAGCTGAACAGATCATTCATTCTGCCCTTCATCATTATTTAAAGTTAATTCAGTGTAAACATTTCAAAGCAGATTTCTAGGCTTGCTCTTGCTTAGAAGACGGTATGAAATAGCATAAGAAAAGCTCCCTGAGAAAGACATTGCAATTTTATAGCTTGAGTAGTAGGAGCTGGAAGTAGGATCCTCAATTATCCCTTCCTCTCTCATCTTTTTGTTCACATGGAACAGCTCTGCTTCTCACCTGTCCACTCCTAATTTTTCTTCATGAAAATGTTGTAGAGGTATCTTGCTAGAAAACAAGATAAAAGTTTATTACTTTCCTTTGAGTCTGTCAAGACACAGAGCGTATGCTTTCTTCATGCAGGACTCCATCCAAGGGTGAAGAGCAGCCTCAAATTGCACAGAGCTTCTCCTAATGGTTCCTTGGCAAAGAACTAGACCAGGTGTTTACTTGGATTTCTTAGTTAGGGATAGTTTGTTACTACTGTACTTCATAGCTGCTATATTTTTTTTATTATGTTAAGGGTTTCTCTGAGTTTGTTGGCAAGTTAATGTATATACAACTTGTTTTACTGGTCAGCTTCATGACAGACTCGAATTTCCATGCATTAGGCTGTATCTTAAGGAAGTATGACATGTTGGACATAATCAATGCTCTACTCTTGAGAAAAAGGCTTTTTCCTTCCAGATGTGCAGTTTGTCATTCCTTATGAATGCCTGGAGAAGATTTGGAAGTCACAATTGTCAATCTTTGTAATTTGGAAGACTGTGAGGGTAATATCACCTCTTATGTCTTAAGGCATCAGTATTTTTCTCTTCCAAAATACAGATAGCTAGAGTGGGATTCAACTATCTAAATGCAGATGTTTGCAGTGTGAATATTTGCATATATCTAAGAACATCACCGTAGATAACTTCTATAGTCAATGGAGAGTAGTAGTTATTTCTGGGGAATTATTCATTGACCTGTTTTTCACATTGGCTTATGGTAAGAAGAATCACCTATTGAAAGTACTCGTTTCTCTCCAGGGACTAAGTGAATTCCACTTCTAGTGTCCCATTGATGAAGGAGGTGATGCTAGTGGGGCAAAAAGAGACTACCCACTGTCATCAGCTGCACCTAAGACCACTGTTTCCAGAATACCTCTATTGCAGCAGCAGTCAGCTGTTATTGAAGCCCCCAGAAGAAGGGAGGACAGCACTTAGCTTTCCAGCCCCCTGCACTGATACCAAACAAGAAAAGGCTGCAAAACACTGAGGCAAACAGAGTTAGTGTCTTGAAGTTTGCGCTGCAACAGGCAGTGGGGGTTGAACTCTCGGAAAGAAAAGCATCCCTAATTTTGATTCTCAGATGATATCTCTGGACCAGGTTTACTCTAGCAGTGCAGAAAATCATACTTCTGGGGAGCAAGTCCTTTCCTTGGCTTTCCATTTCGCTAGATCAATTATTTTTCATCATAGGTTGCAGTGAAGAATTACAGTCTAGACAATCCTTCTGGTCTCTCTGTTGTCAGGAAAGAGTGATCTATCAAAGTCAATTTAGAGGAAATTTCAGTCAGATACTTATACATGCTGATTCTTTTTAATTTGCTCATTATGTGGTTTCTAGATTTCTAAAGGGGTTGACATACATTCTACCAATAAGAAGAAAATCTCTCCTCATGAGGAGGGATTTAAGCATTTTACTTTTATATTTTATGGAGCCATGTTTGAGCTGTTGTCATCATGTTCAGTAAGTCATCTATCAATGACATCCACATTTTTAGTAGCCATTACTAAACTCAAGGATAAATAAAGTCCTAGCTTTCATGTCTAATCCTCCATATTATTTTCAAGTGGATACGGTAACACTGAGGCCACATTTTAAATTTATTCTGAAGATGATTTCAGATTTCTTATTAATCAATATATCCACTTACCAATATTTTGTCCCAGGACTAAGTTCACTGGCAGGAGGATAAAGATGTTGATCCTTCTTGAATGTTAGGAGACCATTAATATATTACCTAGGCTAGACATAGCTCTTCTGCAAGTCTATGGTGCTCTTTGGTCTCAAGCAGCCTTTGCTGCTTATGAACAAACCCTAAAGTACCATCTTCAAGCTCATTCAGAATGAGGTAGCAGATTGCATTAGAGCCTCATTCAGTGTTACCAGATTAGACTGAAGCCACCAAAGCATACCAAGACATATACAAGTAGAGCACAAGCTCTCTCCACAGCATCCCTGGCAGAGGTCTACTATCCAAGAAGCCCTGTGGTCAGTATCTAAGAAGCCAGGCGATGACTTAGTGATGACTTAGTGATGATGGCATCACACTAACCAAACACTACTCATTGGAGGTAGCATAAAGGCTTGACACTGCAGAAAGAGACTGTTTCTTCAATCTTCATTCCAGTGAATAACTAGCACTTACTCATATAGGACTGAAGTCCTAATTAAACACCAGTAAACTTGAAGAAAGAAGAGTGGTTACCTTTGTTACTGTAATTCTTTGTTACATTCATTGTCTGTAGCTCCCACAAGGGCCCCTCCATTCCACAGGTGGAGGTCTTGTCATCTGGGCTGGGGGATGGCTGAAGAACTGGCTGGTGATCTGTTTACATACTTGCGAGAGGAAAAGCAGAGGTGAGCAGGATATGTATGCAACTTGTTATGCACAAATCTATTAAAACCATTTACATTCTTACGTAGAAGATATATATATACATATATATATATATATATATATATACACATTTAGAGTGGATTTTAATTGCACAGAACATCCTGAGGAATCATAGTTGTTTTAAGATTACATAGTTGTAAAACACTTCACGTGAAAGACACTGCTATATCTTTGCCAGGTATTCTCGTTGTTATTATTATTATGAGCAGCCAAGAACATATGGTTGCCACTACTATTACTAAGAGTCATGATTTTTTTCATAGGAATTAGACCTCATTAGAAATCAGAAGGAGGATTTGGTTTGTGTGCTGCTGAATTTTCTTTATTAAACCCATTGATCTATAGCAAAGTTACATGCCAACCCACACAAGTCCTTCAGAGTTGTTGTTTTAAACTTGTATCAACGAACAGTTTATCCTGAGGCCTTTCAAATGTACATGTGTATGCATTATATATATATACATATATATATATAGTATATATGTAGTGACAGAGCAAGTAGTTTAATACATTTTATGGGTCCAGCTTGGAGTTCTGCATACATGAACTTGTGTGTGGTCAAGGAGACTTGCATATTTTTGAACTCTAAGTTGGCCTAATAAAAGATATCAGACTACAGTGCTTGCTTTGTCAGCTCTGTTTTGCTGGTTCAAAATGACTCGCAAGATTAATTTTCATTTTTTAACATAAAAACCAAGAAAAAGGAGTGTTTACTTACTGCAAGGAGTTGATTCCGTGTTAATGACCCTGAAGAAGGCTTGTACACAAGGTACAGATTGTTGCCAATTTGATGTATATTCATGTTACAGAATATGAAAATGTGAAGTTATACCATCTTGAGGATTTTGTTTTTATAAGTAGGATTGGTTAAAAAAAAAAACCTTTAAGTAATCATACTGTGTGTTTGATGGTGGAAATTAGTATGAATGTTTCTGGCAGTGGAATGATGTGATGTGGTTATGCATTTCTGTTTTCACTGCCTGCTCAATATTGGCCTTTTACAAATACAGATTACCATGTCGATGGAAGGAATTTACAGCTTTGGCCCCCTTGTCCCACTCTGTGTTACAGCACCTTTTTTGTACTTTATGTTACATATCCTCCCAACTGTATTTTCCTGACAGAAAAAGGAAATGTCTGTGGACTGAGACCCTGAAAACGTGTGAGCTTTACTATTTAATGGGATGAAATGAGCACTATTTCCCACTTACCTTGATTTCCTGTGGGATAGACGTTTTGCTCCTCTGAAATCAGTAGTGAGCTTTCTGCTGGGGATGACAGGATCAGGAGTTCATCGGCGATTCCTTACCACCCAGTGACGTTGCACACTGGCAGCTCAGGAGATAAAAAAAAGAAACAACCCAAACCCCTTAATAACAACAATAGTAAAGAAAATACATTAAAAAAATTATCAAGGTTTAGAACTGTCAAAGGTTTAACCACAACTAAAATCCAGGCTGAATACAAAAGTGCAATACGCTGAATATTATTAGTTTTGGGGCCTCATGGCCCAGCTGGTTTGAGCTGCAGGATCCGTTTGTGTTCAACTACCTCCCGGCCTTACCTCATCTTGTGGGCTAGGAGCTGCTTGCTCTGACTTCATGGAACCACAGCTGTATTTGTGGAGTGCTCCCGTCCTTTGGCTCTCCCTCCCCTGCACGCTAATAGGGTCTGAATGCACCAGCGTTTCTCCCTGGAAGCTAACTTGAAAATTTGCCTTTAATCCTGATGCAATGCATAGTCCGAATTTTTTCTTTTCCTGGAGTTTAGTTCCAGAGGAAAACATACTTGACTGGTGCTCCCACTAGCCAGCTGCGGTTTATAACAATAATTAACAGTAAGATATTGCAGCAGCGTTTTCGGAACTGGGGAGCGGAGAAAGGCAATCCGGCAGCTCCGGCTCTGCGGGTCTGTTCGTTCCGAAGGGCTCCGAAGCGCTTAACAAGCAATACTGCGGCTGGACGGGCAGCTCTGCCCGTGGAGGCTTCCTAACACTGCTCTTATAAAATCCTGTTTTAGGTTGTTTAGAACTTTGCCGAACTTTACGGATTTGGGTCAAAATTACTTATATTGAACATCAAACTCTAGCTTTTCTTTTTTCTTTCTTTTTTTTTTTTTTTTAATTTGAGATTAAAGTGATTGAACAATTTGTAAGAAGAGGGCTAGTTTGGCTGCTTATGTAAAAAAAAAAAAAATCTGATCTAAAGGGTTTTGGAGCAAAGACAGGCCTTTCCCTGCCTTTGAATCAGGTATTTTTGCCATCCTCACAAAACCATTCTAATTTGGTCAACTGTTTCAAGACATGGAAAAAAACATGGTTACCAAATATTCCATAGAGATTTACTAAAGCTTAACAGCAAATATTTCCAGAGATTTCATC
The DNA here is from genome assembly GCF_028389875.1 of Rhea pennata. Taxonomy (NCBI): domain Eukaryota; kingdom Metazoa; phylum Chordata; class Aves; order Rheiformes; family Rheidae; genus Rhea; species Rhea pennata. The sequence continues at coordinate 186,833,539 of NC_084663.1, forward strand.
TTCTGCACCTCGCACAGCTCTGTCACGTGATCAGATTTTCCGTGCAGTGTCCTCACAGGAGGGCTGAAGAGTCGCTAGGTGGGTGCTCTTTAATGTTGTCCCTGGGTATTACTCTAAGCTGCAGGGAGGCTCAGTAGTAGAAGGGGGAGCAAGGAGCCTGTCTCCTGACCTGCGCTGAAACCCAGGGCTCCTAAATCTTACCATTCACGAGCTGTCAGCGAGCCTCTGGCAGAGCTTCTCTTTGCCGCTAGCCTGAATGTGTGTAGGGGAGGGTCTACCCCAACAAGGCCCTGAGCAACCTGACTTAATGTTGAAATTAACCCTGCTTTAAGCGGGGGGTTAGACAACATGACCTCCTGAGGTCTTTCCCAGCCTAAGTTATTCCACGATTCTGTGAGTCTCTGCCATGGGTTTCTCTTAGTCTGTGTAGCAGAAGTTTGCCTGGGTCTGAAGACACCATCCTAGTTGATGGTATCTGTTGGTATTAGTATGATGCCACATACTGGAAACAGTCTTTACTAGTTTGTTTTTAAACCTGTAGGTATATACAAAACTCCACATTAAGATAATATTGGCTGTAAGGGCAAGTATCCTAAAATTAAGAATAATGATATGTGAAGAATTATTTGTGAGCCGCAGTACACTTGAATCATAGAATCAGTAAGGTTGGAAGGGACCTCTGGAGATCATCTAGGCCAACCTCCCTGCTCAGCAGGGTCACCTACAGCATGGTAGACACGGTTGCATCCAGGTGGGCCTTGAAGATCTCCACAACCTCTCCGGGAAACCTGTTCCAGTGCTCCGTCACTCTCACAGGGAAGAAATTCCCCCTCACGCTCAGGCAGAACTTCCTGTGCTTCAGTTTCTGCCCATTGCCTCTTGTCCTGTCACATGGGACAACTGAAAAGAGTTTGTCCCTGTCCCCTTGACACCCTCCCTTTAGGTACTTATAGACATTGGTAAGATCCCCCCTCAGTCTTCTCTTCCCCAGGCTGAAGAGGCCCAGCTCATGCAGCCGTTCCTCATGTGGCAGGTGCTCCAGACCTCTGATCATCTTCGTAGCCCTACGCTGGACTCTCTCCATTAGCTCCATGTCTCTCTTGCCCTGGGGAGCCCAGAACTGGACACAGTACCCGAGATGAGGCCTCCTCAGGGCTGAGGAGAGCGGCAGGATCACCTCCCTCCACCTGCTGCCAACACTCTTCCTAATGCACCCCAGGAGACCATTGGCCTTCCAGGCCACAAGGGCACATTGCTGGCTCATAGTCAACCTGTCGTCCACCAGCACTCCCAGGTCCTTCTCTGCAAAGCTGCTCTCCACAAAGTCAGCCCCCAGCTTGTACTGGTGCCTAGGGTTATTCTTCCCTAGGTGCAGGACTCTGCACTTGCCCTTGTTGAACCTCAGGAGGTTCCTCTCCGCTCAGCTCTCCAGCCTGTCCAGGTCTCTCCGAATGGCAGCCCAGCCCTCAGGTGTATCAGCCACTCCTCCCAGCTTGGTATCATCCGTAAACTTGCTGAGGAGGCACTCTGTCCCCTCATCCAGGTCATTGATGAAGAAGTTGAACAGGATCGGACCCAGTACTGAGCCCTGGGGGATGCCACTAGCCACAGGCCTCCAACTAGACTCCACGCCACTGATGACGACCCTCTGAGCTCTGTCTTTCAGACAGTTCTCAATCCACCTCACCGTCCACTCGTCTAACCCACACTTCCTGAGCTTCTCTAGGAGGATGTTATGGGAGACAGTGTCAAAAGCCTTGCTGAAGTCAAGGTACACAACATCCACTGCTCTGCCCTCATCTCCCCAGCCAGTCATTCCATCCCAGAAGGCTATCAGATTGGTTAAGCAGGATTTCCCCTTGGTGAATCCGTGCTGGCTACTCCTGATCACCTTCTTGTCCTCCATATGCCTGGAGATGACATCCAGAATGAGCTGTTCCATCACGTTTCCAGGGATGGAGGTGAGGCTGACTGGCCTAGAGTTGCCTGGGTCCTCCTTATTGCCCTTCCTGAAGACTGGAGTGACATTGGCATAGGTATTTGCATTACAATACTGGCTCTATTTTTGTGATTACACTGTTTTTTTCTCACGTGACTTCAGTCCTACTACATATAGCATGGATATACTCTGTAGAGTAATCAGTACCGGGCAGAACTTGTGGATGTAACTGCAGAACTCCTGCTCATTTGTTGAGAAGGTGCAAGGCACTTACTGAATGAAGCAAGGCATGGTAGGAAGAGGAAACGGGGTCTTTTGGTTAAGGCAACTGAATTCTGCTCTGAAGGGCTGGACCATATCCCTGTCTCTTCCACAGTGCTCCTGTATGGTACTGGACTAATTGCTTAACAAGCATTTCCCAGGTGGTTACTAATCACCAACAGAGCCTGTCTGCTCTTGCTGGTAGTACTGAATGAGGTGATTGCATAAAATTGCTACTCTTCATTTAGTACTGTCTTGTATAACATTGCATTTGATAAAGCCTTCATTAAGCAAGTTTAAATTGTTGTTAATTCTTTGTGTCTGTTTATCAACTAATGCTCACCTATTTATATTTACACATTATACTTGTAAGTATTTATAAATGATTATTTGGCAATGAATTAGACAGACTATCTTGAAAGTCACTTAAATTCATGGAAATGTTCAGGCAGCATATGAGATTGTTTTTCAAATTAATTGATTAAATTAATTAAATCCTGAAGTTCATTCATTTGCACTGAGGTCAAATGGAATTTTACATCTGGAAAGTCTGCAAGATCAAAAATTATGCCCAATGGGCACATAGTTCTACAGAAGAAAATGTCAGCTCTGGAGGGTAGTATTTTCTGACTTCTTGTCAGCTAGTCTCTTTCTCTCTTTCTCAGTTAGCTTTACACATGTTTTTATGCGAGTAGTTTTGAAAGGATTCCTGGAAAAAAGCTTACTGGATATACTATACATGTTTTCATTTACAGATCAACAAAATGGAGAGACAGATAAATGAATAGATAGGATTTTTTTTGAGGTCATGAAATATGTTGCATAATATAAAACTGGCTTCTAAGTCCATTTTTATCAAATATGTCACAATATTTTTGGAATTATACTTTGGAAGATATTTTCAGCACTTATTATTGGAGTTCTTGATCTAGGCACCCTTGTTTGACAGTCCCTTAATCTGTCTGATAAAAACTGAATGAATAGCAGCATTAAGAAATATGGCTTCAGGGACTCCTTAGGAGGTTTCTTTGTAAGGGTACATTTACTAGTTCATCTGTAAATTTATTTTATGAGGTGTTTAAACCTCAAGAAAACTGAAAAGAATAACAGTAACGCCTGGTTTACATCTACTGAAATCAATGGGAACCTTGCAATTGACTTTAATGGTGGCCTCTGTCCTCTAATTATGAAAGTGCAAGGATGATATACACAAAACCACAAGGAGAGTTTTCTGTTTCACCATTTACTATTCTGTTTGCAGATGTATAAGCAAAGTACAATGATGTGGTTTGCTCTTGATTAAACAATTCAGTCTTTCGGCTTAATCCTGAACCGTTTTGCTACTTTGCTTTAGGCAGTGTTGTTTTGCTTCTGGAAGGACCATGTGCCACTCTGTGTGGCTCACAGAAGTGACAAGGCAGGAATTCTAGCCAAATTTTTAAAAGGCTCTTGAAAATTATGCATTTCATTTTGATCTTTCATCTGTCCCATGGTATGAGTAATGGAAGAAGTTGATGAAGCAGTTTTATTCCTAGTGCTCATATATTTTTCTTGTGATCAGTTTTGACAGTGTTCCTGGAAATACAAGTAATATTTGTAGTGTATATGTTCGTGTTTTCCCTTAGGGTTGACTGAAATGTAGTAGAAAGTTTCCAGCATGCTACTGTAAACCCCTCATCATTTTCATATTGTGTTAGTGGAAGTGAGTAAGAGTATAGCGAACGAAAAAAATGCTGTTAGAATTAAACTTTTTTTCTGTTAATGTAACAAGCACAGCAGTCTGAACAGACTAAGTCTGATAAACCATTTGTAGTAGTAAACTATATGAGACAAAAATTCCCTCAAACTTCTTGTTGAGTCTACTTTGGAGGTAATACTCATTTGATGGCTGAAATGCTGGTCTCGTTTCACATTTCAAATGTTTTCAAAGATTTAGCTATTTTGTTGGTAACTAGAGATGCTACTGCACTACAAAGAAGAGCTCAGCAAAAATTTTTGGATGGAGCAATGTTCGACTGGAAAATGCCAGTTCCCTGGGGTTAGCCATTCCCCGGGAATGTGTCAGCCCCATTGAAACTTTAGAGGGAACTCAAGCGGAGAGCCTGGCTGCTTCGGTCCCTAGCAGCCCACCCACCAGCCAGCTGCTGAGGTCTCCGGTGACCAAGCTGCTGAGACACTCAGACAAACAGTGCAGTAATAAATAAGAAAGTAGGTAAGCTCATCTCACCAGTTGGCCTAGCCAGCTCCCTTCTTGTCCATGCAGTGGACTAGTAGGCTCTCCAGGTTCCTCCTCTGTCCTTCTGCTACGCTGGCGGAGGCTCATACCTTTCTGGTTTCCTTCAGAGATGGAAACCAGAACTCCTAGGCTTCCTGATTTCTGGGCAGCTGCCTTTTTGAGCTCTCCGGCTATTTTGGCAGCCAGGAGTCCAGCAGCTCAAGTTTGTGCAGTCTAGTGAGGCAATTGCTTTGGGAGTGAGCTGGAATTTTAATATACTGGTTTTCTCAAAAGAAAAAAAAAAGTTTATTACAGATTCTCCCTCAGAAAGAAGTAGAGTTTTGGTATTTATTCCTGGCATAGGACAAGATTTGTCCGTGTCAGTATTACTTCCCCCAAAGTTAGTTAAAAGAGAATCTGTAGAGCTGTACAGATTCTGCTGTACAGATGGCTGCTGTAGACCTCAGTCCAGTTTTATCATATAGACATGAACATAGATCTCTGAAAAATAATTAGATAAATAAATATTTATAAATAAGAAATTATAAGAAATAATAATAATAATAAATATAAGAATAAGAAAATATAAGAATAATTTCTTCTGGGCCTATTTAGCCTGGAGGAGAGAAGGCTGAGGGGAGATCTTATCAATGTCTATAAGTACCTAAAGGGAGGGTGTCAAGGGGATGGGTCTAAACTCTTTTCAGTTGTTCCATGTGACAGGACAAGAGGCAATGGGCAGAAATTGAAGCACAGGAAGTTCCGCCTGACTGTGAGGGGGAATTTCTTCCCTGTGAGAGTGACGGAGCACTGGACCAGGTTTCCCGGAGAGGTTGTGGAGTCTCCTTCTCTGGAGATCTTCAAGGCCCGCCTGGACGCAAGCCTGTCTAACATGCTCTAGGTGACCCTGCTGAGCAGGGAGGTTGGCCTAGATGATCTCCAGAGGTCCCTTCCAACCTCAACGATTCTGTGATTCTGTGATAAATAAGAATTATGTCTTTATAAGAGACTTAAGATTCCTAGATACAAGTTGGAGGAAGATGTACAGATGTAGAGGCTTATTTCTCAAAGGCCCTCCTACACAGGATAGATGGACTATTTCTTCACCAAATGACTCCACAAGTGCCAGCTCTTACTTTAGACTTAGCTTTTGATGAGTGCTCTGGCTGTTATAGAAGAGTAAAGATAAAAAAAAAAAAAAAAAACTTTGAAACAATTATTCACAGATCTAGTGTGTTCACATTAAGCAGAAGAATAAACAGAAGTGGGACTGTAGTTGAGGTTCCTGATTTTGAAGAGGAAAATTTTGATCAACTATATGAATTAGTTATTGAAGTAAGTCATCTAGGCTGAGGGGCCAACAGGTTAAAATATGGAGAAGGCTTAGATTATTTTTTTTTAACTCTCAGATGGAAAAGCTAATGAGAATTTGTATCCCAAGCAAAAGAAAAAATAGTAGGGAAGGATGCCAGATCTGATTTTGTGGGTAATCAGCACAGAAAGGATATCTGTAGACAGTACAAGAACAGAAGAAAAAGAGGAACCAGCAAAGAAAGCAGTGTTTCAGAAGGCTGAGCACGTAGGGGTAAAATAAGAATCACCAAAAGGAGCTTGAAAGAAATAGCAAAAAGTTCTTCAGAAGTCCAGAGAAAAGCTCCTGTGCAGTGAAGAGAGGATCAAGATTAAAGATTAAAGATATTAGACCTCTGGGGTAACCTGATGAAGATCTATGAACAGGGCAAAGTCAGGATGCTTTCTGGAGGTATGGAAAAGGAAATTACTACAACCAGTGCAGATGCAAACCTCAAAGCAATTAAGAGGGAGTTAGGTAACTTGTTTCAGAATTCAGACAGAACAGGTATGTCAGACTGCATTCTTGAATGTCTCGTATGGAGAAAGCTAGTGTATGACTAAAACGCAAGGTAAGAAGGTAAGGCAAAAATCAAATGGACAAGAAGATGCCTATTCATCAAATTTTGAAAGAAAGAATTGTATATAGACTAAACAGATAATTACATTCAAATCATCAAATTTGAAAAAAAATACTTGATCATGCTGGGCAAATCTCATACTTTAGTTTACTGAGAAAAGGACGTATTGTAAAGCTAATCTCTCTGGATATCAGTGAAGAATTTGCTATCGTATAGCAAAGTATTTGATATTAGTTTAATTGGAGAAATGGGGATTAACACAAGAACTATAAGTGTATGGTTAAAGAGCAGATACTAGTGTGTTGTGCTGAAAGGGAAAAGAGCTATAAGAAGGAGGCTACTAGTAAAATTCTACTAGACCTGGATCTGATTTAATTAAATATTTTCATTAAAGACCTTCACAGAAGAAGTTGGAGTGCCCTAAAGAGACTTCTCAGTGAAACAAAGTTGGATGATATAACCAATAAACTCCCCCCTTTGAATATCTTGCAGAAAGAATTGGATGATCTTGTAGACGTAAGTCATTAACGTAAGAACATGCGTGAGATAAAATGTGGTAACAGAGAGCTGTGCACTCTTACACAATTAGCCTCAGTCTGCAGTCTACAAACTTGGGGATCTTTGGTTGGAAATTACTGAGGAGCGGAAATGAGCCACCAGCTTTATGTGGCAATCAAAACTCAACTGTGATCCTAGGAAGAGTTATTTTCAGTAGAAACAAGGACCTGCTCAAGGCATTGGAGAAACCTCTTTGGAATATTGTGTGCAGTCCTGGCTACCTGTCTTCAGGAAAGAAGAATTAAGAAAGTGAAGTGGGACAGAAAAGAGCTACTGAGATGACTGGGAGGGTGGAGAGACTGTTAAGAAAGGATGCAAAGATTCTTGACTAACCAGGAGGAGAGCTGAGAAGGGGTGCGTTCTCTATAAATACAGCAAGGGGTAAGCAGTAAGGATGGAGAATACCATTTGCACTAAGTGATAAGGTTGGCACATGAACAAATTGGTCGTAAGTAAGGTTAGGTTGGAAATTAGACTGTTTTTCTGCTCTGTCAGAGCAGTTGCAGAGAAGCAACACGGAGCTCATTGGTTTATGAACAGGCTGCCAGGGACAGGTAGGACTGGATTCACTGGCCACAAATCCCTCTCTGTTCCTATTTTCTACTTGCTTTTTTCTCCAAGACATCTTTTTCTTTTTTTTTTCTTTTTTTCTCCCCCCTCCCCACCTTGGGAAGGAGGGCGAGAGAAATAGGGAAGTAGAAAGGGAGGGAAGTGGGGAGGAGAAGGGGAATGAAGTTGCCATTCTTTAGTCAAGTGGGTATGGGGTTACCTGCAGCTTGTTTGGTTGCAGTGGTTAGGATGATAAAAGAAGTGGAAATACAAAAATATGCAAAGCTCAGGAACCTTCTCACTTCCTCCATGCAAGGGAACTATTGTAGTACTGTATCTGTATTGCATCTCACACTCAAACTCCACTACCATTCCTAAAGGACATGGGAAGAAAAAAGCATTATAAACCTACTCTGCTGCACCATGGTCTGTATGGGGACGCTGTCTGCCCCAGAAAGAATGTAGTGAACTTCCCTTACTCGTGGCAGTGTTCAGATCTTGTCCCAGAAACAGAAGTGCAGATAGATAAATTGGTTGGTTGAGGTTTTGGGGAACTCCAGCAACCCACACCTCAGTTCAGTTCCTAGTGTCACCAGTGCACCAACTCCTGTTGCACACCAGGGGTTTCCAGCATGCACTGACCTCTATTGCTCTGAAAAAGTGTGCACCCTACCTCGGCTGTAAACTTATGCCTTCCAGACCTCTTCAGGCCAATGCTAGGTAAGCAACATTCAGAAAACAGAATAACATTATCTGTCATTCATCTTTCTGGGACAAGCACTTGGTCACTGAGATGTGGGGTGGAGTGTGTCTGTGCAGACCAAAGAACTTGCAGCACCCTAGAGACAAGCAGTTTTCTCCAACTTCTCTGCAAAGGACTAAGCTTGGAAGGAGAGCAATTGCTCTAAAAAACCCCCAAAAGATAAGTACCAATAAAGTCTCTTACAAATATAGAAATGAGGTGGGCAAGACAAACAGAGAATGCTTGAAACAAATAAAAGCAAGGTAAGGACATTTTTTTGGGGGAAGAAAGTACTCTTTGGAGTATAGAATCAACCAAAGCTATAGAAAGCTGGTTACAGGAGAAAGAAAAGCATGTCCATCAGGCAGATGAAAAAACACACGTGCAAAAGTAATGAGAAAATTAAATGAAGGCATGATGTATGGTTATTTCTTGTTCTGGATAAATGACTTGTGCAGTTTACTGTAATGCTTAATTGTGTTAGAGATCACTTTTGCAGAGCCTGTGGCTGTCTCTGAAGAAGTCACCGGAAACCAGAATTCCTTCAGGCTGGAACTTTGGGGACATAGTGTGGCTAAGCAGCTAAAGGAGTTTGGATGAGCTGAAATTAGTTAGTTATAGGGCATAAACTGTTAGATGAGGGAAGAGACAGGGGAACTTGATGGAAATGATGCAAGTGATATAGCACCAAAAGCAATGAGCATGCTTAGAAATTTTATAGCAGGAATGTTCAGATCCAAATGCAGTTCCCTGGTAACTGCCTAATGAGAGGAAGTGGACCAAGTCTATGGCAATCATATATAATTCTTAATTGAGTGAATAAAGCATAAAGGTTAAGTTTATGCTTAACCTTTAAGCATAAACATTCCTATCCATAAAAAGAAATAAAAAGAAAGGAACGTGAAAGCAATTCCAACGCTAAGGTTGTTCCATGCAATGTGAGTTCAATGAATAGAGTTGAGAAAGTGGAACAATTTGGTCAAAGTCAGAGCCCGTACCTCCATGCAGAGGCCTATTTGAACCCCTGGCTGTTTCTATCATGTGCATGAACTTCATTTTACATATGTAGCATTAGTAATTGAACAGCCATGTATTTAAGGCTTGGCTGTAACCTGAGCTCAAAACTAAAATTAACCTCTGAAAGGAATCTGAGAATAAAAGTGAGGCCGTTACTTTGCGAGCAGAAGAGTCTTTTTGCTGGATTCTAGCACAGAACTGATGCAGTCATGGTCAGTCATTGGAAATGACCTGTTCAAAGGAGCACATTTTTTGCTCCTTTGCTCAGCTTTTCAGCTAGCTCAAACCTTGCCTGGGTGGTCAGGTTATCACAGGTTTGGGGGTTATATCATTTTTTTTTCACTAGTTTTCTAAGCAAAGTGCTTAACCTGGGCTAAGGTCTTGCTCACCGTGAAGGGTGTAACTGTGTTCTTCAGAAATAGTCATTGCTTTATTAAGAAGATTCAGAATGGTAAATTGAGGTTATTAGAAGGTTTCAGTTTTGATAGTCATAATTACATGCATGAAAAACAAGGACTCTATAACAGAAACATGTACAGCCATAGGTGGAACTTAAGCCTTGGTCAAGATTGCAAAAAATGTGGTTAAAGAAACTCTCCAGATCCAATCTGTTGAAACAAACAGCCTCCAGTATCTTGCATTTTTCACTGAGTTTACAGCAATGTACCCACTTTTCATATGTTTACTTTTACCAAAATAAAAACAATCTTTGGAAACCAGTCATCTAACTAGTCGTAATGAACCAATATCATCTTTTCACAGATGGGAGAGCTGAAGGAACAGGGATGTGAGATTACCAGCTGAAAGCTATATAGCAGGCCAGTAACAAATCCAGGAATAGAAGCCAAGTCTCTTAAATTGCAGTCTGATGCTCTAATTAAGAAGAAATTTTGCCCTCTGATGCTGCAGTGAGGTATGCCATAGCAATACCACATATTAATAATTTAGTCAAACATATTTGAATGTGTATGTTTGCTTGTGCTCTTTTAAATAATTCAGAAGAATTCTTTGAATTCTAACTCTGAATTGAATTTTAAGTAGTTTTCTTTTTAACTAGACATTTTTTGACAAATATTTATTCACAAATCATATTTAAAACGCAGTTCTCAAAATCTGATTTATTAAAATTACCACACATTCATTTCCAAGAATATCCCAGGGTAGCTTCAGTAATTCAGACGTTTAGATTTTCCAGAGTCTAACTTTAGTCTTATTTTCAGGGCACTGACTATCTGCACTTCACCTTGCCTTCATAGAAGACTGTGGCTAGTTAGGATCTCAGAAAAAGGAAATAAAGTTGTGTATGTCCAGCAAGGATTTTCTTGGTACTGAAAGTCACCTTTGGAAATATTGCTGTAAATGCACTGGAAGGATCAAAAGCTCAAGTCTGCCTCCAGTTCAGCTGGAGGGGAACCTACTACCGAAGACCCAAGAGGCAGAAATGCTGCCAATACGGAAGCCTATTACAGAACCCAGTGCTGCCTGGCATATTGGGGAGTATTTGTCACAATTTTGGCCAAGGTACCGCTTGTTCTGTCTCTCCTAGCTACCTCCTGCTATACAGGATCAGGGTCCTGTACGCAATACTTCTCTTCTGCGCTGTTAATCTTTTGGGGTGTTAGGCACAAATAGTAGCATTAGTAACTGGTTTTACTTGCGCTCAAGGGTTTGGAGCAGCACAGCAGCTTTTTGCATAAGATAGGAAGTGTTTCCTCATGGTTTTCACCTCAATCTGCCATAGCCATGTTGTGGGCTTCCCAAAATATTGTCTCCAACACTGAAACAATGTATTAGTAGTCTGGTGATGTAGTGAGAGAAAATGTTAAATTGTACTGGAAAACTGTATCGCTTATAGCACGTGCTACTTATGGTATCTCTACAGTTTCCAAATCTTTATTATCAACAGTCTGTCTGGAGAGAGGCGATGAGCATGCTCAGAAAGTGTGTCTGCTTAGCTGCAGCTAAACCTATAAAATATCTGCAGTTCATCCATGCTTCTCCCACCAGCAGGTGTCATTCTGGAAAAAGGAAAATATTGTTAAGTCCTAGAACTGGAGAATTTGGCTGTGACAAAAGAGAAAAAAAAATGTTTGCTTAAAATACAGTTTTTGAAGGATAGCTTACTCTAAATAAAAACCAAGACAAAATTGGTTGGTTTGCATGAAACACAGCCTAGCAGAATGTTTTCTAAGAAACTGTGTGCACCACGTAATCCTGCCATATAACCAGCAAAATGCAGATGACAGGCAAGGCAAGCCAATGTCCATTTAAAGCTGTCTCCTGCCTTTCACTTCTCCCTGTGACATCTTCACCACTCCTAATTTAAGCCCCATGACTATAAAGGCAGTGATAACCATCAATCTTTATGATGGGCTTTGGGCTTTATTTCCTCCGAAGGACACACAGAATGAAGGCGTTGAATTCAGATCTCATTTACTTCAGGACAAACTTGAAGTAATCTCATTGATGCAATTGAGATCAGCAGAATTGCTTGGGATTTACTGTGAAGTAACAAAAAGTAGGATTTCACTTTCTACCGTCATAAACAACAATTGAGCAGAAAGAAATCCCAACCATTTTAATGTCTATTATGATATTTATAGTCTCCCTTCAGTGTACATCTGTTTATTAGCTGCCACTTCTTTTAATATGAAGCGATTACTTTTGATTTTGGATAAACACACTGAGAAAGCTAGGGCTGAATAATGAAGAACCAAGATCCTACTGACTTGTTGCTTGTCTGCTGAGTCTAGTCTTCTGCCTTTTAAAAATGTGCTTGCTGAGAAATCTGTGCAGAAAGTGGCTTGCCCCCACTGTTCCTACTGGGAGTTTTTTCCAGTCTATCACTGCTCTGTTGATTACAAATATTTTTCTGACTTTCAGCCCAAATTTATCTAGAACCACTCTAAGCCTTGTGTCAATGTTGTCCCTTTATCTTAAACAGCTTCCCCCCCCCCCTTGTGTTTTTGCCATAACAAAGTATTTGGAGAGATAATGATGATCTTTTTCAGACTTTATTTATGCAAGGCCCAGGTGCTAAACCTTTGGCCAGGGTGCTGTGCATGACCTGCCAGGTCACACCTTGCCTGAAGGTCACCTACCCCAGGAGCAGGCTGTGGGCTGGGGAGGCTGTGGTGGCCCTGGTGGCCCCTTTCCCTGCAATCTGAAAGGGTGCGCAGCTGCGAAGGCTGAGCCCCAGTATCCTAGACTAGACCAGTAAAATTTACCTACCTTTCTTTCAGAAGATTATTTTTCCATCCCTCCACATTTCTTTAACTTAAATTTACCTGCTTTAAACACAGGCGAGCAGAAGCGTGTATTGTTCACTATTACCTTGCATATATCATTAATACTTCCACGTCTTGCTAGAAATATTTCATCTGATGTATCCATGTTCTGTGCCCATGTTTTTCAGATCTTCATCACGGTCATCTTGCGGTTGACTAGCCCAGCGAGGTTTATCATCTCCTCGGCCGTTCTCAAAAATGCTGCTATAAATTTAGGATCATTTGCTACTCTGATATGATGCTCAGCCAAAATTCCTACTGGAAACAAGGGGATGTTTGCTTGAGGAAAGGCAGCAGGACAGGCTCCAGAGCTTGGCTGCAAGGAACACAGCAAAATGAAAATTAATTTTGCATCTTTCAGAATTCTAATGACAATGAGGTAATGTAAAATAATTGTATTTTAGACAGCCATATCTGCTTTAGTAAGTTATTACATTCACATTTTGTAACGCTTTTCTCATGAACTTAGTTGCTGAATGAGAAAAAATTGTATATAAACTTTGAATTAAAGACTTTGCTCCAAAATAGTTAAAAGAAGAAGTCTTGGGTCTGCATGAAGCCTGTATTAGTTTTCTGATGTTCTGAGTATTTAACTTTGAAAATGTAGCTGTCTTAAAAACTGAGGTGAAAAAGCGTAGAAGCATTCTGCATCTAATTAATTATGCTCTTTATTTTTATGAGACCTAGACAACAAGCAGTGATCATCTCCAACAGATTGTTATACAGTAAAGTATGCGGGATTTAGCTTACACATCAAAGGAAAAGTATTCCCTGGAGTCTTTACAATGTATTTTTAATGTTTTTAGTTAAGTGAAATCACATCGAGTTTTGTTCCTCCTCCTCCTTTTTTTTTTTGCTTTGTTTTGTTATTTTATTTTATTCATTCTAGAGGAAATGCAGGTGCCTAAACATAGATGTCCCAAGTTGTTTTAGACCCCCTGGGGATCCCAGCTGGCCTCTGGCTGCTGGATCACAGAGCGCAGGTTTTCCCGTAAGTCCTGCCTTGTATCTGCCAGCCCCGTGCAGGTACCTTGGGGATGCTGGGGTGTTCCAGCTGGCTGTAGGTGCCCTTGCTCAGGCATCTGAATTTCTCCCTCAGATATTGCCATTGAAAAACACTGTAAAAGATAATATACTCAGCAGATGTTTAAGAAAATTAAAGATAGCACAGCTGCGAAGGTTAGTCCATGTAAGGTGTTTTATTTAAGTTTAACAAGACATAGAGGCAGAAAAGTAATTTAGTATCTAACACGTACAGAGTTACTATGTTTAACAGAATGCCATCAGGAGCCTGTTTTGAATTATGGTGGTTGAACCGGACCTGTGCATTAGTGCGGAGCTGCTAATCCTCAGGGTAGGCACCGTGATCGGCAAGAAGACAGGCTGGGCAATAATACTGCAGGGCCTGTTTATTTTGGGCACTGAATAACTAAATTTTTCCTTTGAAACAATACATCTAGGCCGTGGCCAGAAAACTGGGGCTTCTCACCAGAAATGTAGTGGTCTGATGTTTCCAGCTGCTCGGAGTTTGGCAAAAGTAGGCGTAATTCCTCAGTTTTGGGCATGACGTGGCAAACTAATTTCATGGAAGAAACTGATGACTGGAGGTGCCAGAGAACTCAGCTACAGGGAATTAGAGAAATACTTGGAGTAATTACAAACCTATGTGAATCAGGTCCATACTTCAGAGTCTACTGAATAAGAGAAGCCAAAGTAAACACTTATTTTGACAAACTTTAAGAACACAATACTTGGGAAGTTAAAAACCTTGAATATATTAGTTAATGTAATTATATATGAATTGTACAATGCTGGGTTGACTAATAGTGAACTGATCTTGTGTAACAAGAACAATTTGTTATATATATATATATATATATATATATATATACACACACATATGTATAAAAAATACATAACTCATCCCAAAATAAAGTTAAAGCTGTTGGAAGATGGGAATTCTAGATACAATTTACCATAGACATCTATCAGAATTGTATAGGCAGAAAACACTTTCCCATGAGCTGTTTTTGTCCATTGCTAGCGTTATGGTCTATAGAAATTTGGACTAGTTTTGCAAAAGTTTAAACAAATCAAATTGTTACAGAAAAGATATGAGATAGGGGGACTTACAGAGCAATCAAAAATCTTAGTAGTGTATGACATTTATTCTATTGTTTGTGGACAAAGCAGAAAAATTGTTTTGAGCTACTCTTTTTCTTTTTTTCTTTTCTTTTTCTTTCTTTTTTTTTTTTTTTTTTTAAGTCTCTATCTGTATTTTTTAGGCTGCACCCCAAGGCACGGCCGCCGTGGTTGTCTGAAACAAGGAAGAGTCACCCTTTTCGCTTCATCCATTGCACTGGTCACTGGCAATCCGAGCCTGAGCAAAGGCAGAAGACGACTCCTACAGAGAACTTGAAGTGGCTTGTTTGGGAGAAGAAACGAGATTTTTAATGCTTTTCCCAAATACTGCAACACATGATAAAAGTTTATGGATTGTGAATTAACTGAAAGATTGCAGAATGGGAAAAAATGCTTGTTACAGGAAGCCCTGGAGACCTACAACACAAGCACCCTGAAATCTGTGACCAAGCCCACAGAACATCTCCCAGGTTACTTGAGCCACTAAGGTGACTGATATTCTTGATACGATTTTCCACTCCCAGCCAGCTTCCCCCTACCCTCCCCCCACACACACTGGGAGAAGATGTGTCTTTTCTTCATTTGGCCTGAGGAGAGACTGCAAAACGTATTCTTAGCAGTCAAAATTTCAGTTTAGGAAACTAGCAACAGCAGCTCAGATTAAAAACCAAACCCAACCACTGGCAGTGTGAATTTGCATTTGGGAGACGGTGCTTGCTTTAGAATATACAGTTCAAAAGATAATCTGCAACATAAAGGTTTACAATTTTGTACGTATTTAATAACACATCTGTGTGATGAAACATGAAATGTATGATTAAAGTAATGACTAAGAGCCATATGTAAATATTATGCAAATAAAAATTTTCCTTTCTAGAGGTTAGAGACACTGTTCTAAAATTTGGTATAGTTAACACTCCCTCAAATTTTTAATGTCATTAAAGTTTAAGAGTTAATCTGCATGCTTGTTTTTTAATATTTGTGGTTCTGTTAAAAATATTACTGAGGCACAATTTCGTTTTGTGAAAGCGTTACACTTTGTCCCAGTTGTGGTTCTTGTTGTTTGAACAAGAAGTCCCCAAGTGTTTGTCCCAAATACCATTATTTTTACTCCACTGGCAGCTGCATATTTGTGGTCACCCTATGGTAATATATGCAAAAAACATATATAGTGGCAGGGCCTCTTCTAGAGAGTACCGGGAAGAAATTTTATGTGGTCAGCCCACACCTAATTTGTTCTTCTTAGTGGAGATCTCACGTAGCCTACTTAAAAATGACACCTTTTGTTGGATAAGATGAAGGTAACTGTTAAGAACCGTTCAAAAACCTCTTGGTGAATTGCTCAGATTCACTGAAACAGGCTAAAGAGAATAGCTATTGAACGCTAGATCTACACCAAATATATGCAGAACCATATGACTATTAATGCTTCAAAAGTGTTTACAATGAAAATATTTAGTTACTATTTAAGTTTTCTGATGTCTTATAGACCATACCTCAATTTTAGATGTCTACATAACTGGTTTCATGAAGGTTTCTTTTTTTTATTTATTTTAAGTGATACAAATTAATAACAAAAGAGAGTTAATACAGAGTACAGTTTTCTGAGACCAAAATACATGTGGTTTAAATTTAAAGAATTTAATGTTAGCTTTTCCCTATAGAGAAAGGTTATTTGGGCAATAACGTACTAACATTATCACCACCCACAGAGAGGGGGACCTGTTGATCCTGTTGGTTAAGTAAAAATTCAAAAAAGGAAGAACGTAGGTCTAGAGAGATTGCTCGATATAAGTGAATCACACGGTAAAAATGCTGATACCTAGAATAGTTGTAGTCACCTTCTTTGATGGTTAGGAAGAAAAATAAGCACATAGTATTTTTGTCAAATTAGAGTGTGTAACTTGCTTGCTAGATAAAATTGGCAACAGTTATTAATACAGTGGAAGGTTAAATGATGACCATGGAAATATGATAATAAGCGCTGTTGTAGTTTAGACGGAGATGACTTGTGTAGCCAGTAAGAGTTATAATCCAATGCGTCAACCGTTGGGCTGAAGGGCTGCTAAGAAAATATATCTGCATAAAATAAAGGGTAAAAGCATGTTTAAGAAGCTGTTTTTTTCAAAGCTTTCTTTAGGAAGATGTTGCTGGACCCTGTACATGCTGCTTCTGACAAACCGTGCCTGTTAAAATAAAGATAAACAAATGGCTTTAGCTTTAACAGTAAATAGTGCTAACCCTACCTCTTGATTTCTTTACCTTTTTGTAACAACTTTAGTGAAACTAGCTAGAAGCAAACCCATTAAAAACAACAGTTACTCACTGGGCATAATTTAACCTTAGTTTAATTTGACAGTCAGTGCTGGAATGGCATCACCTATTATTCCTGGAAGAAACTATATGAAATTGAGTGGTTTTGAGTGGTTTCATGCAGACAGGAGACTGCACAGAAGAGCCAGATCTCAGCATCATGGCGCGTCAGGAAAGCTCGTCTCTGACCCACAGTCTGACAACTGGGCTGCTTGAAAACGGCCTGAGCTAAACTCCAGCCTGCCAGTGCTCTGCACTTTGGCTTTTAAAAATTTGTGGGCCATATCTAGTTTCAACCTGAAAAGTCAAAATTCAGTGGTTTACAGTCAGTTTTGCTTTGTTTGAAGCTAAAACTCAAAGCAAAACTCCTGGGGTACAGGGCTGTACAAAGCAAAACATAAGAAAGTTAACACAAAAGCTCTGCAGACTGAACAAGCTGGTTTCACTCACCGCTAGAAATAATCCCCTTTTGCAAGTTCACTTCTTAGTTACATTTGTGGGTGATGTCAAAAATGGACTGGTTTCACTACCCCATGGACAGATGACTTCCCTAGCTCTAAAGCATCACCCCAGTCAGAGTAAGATCTCTATCTCTTCCTTTCTTTTTCTCTCTCTCTCTTCTCTCAGCTGATACTTTAAGACACCTGTCAAGAGATGAAATTTTCTCTATCCCAGGCTAGCCACATTTAGCTTTTGTTCGTCTGTGAAACAAGGGATTTAGGTCTTAACCCAAATCCTAGTCAGTACATATTTTTTTTTAATCATCTTCAGCTCTGAACTCCTTTCCTAAATCTCCAGTGATGCTCTCAACAACGTCTAGTCCCAAAGTGATAGAGTCACTCACTCCACCTCTAGAAGGTCATCTGAGGATTCAGGTGTTTTAAGTTCAGGGCCTGATACTTGAGAGATGCTGAACACCTGCTGCCCTTGCTGGCTTCTCTGGGAGCTGCAGGTGCTCAGGCGTTTGCGAAAAGCAGACCCTTTCTCCCGAGGTGCTCGTATTTAAAATGAAGCATTGAATGATCCTCTGTTCTGCCTTACCTTTCTGTAAAATTTTAGTAGAATTGGCTAGGAATGAACCCATGGATCACACCAAGACAGTGATACTTTTAGCAGGGTATTACTGAGTGTTTATGGGTTCAGATGGGTCAGGGTTCCTTCTTTTACTGAATAGTCGATCCCTTTCCTTTCCCAGTTTCCAAAAACCATGGAGAGACTGAGCCTCTGAGGTTCCAAAATTATCCTGTGATGGAAAATGCAAGGCCTAAGCAGTACTAGGACTAAGTGAGTCAGCTTCTAGGGGTAGATCTCAGCCTTCGGCAACTTTATTGAGAAGCACTAGATGTTGAAAAGAAAATGAAAGATGAGATTATCAGTGATCCTGTGTGCGCATATTTTACTTATTCAGGAAGCTGATACCAAATTTTCTTAAAAAATCTGTGCCTAGGAAACTACAGAGCCAGGGAAGGGCTGAGTTTGAAGATTCAAAGGTATCTTGAAATACAGCTCACAAGCCGAGCTACATGAGGAGTATTTTGAGTGGAGTTTACAATATAATGGCCCAGCTCTGCACAAGAACTGAATTTATCATGGGTGAGCATATATCATAGCAAAAGCCATCGGGCTGTTGGTGGAAAGCACATCTCTTACGACCCTGAATCTTACTTGGTATTTTGAACCAGCAGAGTTTTCAGAGTTGAGTCATCATGGTAATTTGCAAGTAGGATATGTATACATAGCACACCGACTGTAAGCTAGGCTCTGGCATTGGGCTTATTTTCACCTCAGATACCAGATTTGGTTGTCTGTTATTGTAAATCATTAAAAAGCCCCAACTAAAAGGCACAAGTTAGATTAGGTGCATCCAAAACTTGACAACAAATCAGAACTAGAAACCTTTACAGTCTTCTACTAAGAGCACTCTTGATCCAAGATCTTCTCCGCAAAACTTCTCTGGTCAGAGCAAGAGGTGGAGAGGATGGCACATGGGTGCCTGTTGTGGGGGAAAAAGCCCCTTTTTTCCTTTAATTTAGCACTTTGGCTTAAAACATGCATCTACCAAGCTATGCAAAGAGTTACTTCTTGTACAGAAGAGTTCAAGGTAGGATTAGAGGCTCTGTTTAAGAAAGAATCAGCTTCAGCCTAGAGAACAATCCCACCACAAAATAAAATTAACTTTAAAAGTAATGAGATTTTCCACTGTTAACTTAATAGCAGCAAACCACACGTTCTAAACAACATATTTTTTTTGTTTTGTTTTGGTATTAGGACTCCTTTTTGGTAACAAACCCCAGACTATTAGCCTCTCCATTTTTCCACTGCTAGAGAAAAACGTACACTCTTTCTGACTTCTATGGTGAATCTCTTGGAGATAT
The DNA here is from genome assembly GCF_028389875.1 of Rhea pennata. Classification (NCBI taxonomy): domain Eukaryota; kingdom Metazoa; phylum Chordata; class Aves; order Rheiformes; family Rheidae; genus Rhea; species Rhea pennata. The sequence continues at coordinate 186,852,868 of NC_084663.1, forward strand.
TTGAATCTACCACCAATGGAAAGGGCCTCTGAAAATACAAGGATGGAGGAGTCAGTTCAAGGTAGAGGAAATGGGGAATATGGGAAAAAAAGAAGAAACATCTCTTTGGATCTTTAGCTCTGTTATTTTTTAGATTATATTTCTACTGAGCTCAGTAACAAACAAGTTTTCTTTTAAAAAAGTATTAAGTTATCAAAACATTTGCGAGGTCCTACTATTAAAGCCTAGCAGTCAGCAGTGTTGAAGTTCAGCCATATCATTTTGCTGAGTAAGTCATGCTAGAAATTAGAGTTTTCCCCTCCAAATGATCTCTCCAAATGAGATTGATATTGTGAGAAAAAAAAGAAAAAAAAGAGGAGGACGCCGTCATCATAAGAAGTTATGGAATTAATTTTCTTCATACATTGTGTTTGCACAGGACATTTTTGTTAACTCTTAATAAAAATACCATTCAGCTGCTACTTTCATTGTTTTTATCCTGGGACCAATACAACATTGTCATTATTGGATATAAAGTGCTGTAAAAACAAATCTAATTTGTTAAGTTTATTTTGATAAGAAATAAATATAAAGGTAGTGCATAGTTTGTATAGTGCTGCTATCATAGGACTCCTGGGTATAATTTATATAAAGAAAATAAAAAAGCATACATAACTTTCTAGTTGATTTCCTTTAACAGGGCTAATTGAAAACAGTTTCTGTTATTTAAAAGTAATTTATTTTAAATATACTTTTTTAAAACAAAGTTCTTATTGATATCCATTTTAAGTATAATATTATCTCAGTGTGGGATACAAGTAAAAGGTCAAATCTTGTAGGAGTATTTTCTGTATGACTCAGTTCTGATCATAGATAAACTTATCAGGGAAACCAAATTAGTTAACCTTTTCGGTACCAACAGCTTGTTTAGCAGGCCGCAGCCGATTCTTCGCCCAGCGCAGAGCTCCAAGGCTCACACTTTTGTTCTGAAACGCGAGAAGGAGAGCGATAATTTCCTTTGGCTTTATCTGATAAAACGCAAAGGCTGCCGATTTTTAATACGAAACGAGACTTGTAAAGATTCTGTATAGAAGCAGACGAAGCCACACGTGGTCGAGTTCTGCTCAAAAAATTGCCAGGCGTAGCGGTGCGGTAGCAAAGATACGCGGTTTAGGACTCTAGTCACGCCTCTGAGTTACAGATACCGTCGGAGAATGTATTTTTCCTTGCCCAGCAGCATAATCCTTACGCGTGGGGCCGATTCCTGGAGCACCAAAAGGCGCTTTACGAGCAGAGTGGGCACACGCCGCGAGCCTGGAGGAACCAGCCTCTCTCCCTGCCGCTTCCTTTTCCGTTTCGACGACGGCAGCGCCGCCGAGCCGGTGCCTGGGGTGGCTTTTCGCGGCGCTCGCTCGCGCGACCCGCCCTGCTCCTGCGCGGTTTCGCGCGGCGCCCGGGGCGCAGAGCCTGACTCACGGCGGGTTTCGCCGGCGGTCTCGCTTCGGCTGCCTTTGCTCATCCGCCGGGAGGGTTCCCGCTCCCGCTCCCGCCGGCCCGTGGCCCGGGGCTGCAGCCTTGCTCCACGCGAGCGCCGCGGGAGCCGGGTTTCAGCCGCCGCAGCGGAAAGCCCTCGAGGTGCTCGGTCTTATTTCGCAGCTTCAGTGAAGTAAGTGGGTACGAAATACCCAAGGGCGGAAAAAAAAAAAAAAAAAAAAAAAAAAAAAAAAGTCCTGCCACCTATTCGGGAAGGTCAGAGTGGACACAGCGCTAGCTTGGTTGTGGGAGCATCCGTGTCCTGTGCAGCAAAGAGCGGACACACAAGCACGTGATGCCTGCGCCAGGCTGAACCGTAAGGTGCTCGGGGTAGGAACGGTGTCAGCTCCAGTCTTACGGCCTGGCAAAACATTTGTCCCGCGCTGGCAGTGGCAACCAACGTTTTTCACCCATAATTCACAAAACACTACCAAGTAGGTAACTAAAAACCGCCCATTCTTCCATGAACAGAGCAATTTTACAGTGTCTCCTCTAAGAAAGCAGAAAGATAACCAGCATGTGGGAAATTATTTTGTCATTCTCACAAAATGTAATTTCATCCAGCCTGACAAAATAATGCAATTGTCCGGGCAGCTAGCGCAGCGCACTCGCCGTCCGCCGGCAGCACAGGTAGCCGAGACACGTTGCCCTGGAAATCAGAGAAATCGAGACGATTGCTCTGGAAAACTTGCTGGGGGACTTTTAGTTATCAAAAGAGCAAATTCATGGTTTCCTCACAGACTAGTCACACCATATAGTATTCTCTTTTTTGTTCTATTTAAATTTAGGTTTGTTAATCAGACTTCCTGGCAGCGGTTATAAGTGGAGTCTGACTGAAAATTTGGTAGGTGAGCTAATCTCATTTTTACTGTCTCTCTCGAACCACCCACTTTCCCTTCCTATGACTCTATGCTGAAAAGATTTTGCACGTTTTTGCAGAGGGGAACTAAAGATGCAGACCCTCTACTTCCCTCCATCCTCTCGTCTCCCCCTTTTTGGGCTGCTTTCCATTTTGCTCCAGCAGGTCTCTGCTTTTTTAGCCCCTCTCCCCAGCCTGCCGCTCACATCCCCTCCCTGCATAATACACAGTTTCACGCTACAGTGTTGCTCTTTTAGAGGCTGCATATGGGCTTTTTCTCTTGTATTTGGTCAATGATTTTCATGCAGCTTTTAGGCTCGCCGGTGGCTCTGAGACCTCTGTTACGTTCAGCTCCTGTTGGCCAGGGCGTTCAACGGCTTTCAGAAGAGGAAATGCACAGACGCTCGCACACTGGTGCTGAAACCGCCTCACAAAACTCACCTAAGCTAGAGCTGCAGAGAAACCATTTTGGTGTTCTTGCGCTAGCCACTGGCTGAGATTTTCAGCAGAATTTTTGCTCCAGCTGTGCTGTCTCTATGTTTCTCTTTCTGCCTTACACGGACGACTGAACAAGCCTGGGATTTACTACTGGTTTTGTGCCTGATGTAACGTGAATGAGGGAGATTTCAGATGTTTCAATGCACCTTTTAATAAAAAAGTTGTCAAAAATAGCCCTGGCATCAGAGAAGGACATACATCCTTCACGAGAAATCTTTATGGCACTTCCCACAGTGTCTGAGTTTTGCTGAACTCTTTCCAGCATTTCCATACCTAAAAGGTCCCGTTGGCTACAGCCAATGCAGTATTGTAGTATTTCTAAATGCAGTGTTTCTAGTGTAGTATTATTGTGGTATTTCTACAGTTGCCACTTAGCAAGTGGCCAAGGAGGCTATACCTCCTGCTGCCCCTGGTTGTGGGTGTTCAGCGTGCCCAGGTCCTCCTGCGACAGCAGTGGAAGTCCCTCCAGCTCTTTATTTCCTTTCCCATTTCAGGCCCTCCAAACGAAATGTTGACACTGTTACTGCTGGCCAAAGAGCAGTATGTCTCACAATACTCCTCTTCACACCACAGGCACGTGACATGCCCATGGCATTGAAGAATATGGCTGGAAAAGTGTAACGTGGGGTCTGCCTGCAGTCAGGTGAGAGGAGTGAAAGGCTCGGGGGTTGCTGAAGTGCGGGTCCACAAAGGGGTCGAATGCTTCGGATCGCAAATGGGGAACCCTGAGCATTTTGAAGGATCGGGGCCTGGAGCTTTCTTTTGGCTTCAGCTGAGTGTCTTAAAATTACTCCAACCACAATATCTAAAGAACGGCCTAGAACAAACTCATCTGACCATTAGGAAAATGTCATCTTTTGAGGCAGAAAATGTGACCTTGATCACTTTTTCCCAGTTTGTGCTCGTCCTTATACACGGTAAATTTGAAGGACAATCTCTGTTGTCTCACTCTGTACCTTTACTGATACATGATCAGATTTGTTTCCTGACTCCCAAGAAGCTTAGTGTCGCAAAGTCTAAGCGTCTTGACAAAGAGATCAGCCTTTTTGACTGAATTCATAAACAATTGAATGAGGGTTTCTGCCCCCTTGGTTCCCAGCGTGTCACGTTCCTGAGTACGGATGTCCATTATTAGTGATTATGGACCTTAGCCTTTTCACAATTACTGTGGTTGCAGTTCTTTGAATAGGAAACTATAGTGAGATACCATCACTGAGCATGGTCTCGTCGTCTTTGTGGGCTATGTGGTCTCCTCAAAATGTTGAATAAACACAGTGTCCCACCACAGTTGATTTTTCCCTGCAATATATTATCTTTAATAAATCTGAAGCCATACAATTTGTCTGTTGCCCTCCCACTGCATTTTTATGCTCTGAGAACAAAAATTCATCTTTTTTTTTCTTTTTCAACTGGAGGAGACAATATATATGTTTTTAATGTATTCTTCACCTTGTTATCCAGCTGCAGAAAGTGCTCCAGCATGTGAGCCCGGAAGATGTGTTTATGTGTCTGGCCATCTCTGGAATGCAGAGCTGCCAAAGGAAAGGCTGGGAAAGGCGGCCGTGCCGGCGCTGACCTGCTAGCCCAGACAGCCCAACTGCTGCTCGCAGAGAGGGAAAAACCAGCTCCTCCGCAGCACTGCTTGGAGAGCGTGGGGTGGAAGGATGCTCAGGGCCTCCCCCAGAAGTCAAAAAGTATGTCAGATGCAGAGATGCTTTGAGGCATCAGGAAGGGAGGATCCAGCCTTGTGATTCTCGGTTTCCTCTATGGGCTTCAAAGTCGAGAGAGCCCAGGCCAGTGTGGGCCCAGCTTGCATCTTCTGGTGCTTGCTCAGCTCTTCAGCACCCTACAGCTGGCACATGGTGGTCTGCAGGGCTCGGGTTTCGACTGGCCGAAGAGAAACTTTCATTTGCTCAGGATTTGGTGTGTGTGTGCAAGAGGCCTGCTAGAAAACTGTTGAGACTAAAATGATCACACATGTCCTTCAGCTCAGGAAAAGAGTGCTCTAAGTGAGAGCATGTGTGCTCTGACTCTTGGGCTGAGAAAATGTCAGGCTCATGTGCTTGGGAAGTTCATATTGATACAAACAGGGAGGCTCCCTGCTGCCCACAGATTTCCCACATAAAAGTCCTACTGGTAGCCGTGGGAACTCGGCAGCAGCCACGCTGTGGCTAAAGTCACCACTCTAAAAATGCAGTGAAATTAGTGTTCATAAAAGTGAAAAACATGCCACAAGAATGAAGAATTTCTGATTCGCAGCCATGGAAATTACTGGAGTTCTGGCATAGAAAAAAAGCGCTAAATTTTGCAGTTTTTCTGCCTTTGGAAAGAGATTGTTGGCGAATTTTGAAAAGGACTCTTTGAGCGAAAACCTTTGGCTTTTAGGAAATGAATCTGTCGCATCAAAACATAAAACCCCCAGGTTTTACACCCAACGTGACACCGGCCTGTTTTAAGAGCCTGTGGAAAGGGCAGATCCTGTGCTGCACAGTGGCCCCTAGTGAAACTGAAGAGTTTGCTTCACAACCTGAGAAAGCATTTCTAGCAGCTGGTTTGTTATTCATTTCAGTTCTGCCTTTGGATCTCGTCCTCACCTGAGTCAAACCGTGCCGCCTGCTTCACATCTTTAAGGCAAATGAAAAAACAGGGGAGACTGAGGGACCAACAGGCTTATTCTGATGTAAATTGAACATGAACCTGGGACTCAGAGGAAAAAGTAATATTACCAAGAAGGCTACTGTTCTAAATTATTGGTATAATTTAGCATCATTTTTATCTTGAAGTTCCTTTTTTTGACTTTTTCTGCTGTACCCACTGTAGTGAGAAGGGCCAGCTGTTCAGGTGTGACTCCTTCTGCTAGAAGGTGGACTTGCATATCGTGTCTCTATAACCTTTACGTGGACCCACGTCCTCAAACAGGTACTGCCGTCCCTCAGATTTATCTGCTGATACCACAAGGGTCTGAAGCATCAGCGCTTTAATTAAAGCCTTGGATGAGGCTCTCTCCTTGTGTCCCATCAGCCCGGTTTTCCTTGATTTTCATGAAGAGAAGCTACTAAGGGATCGGCAACTTCCTCCCTTCACCCTTACCTCTGTTTTCTTGGCCAGTGACCTTCCCCGTGGAGCCGGCCGAGGAGCTGGCTGACCCCTCCATCCAGACGGGTTTTGTGCTAGGCAGGCAGACACCACCCCGCTATCCCCACCCCCACGCCAGCATTAGCTTATGACAGTGACAATCTTAAAAATAAAACAGGAAATGATTTCAATAGGGGATGTGGTGGCTGACAGAGAAGAGCAGAGCAGGTCTGAAGTGCAGTTGCTCTTTTATGCGAATGTCGAGCCCCTGCAGAAATGTTGCAGGCCGACGTTCGTGCAGCCTTTCTTGTGGTAGGAGGACCCAGACTTGTTTCTCTTGTCCTCGCTACCGGGCCCGGCTGTAGTGGCTGTCCTCGCAACCCGGGTCCGAAGGCGGCCGCTTGCAGTGCAGCAGCATGTCGCTGAGGCTGCGTGACTCGTATTCAGCGCACGCTCGCTAGTGCACGGGCCGTCCCCGTTGCCCTGGCCAGCAGTCAGGCGGCCCGTGATAACCCCTTAATTTCAACCTCACAACTACTTCCTTCCATTTACTGCTCAGGCAGCAGGGATATGTGCACTCTGGCCAGCAAATAGTTTACTTGCCCACCACATTCCAGAATTAGATACTGTTTTGGTCTCATGCCCGAACTAAACACCTACTACTTCTTCTGAAATGAGCCTTTAACTATTCTGTTATATCTATTTGAATTATTGAGTTGAAGTTTTAAGCTACCCTGATCCTACATGTTGCCGAGAGCTCTTTATTCATCCTGTTTTCCCACGGGGGATCAACTGGAAGGAAGAGCAGGAAGAGCGGGAAGGGTGGACGGTCCCGGCGTCCCTGTGACAGAAGGACACGCCAGAGTGCCAGAACACTGATTGATCCCTTGGAGTCAATGTCTCGGGCTGGGAAACACTCTTTCAGCTTGCTTCTACCAGCTTTGTGTTTATAGTGAATATTTATTTCTCCCTTCGGCTGGGTTAAGCAATTTTTTCTGTAGCGTTCAAATGCTTAGGATGGGGGGTTCAAATCCTTCTCCATCTTCAAACACAAACATGCCATATCTGGGTCAGGAAGTCCCTGACCTGCAAATCACCGGAGCTTGAAAGAGTATATCAGGGCAGTTTTATTATATGCTTGCCCTAGTCTTGTACTCTTCCCTAGGCATCTGCTATTGCCAACATTAGAGACAGGATATTGGGCTAAAGGGACCTTTGGTCTGACCTCCTATGGACGTTTTTATGGTCTTTTGTCTTTATCTGGGGCCTCGAGAGGCTAATAAAGATTTTGTAAATATAAAGAATTCATTGTGATCCAAGAAGAAGTCATAAGCATAGGAGGGGTCTTTTAGCCTCGTGTTCCCTAGGAGCAAAGGTCTGATAAGAGAAGTCTGGCAAGTGCTGATGAAACAACATTCAAAGTCTATCAGTTGCTAGACAGATGGTCCTTAGTGGGTAATGAAAATAACCGTTTCTGGACATGTTTTAATCTACAGTTCTTTGTATGGTATATGATTTAATAATTTCGTACAGTATGTGATTTATTAGTTAGGTTTGCTTCTAGCATTGGCCCTCAGCTTCACTGAAAACAGCAGATCTGCTTGTCTCCTGATGGTTCTTTGTTGGTTTCTTCAAAAGACAGGTCCCCTCAGAAGTCCTGTTTCCTCTTTGCCAAGCCCTGAGGACCTGCTCTGAAGGGTGGGTACCAGTGCTCATCATTTGTATTATCTAGGTGGAGCAACTCTGGTATCACGACGTTCTGCACTTGCATTACGCCTGCATGAAACACATGGTATTCGTGCTGCTGCTGGAGATGAGTGCTCAGATATCTTCAGTGTACCAGGAAATGCCAAGGGGTTTTGAGACAGCAGAAAATCATCTGCTGAGACTCCTTTTAGACTTGCTTTCTCTTCTATCTGCCTCTCCTCTCTGTTTGGTCAAAGGGAGCATTCAGGGTAAAAGTCCATTACGTAACTTGATTTTCCTTCCCCCTTTTCAGTTTGCTTTAAAAGACCTTTTTTACATAAGGTATACCAGCTTCATAGCTGAGAAAGGACCTTTGTCAGTCAGTGGCTGCTGCCAGGAGCACAGCTGGCGCGATGTGTCCTTATTCACCTGCAGACACTTGGTGCCTCTTGGACATGGCGTTGGGTTGCGTCTACCATGTACAGTCAACTGCTGTAGCACGGTCCAGACTACCATCCTTTCCTGCCCGGCCTGATGGGAGGCTGGTGCTGCCAGAGGAGGTGCACGTCCCTGGTCGGTCTCTGGTGGGCAGCCATCTCGCTGTTGCCCATCCGGATGGCCATCCCTGCCTATGGGTCTCTGCCCTTTGATGTCATGGGGCATCTCTTTGACCATCCCCACTGTCTAACCTGCACCTCTTCCCAGCTTCTGACATGAAGCGCATTCATCTAGACTGGGGGGAAGAAAGAAAAAGAACAAATTTGTTCCCACAGGCAATGTGCTGAAGTTAAAAAGAAATAATCAGAGAAGGATTAAAAAAAAAATCCCGTTCATTTTTCCACCTTTCTTTGCTTCTTCTGGAAGCCTGGACAAGCCCCCTGAAGAACGACATTAAGCCTATCAGAAGTGCCATTCTCTGTATTCTGCTGCAGCTTCTTAAAAGTCATCTGTTTCATTGCAATTCCCCTGTCTTGATCAGGAGTTTCGGTATTGACTATTGTAGAGAAGATGCTATTTTTGAAATTGGCCTCTACATTTGGGTTTTGCATACTCCCAAAATAGTCCTGAGAATTTAGATTTCTATGTGCCAAACCCTGCCACCGCCTGTGCCCAAATGGGTCAGGGCTCTGGCTCTGAAGCCAGAGCGTGTGACAAGCCCGGAAAACTGAGCTGAGTTTATGCACGGTTACGTTGGGAAGGGAAAAGAAGGTTTTGCTTCTTTGTATTTTCCTGTGTACTGTATAACTTTAAAAAATCGAGTGTTCTCATCAGAGTGAGCAGAGGATATGGTCCTGCTAGAAAACTTTTGCAGTGACACATTACGACTTGCAAAGAGATGAGGAGCTGTTTGATGTTACTGAAGTGTCAATGCAATGCACGGCCTGGGGGGAGGGGAAAAAAAAAAGAAAAAACAACTTTACACTTAAAAATACTCCCTTCCTACTGGGACAATGAAAATGGCCAGTTGGGCTCCTGCTAAGAAACTGGAAAAACCCTGGAAGCAAACCCACAACAACTTGTGGAGCGGGTCAGCCCTCTCTAGAAAGCCACAAATGCCCGAAGGCGGGCGAGCGCCCTTTAAACCATCACGGACGTCCGCGCGGGTGCGTCTAACCTGTCTTATCCGCGGGCACCGCGGTTACTCGTTGGGAGAGGCAACCTGAGATCGCTGAAGCCAACAGGGAAACTCACACCGATTTCGATAGGCTTTAGGTCAGGGCACGCACTCCGGCCGTCGAAGTTAAGTCCCAGCGGCGCGCCTGGGCCTTGAGCGGCCGCTCCAGCTGCTACAGCTGTTCCGCAGCTAGAGCGCGAAGCTGCGTTTCGAGAGGTTCATGTTTCTGACACCCTTCCCGGCGGGAGCCGGCCCTCCCCTGCACCCTCGTAACAGGGACCGAGATTTTCTACCGATTTTGTTGGCAAACCCGAAAACCTCGGCATTTGGACTCTTTTTTTTTTTTTTTTTGTAATAAAAGCGAAACGGCTGCCTCGCTCGCCGCTGGCACGGCAAGAGAGCTTCGGGGGGAGGTTAGCGGCGTCCTTCAGCAGGCGCCGAAGCCGCGCGGGGTGCGCCGGCACCCCGGGGTGCTCCCCGGCGGCCGGGGCGCCCGCCAGCCGCCCCGCGCTACTTTTTCCAAGGCGCTTCGCTCCGGGCCGGCGAGCGCGGGCACGCTTTTACGGCATCTAGAGCATTTCGCGGAGCGCTTCGGTAGCGCGCTACTGGCCGGACAGCGCATTTCCAGATTTAGATTATAAGAGGAAAACAGCAAGTGGTAGGTTCAAGTACAGGTCAGGGGATATGTTACACCCCAGTTCCTCCGCTGAGCGCTCATAGTCCTCCGGGACCAGCGCTGCGAGCCGAGGGGCTTTGCTTTTACGATTACTGGTGCCATTCGCACCAGGAAAATGTTGTTACCGCATTGTAAACATCATTTTTCACATCACAAGACCTTTCCCGCTGGTGTTTCAGCTTCGGATGAGAACGGACCACGTTCAGTTTCCCATTTCCTCTGAAGCTGTGAAGCAGCATTTCAGCAGGAGGTGTCTGGACAGAAAACCAGGGTCTGGAGGTGATAGGATACTCCACGCCTGATGATAGACTTATTTTTAAGTAGCTACTATTACCAGTGAGTACTGGTTGGAGGGGAAAAAAAAAAGCAATGGAAAGCTGTACCCTGCACCATGCAAAGCAAAACTGTTGGCGCTGATGGCTGCACGGTGGATACACGTGAGAAACTAGTATTCGATGCCACTGGCCTGCAGGATAAACAAGCAACATTTACACGCCACATCTGCAGTAAAACCTGAATTTACAGAGAGCCTAAACCAACCTACTGACCTGACTCATCCCCGCCACCTGCAACCCATCGGGAGAGCATTTCTGTGCATTTTCAGGGACACGAAAAAGGGACCTCGATAATAATAACGTTTAATAATTGTGGTCTGGCTTCGAGCAGATTTTCCCATTAAACTCTGTTGGGGTTTCCTTGAAGCATTTTGTTCGTGTTGGGACAGTCCTGAGCTGGGTAAGGAGACTCAGAGTGGTGGAAAGGGTGGAGTAACCCCTGCTTCCAAGGTCGGAAGATCTGGAAAGGTTTTGCTCTGCTGTGGATTAATTAAAAACGTGCTAAAACACACATAAACCAGCACTGTTAGCCTGATAATGCTTATTTTCTGCAGTGCTGTTTTTCTTCCCTTGCCACTGCTGCGGTGGCCAGGAGCCTTGCTTCGAAGGCAAAAACTTCCAGCGGGGACGCTGGCAAGAAGCGGGTGGTGAGGAGGAAGAGGAAGAGGAAGGCCTCCTGCCTAAAAGTGGCAGGAACAGCCCGAGCTGGTTACCCATATTTCTATGTACTCTGGTCTTTCTATGCCACCTGTTTGCTGTTCACGGATCAGTGGCAACTTTATTCTGCTTTTTTCTCAAAAGCACGCTATTCCGCCAGAGCTTGCGTTTAAAATTATTGTATTCCAACTCTTTTCTTGCTCTGTAGCTTTTAAATGCTTGATAAATTGAATATTTTGTAGTTTTTAAATGCTCAATAAATTGAATATTTTGGGCTGCCTGATTGTTTTGGGCTAAGTATTGCATTGTTAAATAAGTTATTATTGCATTATTAAATAAGCTTTGAATCCAAATCTGACAGAGTTCCTGACTCTCTGCAGCTCTCGCAGACAATGTGCTACCGAACAGTAGAAAACTGGCTTTAAATGGTTAGGAAGGTAAGCGTCTTTCAGGCAGGACTTTATCTTCTTACGTATTTGCAAATCATTCTTCATCCCCATGTTATTAGAGAGGCCCCTGAATTTGCAGTCTTCCTCACAATGTGCGAGATTTGCTCGCAGAAACAGATCTGTTGTCTTTAAGAGGGCTGCGTATCCTGAAGTGATAAAATTTGTCATAGGTGTGAATGATATCTTCCGCAACTGCTAAATAAGTACAAATAACTCAAAATTTTGCATTTTAACTGCAATAAATAAATAAGTACGAGAATTCCTTCTATTTTCTTACATAGTATGTTGTACTGATGCATAATAAATAATAAATAATAGCCCTGATATTTTATGCTACTACTTATTACTATGAGTTTTATGTTTGGTTCTGTTATTAGTAAGTGTTCTATTTTCAGTGAATATTCTTCAAATGTAAAAACATGACTAAAATGTATTAAGCTGTGAGCAAAACAACCACATTTGAAAGAATGCAAAAAAGTGCTTGGGAAAATTGTTATCTTTACAGTGGTATCTTTGCTCTAAATATTTACACAAATACACAGAAAGATATTATATATTAATTACACAGGAAAATCTTACTCATCTTTGTAGAAAAACACCATAGAGATTTTACACGTGGCTCAGCTCTAGGATGAGGTGATATTTGTGTATCTGTGCTGTTTTCGAGATGCAGTTTATCTAACACTGGAAAAGGGTACGGTTTGGCTGACTAAACTCTGGAGTGATGCTGAGTGATAAAAGTGCTAAGGGGAATTTTTGGGTCACCTAAAAGGCAATGTAAAAGACTCTGTAGGTGTAACAAAGCCAAAAAGTCTCTCTTTAATAGCTGTATAAAAACTTACTGACATTTTAGGACACAGAGCGTCCCCCCCCCCAATACCTTTGACTCCCCTTGCACAGCGTAGCTGCCTTAAAAATGCAAGCTTGCTCACATGCAGGTGTTACTTTGGCACCTGGGCTCATCCTGCCTCTTTCTGAGAGTTTGGTTGGACGTTTTGTGGCCTGAACTCCAGCAGGCTGTAGCACACATGGGCACAAACGACGAGAAGGGCAGGCACGCAAAACTGGCAGCTAATCTGGGATGCGCACCACTGGTTCCCTGCAAAACACTAAGCGCAGCAGACATTGGAGAGCTGAGACAAACCCTGCCCCAGTTTCAAATCCTCAGGAGTGAGAGCTCTGCCCAAGTCTGCAAGAGGTGACCCCCCCACCACCACCATGGAGGTACTGTCCCAGGCCAAGAGCCGGCTCCTGTGGCTGCAGGAATGTGCTGAGCTGGGCAGCTTCTGGGAAAAGACCTGTCAAAGATGGGCAGCCTGAACCAAGAAAGCCCCAGGAGTTGGTGGCATGGTGTGGAAAAAAGGGTCAGTGGGCTGATGGGGATGCTTGTGAGAGCAGCTTTCTGCATGACAGATTTGCGTCAGGAGAAGCACATTTGTCACGATGGTGGTGGATGGATCTGGATGGGTCTGGATGGTGATGGACAGTCTTCTCCATTCCTTGCTCCTCCAAGAGGGCTGGCTCTTCTCAGCAGGCTCGTTTGAAAGAGAGCAGCTGTGGAGTATGCTGATATGGTCATTAACGCAGAGGTTTGAGCTCACTCTCAGACCTGAGATTGCCTTGCATCCCACCCTACCCCAGCTGAGCTCCACAGATCTCCAAGAAGTGGGGATGCTGCAGCTCAGGCCTTGTAGTAAACAAGGGTCATGCACAGCAAGCGTGCTGTGGGCAGGAATCCACCCATCCGTCCATAGGACCAGTTGCTGGGGAGAAGGATGTGTCCTTGAAAGTAGCTCTGGATCTTCAACAGGCTAAGCTATCCTCTGCAAGAGCCTTTTGCTTTTGCCTAGAGAGGGAATCTGGCATGAGTAGGGCTCTCTAATCTTACTTTCCAAAGTGACCTCGGAGAAAATGCCTGCTTTGACCCAAAGTACAACCCCCTGCACATGTGGAGACAGAAAGGTGGTAGAAGTAGGTCTTGGTGGGTCACATATGTGAACCCTCAAGTCTGCTCCTCCTCTTGCAATGTGGCCCCAGCTTGTGGCACTTCAGCCTTTTCCCATTTCTAGCCACCACTGTTTCAGGACCTTGTTTCTGGGGGAACAGATGAATCTTAGTGCCCACCGGGTTGGGGAGTGCAAAGGAACCTTTTCCTCTTCAGTACAAGGCCTGAGTTTCCTGCCCTCTGATGCTGGATCTTCATTTCAGTGAAGGCTGTTGCTGCTCTTCGTGGAGCTCTGGGTGTGTTTTGATGATTATCCCCCCAAACCTTTTCTGCTTTCCCTTGCAGTCCCAGCCCTGACTACATGGCAGCCCCAGCTCTGTTGGAAAAGTAGCTGGGCTCTAGCACAGCCTTCTGACCTGAAGAGCCTGAAAAGCCAGCAGTCCTCTTCCTACCCTCCCAGGCTCTTAGAAAGCACTGCAGAAACCAAAAAAGACCCTGATTATTATTGACTCCCAGGATTTCTTTAGCAAGCTTACAATTTAGGAGACCTGATTTGTGAATTTTGAAAGACTAGGAATGGCATTATTTTAAGTTCAAAGCAAACTATATCACAAAGTCAGAGAAGATCTTAAGGGGGAGCCAAAATTAAGAGTTTTTAGACAGCTGTAGACAGCAAGGGAGAATTCCTGGGGCTGAATTTTTGCTTCCTAACACTGCAGCCCCACCTGCTAATCTGGCTCAAAATTTGTCCTGAAGTCAAACAAACCATCCTGAATGCAGCAGGCTTAATATTTTTTTCTTCTTTAAAATCCTATTGAACCGAGGAGGCTGCCTGCTGGGAGTGGGTGGCAAAACTCTCAGATATTGATTTCACTCTGCCAGTCTTTAAAGTAAAAACATTTGTTTCATGCCACTAAGCACTATATTGCAGCCCACAGTGGCTTACAAGGTATTTTTGTGCATCATCACAGTGAAGACAATGAAACATCCTGTGAAGTAACTGCGTTAGCAAAACACCACAAGACACAATTGTGAAAAACACAGTTCTCTGTTCCTTTCTCACACAGACATTTGGTTAGAAGGGCAGACACACTGGATCTGAAACCTCCTTCTCTTGTGATTTGGCTTCTTTTTAAGCCTTAAACCATTTAAAGCTCCAGTCCTTTCCCTCAAACCCTGTTGAAGCTTGATGTGGGAGAATGTACGCTTTCTCCTACTGCTTTCAATCACTGTCAGATATATTCTGAATGTGCCTTGATGCGTCCACTGCTTTTAGTATTGCTAGCTAACATGAAGCACTTGATCTCTTCCTTCCTGCTGACACACATAATTCACATTTTGGTAGAAAAATATTGCTGTATTTATCAGGGAGATTACATGTGAGATCACTGTAGCAACCTCCAGAGACCAGGATGAGGTTCCCAGCTCTCGCATTAAGTCACTGTTTGTTACTGACTTAATTATTCAGTTTTCCTACAGCTTTATACTGCTATAGAGTAGGGCATCTTGAATACTAAATATTATATTAATAGACCTTTACACTGCAAGCAGAAGACTTGCTTCTGCGGTTGCTGCTACTTTGAAATCCATGGCAATTTTACTTGTTTTCCTAACTTCTTTACTGCCTAAAGAAGTGCTTCAGTGTGCTTTGGGACAAGGCATTGTTGGAGCCGTAACCTTAGGAATGGGACTTGGAACTGGGATCCTGTGGCCTGGAGTAATGAGATGTCATTTTCCACAAATGCAGAGTGTGAGATGCATCGTGCCTACCTTGGGTTGGGAAAAGACTTTCTGCCAAGGTACAAATCCCCCTGCACTTTCAGGTACATGTAGCAGTCTTTGCTACTCCCTGTCCTAAGTCCCTGTAGCCTTACTATATTTAAAGTTTATTGCATTTCCCTAAAAGCTGGCTGAACTCCGTTGGTAGGTTAAATGATTCCTTTAATGTCTCCTAAGTTTATGGCTGCAACAACATTGCTTTAATATCTTTAGGATGGTTAATGCTCTGTGAAGAGCATGATCTCCCAGCAGTTCAGAATAGGTATTGACCAGACATGTTGCTCACTCATGTAGGCCTTTGCTGAGGTATCAGTATGAAAACAGGAAACGACATGGGAAATGTTAATAAAACTTGACAACAACAGCTCAAAAGGTGTTTGATCCACCATTTAAGTGTACATAACTATTACAGGATGAGGAAACAGGAAATATGCTGAGGGGGAGGAGATGAGAACAGAGAACTGTAAAAAGAATGAAAAGACTGAACTTGAAAAATTCCAAGTCACCCTTTCTGAAGTCAGTTGGCATTCACCAGACATTATTCACAGCACACAGTTCCTCACTTAGGTGTTACACATGTAAACCACAAGGAGCCGGAATTGAGATCCATCAGTAATAAATTCCATCTTGGCACTAAATATGAGACAAAGTTAATGCCAAAAAGAAAAACCCCAAATGAAAAAAAAAGTTATTTCCAGGCAAGGGTTTTAAAATTTTCAAAAACAAATCAACTCCCTGTGGTTCACAGTTCTTCTGAATCTGCATTTGCCCTGAGCCAAGAATAAGTGAAATGCCGTAGTGCTACTTCTTCTATTCAGAAAGAATATTATCATTTCACGATCACTTTCTATCTTTGTTTCTCCTCAGATCCACCCCACCCCATGGTCTTTCATAAGTAACAGAGTCAGAAAAAAAAATTCCCCTGATATATTTTAATGCAATAGGTTCCTTGCAGCATTCTTATCCAGTGATAAGAGGTTTGCATAGTTAGTTCACTAGTGACCCATTCTGAATGAAGTCCAACAAATTTGTTAAAGAACTGTTTAGAGAAAAAAATGACGTTGATTTGGAAATAATAACACTTCCCTTATATCACCTTTTATTAATAGCTTTCAAAGCATTTTAAACACTTGAAGTCATGATTTGCAGTTTATAGACAAGGAAACTGGGCTCCAGTGTTGAGGGTGTTCAATAAAGATCACGTAGTAAACTAATTGTGGAGTTCAAATCTGCTGATCTCCAGCCTCATTTCCTCTCTGCTGGATGATACCATTTACCATGACAAATACACTGAAATAAGCCATTTTCTAATATGCAGGACACTCATTATGTTCCTTTTAATATCGTTTGGACCTTTAGAAATGGGGAACACTAGGTCAACAATTCCTTCTAGCCATGGGTCTATAAAAACTGCTAAAAGCTTAGAGTCTCCAAAGGAGGGGGCAGAAAGGCGATGCCTGTGTGTTGGGAGGGCACAGAAAGAGGGACTGTTCCGAGAGCCAAGAATGACTTCTGACTGCATGAAAGACTTCAAGCCATGGGAAGCAAGAGAGGTGGCTAAGTGTCTTCTGGTATTCAGAGGCTTGGGTAGGATTCATCTACCCTAGCTCTAGTGTTCATCTCACCAATAAGTACATATCTAAGACAAGTCACATCTAGAGCGATACATCAGTTTCCCACCACTGACTACAAAGGGCAGCAACCTCAGATTTCAATGTCTAGCTTCTGAATTTCCTGTTCTTCAGCATTACCAGTTTAAAATAATTCTTTGCTCCTATTGCTAGTTTAGTGGGCACACGACATGGATGGCAGTTACTTCAGAAAAGTTAGGAGGATGTGGTGGTCTTTGGGTGGAAGACTGTGGTGGTGACATGGTAGGGACAAGCTGCCTGAAGAGCGAGACTCGCTCCTCCAGTACCTGCATGGCCTTGCTTTTCCCCTTCTTACAAATCTGCAACAACCATCATCCACCCGAAGCTTCCTGGCTGTTGACTCCTGGTGAGGAGAAGGTTTGGCTTCTCCTGGTGCTTATTGTCACCTGGCAGCTCAGACAAGACTTGTGACCACCATGGCTTGGACAGGACTGCCTGTATATTTCCTTCCACGTGGTTTTCATCTTTTGGCTCTGTGGGAAGTGAGTGATACGTGGCCTTGTTCAAGCAGCTGACCCCATAAACTGCATGTGCTGTGCTATATTGTTTCGTGGAGCCAATTGCTTCTGGTGGCAGCATGCTGCTTATTGATACAGCTATGACAGGTGATAAGCAAAACTTTAACCAAGCCATATACTGAACTGCAAAACTTCCTAAATACTATGAGGTGCTTGTTTGCTGTTTTAAAAAATAATTTCAGTGGAGGCTGGGAGACATGCAGGGTTATAACCCTTGATACCTACATTACGCTAAGCACAAGCTTGTTCCATCAAGTGAGCATGTGAAGTCTATATAATTACATGCATATATATGCAATTGTGCCTGTTGTTAATCTGATGTTGAAGGCTTGCCCTGCTTCAAGTGAAGCAAAAGCCTACTGTTTTTAGTATTTAAATGCAAGGAGCTAAACCCATTCCTCTCCTAAAACTATGATATCATTGCTTGGTGTCCCAAGAACTTCCTCCAAAATACTTTCATGTCCTCCTATGTTAGACAAAATTACAAATTGCCAAGTTTATTTATAACCGGAGTAAAATATCACCTGCGCATTGGTCTGTCATGCTAGAGACAGTGTGGCTGGTGCCAAGGTCCCTTTTCTTCTTTACTAAAGGGCAGGAAAGATAACACACAGACAGCTAGGGAACAGACTTTTTATAAAGGACGATTTGCCCATGGTGCACTCTTACTGCGTATGTTTAACTTTCCTTTGGGTAATGATGTTGAAACCAAAGTAATCTTATGGCTGGCATAATACCACGATGCTTTTCTGCAAGCCTTACTATAAGCATAAGAGCACTTCAATTACACTTTGTTTTAGGAAGCAAAAAAAGTGAAGTCCAGTTTCACTAGAGAGTCATGTTTTACACCCGTGGTCCAGTTCTTTGGCTTCCAATTTGCTCCAGCATTTTTGGCTCTTTTGCTGACCAAAGGTTTCTTTCATTTGCTTTGAACCTGGGCAACTGAAGGCCAATATTTGCAGCTGCCTTGGGGAAACCAGTGGAAGTGGAGAGAGATGCCTAACACTGTGTGTCCTCATAGGCTTTTAGTGTGGAAAGGCAATCACCTTTCATGCTGAGGCCAGAGTACGCAAGTCCTTTTGCAATGGGTGCTTTGCTGATGCCAGAAAATAAAAGGTCAAGTCTGAGGTGAGTTACGTGTCAGTGGTGTGGCTGCAGTTTCTGAAAGCAGCAAAATGTTTCAGTGCATTTGGTTTTGTGTGTGATGACTCCTGACAAGGCTTAAGAAGGGTGAGCTCCTGAGGAGCACTGCACACCCCTGTCTCTGACTTTGGTGGCTGCCAGGAGGGCTCCACGCTTTCTGGAGAGCACAACCTTCTCCTGTGCAGGGGCATAACATGACATGACCATCCCCTTGCCCCTCAGGGCCTTCTTCTGGCTCTAGTCCTGCAGGAAATCTAACACAAGCCAAGGAGCTCAGGGCAAGGGCTGCACCAGAGCCCTTTACATTTAAGGCCTCATATGGGCTGGCAACCCCTCTCCCTCCCCCCAGTGCCCAGTCCCAGGACCTTCCCATGAGGGTGTAAAGTACCATGAGAACAAGGGGCTGTGCTGTGAGGTGGTTTCTTGATGTTATTTGAGCCTCTCTAACAAGAGGAGCCCCACTTCTGGTGAAGGCCAAGCGGCAGCGGCAGTGAGGCAGATCCAGGGGAACAGGAGTCAGCTCCTCAGGCATGAACTAGCCCCCTGGCCACCGTGGCAGGTGTCATCCATGCCCTCTGGTCTGATGGCGATATCTGTGCCACTTGCGCCTCATGTTACAGATTTGTCTATTCCCCCCCCCCCTCCACTTTCTGCGCTGCCTCCGCATTGCTGTAATTATATGGAATAGGGAAATGCCACAATGACCCAAGAACATGACACATGCAGCATCCAGGGTGAAGTAATTTTTTCCAGTTGTCCCTTGTCCTCCTTTTTTTTTTGTCTTAGTGCTTTCCCAGCAGTATTCTCCTCTTTGAAACTCTTTGTCTCCTGTTTTCAGATGGAAAACTATGGTGGAGAGCAGCAGTCTCAGGAGTGTCATGTGCTGCTTTGCTTGTGGATAGAGGGCCTGACTATCTTAGATTAATGATTAGAAAATAAACAAACCCAAACCCTATCAAACAAAACCCTGAAAAACTCTTAATTTTAACTGAACCTTTCTGAATGGGAGCAATAATGAATGTTTATCTAGAGGAACCTTGTCTGAACACTTTCCTCTTTCTGTTCATTTATTAGAAAATGAGATTTGCAGTGGACTTAAAGGAAGCCCAGACAATTCTGGTTGAGTTAAAGGCAGGAGGCACAAAATGGTTCCGTAGAGAGCAATTGGCAGAGACAGTCCAAAAAGCCTGGAGCACTTGAACAACCTGCAAGGTCTTTCTTCAAGGGACAAAGTCTAGGAATGCAAAAGGCAGCTCATGCATGCAGCCAGGCTCAGTAAAAGAGATGGCAGTGGAATATAACTTTGAATAGTGTGGCAAGGCCTTACAGGCAAAAAAGAAATCACATGGCACAATACAAAGTGCAACCCAGTGACTAGTAGAAGGCTTGGTCTTGGCAATCATCTTTCATGCCAGAGTGCACAAGTCCTTTTTCAATGGGTGCTTGGCTGTGCTGACTTGGTGCAAGCTGACAGGGATGATGAATGGAGCTGTTGAGGTGCCACAGAGAGCAGAGATCCTGTGTTAAGCCAATGTACCCCTGCACTCGCTTGCTGATGTTCAAATGTAGAGTCCAAAAAGGGGTAAGCTGAGGACAGACTTGAGAAAAATCCCAGTTTGAGAGTGAACTTCTTCAAGTTAGAGATACTAACTGGTGCAGTTTTCTCAAAGGCTTTACTCCTACAAGCTGGTGTTTACCACTGTCTTTTCAAGTCCTTATGCATTTACTGCAAAGATGATTTGTTGCTTTCCTTTCAGAGCTGCTGTCCCCTTGGGTGGCAGCATGGCACCTTGCTGTGGTGACTAAGCTAGTGGCCCAGTGTTAGATGGCAGCTCTTTGTGCCTTATCGGAGTGAGACCATGGAGCTTCTTAACAGCTTTATCTCCTTTAGGTGGACCTGGTGCCTTCTGAGCTTATATATTGACCTTTCTCTGCAAACCAACAGATGTGCAAATAGAGGGATAAAATCTGCTGCCTTCAGTCATTTAAAGTGCTGGCGAAGTCCCTTGTAAGGAAGCTTTGTGGCTATAGGGATGAGAAGTTGCTGAGACACAGATGTCCATCTAGAGAAAGAAATGAACACTTGATGGCCCAGCAGAAGATGGGGCTCAAGGAATGCCCTGTTCCGTGTAGGGCACTGCTTGGGGAGAATCATCTGGTAAAAAGAAGGAAATATTTGTGAGATGGCATTTCACTACCAAACCTTCTCAGCAGCTCCAGGAGATTCCTGTGTTGCCACATGTCCTTCTGAACCATGTGTTTTACCCAGAGGAGCCAGAAATGAACCACACAGTGGCCCTAGTCTTTATAAACAAACCCAAATGTTATGAGCCATTTCTGGTAACTGAATTCCAGGAACTCGAGCACCCTGAGACCACAGAAAATACTTGGTAAACAGGAGATGAAGACGAGGCCCTGGGATGTGCAACCATCCTGACAGGGATCAAGATCTCCATCTCTAAGATGCTTTGAGGGGCCCTGTAGGTCTTGCCGCCAGCAGCCGCTTGGAGATAGGAGAAAAAACCCTGGCAACAGCCCTCTGAAGGCATTATGTTACAGACAGCATAGAAATGCCACAGAGGTGAGTATTAGACCTCATTCCACTCGGCAAAAAAATCTCAGCTGTTGGCACTTCTGGAAAATGACAAACGACTATTACAGGCAATGGAGAATGTTTTCGAATAACAGCGAGGATGGTGTCATTGTAGGGACACAGTAAAGGAATTTCCTGGGTGTTTATTCAGACAAACTGTTAACATTACTAGCTAGGAAAAAAGGCACTTAAAAATTATTGTTTTGATGCTTATAAACTGCAAGTTTTATGTCGATAGTTGAATTGTGAAATAGTCTTAAGAGTTAGGAAGTGCTAATGGTAACAAGCATTGTACGTTTTGTCCTTCTCTAAAACAAAACAATGTTTGCTTTTGTTTCTTGGAGTAAAGCACTATTTTAAACTGTATTTTAAACTGTTAGGAGGTTTTGGTTGTTTCTGTAGGAGAAGTAATTTGCATTTCTGAATAAGGAGTGCAGGTCTTGGGGTCAAGTTGCTAAAATGTCATCAATATCCATGTAAAAACTTGCAGGCTGGCAAAGATGGCAATTCACTGATAAAATTCCTTGAAGTGGTGTCATGCTGGAGGACACTGCTAACATGTGGCATAAATTCTGCTGAAGACTAAGCAATCCTGCGAGACAGCAGCATTTTCAAATGCTTTCCAGGGCATATACATTCAGTTTGCCTGACTGGGGCTGCATCAGGCCCTTCCCAGACATTGCATCTTTCCCAAACTAGGGAAAGGACCTGGTCGTTAAAGTTCAGTAATTTTTCCACTGAGGTGGGATATAAGAACCTGTCTGATACGTCCTGGTCTGCTTCTGACCATTTTTTTCTGAAGCTGTGGTTTTCTCATGCTATTAAGTAAAAGTCAATGTAAAAAGCATTTTTCACCAGATACACTGTGCATCTTGCAAACATGCACACACACACCAAAACATACCCACAGTCAATCGTGTAGTGGCACATAAAACCAGTAGTAGATTCAGCCAGTTGGTGTTTTGAGCATTCAACTCTACAAGGAAACTCTAGGGAGATTAGCCCCCTAATTTTGGTATGCGAGTTAGGCTTTCAAAGAGGGAACGAAACCTCCGCTTTGCTGTAACCAGTTCAGGACCAGGAAAGCTTCGAGCATCCGGACCCACCACAGCATAACTCAGCCAGCCAGCAATCAGCTCTAATGCTTGCAGGTGTCTGTTGCAGGATATCTGTACAATGTTAGCTTCACGGTTTATTAGCTTGGGAATATATAGTTTGTCCTGATATGTTCTATTTTATCTATAGTTTTATTGTTCAGGTTCCTGTGCAACACCCTCTGCGGCAATTCTGGAAGAAAAAGCAGCTTTGAAATAGTAAATGAAAACGTGGGAAACTTACCTTTTTTGATGTGTATGGGAAATGGGTGAAGTCAGTATTGAATGGTAAGTTGATAAACTGTATTTACTCCATTTATACTATACCACTGAACATGGTGTCACAGAGTGAGTGGAAGTGATGAAGGGACTGGATTTCTGGTGGGGAATGAAGAAAAAGCTGGAAAAAACTTGGGGCCAGATGCCAAGTCTGCCCCAGCACCAGCAAATCTTTCTGTAGTTCACAAAGCAGTGTGAATAACATCTGCCGCAGAATTTAATCTCACACCCTCTCCCCAAGGGGAGAAGTGTGTGCAGTGGAGTGTGCTGTTTTGCTGAGGGAGGAGGGTAGTTGCTGATGGTAGATGTGGTATATGCGTTTGTCTTAGAAAGAGCTAAAAATGGGCTTTGCCTGCACGAATGGGGGTGATGCGACTAGTGAGAGTGCCCAGATCCTAGGAAAACCCTGCTTGCATTGAGGGGAAGTTGGGTCTCATTCACACGCAACCTTCCTCCTTGTCCTAGAGACTGACATGCCGTTGGAGTACAGCTGTACCCCAGAGCAGGGTGCAAACCCCGCTCTTCACCCCAGAGCTTCTGGTGCCTCTTTAGAAAAGAAAGCCCAGGCCATGGATAACAAAATCAGGACTGAAACCCAGAAGCTGCTTCTGCGTTCTGCTGACATTCCCTAAATGCTGACAGTTTCATGACCAGCTATATAGCATTGCTGAGAGGCAATGAAGGCAAAACACCACACATTGGGTTATCTGTAGCTAGGAAGTGACAAAACTGAAATGGTCAGTAACTGTTTGTAGAGGCTGCTAAGTAAGCGATAACCTTCAGCATGGACTCCAAGATAACATGTAAAACAAGGCTTGAATTTGATCGATCTTACAGACGTGCCTTTATGTAACAGGGACTCTTCCATGGCTGTGAACTCTTCCAAATATTTTCCTTTGCTTTCTCATATGTTTTTTCTTCTTGCTTGCTCCCGCTAGGCCAGCTATTCTTTAACTAGGAGATGTTCTTGCTCGAGCCCTGAGCCATGCTGGTGGACACAGGCTGGCGAAATGTGCCATGTGCTCTGTGATATGTGCTCCTTCTCTTCAAACAAGGTCAGACCCCTACTGCAGCCTCTAACATTGCTGAGGCCATTGTCTGCCTGAGGCCATTGTCCACATGAGGAAGGTCCTCTGATGGCCATTTGATGCTATTCCCAACACTGAACTGTCCCCGTGGAAAGGGCACAATTCGCTTAGTTCAAGGCATGTCCCCAGTACAGAGCTTCTTAAGTGGTCTGAGAAGTGGGATGTGGACAGATATGCTCCATCCAGATCCATACAAAAAGTGGTGAATCCCACCAGATCCTCCCTGCCTTATCTGTACGAAACTTCACTGCTCACAGACTATTGATAGGGTATTTTACCTTTTCTCCTCATAAAAGGTAAAATAAAGTAATTTTGGGGGCTCATATGACTTAAATGCAAGTATTTTTCAAGTTTTCTGCTTGTAATCAAAGGGGAATTTTGCTGTGTAACCATCTCCTATGAAATAGTGGCTAGGCATTTGGTTGTCATATGGCTGTGCTGTATAATTACAGAACATGTTATGGTTTGATGGATGAAGTCATTAAGAGCATAGTAATTAGTACCAGCCTGCTACTTTGAACTGCTGCGTAGTGTCACAGATTCCTTACAGTGAATTACATCTGTGCACACACTGAATACAGCTTTCTAACCATCTGATGCCTCAGGCTTACATATTGTTACGCTGTATCCATCCAGAACATTTTTCATTCATTTTTTAAAATACACACACATCAAACCAGACAGCAGCCTGTAGCTTCCTACGTCCTATAAACAGCACTTTTTCTTTTTGAAAGGAAAACTTTAAAAGGAGGTTTTAAAGGCCTGACATGACATTTGACATAGTCTTGGCACAGAAAACAGAATCTTGTGACGGAAAGGTAAAATGCTCAGCTGCCATGGATAGGACCCTAGGCCAGATGTCCTGATCTTGTGCCTCCTGATTCAACAGAGTATGTTTGCAGAGCAATGAACTGTCTGCAGCCTCTTACCCTCGAGGCGAGCTGTGTGCTGGGACCTCAACTACAGTCTGCATAGAAATCCCAACCGGGTGACATAGGTTTTCACCAGGAGTATTGGATGAGCACAGGAAAATGGAGAGGAAGGGAAAGGTAATCTTGCAACAGGGGGAAGGCTGATGGTCCTTCTCGGTTGTTCTCTGGTGGCCCTTGCAACCAGTCCCAAACAACCACCCATTTCCTACCCCAGCACCCTAGAGGTCATCAGGGAACATCTTCCCTGGGAACAAATCATCCTCTGCCCTCCTGGAGATGACCTTAGAAAAACAAGCCCATGCTTCCAGACACTCCGGCTTGAAGAGCTTCACTATTGCACTGCATTACACCAGGCAGATGTGTCCACGGATGTAGCTGCAAAAGGGCTGTTTTTTTTCTCTTCTCCACCTGCACCTTATTCCCCTCTAGAGAACATCAGTAGGTGTGAAAAATCAAAATGTGAATATTTTCAGCTGCAAAGGACTGATCTGGTTTCCAGCAAGGCATATTGGTGCCTCATGGGAATTATGGTACTGCTGAAAGTATTGTGCTGAGGCTATCTCTGTTCTCCACCAGGGGTAGGACACCCACCACAGTTACACCACAGCTCCTGGGGTGCCTCAGCATCTCCTTACATAGGGAGCCACCCCACACCAGGGGAGAGGTAGTTTGAAATAGGGTAGCTCTACTCAGAGAGGACAGTACTGAGAGCACACTGAATTTGAGCTGGATTTGGACCAAAAACACTAAAATGCTTAGTGTTTAAGGAATTTCTTCTCAAAATTTTTTCTGGAAGAAAAAGAATCTCGTTTAGAGGAAAAACAGAACAGAACAACTGTAACTAAAATTTCCATTTCCTGCTGAAAAAACATCCTGCAAAATTGCACTTAATCCTGCATATAGTAAGTCTTCCCTGCTAGCAAAAAGAGGATAAATGAAAGGAAAAGATGGCTTGCACAAAACGCACTGGGGAGTGTTGGTTTGACTATCATATATAATTGTTGTGTCAAACCTAGACTTTCATCCTCTGATACATCTTTGCAAGGAGCAAAACTGCCTGCTTTAAAAATTGCTGCTATTGCTTCAGTCAGTTATAAAGCTCGCTTGTGAGTGTGGCAGGAGAAAAAACGGCCTTTTGTAAAGCGGCAGTTGTTTTGCCTGTCACCCCTTTTCTCAGCTCAGCAAGCTATTTCTTCAGCTTCTTCATTCCTTTTCAACGTGGTACCGCTCCGCAGACAGCACTGAACTGTGCTGTACATATAACAGTGCCCTTGAGTCCTATCTGCCCTGTGCGCATTTCGTTATCATCTGCCAAACTATCTGGTTGCTAGTTGCCATAGGAAGCTTTTGGAGGATAAATGGCTTGCTAATACATTCTGTTCCTCCCCACACAAACACATGCAAACAAAAAGTCTCCCGTTTTCTCCTTTTCAAACTTTATTCCCAAACATGCCAGGATATCTGATGAAATTTGTTCTCATCTTCATGACTGCTCCCAAGCCAGGGGGTTCCTGCAGAGGTTCTTGCTTGAGCTGTGTGGACGGAGTGCTCCTGGTGGGTCGAGGTGAATTTTTGGAGGGGCTTTTTCAACTCTGATTCAGTTCTGTGGGCTGAGGGATACGGCAGTGTTGCGGCTTTGTTTTGTAATGCGGCGTGGGATGATAAAAAGATACCTTGTGCGAGAGAGAGGCCCACACAACTGGAGCCTTTCCACATCACAGGATGAGAGCTTCGGAGCAGTGCTCAGCCAGGAAGACGTGGGATTCATCCTGACCTGAGGCAGTGTCTAGATCTGAGCTCCCTTGCCAGCCGGCGGGCCAGGGGGATTTTAATAGTATCTCAGCTCCTTGTCCTGGCTAAAAAAAAGTTCTTTGTCCTTAGAAGCAAGTGACTTCCTTGACTAAAGGTTGTCATCCGTGGAGTCTTCTCTCACTGCCAAGCTAGAGGATTGGCATATTAAAAGTAATGAAATAAGGTGCCTGGTTTAAGAATGAGTGAATTCACACGCTTTCCTTTGCATGCAGGTTGAGAAGTGACAACATACACCCTTTTTCTGAGGTGATTGGTTGCACCACCCTGGCCAATCTCCACTCCAGATATTATTGCTACAGTCTGCCCTTATTCCTGCTTTAGTTTCTACTGAGTATTTTCCACCCAGCTGAAATGCAATGCAGTGCTCATGCCAGATGTTAAACACTAGGTATGGTCTACCCTAGCAGAGCCATGTAAGAAGTGAGCTGGAGCATTTCCTACACGTCTCCTGCTGGTGTGAGCTAAGATAGCAGGCTGCTTTGAAGCTCTCGAACAAAAGATCGTCATTTGCTTTTTGAAACATAGTTGTAGCCATTACAGGCTGTGCCACTTTGTGTATTATTAGATATGGAATGAGAGGGGAGTATTAAGGAGAAGTTATACACTAGATTTGCTTTTTATCTGCTTGTGGTGCTGCTTTAGAGATTGTTGAAGTGGTCTTAAGAAGAGCCTGAGCAAGGCAGGAGAGTGCATGATTTCCTGATCTAGATTCAACATTTTGGTCTACTCAAATGGTAGAGTCCTCGAAGTGGAACAGTATATAGGTTTGAATAGTTGTTTTCTTTTTCTGAACTGTGGCCAGTGAACTGATGCCATCGCAGATGCTGGCTTTAGGATGATGTCTGGTGATCAGCAAAGGTGATCTGTGGCAGGCATGGAAAAGGCAGAGTTGCCTATAGGATGGCTCTGGCTCTTTTAGTGCTTAGCAGAGCACTAGCCTGCATCCTTGCTCCACACCTGACACCCACCAGTACCCCTTCCATGGACCTTCTGGCCCTACACACCTACTCTGCTAGATCTGTTATCAGACACAACTTTATGGCTGTGACTTATATAGCTTGTGGCTTAAACCATATGGTCATTCTTTTATGTAGTATTTCTGCTTGCTTATTTTTCATTTTCCCACACCCACTCCATTTATTGTTGGCCGCTTTCCCAGCACCTTTCCTCCAGAGAGGGAGTTACATAAATAGATCTCTGTAGGCTTTAGGAGGCAGATGTTGATGGATAGATCTTCTCAGATAGACAGCAGAGAACGTAAAAAGCACATCACCTACGTACATGTGTACACGCAAGTCTTTAACCACAGGTCTTGGCAGCTAAAAGGATCTTGATCTAGAAGACAGCGCTGTTGTACTGACAGTGCCAGCATGGGGCCAGTGACAAACTCTGTGTTTGAGCTGCTGCATCTTATTAAATGGTGTCCTGCTTTGAGTGATTAGTCTGTCTGCAATCACTAAGAATTAATGTAGGGCTCAGGGGGAATTAGGAATAATTGAGGAAATTAAAATCTGCATAATGTTTGCATTTTTCTCTTCATATGCCTTTTATAATTATTTAATATTTATGTACCCAGTATCTGAAAACATGTGGTTGATTTGTTTTCTTCACTTAATTTGCTACTGAAACATTTAATTACATTTAAGACTAAACACACTAATATTTTTGCTTTGCATGGTTCAGTAAAACTTAGTAATTGCACTAAAGTGGTCCTATCTTGACTTCTCACAGACCCAGCACTCCCCTCGATTTTAACGCAGTCTGTGCTAGGAACTGTTAGTATACAACTATCTCTTCAGGGTTAGCAGTTTGTCTTTAGTGAGGCTTATTTATACTTAAATGTGTTTTAATCAGAATTAATAAAACTGAAATCAAGGTAAGGGTCCCTCTAGAGGAAAACTGTGAAAAAATTATCTCTGCAATTGAACTCTTGGGGAAATAGGCACATTATCTAGGATGAGGGATAGCTCCAGTGGCTTGAGGGAGAATTTGGGGCTCAGGCTGTGGGGTATGCAGAGATAGGTAGGAAGAGGAAGAAATGAAAAAATAGCTAATTGCATTAGAAGTTGGAGCGCTGCACAAGTTATGTCTCAGTATCTCTGTCCAGTGGGGAATGGTGAGAGCCACCTGCCACCGAGCAGCTCCACATCAGGAAGAGAGGACAGCTGGTTTTATGCTCATAAGTGTAAAAGGAGGGTGTAGCATGAAAAGCAGCTATAGGGCTTGTGTAAACAGGCAAGGTAAGCTAATATGGCTGGCAGGTAATGGCTCTGGTTCATGTGCAATGAAGGTTCCTGATGGGGCTGCTGATGGCCCTGGGTGCCATCAGAACCTACCTGGTCCTTGGTGGGACAGCACTGTGCCAGTAGCAGCAGAATCTGCCCACTTTGGCCTCCAGACCCAGGCAGAGACCACCGCTGAGCCAGTGTGCCGATCAGTGAGCTGCGCCCCTGGCCCTGCAGCTTGGAGGAGGGAGCCAGCTTATCTCCAAGCAAATATCAGTACAGCTGTGGAAGGCTAATAACAAGAAATGACCCTTAATCAAATCCCAGACGTGGATGTTTCCAAATTGGAAGAGATCTGTGTCTGGCCTGGGCCTGAACTTTCTAGCTCAAGCTGCTTTCTGCAAAACGCTGGGCACTGGCTTCCCTGGTACAACTGCAAGGACATGTGGGAAAGAGTCATGAGCAACTGGAGTCTGGTAACCACCACTGACCTCCCAAAGGCGTAGGGGGGCCAACAGAAAGTGCAGATGTCTCGGTAGAGCAGAGAAAGCCACCCCGAGCCAGGCCAAATCATTGTATCCCCTCTTCACTTCTCCTCCCCTGAGTCCAGTGAATTATTCACTTGTATTTCTGGTACTGCTAGTCAAAGTGTCATTAACACCTCCCACAACAGGAACAGTGCCAAGGATCTGGTGATAACAGGATGATGTTGTTGAGGGAGAAACAGAACCTCAGACTTCAGCTATAAATTGCCCTGCTTCATCATTGAATATTGAACAAAAAAGAGTTCAAAGTGTCTGTATAACGTGCTCATCAAGGAAGTGGAATATTTCACCCCATTGGGAGAAAAGCTGCATCAGCATAACACTTCTCTCTTTGCTTCAAAGTAGATTTTTGAGCATGCAAGAGTGCATCCTTCCCGTCTGCCTTCATGGTGCAGTTTGGAGATGTTCCATATTCATTAGCTTTTGGCCGAGGGAATGGCTCCATGTGTGAAGAGGAAAATTCCCCAAGGAATCTACTGTGTAAACCACTGTCTGGGAGATAAGATTGGACCTCAAAGAAGAAATTGATCTTCTCAGACCATATTATGTCTACATGTCTGAGAGCGGGCGAGCGCTGAGACCAGAAAAAACAGCATGCAGGAGGTTTTCATCAAATGGAGAATCCCGTGGGCAGATAGAGTGAGTTGGCTAACAAGATAAAGGCGCAGGAGTACAAAGAACTGGAGAAACACAATAACAGAGGATGGAAGGCACGAAGCTCGAGTAGGGCACTGAGATTGAGGGGATTTCTGGTACATGCTGGATCCGCAGTGCTAGACTTCCTGAGAGAATACTCCCAGGCAACACCCACCGAGTGGAAAAAATGTGGGTTGGGTGCTGGCATTCCACACACAAAATGTGTTATGCACTAGAAAAATGTATGCTTGAAGGGACTGATTAGAACTTTAATGGGACCTCTCACATGCACAGATTTTTCTAAAATTGCTAAAATTACTCTGACAGGTTGTAGACATCTTCTACTTTCTACGTCTGTTCCTTTTAGATGTTAAAGTGGTATAAATTTCACAGTAGAGAAGACGAAACTTCTGTAATAATAGTCTTTAATTAGTTAATCTTGGAAAATGTTTTATTGTAACTCACTAAACCATTTCTCTTTAGGGTTTATCCTTCCAACACTTTCTATGTATTAAAATTGCTCTACTTCATGCACTGTGGGATCACATCTTTTGTTTCTCAAAACCTATCTATTGTGCTCAGTTATGAACACACTCATCCTTCTCCATAACTCACTTCTCACAAATGTATACAGCTTTCAAAATCAGCGGTCCATGAAACTCACCCTGAGATAGTAAAAATTAGATTACAGCATTTTTCCCCCCCTTCTTTTATGCCAGATACTGTACTAAAATGTGTTGGTTCTATACTGGCAGAACTGTGCCGCTTCCAGGCTGTAACCTCAGTGACACTTGTATAAAGCCATTGACTTTGCTATGGTTTCATTAGCTTGTTTGAATTTGCTTCAGTCTCTTATTTGTTTTGGCTCCATAGGACAAAGGATGTCAAGCAGCATGTCACCTTCCACTAGCAGCCTAAAGAGGCTCCAAGGACACTTACGCAGAAGATCTACTGGCTAAGAAGGTGCTACATTGCTGAGAAGAATCTCACTTTAATTTATTATCTCTTGACTTGCTCTGTTTTTTTAACTACAGAAAATGGTTGTTTCAAAGCCCAATATGTAGCAACCCTTTTTGGTTAGGAGAGAAACCTGGACCTAGGTTAGAGCAAGGGGAAAGTGTGGGTGGAAAGAAAAATCTCTGTATTATATTCCGAAAGATATCCTATTTTCTTAGTGGTCTCTTTTTCTCCTGTGGTCTTGTCACCATAAGTCATCAGGAAGCTGCTCTCAGGATTTGAATTCTGCCACTGGCCAAAAACCAGTGATATGAGGGGGAGAGGAAACAGCTCTTTTTTCCTTCTCCATAACTCACCTGATGTTCAGAGACGAACAAACCGATGAACGAGCTCAGTTTTCACGGAGCTGGACATAACTCCACGTCAGTGGAAAGAACTGCGCTATCTTGTAGCAGAAGAGCCCCTGGGAGCCCTCACGGTAATAGGGGCCTGGAAGGAAAGCTTGAGTCACTCAGTCCCGTCTCCTCCTGCTGTCGTCGCCACGTCATGCAGACCTTCCACACACCGATCACGTTCCGTCGTAAAAGCAGATAGTGTTTTTGCCCCTGTTACTTGTATTATATGGCTGTTTGAAAGCTCCAGCTCTGACAGTAGTGAGAGCTATGTTCCACTATGTTAATACTGGAGAGGGCTTTTTTTAAAGGAAAATTCCCATATGGTGAGGTTCTCCTAACTAGAAGGCAACAATTGTAGGATTTATGACCTACTGGGCAACACCACACGTATCGGCAGGGTAGGTGATGTGTGCACACCACAACATCCAAGGCAATCACGAAAGCAGGGTTAAATTACTTTTTATGGATGGCACGGATGGGATTGTGCCCTTCAAACTAGTTTCGGGCTTGAAGATGCAGAATTTCGAGTTAAGTTACTGAGGCATGACTAAGTTTTGGTCACAGTAGAAATGTTCCACTGTTTTGTAACCACATCAGAGAAAAACGGAGCTCTGAAGTCCCTGGTGGATTGGATTCCAAATGTGAATGCAACCACCTAACAGAGCTTGAATGCAGCCATTTAAAGTGTTTTTTAATGCTCTCCCAAGCATCAGCGTGAATGAGACCCTAATTGCAACACTCTGGTTCTAGACATATTTTGTTGTTCCTAAAGGCTTTATTTTTATACAAATATGTGAGTGAATATCAGAAAATGAACTGCTCTGTTTTGTTCTACTGATGAGTTTGTAGTTTGACAGGTATGAGGTGTGATGTGTACCTTGCTTCTGTCTTTGTTCCAGGAGCTAAAAAGTACAATTAAATCTATTCAAATTATTGTATTTAAGGCACCTTAGTTTGATGGGAAGTTAATTGCTGTAGTAAATTTTGCAATATAACAAAGAGCATAGAGCTGAACATGCAAAATAAGATGGTGTCCCAAAAGGACCTGGAAAGGTGATGTGCTGAGATGCTTCCATCTAGTATAAATGCTGTGTTACCACTGTTAAAGGGAACTGCTGTGGCATACTGTATACTGAAACTTAGATATAATTTGCACTGGAATCAATATTACAACTGAGTGCTGGAGAGGGATAAGACAGACTGAGATAACATAATTTCCTGCACTGGCAGCAAGTGAACCAAAAACTTAAAATCTGCCGTGAGTAACTTCCACTATTAGTTTACCTGAGAAATAACATGAGAATTCCTCCATAACCAGAGAATAGACACAGTGCATCATTAACCATGACGTCAGCCAAAAACCCCAGCACAGTTATATGGCCTAATGTTTAAAACAAATGAGTAACTGACTGAAACTACCTGTTTTCCTTATCAAAAAGAGCAAATTATTTACTCCTTAGGTAGTTTTAAACTGTCAGCATATATGCCACAATGCAAGATGAATTTACGAGGAAAATAGAGTGCACTGTATTTAGACCAGTGGCTGTACTTACCACCGGTATAAACACTGGTGTTGGACCCACTTGCCAGAGAGGATGTCTCGGAATTACAACTTGGAAACACATATCCTGTTTAAGGATCTCAGTGTGCTGACTTGTTCTTGACTTTTGTTCTTCTTCCTCATTTAGCTTTTGTCACTCTTCCTCTTGATGTTGATGATGAGGCAAGGTGGAGCTCATGCTTCTACCAGGAGCGTTTGTGATGTTCGGAAATAGAGCTAACTTGTGGATTTATTTTCCATGACACGGTGATATTTGGATATTCAATGCACTGGACAAGGGCTACCTGTGATCTGATCCTTACGGTAACAAGGTCAAATCTCCTTAGTGATGGGGGAGGCTTTAGGATGACAGGGAGTCCCTTCTATTTCTTGCTCTTGCAAGAATAAATATTTTACTGAACAACTTGTGGTCTCTTGTTTTTCCTGATATAGAGGCCCGGAAACAAATAAATGAGCAACGCAACTCTGCATTAGTGACATCCTTTTCAGATGCCCCAGGTTCCACCTCTTCAACCTGTGAGATACCAAGCTGTGAGATACCTGCTATGTTAAGACATGAGGTGGCCCCAGAATGCAGGGCACCTTGCATGGCATGGGTGCACTGCAGTGCTATTGCCCCAACCTATCCCCTGCCTTGTGCCCTGTGTGCCACGGGCTGTCAGGCTCTGACTGGCATACAGGACTGGGAAGAGAAAGGTATGTGGTACTGAGAACTGGCTGAAAGGCAGAGCTCAGAGCATTGCAATCAGTGGCGCAGTCTAGTTGGAGGTCTTTAGCTAGTGGCGTCCCCCAGGGCTCAGTACTGGGTCCAGTCTTGTTCAGCTTTTTCATCCATGACCTGGATGAGGGGACAGAGTGCCTCCTCAGCAAGTTGGCTGATGATCCCAAGCTGGGAGAAGTGGCTGATACACCTGAGGGCTGTGCTGCCATTCAGAGAGACCTGGACAGGCTGGAGAGCTGGGCGGAGAGGAACCTCCTGAGGTTCAACAAGGGCAAATACAGAGTCCCGCACCTAGGAAGAAACAACCCTAGGCACCAGTACAAGCTGGGGGCTGACCTTCTGGAAAGCAGCCAAGAAGGCCAATGGTCTCCTGGGGTGCATTAGGAGGAGTGTTGCCAGCAGGTCAAGGGAGGTGATCCTGCCCCTCTACTCAGCCCTGGTGAAGCCACATGTGGAGTGCTGTGTCCAGTTCTGGGTTCCCCAATACAACAGAGACATGGAGCTACTGGGGAGAGTCTAGCATAGGGCTACAAAGATGATCAGAGGGCTGGAGCATCTCTCTTATGAGGAAAGGCTGTGGGAGCTGGACCTGTTTAGCCTGGAGAAGAGAAGACTGAGTGGGGGATCTTATCAATGTCTACAAATATCTTAAGGGAGAGTGTCAAGAGGAAGGGGCCAGACTCTTTTCAGTGTGGGCAGCAACAGGACAAGAATCAATAGGCACAAAGTTCCACCTGAATACAAGGAAGAACTTCTTTACTGAGAGAGTGACAGAGCACTGAGAGAGGTTGTGGAATATCCTTCTCTGGAGATATTTAAAACCTGCCTGGACGTGATCCTGTGCAATGTGCTCTAGGTGACCCTGCTTGAGCAGGGGGTTGGACTAGATGATCTCCAGAGGTCCCTTCCAACCTCAACCACTCTGTGATTCTTTGATTCCTGCCTGGAGGTCCATGTGATTCATAGTCTGTATGGGGAGTAAGTGGGGGAAATCCATGGAATTTGATTTATAGGCAGCCAGGGAGCCTGGATAAACTGTGGTGAGCCTGTAGTGCCTGCGGTGAGCTCTTCTTGTGGACTTCAGCTTCAGCATCTTTCCCCCTTTTCCACAGGTCTCCTGCTGTTCCACCTTGTTCCCTTGATGACCAAGGAGTAGGGAGGGTGCTACTGGCAGCATCCTCTAGAAAAAAATTCAATCACATATCAACTGCAGCTAAATTCTTCTCTCACAGTAGTATATCCTGGTTTTATTCATATTAGTGATCCCCTTATACTGGTGCCTGTGCCCTGAAGCTGGCCACACTTGCTTTCTTTGTTGTGGTCAGGGTAAAGAGTCAGGTGCTTTCTGCTGCCTGAGCCAAGCTGAGGGGCTGGAGTGGGGCAGCAGAGGTTGGTGGCCAAAGGGGCAGCACCATCTCAGGGCCTGACTGTGTTTGTGGTCATACACATCTGCCGCTGCTCTGAGTACTCCAGTTCACCCAGGTCTGGTGGAGTACTGCTGTCTCTGCAGGAGCACAATGCTGGAGGAGGTCAGTCCTCGCAAAATGTCCTAGAGGGCCCTTGGAAGAGAAGCAGCTGAAAGGGGCTGACTGGAGGCCTCAAAGCTAGCACCACAGCCTTGCACCCAGTTAGGGCACTTAAATTTGCACATGGGCAACTAAGCAGCCTAGTGAGAAAGAGGCTACATTTGCCTCGTGCAACAGATTGCTTACAAGAAATTGTTTTCTCACTCTTGCTTCAACAAGGCACCCAAGGAAGCAGTTCCTCTTGTTCCCAGAACAAGGTAGAGGCATGTACACCCCCACAACCCCCGACACCCCCACACCCTGCTCATTGAACAGTAAAATGTGCATTTTTCGGTTTCTCTTTCTTTTTTTCCAGATAACTATTCTACCTCTCTCTCCTGTCTGCAACTTCTCTTCTCTTCTTTGCTCTCCATATCTCCTCCAAACCACCTCCACCTTTCACTATCCTTAATGGTTGGAAAAGGATGAGATGATTTATGGGCTTCCAACCCCCCTGAAGCTTTGACAGGTCCTCGAGAGTGCACGGGACAGTCATAGTGCCTGTCATCTGTGACTGCAGAGATGTCCCTGTCAGATTTTTTTCTCTTCCTTCAAAGAGCAGGACAGTGAGTGATGGACTCTCATTTTCCCAGTGCATGAGCAATGACATATAAGGCAGAGAGTAGGCTATTTCACAGGAGATTGCTTCATGTCTCTCTTTGAACTCTGTAACACACACATACAAGATCCTTTAAAAAAGGAATAAGGAATGATTTACTGTAAGGAGATGGATGAATATTTTTCTGCTGTTGAGAAATGTATAGACAGAGACTTTTGAATGGGATGGGTTAGTGATGTAAGGACTTACTGAATCTGAGAGCCCAGCATGATGCACTTTTTGAAAAAAGGGAATTTTCAGCCCTTCTCAAAATCAGGCTTTTTAAAAGGCCTCACATTTTGACATGGAAAATTGAGTAACTGAGTAACATTAGTTGCAACAGATTGTGTTGGTTAATGTCCCCCCCATCTTCCAGTTCTGCAGAATTTCTGTTTTGGAAAATCAGTTGATACACGTATATTTATTATTTCCTAATTTGCAAGTAATTGCCACAGTTTTATCCCTGACAAGTTTACTGATACATTTTCGGGAGAGGAACTGACACCTTCTTGTGTTGCTGAATTGATCCCCAGTTCTAGGTCCCTGCTAAGCCTCTACTTGTGTAAGTCAATAAAAGGAGAATATGGCACAGACAAGTGTCTTTGCTTTCCTCAAAGCATTAGTGTGGTTATAGATTTGACCCTTGCAGCCTCCCCTCTTAAACCTTTCCTATGTACCTATTTTTCTTTGTAGAACCGGTCGAAAAGCACCTGCAGAGAAAGAGTCCATTGATATTGCCACATCAGCCTGCTTTGGAAACTCTTCTTAATTACCCTTATTTTCCAGCCTGTCTCATTCAACCCTCTCCTCCATGCTTTGAAAATGACACAGCTCTCACCTGCCCTGCCTAGATAACCATGTTTATGTTATGTTACCCTCCCGGCATCCCAACCCATTGGCTCCTGCCAGTAACAGCAGTCTCACAGATGCACTGACACATTTCTCCTGAAAGGGTTTCCCTGCCCTAGCTTACCCGGTGTGGAATATAAGCCTTCTTGTTGTTTCTTAACTAGCTCCCCATTCTGCACTGGCATCCCCTTGGCTTAGATCCCTCCACGCTGAGAATCCCATGATGCCTGAGATAAATGAATCCATTGTAGCTTCTTTCTTTCCCTTGTTGTTTTCTTTTTTCCCCTCTCTTTCATTTTATTTTGTTAACAGAGACAAGATGAGGCAGAGGGAAAGCAGTCACCCAGGAGACAAAGTATCTACCTGATAACACTGATCTCTCATGCTGTCTTTTCTGCTACTGACAGTGTGTGACTGGTCACCAGGTACCAACGTTTGGTGTCTTGTGAGCAGTGAATGAAGGCCTGTGCCTGAATCAACTGGGGCATTCATTTGCAATCCTGAAAATGGCCATTAAGCTGAACCCATTGTGAGAGTGAATGGTTGCAAGAACAGAATGATCTTCCATCTCCCCAAAACAAAAAGACAACACCAAATGCAGCAGTGCTCCTACTATCTTGCTTAATAAACAGGTGCACATCTATTTTTTTGGCTCTGTTTGCTCAGGTCATTTTTGTCCCAACTGTGAAGGCTAAAAAATTTACTGGCTGACCATGTTTGGCCAGTAATATCTCTACATTTGAAAAAGATTTTATTTTAATTTGAGAAATCATAATTATTTAAAGTTTTCATTCACCTCTAAGAGTTCAGATTATTTTTGTTGTTTCATTGATCTGCTATAATGGTTACTAAAAGTCATACATCAACTTTCGTCATATACCTTAGTACTTTTGGCTATATGTGAAAAACCCAATTGCTTTGAAGTGGGTTTGGTTTGAGAAGATTATCCTTTTTATTGTGGTTTCCTTTAATGTAGTCCCATTGTGCACTATAATGACGTGGAACAGTAAGCCTGACATTTCAAGCAGTCGTTACAGAGCGGAGCAATGGAAAGACATTGCACCCAGATGTCCACTGCACAGAAAGCAATGAGTGACTTAAAAATTTAACATAATGGACCTGTTGATTATATTGAAGCATAGAATGAAAGAACAGCAAGGCATAAAATATGAATCTTTTGAATCTTTCTCTGAAATAGCTTGATGCATCCAGGAGCTGGGCTGGAAGCAGAGCTGAGTCAAGGGAGTTGAGCCAGTGTGGACGGGAGTGCTGACCCTGCTTTGAAAAGGTGGAGGAGCTGCTGTTTTTAGCATGTGTGGAGGCCTGAGATGTTTTTGGTGTTTTGGCTCAATTGTTCCATGTTCACTGCCCTCACCTCAGCAAGCATCGATGCCTCGATGCCTCTGCATGGTGCCATGTGATGGGAGGTGCTTCACAGCACAGGCGTCTTGCCCTTCTCTCCTCCTGTGCTTATGTATTTTCAGAGGCAGAAATGTTTTGTTGACAGAGGTGATCTAATGCGAGAGAGGAGTTTGCTGCCAACCTTTCAGTGGCACCAGAAGAGTTCCTTGCTGACGAGTGGCACAGGAGTGCCCCGGGCCTCCTACTCTGAGCCTTGTGTGAGGGTGCCTGCAGGTAAGCTGTGATGGAAAATTGCTACTTGGGCCTGGCATTGTTTTTTCCTTTACTGCTCAAACATGGATGAAAACACCCAGAATACCAGCCTTGGAAATGGAAAGAGGAAGGAAAGATGAGGACATGAATGCAACCTGCTCTGGAAACAGAAGTTCACGTGGTACATGGGGTCACCAGAAAAATGGATTTGGCAATCTTCTTATACTCCTTACTGGATCTTTATTCATCAGAAGGACCCACACCATTTGTCATGACTGTCAATAACTATTCAGCAGAGGCCCAAGAGTGAAACAACAAGGGTATCACACGTCAGGTTTGAGATGTGCTGGCAGAAGTGTAAAAGCTTGCAAAATGATTACCTGCAATTTGACTGGCTTTCTCCCATGCTCAAAAGTCTCTAAGTTTCAGAAGTAGTAAAACTGATCAAATTAAAAAACAAAGCAAAAAAAAGTTAAAAGAGTTTTTAATGGAAAGACTGGCAAAGCCAGGGCTGAAATATTTTCACCGGGAGACTATTTGAGCTTTTCAGTCTTCTCTGCCAAAGTTTGTTAAACTATTTTGCTTATTAACTCTTTTGCAATCCCTGCCTTAACTGTGCCTGAAATTTTAATGTTAAACCACTAAATCCATTTTACAACCAGAGATTATAATGTCAAAGAGGAAGGATTTGTGAGTTTAAGCGCTGACCCTTGAAAGACGAGACATGAAACATATTTGCTTCCTTTGAGATTGTACCCTTGTCCCATGAGAATCAATGGGGGTAGGACTGAGCTGATGTTCGAAAGTGCAAAGTCCACCAAAGTGTAAAGATACCGCAAGTTATAGTGATTTGCCATGTCTGATCTGAAAGTCCAGCCTCAGCTGGTTACTCTGCAGCTGCAGCTGTGAACATTACACTATGATGTTCCTAAAATTCCATTTTTAGTAGTGAAAAGGAGGCTCTTTGAAAGACATAACAGCAGGTAAAAAAATAAGGCACTAAATATGACTTCTGTGTATTTAAGGTATTCTTGTAAGGATCTGCTTTAAGACTGAGACCACAATCCAAGAGAAATTTTTAACACCCTTGCAAGTACAATACAAAGCTGGAAGAGGCGGTACTAAGTTGGACTCAGAATGGACAG
This sequence comes from Rhea pennata, assembly GCF_028389875.1. Classification (NCBI taxonomy): domain Eukaryota; kingdom Metazoa; phylum Chordata; class Aves; order Rheiformes; family Rheidae; genus Rhea; species Rhea pennata. Next base: position 186,891,876 of record NC_084663.1, read on the forward strand.
TTTCTCAGAGAAATTTATCAAGATGTGCCTGCTGATGAAGAATGAGCTAGTTTTGCAAGCAAGGGCTGCAGAGAAAATTAAAGCAATAACCATTAGTCATTTAGGAGTACAGAAGAGAACTGGAGGCATCTTGTGGGAAGCAAGCTCCAGCTGCTACATAAGCTAGATGGTTTGATTCATTTATCATCTTTCAGTTTCTACTAAAAATGAGTAATTCCAGTAATTGACAAGCATTACGCCATATCATTAGCATGACTTCTGAATAAAAATCAAGTTAATTTTAATCTTAACTATTTACTTTTACTTCGTGCATTACTAAATGTAGAAGCTGCTGGCACTACCTCTTCCTCGCTCCCAAGAACAGAGAAAGTGAGAAATGGAAGAAGATTTAAGTATTGCAAGCAATGATTCATTCTCAAGCTGCACAACCTGCCAAATGATCTCTAGAGTGGCACTGCTGTTTGCACTGGAAACAGCTTTTCTCCCTCCCTGCCCCCTAAGTTAGAAGGAAGAAAACTGATACTCATGGCAGGCAACCAGGATGGCTAGAATGAATATTGGAGAAGTTAAGGAAACTAAATAAGGGACCATGAGTCTGGAAAACACTCCAGGACAAAAAAGGATAAAAGTACAGTAATAACAAAGGGAAGGAAATAAAAAATAACCAAAAGCGATTCCATTACCCAAAATCAATCCCTGGGATGAAGTACTCATTAAAGGCCTAATCTTACCCTCTCCAAGCAGGGACTGGTTTTACAAGGGATTGCTTGAGGCTGAATAGCCTTGCTTATGATAGAAATCAAAAGAAGGGTTTTGGAGTGTTTTTCTGAATAAAGATTTCCAACATTTGGCATCAAATCTCAAGAAACTTTAAGAAAAGGATGAAGTCCTAGATTAGGCTGACCTGGCCATGGAAGTTAATGGTTAAAACTCCCCCTCATTTTCAGGAGTCAAGGGAGCGTGTCATCCTAACCCCACTTCAAACTCAGCAAGAATCCGTTTCAAACTGTCCTTGGGATCATATTAGCAATTACACTCTGCTAATTTATGCGATTCATTAAAGTCCTAGGGCCAAATCGTGCAGCTGATAGTTATCAGTGGGATGTCAGCACTTGCTGCTGCACTGAGGTGCTGAGGAGGAGCTACACCCTTTGGACTTTCTCCTAGAAGCATGAGTAGATACCAGGGCTGTCATTTTGACAGCATCTTCCTAAATACTTATTTCAGCCCTAACACAGAAACCATACTGGTTGCACTTGCATTACATTTTCTTTTTATTAACCCACTGGAAACATTTGACCCACTGGAAAAACATAAGCTTTGCATCTTCTTTCTCTTCTGTACTGCCTGTTCTTGTAGTGTTTCAGTGATGATAAGGTAATGTCACTTTGAGGAACACTGTCCACACAGACTTCACATGGAGCTCCAGTCCTCACAGATATGGGACTTTAAAAAGTTGCTCTTTCTGAATGTCTAGAGTTGTGTTTTTCATATTTAATATTCTTTTCAAATCTGAGCTTTTATGCATGTCTTCCTGCATCTGGTTATGGCAGAAAAGTTTTGACATGTTACTGCATGACCAAGTAAATCCGACTTGCCTCAGTGTCTCATGGTGTTGTTTGGTCTTAATCCATTGGTGGCTTTGTTGAGTAAGATAAAGGCCTGGATTAGGCACTGGCAAAGATCTGAGAGCTGTGGAGGCCCTGGAGCTTCAGTGCAAACCACTCTCAAATACTGAATCACTTGAGCATCTGACCACCTTATTCCATGCTAGCATGAGTTATTACAGCTGGTAGACAACTGTTGCCATATTGATTATATGCTGGGCCCTTATGAATAACTGTCCCTCCTACATGAGTGGTATGTGAATGCCCCTTCTCACAGCTAGCAGTTGATTTTCCTATGGCCGGGTAAATTAAGGGAAGAATGGAGGTAATGAAATAAAAGGAGCTCAGTTTCAGTCTTTAGTAAGACGATTTTCAGTTTCACACAGCTGATATTTGGTGCAAATACAAGGGTCATATAAGAGATTGAATTTTTTACAAAACAGGGTTCAACTTCTACAGCTTACTAAAGAGACAGAAACACTCAGTCGATGGACTCAAATATACAGAGGTCAGAGTGTATTAAAAGCACATTAAAAGATATTTACAGCTCTTGCAAAATCAATCACTCCCATTAGGAAATGCTGGAGTTAAGGTTGCTGTATGTGCTGACCCTCCTCAGTTCAGATTACGTGCTGTTCCCCTCAGCTGTGCCCCCCAGCATTTGCTTCACCTGTGCCAGCCACGGTGTGACCGTGCCTTGACTGTACACTCTGCTCTGAAGACAGCCTTTTTCCTGTGCTTTTCCATGGGACCTGTGCTCCCAAATTGCTAAAAAGAACTAATTAATCTTCATAGGGGAAAAGCTGAAACCTTCCTGATCCCTTCTATTACAGACAGGGAATTGAAAAAGGAAAAATTTAAGATCAAGCCCCTCCACTAATTTACCATGTTGCTTTGAAACTCGTAGGGAAGGATTCAGCTTGCTTACCAGCAGAAGAACATCCACCAGTGCCCCTGTCTCCACCTGAGCTATCTGTCTAGGACTTCGAGGCTGCTGCTTCTCTCTGTAGCACTCTCATTTATGCCAAGGAATTTTGCTCTTAAATTGTCTTTCCTCCCTTACTGATTATAAGTGAAACATAGACATAGGTCTTAGGTGAGACAATTCCTTGCTGTGCTTAGCATTACATAGTACTTGGTTGAGGAGGATAGGATTAGAGATCTTCTGGGCAGGCTAGACATCCGCAAATCCATGCGCCCGGATGGGATGCACCCACGGGTCCTGAGGGAGCTGGCAGATATTGTTGCCAGGCCACTCTCCATCATCTTTGAGAAGTCATGGAGAACTGGAGAGGTGCCTGAGGACTGGAAGAAAGCTAGTGTCACTCCAGTCTTCAAGAAGGCCAAGAAGGAGGACCCAGGCAACTCTAGGCCAGTCAGCCTCACCTCCATCCCTGGAAAAGGGATGGAACAGCTCATTCTGGATGTCATCTCCAGGTATATGGAGGACAAGAAGGTGATCAGGAGTAATCAGCATGGATTCACCAAGGGGAAATCCTGCTTAACCAATCTGATAGCCTTCTGGGATGGAATGACTGGCTGGGGAGATGAGGGCAGAGCAGTGGACGTTGTGTACCTTGACTTCAGCGAGACTTTTGACACTGTCTCCCCTAACTTCCTCCTAGAGAAGCTCAGGAAGCGTGGGTTAGACGAGTGGACAGTGAGGTGGATGGAGAACTGGCTGAAAGACAGAGCTCAGAGCATTGCAATCAGTGGCGTGGAGTCTAGTTGGAGGCCTGTGGCTAGTGGCATCCCCCAGGGCTCAGTACTGGGTCCCATCCTGTTCAAATTCATCAATGACCTGGATGAGGGGACAGAGTGCCTCCTCAGCAAGTTGGCTGATGATACCAAGCTGGGAGGAGTGGCTGACACACCAGAGGGCTGTGCTGCCATTCAGAGAGACCTGGACAGGCTGGAGAGTTGGGTGGAGAGGAACCTCCTGAGGTTCAACAAGGGCAAGTGCAGAGTCCTGCACCTAGGAAGAAACAACCCTAGGCACCAGTACAAGCTGGGGGCTGATCTTGTGGAGAGCAGCTCTGCCGAGAAGGACCTGGGAGTGCTGGTGGATGACAGGTTGACCATGAGCCAGCAATGTGCCCTTGTGGCCAGAAAGGCCAATGGTCTCCTGGGGTGCATTAGGAAGAGTGTTGGCAGCAGGTGGAGGGAGGTGATCCTGCCCCTCTCCTCAGCCCTGGGGAGGCCTCATCTCAAGTCCTGTGTCCAGTTCTGGGCTCCCCAGGGCAAGAGAGACATGGAGCTACTGGGGAGAGTCCAGCGTTGGGCTACGAAGATGATCAGAGGTCTGGAGCACCTGCCACATGAGGAACGGCTGCGAGAGCTGGGCCTCTTCAGCCGGGGAAGAGAAGCCTGAGGGGGGATCTTATCAATGTGTACAAGTACCTGAAGGGAGGGTGTCAAGGGGACGGGGACAAACTCTCTTCAGTTGTCCCATGTGACAGGACAAGAGACAATGGGCAGAAATTGAAGCACAGGAAGTTCTGCCTGAGCGTGAGGGGGAATTTCTTCCCTGTGAGAGTGACGGAGCACTGGACCAGGTTGCCCAGAGAGGTTGTGGAGTCTCCTTCTCTGGAGATCTTCAAGGCCCGCCTGGATCCAACCCTGTGTACCATGCTCTAGGTGACCCTGCTGAGCAGTGAGGTTGGACTAGATGATCTCCAGAGGTCCCTTCCAACCTTACTGATTCTATGATTCTATGATTCAGGCATTTTCCCACTGGCTTCATTTGCATTTGTGACCTCTGATTATTAAGCTGAGTATGTAGGGAAAAAAATTGCAAATGATCAGTGAACTCGAGTGACAAGTTTGGTTTCATTAATTTTACATCTCATGGAAAACCTGCAGTAGCAGCAGAGGTAGATCCACTTCATTAGGGAAGCAGCCTGAACTGTGAGACCATCTTTTCTTTTCTGTCCACCAGAAGCTGCACAGGGATTAACCTAAATTTCCTGGAAAGATGGGGCCAGTTACTGGAGCTGTACTCCAGCCTGTTTTTGATTTCATTGCTCACGCCGTTAAATAAAATGTCTAAATAAAGGTATGGATGCAGGGCTGCATCTTGAGGAGCTGAGGGCTGTCTCTGTAGAGGTAGGACATGCAGCTCTGTATGACATGCATGACTCACAGCATTAACTTTGATTTAGTGCAACCAGAATTTGCCTCAGTAAGAACTCAGTAAAAATTAACCAGGGACTTAGAGATCTGGCTAACAAATCAGACAGTGTTTTGGAAATATTCCACGCCTTCAGCAGTCTAAGTGTAAGAATGACTTGTATGATTCTTGTCTTTTGCTTTGATCTTTGGGTGCATTCAGATAGCTTATAATGCAAAAAGGGTTGAGGGAGCTCCAGGTGAACGACTGCCCGTGCTGAACAGATTTACTCAGGCTAATTCCCCACCTTGCAAGGCCATTCTGGAGTTGGTCAGTCAAGATAAGCAAATTCCTTCTTACCCATCAACATGAGCAGTTCTTGACCAACAGTCCACCAATATAATAACAATATGCCTCAACTGTACCTTAACAGGTAATATGTGCCATTTGGGCCATATTACAGATACTGATGGACAAATGAGAAAAGTCTATTTTTCATATTCCACTTTATAGGATCATGAGGTATAAAAATCCTCTTCTACTTCCCAGCTAAGCAGTTTATCTCCAGAAGTCAATGTAACAGCAAAGATGGAGTATTATAATAGATTTTCACATAGTTGCATTTTACAGTGGTAGTCTATTTTAAATATGGTATTCGAATACAGCAAACTGAATACATACAAACTGGAATGCATATTCTCCACCACATATATTTTTTATGTATATGAGAGGTATATATTGGATACCAAGAAAATATAATGAAATCTTAATGTAATTATTACCAATAGGAACCAAAAATGTGTCAATGATCAGAGAAACAAAACAAGATAACTATGAGAAAAGACAGGATCCATTACAAAATATGTTCTCAGGGAATATAATTTAGTACAAAGAGAGAGCAGAAATAAGAGGAATAGAACCATTACCTATGTGACTTCAGGATATAAATCATCAGTAAATATTATTTTAAGCAACACCACAGTTAATGCAGAACAATTTCACATTTGTAGATAATTTACAACTCAGCAGCATTCTGTCAACATTTCCTCATATGCATGGTTTGATTCAACTTAGTGAAAGACACCTCCCATCAGAGCTGAAATGTCTCGGAAGTTTTAATGATTTTCCACATGGAAAGGGCACACTTAGCAGCTAATGTGTTCTGTTTTTCCAGTGTGCCCAAATTAAGTAACTCATGAATATAGTGTCAACAAATATAATTACTTTAAGGCAAGAATGCAGATCTGAAAGGAAAACAAAATCCAGTGATATCTTGCTTCTTCAACAAACGGATTTTTAGACACCCTTAGAGCAGACAGCATATACGAGAACAAAATGTTACACTCTTGTTTTTGTTGGCTGTGAATAAATTCATCTTGGGATACATGGTTTAAATATGACCTGATGTAATTCCCATTCTCCTACTACTAGCTGCTATCTGCTGAGCCAATTTCAACTTCAGCTCAGTTTCTTCTGAACAAAGATTGCAGACAGACTCTTGTTTTTATTTGTTCTGTCCAATCCAGGATGCATAGCACTCCTGGACACAGACTATAGGGTGTTTTTTGTTTTTGTAGTGTGTGACTCAGTTTCAATATATGAGATTATTCTCTGCTCATGCATTGTGTTACGACTGACTCATCTACAGCAAAGGTGCAAAGCCCTTGAGCACTTTATCAATTGCTTTAAATTTTAGAAAATGCATATTATTCTCCATTGCTTAAATTTGTGTTTGAGATTTTTTTTTTGGTCATTAATAAATCATACACAGGCAACTGAATGTTGTAGTTTAGACATAGATAAATCATTAGGAAAAACATAGCAGCTTTCAAAGTTCAGCAGCAAAGAAAATCCTTAGTCTTAGTCTGTGTGTTACCCACAATTTAAACATGCAACAATTACACAGCATTAAGGGACAGATTTTTCTAAAGGACTCAGTCGCAGGTTTTCAGAAGTGCCCAGCTCCTGTTAAAACACCAAAATGAGTTGGTGAATCCACATGCTGACTTCTGAGCTCCTCTTAACGCTTGGATTCCTCTTTTCTTTACCCCTACCTGGGCAGTGTGCCCTGAAAACTTGGCCTGTGCTCTAGAGAGGAGAAGACAAAATTAAGACAGAATGTGGGCTAAGCCTCATGTTCGTGACTTGTCTATGCATGGTCCCATAAAGGAGGTCTTATTTTCACTTCTGAGAGATATCCAAATGGAGATACAAATCCCTGGGATTTCCAATTGTTTTTCTCCTTTTAACATGATAACCTGTCTGAAGTGGCTCACATAAATCATTATTTTTCCCTTTGGGGGAATGTGTGGTTAAAGTCTGACCCCTTCACTAGCTGTTTGGCATCCTGGAGACCAGCCATCTCCCATTTTCATCTGTGAAGGTCCCACGTCAATCTTCCTAGGCAGCCCCTCCTTGCAAGACATCTGCTCCGAAGCAGATTAAGCTTTGGGGTAAGACCGAGCAAAGTTCTCTGGCAGATTTATAGTGCATTCGTGTTTCAGAAACAAGTTGATAGCCTTTGCACTGGAGTGGAAGGCTGAACTTTTATTACAGGATTGTTAAGATAATGGCAACTTTGAATATATACTGTAGATGTGTTAGGAAACAGATGGAAACAAAACTCTGCCTGTCTGCTTGGCTACCTGAATCTCAGTGGTGGCCAAGCGTGGGAAGCTTTGTGCAGCCAGTTTGTTGCTTCCTGCGACTCCTGATCTGAGGCAGTAGAAACGCAATCAGCTTGGCTGCAGCTTTATTATCTAAGGAACCTATACACTACTTAACCCCAATTAAAGAAAGAAAGAAAAAAAGCAACTGCTCTGTGAGCTCTTCAGGGAGCATCAGCACTCCAGGACTGGGGCCATCAGGCTTGTGAGGTGCACAGAAAACTTTGTTTTTATAGAAAACCGTAGCATAAATAAAGGAAAAAGTTGTGAGAAACCATCTGAGCTTTTTCTTGGATGATTTGGAGTTGCCAGACTTAAGATACTAGGTGAGAGCCCCTTAACTGGTGTGATGACAGCCCTAGAAGAAAAAATCCTGGATGTGGCTTCTGCCTGCCTCGTATGCCTTATAATTGCCCCCTTTCATCAATCTAAAGGAACAGTTGCCTTCTCAGAAAATAAACTCTTCTTTTGGTAAAACGCTGAACACAAGAGTGGATAGGCAATGTTTTGTTTACAACAAGGTACTGTTGTAACGGCGTGTGTAAGCCAGATGCTATAAAACACCCCCTGAGACTGATATTCAGAAGCCTCTTTTTTTTTTTTTTTTTTTTTTTTTTTTTCCCTAAATGACTAGAACAGGGCAAAACGTGATAACAATACACTCTGGAATGTTTATTTTAAAACAGATAACCACCCTGGAAACCCCTTGCCTCGCTCGGTATACAAGGACATCCCCGCAGCTTACCCTGCTGTCAGCGTGAGTCCGAGCAGGGTGACGAATGTTTCTTGCCTTTCCCAGGTGAACTCCGCTGAGGAAATTTAGAGCACACAGCTTGGTCAAACTCCTTCCCCCCCCCCCCCCTTTTGATTTATTAATTATTTCAGGTTGATGCATGAGCTTAGGACTGGGCCAGATTCTTTCCTGGACATCTGCCTTAAATGAGTGCTGTACATCTTGTAGCTCGATGTTCCCCTCCTGTCCTATATGCCCCCAGATCACTTCTGATAACAGCTATTTCTATCCTATGGAAAACAGAGAAATTTGGAACTGCAGAGCTGAAAGCAAGACTAAAAATGCAAAAGTTGCAGTGTATACACTGGGCTTTGCCCTGCCTCCCTTACTTGGGTTTTATCAGCCAAAACTCCTACTGAGTCAGCAAGATTTTTCACTTCCAAAAAGACTGTGTAAAAACTGAGGGAGGACTTCGAGCAGATCCAGTACAATAGCCGAAAAACAACAAGACAAAGTAAAAAGAAGGAAGATAAGTAGAAAACACGGCTTAAGAAAAATGTTTTCCCTAGGCAGTGTGTCCAATATCAAGCTGCTCCTCCGAAAAGGGAGGGTAAGGGATAACACTGTTAGTGTGACGTGGCATAAGGTATCCAACAAAAATATTGTAGAGCTTCCTCTATTTCTGAGAAGCAGGAGGAGAATTTGAATTACAGGTAAGGAATGGCAGGTGTTGACACCAGTCTTCCATTAACTTCTGGCTTTAAAGTCCAGGCTATCTGCTTTACCTGCTTAGGGTGGTAGTCACATTTTTTACAGAATACTTTTGTTAATATCTCAGATTTTGTTTGTACACACTACTGTCGCTAATATCAAAATATGTCTAGATAAAAGCCCTATTAAATAGACTAGGGGTTTTGGAAGTTTATCTCAGCAAATAATACTCCAATAGATTTTTCTAGTGGCTCTCCTTAGCTGGCTCTGTCTTATCTAATCAGACTCCAAAGCCAATCAATACAGAAACTTGCCAATCAGTGCTGAAGTATTTAATGTCATTATATTCCTGAAACAGGAAAACACAAGAAAAAAAAAAAAAAGAAAGGAAAAAAGGAACTTAAAAGTACTTTTTGTTTTGTTCTGGTTAAATCCCATTCTGAACAAATGGTTACTGGATCAGCTACTAGCAGCTGATCCCTGCTAGTTTCTTTGGCACCACTTGATGCCTTAAGCAGTAAATGCCTTTGTTTCTTCTAAAGTGAGTCTCTTTTCTACTTTTCAGATGAACCTTCACTACTTTGTAGCAATGTATTTACTTAGCCCACCTTACTGGACTTGCCACCCACAGTTCTTCTCGCTGAGAGTCTCTGAGTGGTGGTGCATATTGAGAGAGAAACTGTTTCACACCAAGTCCTTGCTTTTTTCAACAGCGTACTTTGCGAGCATTTGAAGCGAAATGGATTTGAAACAGCAGGCTATACATGTACTTATCTGAGTGAAAGGAGCTTCCTTCCTCGGTGTTGGGGAGGCAGGCACAACTTGTTTGGGTGCTCTTATGGGTGCCCATCTCAGTCGGCTCTCCTTGCGCTCCCTCCCAAACAGGCGACTGCCTCTGGAGAAGCTATCCCTTGGCTGCTTTCCATTTCTGGCCTTCAGCCCTGGTTCACAGCACTGGCTCTAGGAGCTGCCCAGAGATAAGATAAAGAGTATTCAGAGCAAAAAATGTGACCGTTGTTTCTTAACAAACCTAAAATGAGTACTAGGAGATGGTAGTAGCTCATCTTGAGCCATTCTCGCTTTTGCGAAAAGCCCCATAAAACACCACAGCAGTGCGCGTATATACAGAACATCTCAGGCCATCACACGGCTCTACTACAGTACTACAATAGCTGCCTTTCTGTCACAGGTGCTTACTTGTCACTATTTTGTTTCCATAGGAATATTAGGCTTGGAGCCTAACATCTGCAAAGAGTTGTGGCTTTAAGAGAGTTAGGCTGATACAGGCCCTGGCAGATCATCCCAAGGGTGTTTAATCATGGAAGAAGTGTCCAGGATCTGATATTCTTGTTATATTCTCCAAGCCTGTCATAAATGACGTTGGCTCTTCCAAGGATGCTGACTCATGTCTGATCCTGCAAGGTGCTGAACGTCATCCAACGAAACCACCCTTCGCCCATACCCTTCCTGGGCCCGACACCATGAAGACAGTGTTGTTGATACCAGTCCTAGAGCCCCAGGCTACAATGTAATGCTGTGCTAGCAAGCTACCCTGCCCTTTTCTTTTCTGTTTGTCTGGCAGGCTTCTGGATTTCAGCAGTTCCAGCATCATGAAATGGAAAAAATGAAATGAAACCCGTTGCTCCCACTTCTCAGAGCATACCCATCTTTTCATAAATGCAAGCAAAGGCCATCTGTGTCTTCTGGTGCCACAGGTGCCCACAGCTATACTACAATTTCTATCTGACTTTTTTCACTGTTAAAGCTAAAGGGGGAGTATAAAATGTTCCTGATTTAATTTCTGTGATCAGACCCAAATAATATTGCAAACATTTTCAAGTACAATGAATAAGGAGAAAGCAAAACATACGGGTCATGTGTGATTACTCAACTCTTTCTGCCCCTCTGTCAGCTGGGGTGGGACAGTGACAGCAGATTCTGGAGGAAGGTGCAAATTAACATCAAGGTGACGTGGCTCTGCTAAGGGCCGTGGCTGGGGAATACAACAAAACTCTCATTACTTCTAGGGCCACATGAGTTGCAGTAGGCATGACTGACTACATCGGTTAATTGATGAATTTATCTACAGGGATAATGCATAGGGAAAAGATAGCTCTAAGGCTAAGTTTAGGATAGCGTTGGTAGCAGTGTCTGAGTACACCCGGGAGTCTCTTTGGCAAGGGAACCATTTGATGCATGGTAGAGCACATCCCAGATGTACATCGGCATTAGGCTGCAAGGACAACTGGGGGATTAGCGTTTGGGCGTGAAACTGAGAGTTTGCCAAGAATATAAATATAACCACTGACTACTGCTTGGAAAAGAAGATCATGCAGGAGAGCACATTAGTGGGAAGAGTAGCTGCAAAAGGTGCTACAAAAAGAAAATTCAGATGCTAGTAGCAGTTAGAGGACTCCCTTAGATCTCTGAGGCTCACCCTGAATGAAAGAAACAGATAAACTAGAAAGCACAGAAGAGTCCTTGGCAAACACGCAAGATCAACAATACACGGTTTAAACATATTGTCTCTGATTCTGATTTCTCTTGCACTTACACAAATGGCATATGAATGCTAGTGATCAGTTCTGGAATAAAACCTGTGCAGCTAAGAATCTGGCCTGTTTTATGGCTAAACATTTAAGCGGCAGGCTTACTGGCTTGCTGGGACTGAAGTCCTAAATAGAAATGGTTACTGTATTTGCTTTCCTGTTTTATTACAGCTGCAACAGTGAGGCATGCATGATTTTTATAGTACATGATAGTATTTGTCAGCTACAGGACAAAATGAACTCACACGATAAAAACTGGCTCAGTCTCAAAGTGATAAACATGTCAAGATAATGGCAATCATTTTTTTTTCTCTAATATGAGATGACAGCACTATTTTAAACAGTTTTTTAATCTCATTTTAATATTCCTATAATCAATCACTGACTATAACTGTTTTATTGTGACTATAGACATAAAGGATCAAATTTTTATGGCCTGATATTAGGTTTTCCCTTTGTAATCTACCAGTACAAACAATTGCACAGTTTAGGTCATTTGAATTCCTGATTACCCCCACAAATCGGGTAATTAGGCATCTACAAGATCTATACTGCATGCTAACATAAGTGAGAGGATAAACTAATTTGTACAACTTGGCACGCTAGAAGATGAAAGTCATGTTTCAGACTGGAATGAAAATGCCACTTTGTTTATTCTTATGATATCCCCAGGAACTGTATGAAGAGAAAAAAGTTGAAAACTTTTGTTTTAAATGCGCTGAACATACCCACCGTTTCTTTCATGACTCTATCTAGAAAGACTAATGCAAAAGTCAGGACTTGTCCACAGGTGGTGGATAAAGGTTATCTGGTTGATATAGTGGATTGGATTTTCCAAAAACTTTCACTGTCATTCCACCTCAAAAATGTCAAAGAAAGCTGGTTGCTATGGAATAGGAGGGGAGAGTCAATTTAATTTTTGATTAGAAGATAGGAAAAAAAAAAAAACGGGAAGGTGTTATTAATTTACACAACAGGGAAGGGTTACCTGAGGGTATCCATAGGCACTGTGTAGTTGAGCATATTCATAATGACCTAGTAAAGGGGACTGTAGTGAGGTGGCAATGTTTATGGATAACTAAAAATGATTTAGGGTAGTAAAACTAAAGTGAACTGAGAGGAGTTACATGAAAACCTTATAATGCAGAGTGCCTGGGCCCTAAAAAAGAAGCCAGGTTTGCAGACATGCAGCAACGTGGCGTTCACTGTCCATATGTTCAAGGGGAGACACAAGAAAACAGAGTTACACCAGTGACGTGCCTGCATCAAAACGGGCTCTAACCTAAACTTCTGCCTCTCAGGAAAGAGTTAACGTTGACTCACTGCTTATCAGTGGTCAGAAAGACAAACTGAGTGTTAGGTGTGATTAAGAAAGGAGTCCAGAATAAAAGAGAAGAACGTCACCGTCTCGCTGTATAAATCCCAGATGCTCCCATGTCTTGGATCTGGGAAGCAGACCTGGTTGCTCCAACATAAAAGAGAGGGGACTAAGCAAGCCGGGGGTGAAGCCCTGCTAGGGGCAGCCCCCGCAGGGCTGCGGGCTCCCCGGGGCAGGAGCGGGGTCCCGCGGCCAGGCGCAGGCGCCGCCGTCTTCCCCGTTTCCCACGCAGCCTGTCTCGCCGCCGCGCGCTCCCGCAGCTTCGCCATCTGCCGAAACCCCGTGCGAGGAGGTCTCCAGCCCCCTGGCCACTCTGCCCTGGGGCTGCTGGGACCCCCGTGCTCACGCACGCTGGCAACCAAGGCTGCACTGCAACCCCCCACCTTATTTTCTTATTTATTTGCTTATTTTCTGCTTCATGCTTTATTTTAAAGGCTTTCTGCGAAATTGTGATGGAAATACGCTGGCCAAGGTGCAGCACTAGCTGTATGTCCTTTCCTATGATAATGAAAACACTAATGATATTTTCAATTAAAAAACCAGTACCCTTGAGACGTTAAGATTTTGCCAGGCTGTTTTAAAACTTTCCTTCGTGCCCAGCAATATGTACGTGACTCAGCTACTAAAGAGGCATCTAAATAAAGAGGCTTCTCTTGTGCTTTATATTCACAAAACTCTCATTCCAGTGAGCAAAGAAACACTCCACAGCTTTTCTACATGTTCTTTCTTTGATCTGCAGAGTGCTAACAATAAAACATGTTTGTGTGAATCATAAATGGGGAATGATTTGAGAGTCTGATTTATTTCAGAAATCCTGGACATACTTTAATGTGACATGAGCATATCATTGAATTATAATGGTATGCAGTTCTCCACATTATTTTCTTTCATTTATTCCTTTAAAAATGCTTGGCAGAAATGCAACAGTCCCCAGACATTTTCATTTTAACGGAACTCGAAAGACCCAATACTGTTGTGTAATATGGGAAAGAGTTTTAAATTTGCTATGTCTAATACAAATGCATGCTGCCATGCAGAGCCTCCCCGAAGGTATTTCAGTCCATTTTTCTGAATGGTAGATGCTTTGAAAAAATGCTTGTAAGTCATTCCCAAAGTACAGAGTATCCTGACACAGTGGGACTTGCAGATTGCTTGGAGCATTTTTATACATGTTCTCTTTCTGTATCTGTGCAATGCTGGCATTATGGGGTCCTACTACATTGCTGAGGCTCTTAGAAATCACCAATGTACAAATAATTAATAAGAACAATGCAAAATAAAAATCATATGAAGAGATGTAAGCCTACTGTACAAACATATTGCATCAGACAAGGCCTGCTCTGAGTACTGTCAAAGTTAATATGACAGTTAACTTTTTTCAAAAATTCAAAAGACTATTGCAGCATTCACTACCATGCATTTTTCGTAAAGCTGGCTGAATGGTTTGCAGTGCGTAAATTATGTTAACATATCCCTTTTGTCTGCTGGGAAACATGTTGGAAGTTCACTCTAATTTTCAGTACAGCAAATGTCTCCCCAATGTTTTGGATACAGTTTTTGGTGCATACAGTGTTTGTTTTATTCTCTGTGGCATTTTAATGTTCTTTGTTTATATGGTGCAGATGACCAGTGGGTTTACACGACATTAGTTCTGTCCTCTGATTTGGTAAATCAAAATTTTAAACAAACAGAGTGGTCTGAAAACCAATGAGTTATGAATAGCAAATACTACTGGATGGGGCAGGTATGAGCACTAGTATAGGTAATCACTGCTCCCACTCATCCCAGGTAGATAAAGACATTTATGTGAATGGTGCTGAGGAGCAAACAGGTAAAGCAACATATGCAATGAGAAGGGCTCTTCTAGCAATGAATGCACTGGCACCCTTTATGTAGTGTCCCACCAACTCCAGGACTCAGTTTAGGAAAGCATTTAAGCACATCATCAGCTTTGGAGCTTATGTATTTTCCAAAGGAATTCTTTCTTCAATCAGAACCCCAGTTCCTTGGAATAGCAGGCATGATGGAATAGTATAGGAAATGGTTTTGAAATGATATTAGATCTACAGATTTGAACTGAGAAAGTTGCCAGCTCCCAATCGTGTCATATCCTGTAAACTATCTTCCATTAAGTGTAGGTTGGATTGCTTCTTCTGTTTTCTTTGAAAATTCCCTTTTATAACAGAAATGGGATATGCCACACTGCATTTCAAAGAGATCAGTATTATTCTTGAGTAACTCCATTTATCCTTTGGCCTCATGCCTTTTGAAATATCCATACCTCCAAATAGCCAGATCCTTTAACACTTGCAGTACTGTAAATCAGGAATAACCGCATTATGGCAAGACAACTTAGCATCAGCATAAAACCAGTGCGAAGATAACCAGGACCAACCTTGAAAGTCACAATGTACATAATAACACATCTGTTGTATCTTAAAGGTGAGCACTTCGTCAGAAAGTTTCTCTATAGGTTTTGGACTTAGAGAAAAAGAGGGAAGTAAGTCAGGAATATCAGAAGAGAACATCCTGGAGTACTGCACCTGCTAACTGGTTTCTCCAAAGATAACGTTATGCTAATTTTTCCACCAGCTGCTAGGAGAGAACATTTGTCTTTAGATCTTTAACATACAGAATTACCTGTTACTTAATCACAATAATTTTAGAGATTCTCTGGAGAGGTCACAGATCTGTCTCTAGTCCAGCAGTGAACACCTTTCTGAAGTTCTCCTCAGCCTTGATCCTGGCTTTGATGGGAACATAACCTTCCTCAGGCTTCAGGAGATTGATTTTGCAGTGCTCTCACAAAAGTGACCTCTTAGGCTGTGGATCGTCTGAATCTCATTCACTCCATGTACTAGTTTGCACTTAAATGTATACCATGAGAACTGTCTCAGCTGTGATCTGACCTGTTTTGCTAAAAAATTTCTACTAATGAAATACCAAACGTAAACTTAAGTTGGACCAGAAGTAAATTATGCTTCTGTGAATGCTTGTAATGTAGGGTAACTTCATTCACACAAACGCATGGTTTATGAAGAAACCACTGGGCATCTTTTCCATTGCTTTAGTAAGTTCTTTTTAAACATGCTTTAAAGATTTTGGTCACAGAATTGAGTCCAGTCTTTCTACAGCATTTGTTGACTGTGTCTGCATTAGCAGTAGTGCAGGTCAATAGGAGCAGGTTTGTAAAGCAAAACTTTTGATGCTTAGGACTAGAGATCCACACCATGCATGCTTCAGAGGGGTTACTTTGGACCAGCTCTAGTCTGGTCCATGGACAGCACTCACAGTAGCTGCCGGAGCAGGCTGGCTCCATGAGCACACCTCCTTAAAGAGTTTATTTTGGAAGGAAGCCAGTGCTCTGAGTCCACTCTGTGATGTGACCCACACAGAGAGTGGGACAACTAAGAGAGTCACTCTGAAGTGTGCTCCTAATCCAAGCTAAAACACTAACGTAGATGCACCCATTAGTAAGAAAAGTTGCAAAACTGCATCCATCCAGATCAATAAAAATGGAAGAATTTTTGGCACATTGCTTTGATGCATGGGCTGGGAATATTAAAAGGGAATGAATCTGAGGAAGCAGCCACTACCCTACCCACTGAAAAAGGATCTGGAATGCAGGTTTCCAAAAGGAGGGCAAACACTGAAGTGCTGAGAGATGTGACAGAGAAAGGTGCAACAGATGGAGTCTACAACACTACATATCAACAGGAAAAAAGATCAACATTATTTGGAAGTGCTTATGGAAAGACATGATGCCTTGCACAGCCTTTCTCTCCTTTGCCATTGGACTCTGGTGAAACCCCACCTGGAGCACTGCATTTGGTCCTTGCTGCTTAACACTTCCATCCCCATACAAGCCCAAAAGATGCAAAACCATTCAAGGAGTTCAACAATAAAGTTCACTCAGGAAGAGGCAGATTTGTGAGGAAAGACTTAATCTTGATTTACTTGATTGGTGTCTTCACTAATTTAGGAGAATGTTAGCCAGATTAAATTGATGCTTATGGAGCCATAAACAGCCCCTTGTGCCACCTGCTAGTTCTTCATTTCCTCTTTGACTCATTTAATACTCACATAGATGGTTCTCTTTAATATTTTGGCAGTGATTTTCTGATATGAAACCCACTCACTCTCAGACTCTGGAACAGCTGAAGAGCCCAGAGTGCTTCTTTAATTTTGCTGTCTAGAATTGTCTGTGCAGTGAGACAGAGAATTGAAAATCCACAGAACTCCCCAAAATTGTAAGGGAAGGTCTAGGTATAGGAGAATGAATAATAATCTGTGAACAGAAAAGCTGTGCTTGATGTCACATTTCAGATGGCCACAGTTCCTTCTTTAGCCAGAATATTATTTGGGGATAAGCAGCGATAATAATGTTGTATGAAAAGAATAGAGATCTTCGATATTATCAGCCACTGTAGACTATGTAATAAGGAGAGCATCCTGCACGGATAGTGTAGCCATTGCCTACAACAGAGGCAGCTATAAAGTTGACAACTCTTCCTTCAAGGTGTCTGACTATATTTTCTACTGTTAAAAGTTCTTAGCTTATTCCTCTCGAGACATATACTGTTTCTTTATCCTTGTGGTCACTTAGCGAAATAAGAAGAGGATGGAGGCAGTCACATTGCCTGCAACTTTTCAAGAAACATGGTGGCTCCAGAAAATGGCATTTTGGTGTTAATTGTGTCATTGTGGTGAGCACACTGAGGAAAAATGAGTGTAAAAACAGAAACTAATGGAACAGATTCAGGCATGGCTATGGTGACTGCAGTGGAGAAATGCAATGGTTGGAAGAGCACATCTGGATCAGAGGAAGAGGTGGTGTAAAATAATACAGATATGGCCAAATCTTCAAGCTACTGCATCTAAGCACAGAAAGAGTCTTGGTGCTAGAACTGGGCAGTCCTTTGCTCTTACTCCTAAAGGGGCTTTCTGTCCTGCTGTTTCTCCTGCTGCCAGTCTGCCTCCTCTGATGTGCTTCATCAGCCCAGCTGGTTAGTGGTAAACTACCTCAGCTGCCAGTTGTTGGCTGGCAGCCACATGAGAATTTATGATGGTCCTAGTGCCTCTGGAAGAAGTCCAGGTGGCATCATCTTCACGGCCCTGAATTCATTTAATGCACCTACAGCTTCAGGTTTTCCTTAGGCTGTAAAAGCCTTTGCCTGGATGGCTGCTGAGGACACTGCAAACAGGCTTGAAAATGTGACTATGACGTATTTCTCTCCTCTGTAGATTTAAAAGAAAGTATTTTCAAGAATTCATTTTGCAATGAAGAGGTATAGAAACACATTTAAAAAAAGGAGTAGAATATACTGGTGTTGACACTTAAGATGAGCTAATTCCACCTACATTTAGATATCTAATTTGTGGGGCCTTTCTGGAGTTCATGGGAAGGAGGCACATCAGGGTGACTGATCTAAGTGACAAGCCTAAGATAAGGTGGATGAATCATAGAATGGTAAGGTTGGAAAGGACCTCTGGAAGTCATCTAGTCCAACCCTCAGCATAGCCCATACGGAGATTGAACCCATGACCTTGGCATTAGCAGCACCACACTCTAACCAGCTGAGCTAAACCTGCCCCCAAAAGTTGCTCTCTGGAGGAGCAGTGACCAGAGGTGGTCTACAGCTTTGGCTTAGTGTGATGGATTTCTACCTCATGATATGACTGATCAGTTTGGGTGTCCACAAGCCATCTCTACCCAAGCCACATTGCCCATGTAATATTGGCTGGAAAGAGGGGGTGGGCTGTTTTCTTACCTCCTCCTGAAGCGGAAGCAGTTTAAGGAAGTGGATTTAGAGAGCAGGAACTCAGCATTCAGTGTAATGGACTGTCTGAAAGAAAGCAGATGTCTTTCCAGCCATTCTCAGGTGGTAAGATGTCTGGCACAATTACTGGTGCAAAGTACGGGACTGACAGGAACGTTTCAGTTATGGTTTTGAGTGTTTGGGCTACCTCTCATCTGGGGGATGCTTTTTACAAAGTATCTTTTCTGCCTGTCTTTAACAGAACCTAGAAACTGAGCATTTCATTCCAATATAAATATATAAATCAGAGTCAAATTACTCTTCTGTATCTTTATAGAAGATAGAAAAGGTCTGTAACATTAATGTTCGCTGGTGTGATTTCTGTAAAACAGCAAGATGACACCCTGACTGAGTGTACTGAGAATTCACTTATTGTCATGGGGTACTCCGTATTTTTTAAAGAAAAGCAGGGCAGATTTTATTGTTTAAATAAATCTTCTTTTGAGGACGGTGGTGGTAGGAAACAACAAATTTCATTTTGCTCTACCACTCGTGTCAAAACATCTGCATCAAACATTCGGTGCGTAGTGACATAGCAAAGCAAATGTAGAGCAGACAGTACAGACGGATGGCTTGTTGACAGATTAGCAGATGAGTTTCCCTTATGTTTTTGAAAAACATAGCTCCCTAGACATAATGTACAAAGGGGAAAGCTGAGTTTAAAGATCAAATAACAGAAAGCAAAGTTTTCTTTTCTGGCTTTACTATTCAAATTTCCTATTATCACAAAAGATATTAAGAGCAAGTACAGTAAAATACGCTGCATCCAACATAAAGAAATGAAACATGGACATCTTTCAGGATTGAAACTGCCACAAGAGCTGGGTGAAATGTTTTGGTCTTTCATTTTATGTGCAGAAAAAATGCAGATTTGGGTTTACTGAAGCTGCTGGCAAAATTTGTGTTGAGTTCATCAAATTACTTTGGCTGAAAAAGAGCTGATTCCTTTTAAAATATTAAATGTTGTTTTCTAAATAAAATGCATTTTTATTTCCAAAATGAAAATTTGTTTATAAATGTACATAACTTCAAATACAGAAATTAAAGACTAATCTAAAATTAATCATAGATGATCCAAAATAAAATAATGTTCTTTTGTTTGTTTGGCAAGGAACTGAAGAATGCTTATTTGTGCAGATCTAGATACAGTATGAATTGTGCCTCATTTTTAAGTAGCTCTGTTAATGCTGGCATGTCTTAATAAAACAATTAGAATTTTTCATCCTGAGTCAGAGAGTAGATATGCAGCTTGGCTAAGTGTTCAATCCTTTGCAGCGCTCAAAAAAATCTTACCGGCAGACAAAGTAGCTCTGCTGAGATCTTTGCTTAACTATTTTGGTGCTGCTTCCTCTAGCAGATGTGTTACCAGTTTTAGTTGCTGTGCAAAAGCTGGATCCTGCATAATGCTGAGGCCTCAGGTGAGGCGATAGCAATGGGAAGTGCAAGAGGTGTCTGGCACTGCATGGTGTGTACTCTGCTCCTCATGCTTTTGGATTCATCAGAGACCAGCACTGCTGAACGTGAGTCTGGGTCACACAGTGGGGTTTTTGCTTGAGGAGGACTGTACAGTGTCACAGCATGCCAAATAAGTTGACATGATCAATAACAAGCTCTTAAAAGGACATTGACAAGGAGTTTAGGACATTTAGGACATTTATGGTTCTGCTCTGTCATATGTACTTTGTGGTAGCGAGCGAATAGGAGAAGGAAGGGGAAGGCATCCCAGCAGCAATTTCCTGGCATTTCTCTGGCTAACCTCATCACGACAACATGGAGAAAACCTTTTAATGAATGCCTTGGAAGAAGATGCAACATAAGCTCCTGCAAGTTACCCCATATACAGGGTGAGTGTATAGGGTGGGCAAAGTCTCAGGCCAATCCTTTACAGTGGCTGAGTGCAATTGGTACCAGGAAATCCCCAGTCCTCCCCAGTAGCATACAAATGAAATTAATGGTCAGCCCCTGCAAAGCTCTCTGAGGGACTGAAGGCCTCTTTTTTTTTCATTCAGTCACCCATACATGGGCAGCCCCAATCTAGCTAGTGGGTTTTACAAAACCTAATATGAATGGAATTATTTTCATGTATTACTTCGATTTTTTTTTAAACTTGTCTTTTATTACATGCTGACAGAAAAAACCAGTATGTAATCCACTGACAGCCTGTGAGCGCCAGAGCCCTAGAAGTCATTTTACAAAGAAGAATATGTAATTTTGTATTTCCATCAAGCGTGCTAGAATAATAAGTCAGCTGCCACAAGCCTTGGAGAACTGGTGGAGATTGGACCTCTTACAGCAAATTATAACTAAGATTGTAGAAACTTCTCGTTTCAGGACTGAATTTACAGGATGTAAGGTCTCAAAATTTTTTATAAGTTTAAATTTAAGCCAATGTATAAGACACGCTAGGGTAATGAGAGGGGTAGAATTACCTCCTCTCTTGCCTTCAATAGCGAGTAGGTGGTCCCACCAGAGTCCTGTATCAGGACTCAAAGGTTCAAAGTGTTTCCTCAGGAGCTGTGTACCACAGCCTATGTTGAAGTCTGACAGGTTAAAGCATGTGCCAGCTGCCTTCTGGGTGCAGGAAATGCCAGCCACCCTCCACCAAAATGTAGATGCTCACTTGAAGCCCCTCTCTGAGGCACCTGATCCCCTCAGGTCACTTTACGACTGGTGGAGGGAGATGATAGATGCCTTTAGATCACCTGTGACCCGAACCGAGCCCTGGAGGAGCTCTCCTGCCTCCGTTAACTGTAAAGGGAGTTTGGGTCACTGCACTGCTGTTCAAGGCCTCCTGCATGGGCCTCTAAAGTCAGAGGAATCTGGGCTCGGGCTTCAACTCAGGTGCCGCAGAATGCAGAGGCTCCTTTTTCATTTAATTTTATGGCACTTGGATGAGGCCCCTCAATAGAAACTTATAGAAGAAACATCCAGCTTCACCAGTTCAGTAAGTCCTACAGAATCTCCTATCTTAAAATGGGGGTCAGGATGGATTTGGGGTGTAGGCATGGAAGTTCCCGTTCCTTGGAAACCATTCCTAGCTCTGTCACAGATCTGTTGTTTTGCTGTAGTCAGGTTATGTAGCTCAAAAGATGCCTCTTGGCTAAATGTTTCAGAAGAAGCTGAGCATTTTGTGTTCTCTTTAATGCTAAAAGAAATGATAGATTCTCTGCCCTGGGAAGAACCCAGAACATAGGAAGTATAGAAAATGAGTTATCCCTAGGTCCACAGACTCTTAATTTCTTCAAAACAGGTAGGAATACCTGCATGAAAGACATCTTTTAATCCAAGTTATTGTGGTCAGTAGTGAGTAGTCAGCTCATACTCTGTCAATCCATACTCAGCATGGATTACTTGTTTTTAAAGTAAACTCCTTGGAAAGAAAAAACAGTGGAAGAACGAGGAAGGAAGGATAATATGTTTGCTTGCAGTATACACTGGTTATTTCTGTCTGGTATGATGTACCCCTGTGAAACAAAAAGTATAAAGCTGGCCCTAAAATAATGAAGAATCCTTTCATCTGCAATTGTAGTTTTTTCTTCAGTAAATGCTTCTTGTTCAAGGAGAACATGCTGTTAAACATATGGCACTTTGAAATTAAGACATAGATCCCTTGAATGTGGGTAGCTTCGTTCTGATGACCTGAAGGGCTGCGTTGTAGCGGTGGGATCCCCTTTTGCTGGTGGGCTGCAGTGATGTGGCCCTGGGAGCGGCAGGCAGGGCCGCTCCGTCAGTCCGTCAGGAACCAGCAGCAGTCCTGCAACCCTGGGGACACACCAGGTCTGAGCACTGGGCAGGCAAGGAGACTTTTGGCTCTGCTTGGTATCCAAATAGCCATCCTTTCTCACTGCTGTGGAAAAGATGACGGGCTAACCTACTTAGCAACATCTGGCCTGTGGGCTACCAGCTGGGCCGTGTTGGAGAGGTTGTAACGTAAGCTCTTTTCGGATAGCTATGTCCTTGTTGGCTGGAGTTGCGCATCTCAACATTTAATCTGTGTATCAGTAGAGGAGCTTTCAACATTTAACCTTCAGCATTTCAAACCATGGACTTGTTTTATGGGAGAATGCAAAAATGACTGGCCTACTTTTTCTGTTTCAAGTTTTACCAAATCAATGAGTTGCAGGAGCATGGAGGAGTAAGACAAAGTTAAATAAAATATTTGGCTGTAAAACACAAAAAACATTTAAAGAGAGAGGGCCAGATTGTAATTTTATGTGCACCAGAGCAAGAATAAACTGACTTCCGCAGACTTGGAGTCCACCTGGGTGCTGAGACTACATGTGCAATTCCAGCACACTAACATGCAGCCCGGGGGCTCTCTTAAAAGCCCTAAGTGCAGGACAAGCTATCCAGGGTGCCGTGTGAGTTGCGCTCAGTGCAAACATCCACCTCAGGAGCAAGTGCAGCATACACTGCAGTTTTACTCTCAAGCTCAGCTGTGTACTCCGCAGACAGATCCTTCCTGCATGCTCCTGTCTGAGGGTGTAATCCCTGTGTGAGATGCCAGTGAAGTCTGTAGTGCCTGAGATCAGGCCTACCTCTTGGATTTATAGTTCTTTTAAACATTTTTTGCTTTGCATGAGCTATTAACCAATGCCAGGGAGTGGCATCACTAGCACCATTCACAGAATAATCTGCGGAGCGGGTTTGTCACACCTCAATGCTAACACGCTGAAAATAGCACAAGCTCACACCACTCCCACACAAGCATGCATTACACAGTCAAACAAAAATATCTGTACTTTCCGGGATGACTCTGATGATTTTTTATGCCACTGACTCTAAATCATATGCTTTTCTGTTGCTTTGGGAAGACACACAACTTGTGTTGAGCTGGCATCGTTACCTGGTGCGACTTTGCGTCAGTCATACCACATGCAGTTATGGATGGCTTGGTTTGCTTATTACGTCTGAAAAAAGTTTGCTGTAGTCACTGTGGGCCAGATCTCTTTTCTGCTTCTTTGTCTCTAATTGATATAAAGCTAGGTCCAAGCCTCCTTGCAGAATCCCTCTGTGTTTGGTGACCTAAGTGAGTAAGGGCTACTCCCATGAGTTAGTATTGCTGCAACTTGACAATACATCATACAGTTATCCCTGCAGCTTACTGCCAGTTTTCTCTGACTTGAAGTCCAGCTTGAATTCAGACATACAGCTGTAAACTCTCTGAGCAGGGATCACAAGCAGCAGTGTAGGAAGGAGATTTCATTCTCTGTCCCCGTTAGTCAACCGTGAGCTTTCCTGTGCTAAAACTTACCCAGGAAATGCTGCAAACAAAAGAAGTAAATAGTTCTCAGCATTCCTCATTGCTTGGAAGGAGTTAAGTTCTGCACAACGACCGATCGAGTTCTTCTGGCATTATCCCATTAGCTTAAGTCATTGCTGATGACTTCACCCCTGTGGTGACATCAGCCTCTAATCTCGTGAAGGTGAATTCATGTGAGATTGTTTCAAAACAATTACTCCTTGAATTGCAGGCCATTTCAATTGATATATGGATGCCTCATTCACTTTTGCAGATTGTAACCTCTCTTGTACAGTGCGTATACACTTTCCATATTGGATTTCAGCCTGTGTGTTATGTCACAGACTGGTACTGCCTGAGATCGGCGGTGGAATGTGCTTGTTTTAAACTCAAAAGCAAAAAAGCACCCCAATATTACTATTTCATATGTGTACTTAAGACATCTCTATGGTCTTCTATGTGGTTTGTCTGATTTCCTGTGGATTCTCCCTCCCCTCTCTTTCTCTCCTGGAATATTCCTTCTGCTTTGGCTGGGCTGTATCTTTGTTTAGGAGTGCTCTGGTCGTTTCAGATTCTCTTGCCTTTTCCCATACATGGGGAAGAATGTGGACAGATAAACACCCAAGATGGTTATTTTATAAATCACAATTTTTAATAAGAGATTATATCTTTTTTCCCCCTAAACTGGATTAAAGATAGGCAAAAGCGCATAAATATGATGGATTGGGTCTTAAAATATTTTCTCTTTTTCCCTTTCCTCTGAGGGAGTGACTCAGAAGAACACGTAGACACAGTCGGCACTTGTAAGAAGTGGTTTTAATAAGATGAGGAGACAAGTCATCGTCCCAGCTGTGCAATCTTTGCTGAAGTCAAAGGGGCAGAAAAGAAAGGCAACATTTGTCCTGAAGTGCAGCACACACATGTATACCAAAGGAGGACAGCTATGTATTTAGACTAGAAGCTCCCCAGACCTAGACTAGACATTCCTCTGTTTGCTTAACTTCATTGTTCTTCCCTTCTCTCATCACTTGTCCTCAGCTGACTGCAGCCGTCCCGTGGAGAGCTGCTGGACACAGGACACACCCTTCACCTTAAAACTAGGGGATAGAAAATTCCCCCTTCCCCAAAACCCCTCCTCCCCCCAGCCCCTGGCAGAAAAGCTCTTCTAATTCCCCCAGTCTCAACCGGGGAGGGGGATAGGGTGCCGAACTGCACTGGAAGCAGGACGATTCAAATGCTCTCTTCTCTATCCACTGTATTGTGAATAGACTTCTTAATGTGACTAATAGCTCTTGGCATTGAACTGTAGCTCCTGAAGTGCAGAGCTGGCATGTCCATGCGCTAATGTTTAAAGTAATGTGTCAGAAAAGTTTTATAGTAGTAGCACAGTATTGTTGGGGGAGAAGAAGCCTGTTTAAATAAAGCCAATAAAATTCTACTATCATCACTTTTCTCTCTTTATTGTTGAGAGGGTGGAAATGACTAAAGTTTTTATTTGGTGTTAGCAGTGTAATGCTAGAAAGTTTTCCACATTTGGAAGTGGCAAGGTAGTGATAAAAATCATTAAAAAGTGAACAAGTTGTCCTCAGCTCCTGGATGCTCCAAAGGGGATCAGCCAAAGAGACAGCAAACCTACTGTAGGCACTCAGAAAGGGATTTTATTTTTTCTCCTTACAATATAAACCCTGTTGTGCTATTCCGTTAGGAAGGAAATTGAGTCTCTGGATGACTTGCAAATGTTTTGCTCATTGTAGTGGCCTGTACGTTTCCTGAAAATCCAGATCTGATTTAGATTAGGGTTTTATTTTGGGGGAGGGAGGGAAGGATTGGCCAAATCAGAGGAAATTTGTATAGTTTTAGTCCAAGGTCCAAGCACTGTTACCAATTACATGGTGTAAGCTATAAGAGAGAGACTGCATCTGCCTTAGCTATAGTTAGAAGTCTAGTGCTTTTTCCTCTTCCTCTGCCCTTTCCTCCCCCTTTACAGTGAAAGGAAGCAAGAAAAACAAAGAGAAGTGGTGCCCTGAGATGTTCTCTGTAAGTGAAACCCATATCTGGTAAAGTACCTAGAGTTTAATCTAGGTAAAACAAAAGGCAGAAAAGACACATCGGTAAACACTGCTTAAAGTACAGCTATTGTGACCGATCTTCACGTGGGTATACAGTAATGGCAAAAGCAGAAAAAACCTTTCCTGTGTAAAACTCCACTAGAAATGGCAGCCTCCACAGCGGGCCAAAT
Source organism: Rhea pennata (assembly GCF_028389875.1). NCBI lineage: Eukaryota > Metazoa > Chordata > Aves > Rheiformes > Rheidae > Rhea > Rhea pennata. The sequence continues at coordinate 186,917,929 of NC_084663.1, forward strand.
CCTGGGTACCTTCTACCAGAATGCCTGCCACTTCAAACTCTTTCCCCATAAACTCATCGAGGTGATCCGTCTCTCTACATGCTCCATATCAGGCCAAAATATTGAAGGCTTGGTCTGGGCCAAAACATGTCAGTGCTGCAATTTTGGTATGAGGAGCTGAAGGACAGCCTGGGGCTGTCTTGTGGAGTGAGTGATGGTGGCAGTGGTGGTTTGTAGCCCTGTGTGGCGGGCATCACCAAGCCATGTTTTCCTCCTGTGTGGATGCAGTGGTTGCTCTGCACAGCTGAAGGCTGGTGGAGCTGCTGGAGGGCTCTCGCTGCACTCACCCGCCATATACTGGTAATCCTTCCCTTCTTCTGGCTGGGTAGCATCCCATGTTGCACTCTCTTCATGACACTTCAGAGGGCTAACAGGAGGCAAGGGAGTAAAGGACACAGCCCTTGTAGTGTGGCCACCAATTTTCAAGAGAATATTCTATGTGATTATCTTTTGTGTTGTTCGAGTGGCCACCAGCTGGTGTTCCTGTTTTTTCTGATAGAGAATATTCCATTGTTTTTACTTAAAAAAATAGTTGGCATGCAAAAGACTGGCTCTGTAAAGCAGGCTGTGGTTTGTTCTTAATGTCTTTGTTAGCTGGGCAAAAATCATTTGCCTTCTAAGATCAACCTCTTTTTGCCACTTGAAAGGTCTGTGTAAACCATTTTCCATTGGGAATGCTGAGGTTCTGCATAGATATAGGAACTTAGAAGATTTAAAGATGTGTTCAGAAGAAAAGCAATACTCTCCAAAAGGATGAAGAGGTCAACTGAGCCTTATATATTTGTGCTGTAGCAATAGCTGTTCCACCACAGCATCCTTGCTAAATGTAGGATCAGATCTATTTTCAGGAAATACATGGTGTTGCTTCATATCTGGGCCAGGATCCACTATGGAAAAAAGAGCAGGGGTATAGGAGTGTGCCATATCAGGGTCTGGGCAACCAGAACACAGTTATGGCAGCAGGGGAAGGTTTTGTAGCCCGTATTCAGTTCTGTTCCTTACCTTTCCCTTCTTGAGTGCAATGTTTATATTACAAATATATAATAGGGAGCAGCTACACCACTCAGTCCCATCTCACATCACTACTGGATCTCACCCTGGATTTGTCAAAGTACCAGTAGCAGGTACTCAAGAGTAAGTAGGACTTTCTCTGAGTTTTGTAGGGATGATGGAGCTCCCTATGTTGCAGAGAAATTCCCTTGCTTACCTTTCATATCAGCTCTGGACAAGGCTTTGCCTGAGACCTAAAAGCTCAGGTGGGCCCAGTATTTGTACTTGGAGTGAGATGTTGGCAGTTGCTGTCTGTGGGGAGACATATGTGTGTTTGGAGAGAAAAACTGGTGAGTACAGCAGAAGCGGGTTTTCTGTTTCTAACTGTGGCTCCTGCTTTCAGTTAATAATGGAAATTCATGCAGCTGAGTAGCTATATGCTAGCTAAGATACCTAAGATATTGAGTCTAATCCAAAGGCAGTCGAAATCTGACTCTTGAAGAGTTTTAGAGCAGGCTACTGAAGTGCAGAATAGATAAAATATAGATAAAATATAACACACACATATATATATATATTTGAAGAGGTGTGGTTTTGACACTGTGCCTAAGCTCACTATTGACTGAGAGACTATATGGAAAAACAATTAATTTCCTTTGCTTCTCTAAGACAAAAATACTTCACAAACAATGTCTTATGCTTGTCTGCTACAATGTTTAGTGGAGCTGGGGACTGTATTCATGTGCTAGAGGAACACAGCCAAGAAAATGTATTATCTTATTTTGTAGAGCCCACTTTCTCCAGGAAGAAATAAATTGAGCAGGACAGCTGCACTGGTAAAAACAAGACGTACCAGTTAGCATTTTTCATAGAAGAATTTCAAAATGCTTTCTAAAAGACAATATCTCTTAGTTCCATTTTATATAGAGAGTATTTTAGATACAGAGGATTTTAAGAAACTGCAAAACTCCACTTACTAAATCTGCTGCAGACTTGGGAATAATCCCCCAAAATCTTTATTTTATTTTTATTTGCTTTGTTCATTTAGGTGGACATCTCTATGATTCAAAATGTAGGGACAGTGGAGCAGTCCCAGCAGGCCGAACTGTTCTCTCTTTTCTTTCCCGTTCTCCCCACCTCCACTTTGTGCGACGGGCAGCTCTGGGGTGCTCAACCTCCTTCCCATCCACATTCATTCCCCTGGTGAGATGGAGATGAAACAGGAGGAAAAGCAGCAGCAGAACAGAGGCAGGAGCAGAATGGTTGAGTGGTCTGACAACTGTGCAGGACCCTTCCCTGCCCAAGCTATTTCAGTTTCAGCATTACCATCATTTATGGTGCAATATGCAAAGCCGTAGTGAAACATTTCTGGTTTCTGGGCAAGATGCAGCTGAGGTGCCCACATCCTGCTACATGAGGACCTGATACTCTTTCCTGCTGCCTGTAAGTGAAAGCTGGTTTTAGACTTGCCTGCAATAACTTCTGCTCTGGATGGGATCCTCTGGCCGTTGCTTTCCTAACAACCCCATTTTGTGCCCCTCACAAGTTGCCATGGCAATAGCCCTGGAAATTCAAATCCTTCGTGTCTCCACCTAGCACAGAAAACACACTGACTGCCTGGAGCTTTCTTAATTTCTGCCTTTGGTTGGTTTAAGCTTCATCAGGGGATAAGAACTGGAGAAATATTGCAGAGAGATCATCCTGGAGATTATTGGGATAACACAATGGTCTGCCACTTACCAAAAGTATAGTCCTAGTGATGGAAAGGATTTACAATGTGGATTTCACTCTTCTGTCAGGAATGAGAGTAGGAACTCCCAATCTCATTATCATAAAGACCAGAGATAAGATATTAAATGGTACTTTTCTATCCTTTATGAGCGATCTGGGTAGGAGGGAAGGGAAAGAAGGTGATTAACGGAGGCCCTGGAAGTGGAAGGCGAGCTGGGAGCCCCAGCTGTGTCCTGTACCCCCTGCAACCCAGTGCAGAGAAAATCTGAAAAGGACTGTCAAGCTGTTAAGAAACCGTCTTCCCACAGAGTGGAAGAGACAGAGATGGAGCAGGGTTTGAATATTGTACTGAATCTGTCCAAGTAGTTGAAACAAGCTCAGACATTCAGTTGCACCTTTTACATTCAGCCCCCAATGACTAATGTAAAACAAACTCTGATTTATATAGAGGAAGAAAATCAATTTGGAATCAAACTTGACATTACTTAGGGCTGATACGTTTTCCTTATTTCTTTATAAGTTTTGATTCATTGTTTTTCACTGTGTAATATCAACGAACGTTAAATTTATGCTCACTACACCAGCATATAAGTCACTGAAAGAAGAAAGAACAGAGTACATTTTTATATACTTCACATGTATCAGATGACTTCTTCAAAGTTTTACTGAACTCTGCAAAATCTTTTCGATACTTAGACCTTCTATACTATTTCTATGAAATAGCTGCAGAGAGAGAAAGAAGATTAAGATGCCCTTTGACGACCCTGATCTTGTATCTCGCTAACTAACTGCTTTAGATACTCACATGTAAAACATTTGCTAAAATACTAGCACACAGCACCTCAAGTCAGGCATCTACAGCCTTTTCCAGGAGTGTGAAATACTGGTAGATCCCACCGACTTCACTGGAAGCTTGTAGTGCTCAAAACTTGTAAAAATTATGCCATTATCAATATCTATATCTATCTCAGGAGGCACTGCATTGGTCACATTTGACTATTAGAAGCTAGAGAAATTGATGGGTTGTGGGTAAACTGAAAATGCAGCTTTATTAATCCAAGGGGAGAACTAGAACTAATTATGAGGTTGAACTAGGGCACGATGTAAAAAAAAAAAAAGAAAAGGAAAGGAAAGGAAAGGAAAGGAAAGGAAAGGAAAGGAAAGGAAAGGAAAGGAAAGGAAAGGAAAGGAAAGGAAAAGGAGAAAGCTGGGTTGGACCTGAATTAAGGTTACAGGGTTCCAGGATCGACGTGCTTCGCTGTAGAGATATCATTACCACCGTCAATCTCTCTCTGGGGATAGCAGTAAGTCACAATCACATTATCACCTACACCACAGATATGGTTTGAAGCAGCATTTGCCCTTCACTTCTTGTCTGGGAAAGATTCAAACTAATGACCCAGTAATGTGAGGCTTGGAAAACTGTAATGTGTGAATCAGGGGAAAAAGCAACTCAGCTTTTAATTTAAACAGGCCAAGATACACAGCAAACTTTAGCTTCCTTAGTCTACAGTCTCATACCTTTACAGAGCAAACCCAAAGTTCCCCAATCCTCTGCCCTTCGCTAATTTGTGTAAGTGATCCTTTCTGACTGATGTCATCCAAGAACGAGTGTGGTAGGAGTCAGTTGTCACATTCATTTACCCTGCTAATTGTATTAGCTATCAGTGACTGAAAAGGCAGTAACCAAACTCTCCACCGAACAAGCAAACATGTTCGGACTCTGAAGCCAAGTCACATTTCCTAGATTTCACAGAGATTACACCCGATCTCCTGTTCATCGTCATCAGCTTCTATGCAGTTCCCAGGGGGGAAAATATTCCAGTTGTCAAAAAATGAGTGCTGTTGGCGTAAGCAGGGAGCTGCTTACGCCACAGTGATTGCACGTATCGAGGTGATACGTGTGAGTGAATTGCCCTGCAAAAAGCAGAGAAAGAAAACCTCTCCCAGGCTGACTAGGGGAAAATTCATTTTCAGCCTCAAAGTTGGCGATTCCGAGCACATGAAAGTACCTGATCTGTGCAGATGAAGTTTAAGGGTGTCCAATTCAATTGATTGTTATTCTGATGTGGAGCACAAGGTATCATGAACATACTCAGGGCCCAGAAAGCATGAGAGTGAGAAAATCCACCACAAGTGGCTTAGGCCACTAGAGTCATCAGCTGTGATCGAACACACAGACTGAGGAGTTTTTCTATAAAAGAGTAGCAAAACATACCTGTATGTCTTCTAAAAATGGTACCCAATCTTGCTTTAAAGACTCTAAGCTACTGAGTCCTTGATCTTTGAGGATTATGTTACAGTATCTGTTACACTGAAACTTTCAACCTTGAATTATTAAACTAGGAAAACACTTTTTAAGATATCTACTGAAATATTTGCTAATTTCTGTGGCAGACATAAGAGTACTTAGAATAACAGAAGTTAGCATCCCATTCTGGAGGAAAAGATGCAAAGGAAATCTCGAAAGAGAGGCCCATGGTTCCCAGTAAAAGAATAAAAAAATCATTAATTCTGTAGAACACAAGTTTGTCATTTTAAAATGTTGTGAAGTGGATGAGATGTTCTAGTATCAAGTCTCCTGGTTAGTCCTTTATTGACAAGATCTTTACAAAGGGAAGACTTCACAGGGCTGTGGCTGAGGTGACACTGTAATATAGGAATGACGTAAATGTGAAATTACACACCACAAATGGGGATTTCAAGGCTATGACCAAGGTTTAGGTGGTCTTAGATGCTAAAAAGAAAAGAAACAGTTAAAGAAGCAGATCTTTCTGCAAGAGGCGAGTTTTTGGTAGCTATCATTTGTTTCTTGCAAAGTCACTGAGTTTGCGAGTACACTAACATGCTGAAATTTCAATGTTTTCCTGATTTTACTAATAAAGCATGCTATATGTGTATCCTGTTTTTCCTACTATGTAAACATATGCTATTTCCTATGGCGACTTTGATAGCTTTCATGTGGCTATTTCAAAGGTTTCATTGCATTAAAGACCAAAATATTTAATGGGTCTTTTGTTATCTGACAGTCATCACCCTGCCTAACAAACGATGGGGATATTCTGCCTTGATTTCTAGCAAGTTCTCAGAATTTTGGTATATTGAGGTAAATTCAAGACTAGACAAATATCTCAAAAAGGACTGTTTTCAACAAACGTTGTTCAGACAGTAGCATTTGCTGATTAATCCTTAACATCTTATCAGAGGAGCTTATTTGAGGAAGAAGCAGGTGTATTCCAGGTTCTGCTGTCTGGTCTGTTTGAGCTGCGCCCAACATCTGTGCAAAGAGAAGCTCTTTTTGGTATAGATTATTTCTGAAAAGTGCGTAATATATTACTTTTCAACAAGGTTTGTGGGTACCATTGTTACCCTCAAAGTAGTATTGGGGATATGTGAGAGGAAGACCTAAAGGGGGCTATATGCCACCTATTGCTTTTCCTGGATCCTGGTATTTTCCAAAGGCAGATGGACTTGTTGTGAGTTGTACTCACTGTTGCGAGATATCTCACCTGCCTTCTGCCTCCTGGGAATATTGCTTAAACGAGGAATGTGGCACAGAAGGTGAATGGTTTATCGTGCCCGGGAGATCTCTTGTGCTGGATTTATAGGCTTTTTTATGCCATCAATATGGTGGAAGGGCCAAAGAATGACTGAGAATCTGGAAAAGTGGGAAATAGTTTTTTAAACTGTGATTAGTGTGGGTGCTAAGCAACACTGATACTATAATAATTATAAAAATAAATTGAGTGAGAGAGAAATTAAAATGAAATTGAATTGCACTTACTTCTCGTATTGTAATGACTAAATCGTCCATTAGTATAATAACTCATATAAAACATAGTTGGGGACAGCTCAAGTGGTTTGTTAGAACTTTCAGCTGGATGTCTCTCATATGTCCTCAGCTAAAAATGTAAGAATCAAAATCGAAATTTTACCAGGATGGTGGTGGTGGTGGTCATCATTGTCAACAGTTTGCAATGGCAACCATCGACAGAAGTTTGGAATTTCAACTAAATCATTCCTTTAAAACATCTGTTTTCTATGTGTTCTTTCTAGTTACTATTTTCTTTCTATTTGTTATCAGAAGGCAAAAATACATTGGACAGGACTGAAATTATTTCAGGTAAAAATGCTGCTGCAGTACTTTGTGTTAGCTTTCCAGTTTCTTCAGACCATTTTTTTAATAGTCTGGGTTAGTCTAGCAAAGATAGATAAAAATAGTAGGAAGAACTATACTATCTATGGTACACCATAGCTGGCATATTCCCTTTCCTATCTGCAAATGCAAAGACTAGGTTCTTGGGAAATGTGGCATAACAAAGGAATATGGATTGCAGAAGAGAAAAGGATCATTGGAAATCTGCATGATGGCTCCCGCAAAACACTGCAACAGCATTTCTGAATACAGTTTTTCCAGGTTTTATTTAACCTTTTTTGACATTTACATTTTCACTGGAGAAAAAAGAATCAGAGTTGTACAGTTATTGCTATAAATACTGTCTTTTAGATTTGACCAGGAGGCTGGGTCTCTACTGATTTAAAAGCCAACAAATATGTGAGCTGTATGAATTTTCTCCCACAATATTTTAAAATGTGTCTGCACTATTCTACCTTTTAGAACAGAAGTGCCAAAAAGACAGGATGAAAGCATTGCTCCATTGTGGTCAATGGAGTTAGAGCATCAGAAGGGAATTTTTGCCCAAGGTCTTCTCAGAAAGCTGAGGCAAAGACACTGGAGAGACATTTCTTCATGATTTCTATATCACTTCCCAGAGACTGACACCCTCCTTCCTATATATTCCAATATTTCCATCTGGAAGGAAGAGTAGGATTTGGGATGCCCCTCTAATTCTCTACTCTTTATCCCTAATCTCTTCACATACTGCTTCAAGTGTGACTACTTAATATGCCTATGGTTCTGGCTGTTAAATCACATCACTTTTCTTACAAGGATATGCTACCTGCTTTTTTTAAATACTGAGTGTAAAGCTCTTTGTCCGTCCATCCCCTCTGACTTGTCAGGTCTTGCTGTTAGCACCAGCCTTGCTGGTCTCTTCATTACCTGCTTTGTGTTCTGTCTCTGCCTCTCTGGTTCTGTCTCTTTCTAGGTTGTCCCTTAGGAATAGACTAATTTCCTTTTCCTTTTCCTTTTCCTTTTCCTTTTCCTTTTCCTTTTCCTTTTCCTTTTCCTTTTCTTCTTCTTCCTCTTCTTCCTCTTCTTCCTCTTCTTTTTTCCTCAAAAGACTATGATCTTACTGAACTGCATGCTAAAAACCCACAATTTATGCCAGACCCATGGAATACTCAAAAGCACAGATGGTCGGTTGCCCTTTTTTCAGTTTGTTTTTTAGAGGAGGAAGATGGAAAGGGAGGACATTTCTTCAGGCTTGGCTTTAGCACAGCAGTGGGTACACCATTAAAGCTGACACACAGCAGACAGGGTAGAGTATTAAGATAGTATTCAGCAAACTTCGTTTCAATCCTTGGCCTAGTTTCCTATACAACGAGTATGAATTTTTCCTTCCTCACCAAGGTGTTGTTGGAGTAAAAACACATTAATAATTGTGAATTGCTGGCAACTGTTGTGGTGAGGGGCAGGCAGAAGGAGCTCAAGTGTTTTTTTCAGCACTGTGCTTAAAAACTGCAACAGAACTGAGCAGGAAGTTGGGTTTTGGGTCTGTTCTGCAAGGAGCGGATGAGCAATGCACCTCACAGCTATGATTAGCCATTTGGTTTAGTGCTTGTGTGAACATGTTTAGATGCCTCAGTGATGTAAGAATGTGCTGAGAAAAATGTGGACAGCAAGCTTAGCTCTCCTGCTGTCAGTCCACTTCTAAACTTGAGTTTCTGCAAGAATTTGCATCCACAAGCAAGATGGAAATCTGAAGAACATTTTGCTTTTGTGTGTCACAATATCCATATTCTTTTTGAAAGTTCAAAGAAAAGGCTAATTAATTTTTGTTAGGAGGAAAAAAATCCTTTTTAAAATTCTAATTACAATGTTTAAGATTTTTCTGCATTTTATAAACTGTGTTAGAGAAAAATCATGATAAATAGCAACAGATGTAGCTCTGTAGACTTCAGACCATTCCAAAGCCTTTGACAGGACAAACAACACTAACATTCTTTCCAGTCTCAACCATCAAATGAAGTGTTTACAAATTAGAACATAATGGCTATAGCTTTTCTTTTTATAATAAAGCAGAAAAAAAAAAGGTTTCAAATTATGGAATCTGTTATTGAACCTTAATTAGCCCTGGCTCTTGGACATTTTGAAATCTACATCAAGATAAATAATATTTATGATTTTCTTTGTATGCAACAAATTACTCTCAAAATGCAGTGTAGTATGAAACCCTCTATTCTCTCATGACCCAGACCATGTACTGACCTAGGTTTCAGTCTTGGTTGGCGATTCCAGTTGAATAACTGTAACAGAGCATGGGTAATCATCATGTAAGCCCAACCAGCCACAAATGGCAAAATGCTTAGCAATGTCTCAGATTTGCACTGCCTCTGTGGTTCTTTTCGGGCCAATGGCTCTTAGTGCCGCTGTGCGAGCTTTTACGTGGCAATACTGCTGAGCTAAATACACAGGCAGAGTCACAAATTAGAAATGGGTGAACTGGGCTCTATTTTAGGCTTTGTGAAGCACTGGGTTACTTCCAAGGTTATCTCTGCGTGGAAAAAGATTTCTTTTCTCCGAAGTGAAATAATTCATCAGAATTAGTGTGATATCAAATGAAATGAATGAGTGATCAGGATAAATGAATGCTGGAGCACTTTCAGTGTACCAAATTTGTATTAAATTTCATCTTGACCCCCTAAAAAATACAAATAGGCAGGATCTGGTCTTCAGATTGTGTTTAGTACTTCTGCCTTTTCTAGAAGAGTGTCTATATACAGTCAATCCTGATCATGTTAGGATTTAGTTTACAAATGAAATATATCCCAAACATTTGACTTTGCTATTTCAGTGGATCTTAATCAAATCAATTGACATTTAGTCATTAGTGTCCATCCTTTCTTGACTGTCTGGATTTTCTTCTCTCAGTGTTTTCTTGACCAATATCACTCTATTTCCCCTTTGTTTAAGCCTTACAGAGCTTGTCTCTTTTTCCCCAAATAGGAAATCAAACAAAATTCCTTGCTACAGAAAGAGGGCTCTGTCTCCATCCTATCCATTTGAGGGTGCCATATGCCCAATTAAACCCTTCTTTTCACCTTGATGATTATTTTTTGTTAAAGATGCAGACGTCCAGAGTGTGCAGACTGAGCTAAAGAATTGAGATTGGACCTGGACCAGCAGAAGAGTCATTGTTCGAGTTGTGTTGGTACAGCTTGAGCAAACACTCAAAGCAGCTGGTCAGCTCCAGATGGATTTCATCTCCAGTCAACCGTTACATGCAACCTTGCTTCCAGGGCCTTACCTCTTTCTGCCCAGGCCCTCTGTCTGCTATGATTTTTCCCCCCCCCCAGGAATTCTCTTTCTCACCTCCCATCTTCTTTTGAGTAGTTAGCTGGATTTTGTGGCTGTTTCTTCTTTGGTAGTGGATATGTTTTATTTTTACCTACCATCTTCTGAAAAGAATAAAAACAAATGAAAGCAGAACCCAAAGAGCTCCCCTTCTTTTTGCTCTGCTACTTTTTTTCCAGAGGAGAAAGGCAAAAAAGAGAGAAAAAGCAGAAAGGGGAAGCAAAACTGCACTTTAATCTGAAAATGAAAGAAAAATAAAATAGAATTCCTTTTGAAATCAAGCTAAAAATTTTACATTTTCCTGTGTAAAATTCATCCAGTAGCATTTCAATGATGTGGTATTTCTTTTCTCAGTGAAGCCATCTTTTTAGCTTTGGAAAGTGTTTGGTTCATTTTAGTTTTTTTCATCAAGTACTAAGCAGGTCTGCTATTTTTTTATATCTTCTGACAGCTCTAAACCATTTTTTTCTTCTAGGAGTTGAGGCTGTGTGTGTGTTCTTAGACTAAATGTGCCCAAGCCTATTCTCGGAGACTGATGCCAGCCGGTGTCGAATGGCTGGTGTCTGGGCTAGTAAAGGGCCTCAGCGTGCAGAGCAGGGAGGCCACGTGCAAACTGCTTCCTGGCCACACTCCTGAAATGCTCCGAATCCCAGACCATCCCTGGGAATTGCTGGGGACACATGAGCTGGTATGGGCCAAAATTATGTCAAAATTGGACCATTCTGAGAGTTTAACAGTAGAGATGATCCAGTATTCAAGACCATTCGATTTAGTGGTGTAGACACAAACCAAGAGTATTTGTGCTTTTCTGTAGGTCCACTAAGTGCTTGGGACATGGTAGTGGACTTTAACTGTTTTAAGTTATAAGGAATTACTTATTAGCTAGTTTTCAGAGGCAAAGCAGCCTCTTTTCTGTTAGAGCTTGTACAAATATCAACTCAGGTTCAAAAAAAAATGAGATAAGGGGGTCACAGTCTCTGCATGAGGACCATACCAGAGCAGAAGTTCACACAAGAAACATCTCTGTGCAGCAGCCTTTGCACTTTGTGGGAAGAGTCACGGGCATAAAGTTACAAACAAGCACAAACAATGTGGGCCTGGGCTGAGGATGTCTCTTCCAAACCAGGCATCAGTGAGAGACCACACAAATTAATTAGAAGGATCCCTATGAAACATTAGAAGAGCCCCACGTAGGATACATAGTTTGTTTCCTGACCTCACCGTCAAGTTCTGCAGAGCTCAGAACTGACTGACTTGCTGAATTAAGCCTGAATTTATGGAAATGATGCTTACAAATCAACTGAGAAATCAATGTCCTCCTTGCTGATTATACATCATGTGGTTGCATTGGCACCTGTGTATGCTGGACCAGAGTGCAGCAGGAAGCTAGCATCCAGATAGTCCAGCACCAACCAGTCTCAACATCAAATTACTGTTATCTCCAGAGCAGAGTAAACACAGGTGATATTCTCCACAATCACATGCAAAGAGCAAACAAAGGTCTGTTTTCACTAGGCAGCAACCCTGAACACTCATCTAAATACCTGCAGGAGTCACTAACCATTAAAGTTTCAATTCTCCAACATTGGCTAGAGCCAGTTGTGAACAAAATCTTCTCAAGTTACAAGTTAGTTAAAACTACAGAATTAACAGCATGGTTTCACTACTGCTGGCCAGGTTAACTATTAATTAACTGCTCATCAGATGATGTCAAACCTTGGTACACAAAAGACAATTGCCAAAATTGTCACTGGGTTTTTTTCCTAGCTGATTCTATTGATTATGCAGTAAAACGATAAGCATGACAAGATTAGATTGCCTTTGATGCCCACTGAGGAAATAAATCATATTTATGTTTTTGTTCAGATCCTCAGAGCCTTCATCTCTGTGAAGATATTTTATTTGTATTTATACTAGAAAGTAATATATTGCATACTATTATGACAAGGCCCGCATACTAATCTTTGTTCTTTCTCCCAGTCTTTGTATTCTGTTGATAACGTTTTGTTAAACAAGTTTTGAAATAAGATTTTACCACCTTCTGGCAAGGACAGCACCTTCTTATTTTTTCTGTAAAGTGGCAGGCAGAGTTATTCAGAGCCATAAATAGCTCATTCAAAATATTCCCCTTTCTGATGTAAAGCAATGTAAATTATCCCTTATCCTTAAAATTATCCTTAAATTATCCCTCGTTAATTTGTACGAGGAGGAAGGGAATAGGTTATAAAGTTGTGTTCTTATGGTTGCTTCTACCACCAAACTCTTCCATAATATTAGATCTGCCGCTATTTGTGGCTTCCTCCTGTCACTGGGACTTTTTGCACAGTGGTGTAAAATAAGAACACTGTCACTTCCTGTGTTTGCACTGATGACCTTTGAGGTGACCTTTTTAAAATTACAAGCCAGGGTGGTCTGAATGTCATCATTAATTCAGGTTAGTCAAGAACTGTCACTTCATATACCCGGCGTGACCACAAAATTCTCGGACTGCCGGAGCCCTGGAATCCCAGGGCTTGTGTGGACAAGTAGCAACCAATTTTAGCGGTGTCTCCACCATCAGTGGTAGCAGGTTGTTTACCAAGTTATTTTGAGAAACTGAAGGGAAGTTAAGGCGCTGAGAGGGATCGTCAGAATAGTTTGTCACGTAGCATCTGTAGAATTTATTCTCTGCCTGTTGCTGGGGTAGGTCTGTAACCAATGCTGGCAACATCGGACTTATTGATAGAGAGATTAAATACTGATTTTGTAATTAGTGGGAGTATTTCTTTGTTTTTATTGCAGTAGTGCATAGAATTTCCAGCAGAGATTGAGTGCCTTTCTGTGATAAGCATTAGATTTATGTATAATAATAATTAAAGTTCTTGTCTCATACTCATATGAAGGTCATCTGAAGGATGCTGAGAGATTTCAAAACAAACAAAGCAGTTATGAAAGGGATCCACCTTGAGCTGCTCAGCTCCCAAAGATGCAAGATCAAGTCAGGACCACACACATAGCTCCCCCTCTCCGTGTTGTTTATGAATGGCTTACAAGGGGCTGTTCCCAGGGGGTCACTACCACAGGCACTCCTATATTATACCCACTTCTAAAACAGCCTCCACAGAATCGTTATTATGAACATTTTTTCAGAGGTTATAAAGCAATGGCTTCACGGTGAGTTAACTACTCTCTAGCTTAGTCGAATAGGGAACGATATAATTTATGTGCTCTGAGCTTTCTCATGGATTAAATTTATCATTTGGTCAGTGGAACTGCCCCAGTTTGATAGATGTAGGCCATTATTGAACAATTTGGCCTTCAAAACAGTGACTGCATTCTGAAAAGCACTTTTGGCATAACCAACCTCAATTTTAGCAATCCATAATATAATGTAATGCCTTGTGAGACTTTCCTTACATTGACAAAGACATCTTGGAATAGACTACTCCTGAGAATATTTTAATAAATCAGATGGTGAGGGCATTGTCAGTAGGAAAAAAAACACCAGGTCAGACTCTTCACTCTCTCCTCTCACTATGGTGAGGTTTTCTGTTGACTCCTGCTGAAGATAATTCCATATAACCCGTTCAAAACCTTATAAAATAATTAATCAGCTTCATGTCATAACAGAGTAGAGAGTGAAGTGCAATAGGATTGGGGCAAGAGGGCTTCGTCTCGGGTGAGGGAGTGCTTGAGTGTGCCCTTCTGGGCAGCAGTGAGTATAGGAGGGATCTACGCACAAGCCATCTCTCAAGAAGACTTGTTAGCAACACAGCAATTTTAAGATGATGTGGCTATACAGAAAGCATGATATGTACGTGCACATTTGTATGTGAAACAGGGACGAGTAAGGAGGGATACAGACCCCATATAGGCTCTTAGGCAGTGAAACCTGATTCCGTATACAAAGTATTGTGTCTGTGTCAGATCAAGTTGTTGGACAAGGAGAAAAGATATCCCCCTAAAATATGGAGGAGTCTACAGCCAGGGTAAGTGAATTGCAAAAAATACAGACAAGAGCAAGGTTTTCCTCTTTTTTTCTTCACAAAAGAATACATTTCTGACAAGAAGAAATGGGGAAATCTAACCGTTAGTGGCCATCCCAAACACTGCGATTTGCAGTTAGGATAATGGGGTATGGAGAATGTGAAGAACAGGGAAAAAAAGGTCTGAGGAAAAGTATTCAATAGTATTTAAAAAAAGATTAATAATAAAGGAGCGGTAAAGCTTGGAAGGGCAAGAAGGGAAGAGAGATTTGTTGCTTGAGGCCAGGTAGAGAAGGAATGGAACAAGTCACTGCAGGTGGGGACAAAGCAGAATCTGATGATATAGGAACAAGTGACTTCAGACTGCAGAGGCTGTCACCAGGGTCAGCCTTGATTTGGTCAAAAGCACTCCAGCATGCCCCCATCCCCAAGTGGAAGGGCTTTGCCCTTCTTTGTGCAGTCTGTGGAGGGTGAAACACTTGGTGATGCTGACAGCATCCTCCCTGCTAGCTTTGTGCCACCTGGACAGGCAATGCTGCTAGTTTTAGGCCTCCATAGATACCCATGATGGACAGCTGAAAAGAACTGAAGATCTCGCTGAGCTTTCCATGAGCATCACAGTTATCAGAGTAAGGCCATATATTCTATGACAACCTGAGTTAAACATTGTCACCTATGTCACTGAGCAAGAAAGGAATACCAGCCATGTCCAGAAAGAAAGAGCTGAGGTTCAAAAACAGGTAAGGCATTGTGCTAGCACATCCAATACTGGTGTATTTGGATGATGACCAAATGATACCCTTCAGGGTTACAGTAATCGGAGGACATTATGTACTTGCAGTTCTCAATGGCCTCTGCTCTATTGGATATGTCTTTCCCCTAGAAAGTGTTGATGACACTTGAATGGCAATTAATTGGGAGTGAACTGACTGCCATACAGTCTTATTTCCAGGATATCAGTGGCAATGATGGTGTGTTGTGGAGACCCACAAATATGAGTCTAGTATAGCAGCTTATGCAGCTAGAAATCTATTTATTTCTGCAGCAGTAGAGCAGCTGGGGTGCATTGCTGCTCGAGTCAATGGTTGCTTGTGACACCAGGCTGTGAAGCAATCCCTTCCTGTCCTCTAAGGAGTAGCCTGCAGCTATCATCGCATGGCTGGAGCATGACCTGGTATCATCAGCGGATGCTGAAAGTGCAAGACCACAAGTAGTGTGAGATAACTTCTCCATCTCCTTGCCCTTCCACAACCCTCATGAGCAGCAGCAATGTCCTGGCATGGCAGATGGACTGGAGCCCAGGAGCAGAGCCTGGTGGGGTGCTGTGTGCTCGGGCTGCACAAGGGTGTGCAGCGAAGCTAGGGCAAAGCAACTCTGGCTGTGTTTGAGGATATCTTGGTCAGTGCGCAGTGTGATCACCTGGAAAATTGACTAACAGAGACCACCAAACCTGGGTTGGTCATAGAATCATAGAACCAGTAAGGTTGGAAGGGACCTCTGGAGATCGTCTAGTCCAACCTCCCTGCTCAGCAGGGTCATCTAGAGCATGGTACACAGGGTTGCATCCAGGCAGGCCTTGAAGATCTGCAGAGAAGGAGGCTCCACAGCCTCTCTGGGCAACCTGGTCCAGTGCTCTGTCACTCTCACAGGGAAGAAATTCCCCCTCACGCTCAGGCAGAACTTCCTGTGCTTCAATTTCTGCCCATTGCCTCTTGTCCTGTCACAGGGGACAACTGAAAAGAGTTTGTCCCTGTGCCCTCGACACCCTCCCTTCAGGTACTTGTACACATTGATAAGGTTCCCCCTCAGTCTTCTCTTCCCCAGGCTGAAGAGGCCCAGCTCTCGCAGCCGTTCCTCATAGGGCAGGTGCTCCAGCCCTCTGATCATCTTTGTAGCCCTGTGCTGGACTCTCTCCAGTAGCTCCATGTCTCTCTTGCCCTGGGGAGCCCAGAACTGGACACACTACTCGAGATGAGGCCTCCCCAGGGCTGAGGAGAGTGGCAGGATCACCTCCCTCCACCTGCTGCCAACACTCTTCCTAATGCACCCCAGGAGACCATTGGCCTTCCAGGCCACAAGGGCACATTGCTCATGATCAACCTGTCATCCACCAGCAGTCCCAGGTCCTTCTCTGCAGAGCTGCTCTCCAGCTGGTCAGCCCCCAGCTTGTACTGGTGCCTAGGGTTATTCTTCCCTAGGTGCAGGACTCTGCACTTCCCTTGTTGAACCTCAGGAGGTTCCTCTCCACCCAACTCTCCAGCCTGTCCATCTCTCTCTGAATGGCAGCCCAGCCCTCTGGTGTGTCAGCCACTCCTCCCAGCTTGGTATCATCAGCTAACTTGCTGAGGAGGCACTCTGTCCCCTCATCCAGGTCATTGATGAAGAAGTTGCACAGGATGGGACCCAGTACTGAGCCCTGGGGGATGCCACTAGCCACAGGCCTTCAACTCCACGCCACTGATTGCAATGCTCTGAGCTCTGTCTTTCAGCCAGTTTTCCATCCACCTCACTGTCCACTTGTCTAACCCACGCTTCCTGAGCTTCTCTAGGAGGATGTTATGGGAGACAGTGTCAAAAGCCTTGCTGAAGTCAAGGTACACAATGTCCACTGCTCTGCCCTCATCTCCCCAGCCAGTCATTTCATCCTAGAAGGATCTCAGATTGGTCAAACAGGATTTCCCCTTGGTGAATCTGTGCTGACTACTCCTGATCACCTTCTTGTCCTCCATATGTCTGGAGATGACATCCAGAATGAGCTGTTCCATCACGTTTCCAAGGATGGAGGTGAGGCTGACGGGCCTATAGTTGCCTGGGTCCTCCTTCTTGGCCTTCTTGAAGACTGGAGTGACACTGGCTTTCTTCCAGTCCTCAGGCACCTCTCCAGTTCTCCATGACTTTTCAAAGATGATGGAAGGTGGCCTGGCAACACCATCCGCCAGCTCCCTCAGGACCCATGGGTGCATCCCATCTGGGCCCATGGATTTGCGGATGTCTAGCCTGCGGCTGCTGTGGATATAACTTCACTGTTTCCTCTTTTGGAGGGGACCTTAACAGCCAGATATAAACTTTCTCTTTCTCTCTCCCACTAGGTCTCAACAGCAAATAAGCAGCTTCTAATGGAAATATTTTGCTATTCAGGTTCAAGTTTAGATGCAGATTGGCTCCAAACATTCCTAACATGGTGAGGTTTATGCATGCATTCAGATGTCTTCATACTCCTCAGGCTCTGACCTTCCTTTTTTTCACCTGTGTAGCACAAGACCAAAGAATTTCTGGCGACTTTGATGAGTATGAAGGATTAAAATTATTTTATATTGAAGTAATCTTTCCTCATGAGTGTTGGTTAACAAGCAGTTGCCACTGGGACAGAGCACAGCAGCCATTTTGTATGCAGCAGATCTTACCGACAATTTTTAAGCAGTGGAGAAGTGGCAAATAACTTCCTTAATTGAAAATTATGTGGGAATTTCACAGTGTGCAGAAGATAATTAACCACACTGGAATCTGGCCAAGGAACCAAGGTTAGCACTGCTGTACTTGCAGAAGTGCCACTGGTAAAGCAACACCTCCTGAAAACTTCAGAACCTAATCTATTCCTATAAAATAAATAAAAGGCATGTATTTGAAAGGTGGTGTACAGCTTATTTATATTTGGCCATACCTTCATCACTTACAACTGAAACAATCAATCGCTGTTATACGCTAAAATCAGAAGTATATACAGCTCTTAATGACATGTATTTTTTCAGTGAATCAAAGTTGAGTTAGTATATTGCATTATGCCAAATCTTTCTAAAATTGAGCCAAAGTCATCTTATGTACGCAACACATTTTATCAAATGTGTAAGAAATATCTGGAAGAGAAATATTGTTTATTTAGAGGGAAGGGGGGAAAAAAGTAAAGTTGGCAGTGTATCATGCAAAAATTAGTTCAGTAAAGGGGGGGGGAATCAAGCTATGTGCCAGAGTTTCAGTCACAGTTAGATGAGCTTTTCTGAGTTTGCAAGTACAGTACAAATGTGAAAAACATGCACTTGGTGAAAGAGGAAGTGAAGAAGGAAATAGCTGATGGAGAAGTCAGGGCTGTTTGTGCCAATGGTGACGCTGCAAGTCAGCTAGGAGAAAAGAAGCAAGAAATGAACTCAGGCTTCAAATAAGGATTTTTCACCCAAGTTGCTGAATTGTTGCAGATTTCCTAGGCCAGAACACAGGACAGCTATGGGTCTTGCTGCACAAATAATGCTGTTTCTTTTCCACAGGGAGCTTGATTCATATCACAGTTACAACTTAATAAACCAACAAAACTTTGCTGAAACCAGGGATTAGATTCACTTGGTGCAAAACCCAATGGTGCAGGTAGGATTTGACCTGACGTGAATGTCCCTGTGAACCTGTGCTTGTGGGTGCAGTGAAATTTTAAACTTTCAGCCTGCTGACCTTGGGACTGATGGTGTGGCAAGGAGAAGAAAACCTGTGACCTAATATCTTGATTATAAGGGTGATGTCTTGAAAGTGAAATAAGGAGAAATGCCCAAAACATGGAGGTGTGATGCAGGTGTCTTTTCAGCTGGAGAGATACTGCAGTATTAAAGCAGTGTGCTGAGAAGAGCCTCTGAAGCACTGAGGACACTGTGACTGAGAAGAGGTAAATAAACTACCTCCTGCTGCTTGATTCCTAGTTTGCTTGGTGAAATAAGACTCTGTTTATATTCTTTGAAATGAAATCATCTTGCATCAAAGAAATATCTGGTACTATCATTAATTTCTCAGCCCTTTGGGAAGAAAAAGAGTTTATTTTATAAATTATGAATATTGACCAACTACTTGGGTCAAAAGGTAACGGTATATGACTTTATGGTTTGGTGTGAGCGTGTTTGCTATTTTGTGTTTTGTGTTCTGTTGCTGAATGCTTCGAATTTATCTGGTGGAGATTTTATACTATCTCTGCCTTTTTTGTCAGCATGGTAAGGCTTTGCACTGCTGATGGAAACTTCCACCCTTGTGGATGAACAGTGGCAAGGGGAATGGCCCCGTCCATGGCAAATACTAGAGAGGACTCCCCCACACTCTGTTAAATCCCCCAAAAAACCCCGTAACAAAACCCCAAGTCCTAGGCAAAAAATTGCAATATTTCCCTGCAGCTTTCCAGCTGTGGGAACTGTTGCCTTAGTGGGAGCTGCAGGAGAGTGGGGCACGAAGGAGGGGATTTCTATGCATCCCAGCACACACAAACCTGGAGCCGTTGCTCTGGCAAAGCCTGTATTGACTGGCCCCTTAATGCAATTTTGCTGTGGCTTTGAACGCAATTTTTACACAGCATCCTTCTCCTTGACATATCCAAACCCTTTCATCAGTGATGACTGGCACCAGCCCCCTGTGGCTCCTCTTGGACCAGATTCAAGACGTATGGTTTTTTTTTAGCTGTAAATCTTTCTATCCTACTCCTCCACCCCCTCTCCTTTCCCAGTCTTTTAAATTTTTCATTGATTTAATACCCGCCTCCCCCCCAGGCTATCAAACCGCTTTTCCCCGAGTGCTGGTTGCTCTGGCAAAATGGACTTGGGAGAAAAATGGTTCCATGCTGAAAACTCGGAGTGGTTATACTTGAGTGCTGTACGTGGATTGAAAAGCTCTGAGTTGTTATAGCAGCTGTCCCAGCTGAAAAAATGTCAGGGAGTGGGATCATTTTCTGTGTATTTTATGGACAGGGAATAGGCCAGGTTCCCTGTTATTTGAGTTACTCTGGGGTTGCTCAGCCAACCCCTACACTTTGCAGGATAGTAATCGGATCCCCAGTGCCCTTGAAGTATGCTTGCACTCAGTGTAGAAGGCAATAGCTCTATGCCAAGCGCTAAATGAACTTTTAAGTATGTAAGTCTTTTTTGTTCTTGTAAAATCTAGGTTTGATTTCATAAAAACACTTGCACACCTTCTTTTCTGGGTAGTTTGGTACAATTTTTCTCTAGATTAAAGCAGAGTGAGCTACTGTCAGTGAATAAATCCCTCTCCCTTTTCTTTTTCTTTTTTTTTCCATTTGTGATTAAGAAAGGATTTGGTTATTACTAATTATTTAAATTTGGTCAACCACACTTGGAGCAATATATTGCAATCACTTGGTCGCTTGCACTTGCTTCGCTATGGCCAACGTCTTTCATAGAACGTAATGCCGGCAGGGACCATCGGAGCCACCAGCCTGACCCCCTGTTCACTGCAAGCCATTAAATTTAACCCATCTGGCCTCCTACTCAGCCCAGTAATGTCCAAGCTTGGCTAAATCACAAAAGCCAGAAACGGATGCAGCCTGGATTTGAAGACATCCAGGGATACAAACTCTGACACTCCCTTGGTAGTTTGTTCCAGTAGTTAAAAATTGTGCCTTATTTCCTATTTGAATCTGGCTGGAAGCTGAATCCAGACCTTAGTTCTCGTTATGCCTTTCTCTGCCAGGTGACAGAGCCCTTTAGTATATGGTATTTGCTCTCCGTGAAGGTACTTATGCTCTGGAACAAAATCACATCCCAGTTCTTTTTCTAGCTTTTAAAAAAATAATGTAAATAGATTATGCTATGTAATTTTCTCCCAAAAAGGCAATTTATGTTTCCTTTTAATACACCTCAAAGCTCTTTCGACATCCTCTCAGATATTTGACTATCCTCTTAAACAGACAGACAACAGAACTGCAGGCATTCCAGTTCCTGTCTTGCCAGAATATAGGTAAAAATTCCTAATTCTAGGTAAATTTTTAAAGTCATTTTAAGTAACCACTAAGATTTTGTGGTTATTTCACGGAGTGAAGGAAAAAAGCAGGAGAAAGACTAATCCACCTTCACCACCAGACAGCGGGCCTGCTGGAAGATGGGGAGCATTTCAAGGAGAGCGAGGGAGGAAGTTTCGAGTTCCTGTCCCTAATCACAAATTATGGGGTGGAAACCTGGGCTGAGGCCTGCTGTGAGCATCATCTCAGCACCTGCTCGTAGGCCGTGTCTGGGTGCATGTGGTTCTCTCCTCCTAGCCAGCTATCTTGTCCTCTACAAAGGGACAGAATGATGGGACTCCTGGCAAAACTTTTGCTCCACTTGGCATGAAGACTTTAATCAAAACTTTTGCTCTGCTCTCACTTGTGAGAGATTTAAAAATGTTTCTGATTGCGTTGTGAAAGGGAGCAGCTCAGGCATGGAAAGCTAATTGTGGTCCTCTCCCGGAGCATGAGCAAGGAGGGCCAAGCCAGGGACCTGAATCTCAGTCCCTGCTACCTGAACAAGGTGCTACGGGCTGTTCTCACATGGATTTCTCTACTGTTATAACTCTCCCATTAGCCGTGGTGTTAATTTATCAGCCACAAGGAGCTAGCTGACAGCTCTCATACAACAGCTAGAGGCCATAACGATGGTGCTTTTGAGTCAGGGTGTCCTTTTGGGACTCTTCTGCTTGACCTAATCATCACGTAATTATGGGTTAAAGCCACTTGATGAGAAGAGCCTGTGGGACCCTCCCGCTGTCAGGTTGCTCCAAGTTCTGTGCAGTTAGGTGCACAGTGCAGCATCTGGCTGCATGAAAAGTACTGTGTTACTCCCAAATCACTGATGAAAGTGATGTGAACAGTGTCTAGCTATTTTGATCAGTGCAGAATTCAGATACACCTGTATGCATAACTTTCCTGCTGCTAACTACTTTTGGAGATGTCATTTAGCCAGCATTTGGCCCAGATATGAGAGCCCTTACTGACTGTGTATGATGCTGATTGATGGAACTGAAAGAAGTGCCATGTATATAATTCCGCTGGACACTTAACAACCTAATAAACACCAATCTCCTTTGTTTTTAGGATGACAAGACCTTTTCCCTGTGAAACCACACTGATTACCAATAATTACACCCCCATCTTTCAATTCTTGGTTGACATAATCCCTCGTTTCTGTCTTGTAAAAATAGCCCAGGATTGATATCCAGTTAGCAGACTCCAGATACCTGTGCCACGCGGCCTGCCTATTCAGTATTTTGGTGCTTCGTTGTAGGCTCTGAGCCTTTGGAAAGGCTCCAGCATTCAAAGAGGCATCAAAAATGACTATGAGTAGGCCATTGATTGTGGTAAGCAGATCTTTAAGGACTCTTGGATGTGGGTTATATGGGTCTCCTACTAAAAATGCTTCTTGCTAATAGATCTTCAACATCTTTCTTGCTTGTAATAGATTCAAATGTTTCTCATTGTACTCATGTGATATGTCATTCATGTTTTACCATGCTTTACACATAAAGGGCAGAATTATGTGTCAAACTGTTCTGCATCCTTGCGTATTTTTCTACAATTTAGGCACTATTTAGAATGATTTTTTAAATATTGCATGGTAGGTAGCTTTTCGATATCTTTAGCCTACTCTATCAATTTTCTGTATTTCAACTTTTAATTTATATTGATTGCTCTTTTGCTTCCTCATGCATTTGTCATATATCGCTCCTTTATTTCTAACTTCAGCATTCTGTTCATCAGGATGGGCTTTCAGTCAAAAGTTATTATCTTTTTTGATTATGAAATTGTGCTTCTTGGCTGTCTAAGAAATTTCTTTGGGAAATACACTCACTGTTGATATTTTTCTTTCTCTATTTTTAATCTCCGGTCAATTTTGCTTTTGGTTTTCTTTTTCTTTGGAAAGGTCTCTGGTATTGAACGTACTGTTCAATAACATTTTGTCTGCATAACTATGTCTATATAAAGCTGAATTTAAATATGTTAGTGGTCCAAACTGCCTTTTCCAGTCCATGCTGATTGTTCTTTTGATCAAGACAGTTGTTGTAGTCTGCTGCCTGTCATTTTTGCTTATAATGATGTCTAAAACAGAGTTATCTTGTATTCTGTACCAAGCATTTTGTATTAGAAAATTGTCATTGATATTTTAAAGAAATCCTGCTGCCTTTCTATTGAATGTGTGGGATTTCGTATGTCCATCTACCAAACTGGGGGTTTCATACTGTGCATCCTCATTCATTTCATATCAGAAACCTTCACCTCTTTTTGATAACTGCCTTCTGGCTGCTTGCTTTTTAGGATTTGTCACCCAAAAGTCACATGCTCTTTTTTTTTTCCCCCCCTTCTTGCTCAGATCTTTTTGAAAATGGGAATGAAATATGTAAGATATTCCTTTAGGAAGAGAGCTGAACCAGACCAGGAGAAGCTGAACGAGGACAACTTTGCTCTCCTCCCCCCTTCCTCTTCCGAGACCCTGCAGGATCATTTCAGTGGAGCAGCTAAACAGTTTTCCCACAATCCCTGCTATGTCATTCAGCCCATCCTTCATATTTACTGGGCCACCTGTAAGCTCTCTTGTCAGAATAAAGAGAACAAATACCCCATGTGGAGCCCTGCATATAAATTTCTATACTGACTTGCATCTTTGCTTATCATTCTTTTTTGTTATAAGCTGTAAAAGTGCCTGGATCTGGACTGCAAGCAGTTGCCCTCTCGCTACTTCAAAAGAGCATATTATTCATGTAATGAACAGGCTTAGTATTGGATTTGACAAAACACTGGGAAATACATGTTGGGCACAATTCTGTGCTGTCAGGGAACTGGATTGAGTGACCTAATACAGTTCTTTCATCTCCAGTTACTTATGATTTTCAGTGCTAATTAAAACCTCACTAGCTGGTGGGGAAGAACATCACAGCCAATTCAAATACCTTCTGTTAAAAACTTTCCTTCTGTTTATTTTTTCCACTTGCCCACTTTAATTTTATATATGTATCGGTTAAAAACACCTTTAATTACAAAAGCATCCAGCTATAAAACTACAGGACAAACAAACAAAGCCGTTTATACATAGCAGCTTGCAATAAAAATGCAAAGGCCAGGAAATACATTAGTTGCCTTTATTAAGGAAAAAAAAAGTCATTTCTCTGGTACTATAGCTCTGACCCGTTACCAGGGTCTCTGGGTATGCTGTGGGTAATGACTGTGCTGTCAGCTAACCCGAGCTCTCCCTGGGCTCACACTAGATTTGGACACTGAAATGTGTCTAATGGTGATTTTCTTTTTCCATAATAAACCATCCTTTAAACTTCTGCTGAGCACCTGCTTCAGCTCGATGGCTTGCTGGGGAAGGACAACCCAAGTCTCTCTGTTGTAGTGTCTCGCTCTTGCACGCTGGATGCTGGGATGTTGGCAGAGGAGGCTATGACATCCTCCATGGGTATGAGGAGCTTGGTTTTCCTTAAGCATTCTGAGGATGGCAAAGGGCACCAGCATATCTGGCATAGCCTCACCTGCCACAGCTGTAAGCAGGACGTGAGTTCCAGGACTGGTGTTAACTCTTGAGCCTAGTGACAGACATGCTGCAGTGACCAGCACTGAAGTACAAGCATCCTGCCTGATGGTCTCTCTCACAAACCCAAATGATTTCTTGTGTTTCTTGAAGGCATCAGAATCCCTGAGTGGATAGAGATGGGTAGGATGGAGGACCATCTTTGTGGAAAAAATGTCGTGAACTGCCAAAGTGGGGACTGCAATCAGTAAAGAGATATTAACACAGAAGGGAGTCAGATCACAGAATAGTTTTGACTGTGGTGCAGTTGCTGCCCAGAGCAGCTCTGCCTTTGAAGACAGATCCAACCTTAATGTTAGAGCAGATTGCTCAAGGTCTTGTCCAGCCAAATTTCAAGTATCTTCAGGGATGTAGACTCTGAAGTCTCTCTGGGCAACCTGTGCCAGTGTTTGACACCCTCATGGTGAATATTTTTGCCCTAAAATCCAATTAGAATTTGCAAAGTGTTGCAAATTGTGGCCCTTCCTCCTCATCCTTTCACTTGCACTTCTGAGAAGAGTCAAAGTATTAAAGTAAATGATAATTAAAAAATCAAAGCAATATTAATAGAAAATAACAAATATAAAATTTAATAGTTCAGACTACTTGTTCACTACATGGAAGCTTTCTATTTAAATACAAATATCCCTGAGTGGCTGTTATCACTACAGTGCTGCACTATCTAGGAACTGTGCAGCAGTATTGGCACTCACCTTGCTGAAGAGGATGTAGAAACTGTGAAGTGTGAGATCAATTGAAAAATGATATAAGAGATTACAGCTGGTCACAGCAGATTAGCTATTATTTCCAAGAGTAACAGCTGCCTTCAATCCAGGGGCATGTTCAGGACAAAAACGTCCTTTTGGCATTCATGCCAAAATATGAATATATTTGTTTTAAAAACTAATCTCCAGCTGCTATTTTTTGGGCCTCTTATCGTAATGCATTCAGATTTGCAATTGACTCTAAGCTCCTTCCATAGAAAATACAACAGTAGAATGCAATATTTCTCCTTAAAAAAATACAGTAATTTCATGTTAGTTCTTGGATTTTTAAAAAATTGGCTATTGCATATTATCCCATTTAAAAGCATTTGCTATAGCAGCTACTGACGAAAATATGCATTATAGAGGTTTGGAATCTGAAACACCTCTTTGCTGGGTGTGTTTCTTACCTCATCACATGTTCTTAACATCATAAGAGGAACCACTGCAATGCTCTGCGACCCAACCAGTAGGTAATGTCTTCTAGGCAGCTGAGATAAGCTCCACACAGATACGCCACTGGCTGGGGGTGGGATTGGTCCAGACCATGCATGGACATCTCTGCCTGAGCTCAGTGATGACACTTCTTCTATGGCTTCTTTGGGGGCAGGGTTCATCTAATCTTGAAGGAGGACCTTTAAACAGGCACTACAAATTGCCCCAAAACATGGCCTTTTCTTCAGGGGACCCGAAGAAGACAAGTGGTAGTTCAGCCTTCTGATGTTAGCTGGGACAAATCTAGCCCTTGGGACCAGCTCTTGGGTCCAACTAGGGGAAAGGGAAATGGGAGCACAGCCCTGCTTGCTATGACATGACCCCCAAGACAGCCAGGATGGATACATTATGGTCTTTGTGAAGTGTTGGAAACAAAACCAGGGTAAAAAGTTCAGGTCCACCTGGAACAAGAATTTTTCCATTTTATGCAAAAACAAAAAAAAAACCATGAGAAACTTATTTGGTCTCAATCCAGACCACTTGGCTGGTTGCAAAATTAAATGTTTGGAGGTTTGACATTAATTAAACATTAATTAATTAAAGAGTTAAACATTTCTTTAATTGAAGGTATTTTTCTTTCAACTTTGGTCAAATTTGAAACAACAAATGTTATTTTGAAAAGAGAAAAAACAAATGTCTTTTTTTTTTTAATTAACTTTTAACTTTATAAAGAACTTATCTTTATTTTCCCAGCAGAAATTGGATTAGCCAAATTCTGCTCAAATTCTTTTTGGACTATTTGAAACAAATTTGCATCTTGTCAACAAGATATTACTAACTCTCATAAGGAAATATCAAGGAAGGTGTAACGTGAAATATAAAAGCATCTTCAAGCAGATATTTTCCCAGATGGGTGAGGGAATTGGTGAATATGTATGAGAGACTCCATGTGCATGGGGAACTGTAGACTGTGGATGGAGACAGTGTGAGGCAAAATGGAAAGAATAAAGCAGGTAGCTATTGTCAAGAAGATAGAAAACTGGTGGTAGGTAGGGAGGTTTGTGTAGGTATGGATGGGGAGGGAGCCTTGGGGAGGCTGTAGAAGGACTCTAAGAGGGTAGACAATGAAGTTAAATTGACCAAAAATGGGCAGAGCAGGTACCAGGTTGTGTGCAGACTCTGGGTAAGTGCAAGGGTGCCAGTCAAGCCAGCTGAGTAGAGTAAGAGGGTGCAAGGTGGTAGGTGATCATGGGTGAAATTAACACTGTAGTTTCATGCATAGGCCATGGTGCTGACAGTGATCTGAACTAACGTTCTGCTTCATCCTGGACTCCCTGAATGTGGTCTTCAGCAAAGTACTTCTTTCTGACAGAGACACTAGGAGTTGTGAATCTGACAGAGGATGACCTACACACGTCTAGGTAGTCCAGGAGCTACTTGGAAGCAAGGGTGCCTTTGTATGGGGGGAATCCTTCAGACCGTTGTAGGAGATGGTAGGGATGTTTTGGTTTGAGGGGGGAGGTCCTTCAGACCATCAGAGGGAGACTGTAAGGACATTTTTTACAGAGGAGTCCTTCAGACCATCAGAGAGGGATAGTGGGATGGATAGTCCAGCATCATCACCAGGGGCTTGATGAATGTCTACACACTACCATGGATCCTGATGATGATTTCTCTGGGATTCCATTCTCCATCCTGGAAGTGGTGGCCTTCCCTATTGTGAGGGTTGCTTTGGGGGTGAATTCAGTAACGCTCTCACGTTAATGGAGCTAGGGTCATACAGGCTCCTAGGACAGTGGAAAGGTGCTGTGTCAAAATTGCAGAACACTTTGAGGTACATTGGCAAAACTGAATGTTAGCACTTTAGAAACAAGTTAGAATTGAAAAAAAAGATGATAAGAAGGCTACTTTTTGCAGAGAAATTTACTTGTTACAAAAGGTAGGGGAAACCAAGATGCCCTAAAGGTTTACTGAGCATACATAAGCCCCCAGCCAGCAGTGGTCCGCAGTAACAACAAGTATTTCTTGCAGCATGTTATTAATTTATATTTTGTTTTTTTCGTGTTCTTGTTTACATATTTAGCATTTCCTGTAGATATTTACATGGTAGTTTAGAAAGGAGCATTTCTGAGCAGCCTGAATTTATGGATTTCTATAATTTATACATTTATATGATTGTTGGTCAAGAAATGTCTGGTTATTCATAGTTTTTCAGCTTGTTTTTGCATTCAGAATGATGGCTTTGTGCATATTCTGAACAGGAGTAGGATGAATAACGTGGCAATTATCTATTAAATTATAGTATGCTTGAAGGAGAGTAAAACTGGGAAGGGGGTTGTATTAAAATATCATCAAGAAAGAGTTTACTTGTCTTTCACTTTATTCCTTTTGTAGATACTTTTGGAAAGGTTATAACTGTCATTCTCATGAAATGGTTTCTGTTTGTGATAGATTCTGAGTTAAATTGTTAAAATCAGCCGTGTGGTGATGGCCGACTTTTGTAGAAATACTAAAGTTGGAAATTCAATGGAAAGAAAACATTCTGTTCCAGGATGTGGGCAAATACTTATGGGTAAAATAGAGCTGAAGGGCAAGAAATGTATAAATTTTTGGCTTGTCCTTCCAATATATTCACTGATTTATGTCAGGAAGGTAGCAGGATACGTTCTCATGACTTTATAAGCTCACAAGGGAGAAGGAGAACATTTTCATTTAAATTCAAAGGATAGAATTAAACTTGCTAGGAGATGGTTTGATACTGTTGAAACCACTAAAGTGTGAGAAGAGGTAAGAATCACATAGATTTCTCCTTTTTTTTTTTTTTTTTTTTTTTTGGTTTGGAGATTGGATTGGACACAGAAGCGATACATTGTAACATTGGTAGCACCTAGCTTTGAAACAAGACTTGTCCAAGTCTGCTTATCTCTTATACAGATCAGAATAAAGGATAAATCAACATTAGCCTGACAGGTGTAAGAAGAAATGTATCCTGGAGTCATTTTTAAATGTCCCACAAAGAAACTGAGTAGTTTTGAAAACTGACGTGACCTAAATCTAGAGCCTTTCAGAGAGCGATGTCTTCAGCGTCCAACAACAGGCCAGGCAGCAACTCATTGGCAGGATCTTTACCCGTCGCAGGTGACTTGACATGAAAAGGGAAAAGACCTGCCTTTTGGGTTGAAAGGCACTTCTCCTGGTGCTCCCATGCTGTATGTCTCTGACTTCACAGCTTCACAGTGGCCACTTGAGTTGATTTTGGACTGGGAGGCAGTCTATATTATGTCTGGGACAACTGGGCATACCCCAACAAAAATAGCTCTTACACGTTTTTAAAGTGTTTTACTAGAGGGCAGGGGATTTAAAGGAGGGAGAAGGGTAGATTTCATCCAGAGAAATGCTCTTTTACAGCCTGCAGCCAGCTGGATGCTTGATGAGCTGCTTCAAATTGGAAAGGAGGGAATAAAATAATTATCCTTCCCTAAAATGTAAGGGTCCTAAATTGATTTTACTTAAATTCAAGCCTAAATGGAGTGACTTATGATTTACAGCAAGGTGAGATCAGAATCAGGCCTGAAATCATGTTTTTTTAAATTTTTTTTATTTATTTTTTTTTATTAAAGCTATTTTCATCCCTTGATGCCATAGACCTTTCTGGGTCCCATCTGTTCAGGGGTGTTTGCAGCATTTCTTCATAGACAGGGTATTTTTCTGGGCAGAGATTTCATTCCACCGATCGTTCACTAGCCTTAGTGATACTGAACTTACACAGTATGTTGGACTTCATGTTTTGGGGGTAACTTGGCTAGTGTGTGCTTTTCTATGTATGGCCTTTAAAAGAAATTTTTGGTGGTAGTGCTTGGTAAGAGAGCCAAGTTTCCAGCCCTGAAAAGCAGCTTGCTCTGTTGTAACATACAGTTACAGATCTGGAAATTCTCTTTAGACCATTGCTGTGTCTCAGGATGATGTGGAAATGACAGTTGCGGAGGAAAAAAGATATACTGATCATCATTTTTCTGCTTCTTCACTTAGTCTGTTTTCCTGTGCTTTGATTCTGGCAGATATTTTGACTTATAGCTGTTGTCCCCTCAGATGAAATTGTCCTATGGGCTATATGATTTACACAAAACAAAATCAACTTAAGTAGTCATTCCATACACAGCTTTTAGGAGATGCTTCCAAGGTCAGATTTGTGTGTCTGCTATTTCTTTTTCCTTCATGTTGCATCAAGAAAAGGCAATGCAGTAAGACTGTGCTAGGGAACGAAATGGATGAGAATACATTGGAGAAGTTTGGCAGAAACGAAAGGGTGGAGGAACTCGTGTGGCTGCTAACAGACATGCTCCAGATAACTGTTCTTTCCCCTTCATACTACACAGCTTTTACACAAATCAATCGCCTCTGACACCTTCATCGCAAGGGCTGCAAGTCCACATATCACAGTCATGTCTGTAGTCACCTCTCATCAAAGTTTCTGCGCAGCTCGCAGTGATGAAAGTACATTTCCAATCTGTATCAGTTGATGTGCTGATTAATGTACAGCACCACCCTGAGGGGAGGGCACGGTTGGTTAAACTGCTTCATCACAGCTTGAGACTCTGCGTGTGTTTTCCCCTCCTTCCAAGAAAAGCTGACAGGCCAGTGGTCAGCAAACATGTTTCAGATATAGAGATAGTTTAAACCTCAGATAGACAAAGGCAACATAGCAGATCTCAGTCTTCCACACCATAAATGTTTACTTTCATCACTAAGATAGGGATTGTAAACCTTTTTGATGTTCAGTAAAAATTTTCTTTCAGCTAAAAATATTGTAGCTCATTGGTGTCAGTCCACAGGTCTAATGGTGCCAATGCATCACAAGGCCAATTTATTTATTCTGGAATCTTTCTCTGTCTAGTATTTTGATTTGGTTTCTATGAAGAATGAAAAAAGAAAAACCCAACCTTCAAATCTCTAAACTTTATGTGGAATAAGAAAACCATTTCCTACTCACTCTAGGATTATTATTATCTGAGGGGAGACCAAGGCCCAGGTATGCAAAGAAGTAGCTGAGGGCTTAGCTCTCTAATGAGAGATTAAGGTTGAATTTGGGTGTCCAAGTCCCAGCATATGATCCTTAAAGCCTATACATAGTTCTTTACTATTAGTGGCTGTTCACCAGTGAATCCTAGAGCATTACTACTGTGTGTGCCCAGAACTGCCTTCCTCTTGTCAGAGTTGGGTGGCTTGGTGCCATTTTCATGACTAAATGAATTTAGTCATGTCCCTCTAAATATGAAGAGGGACATGATCTCGCAGGTGTGCTTGGAGGTCTCATGGCTGAGCTCCCACTGGTGCTGGAGGGATTTGCGCACACGTCTTCCGTCTCTCAGAACAGTGCTGTGATCCCTGTCGGTGCGGAAGAGTGCCGAGGGGTGTCCTCTGTCTCCTCGTGAAGCTGCGGGGAGAAATACAAGAGCTGTTGTGGCACAGAAAGAGGATATTTGTCTCTTTAGCCCAGAGATTAGATCTTTCAGGTGGAGGTTTGGGGCTCCGGGATGACTTATTCCTTTGGCATTGCGTGATTATGGATAAAATATATGTACTGTTTGGCAACGGGGAGTGCACTCCGAAGGCTTCTGTATTTGTTTCCAGCATTAGCCGTTGGACATCTCTATGGGTGGGATTCATCTCTTCTAACTGCAGATGTCTACATCTGAGCAGAGCAGGGGTGGATATAGATATTGCCTGACACTAGGATGAGATTTACCAGATGCATTGGGTGACATGCACCATTATGCCCATGAACAGATCAGGGTAAGTGAGGAGAAACAGGCCTTCTCTGTATTTCTGTTCTTCTCTGCTCGTTACTGGATAATTGCCAGGTATGTTCATGCAATTAATTCCAAGTTAATGCCGTGGAGCAGCCTCGTTTAGTCTAGCAACCACTTCACCCTTCTACAAAAAAGAGGAAAACCAAAAAAACCTACTGCCATCTTGTGTCCCACTGGTGTTTACCAGTTGGAAGGTAAAGAGCAAGAGAGAAGTAAAGCCTTTAATATTTAGGTACACAATATTCTGTTGTTTTACAAAAACCTATAATTTTTCTCTAACAATGTTGGTTCATCAGAAGTACTGGGGACCCTACAGGTGACCCTCATGGGAAATGGCTGCCACAGGGAGTCAGCTCTGACCTTTGTCTGCTGGCAAACACTTGTGCACTCACTGGCTTCATGGAAAACTGTGGCTATTTTGCTTTTCAAGCAGATGGTTTTGCAATGGTTTTGCAGACTACTTCCAACTGTGATGTTGATCCCAGTCATCTGTGGGCTGTAGATCGAGTGACAACACAGTAAAGGACTTTGTCTTTGAAAGCAACAGTTCAAGAGTTGATCTGGCTGAAATTTGGTGTTTTTTTTTCTGCTGAAAATGCATTTTTAGATCAATACAGTTTTCTGCGAAGGAAAGTAGGAAAAACCCAAAACATTTTGACTCATTATTTTAAAAAAAAAATCTTAGGTTTGTTTTGAGATGTCTATTTTTAGAGACTGACCTAGCCTTAATTAAAAAAAAAATAATAAAGTACTTCCCCTTCCTCTCTCCACTCCCAGGAAAACAAAAGTCTTTGTATTTACTTTTGTTTGAAAGAAACCTTTTGTGAGATGGCAGTTTTGAAGTGCTTTGTTTTGGGTGGAGACACCGAAAATTATTTGGTTTTGGTCAACCCCAAACAATTTTTGGTCAATGAGATGAAAAAAGCAATTATTTGCTTAGCTCTTGTCATGGGTTTGAATCCTGGTGCTGTAAGTATGAAAAAAAGGCTCTGTGCTGTGTTTCAGCTGTACATGAATATCTTCAGTGGTGACTTAGCCAAACATCTCTTATGAAGGAAGAACATTTGTTGAACAGTTGTGGAAAATCAGTCACTAACATATGCTGTAAAAAGAAGTCCATTTTTTCCCTCAGAGCACTTTAAGGTCTGCATGGTGCAGCCTTGAGAGACCTTCTGTCGGTGTTAGATGCACGAAACACCCCCCCTGGGAACAAGCCCAGCCCGAGTTCTGTGGAAGTAAACCCCAGGCAGCAGCAGAGGAAGCTAGTGGAGTCGCTCAAGGCTCATGAATGGGTGACTCAAATGCGGGAGTTAATTTGCCTTTCAGTTAGAAGTTGCCCTGGAAGCAATTTCAGGGTGTTTTCAGGCAACGGCTATATAAGCTGGGGGGCTGACCCCCTGGAGAGCAGCTCTGCAGAGAAGGACCTGGGACTGCTGGTGGATGACAGGTTGACCATGAGCCAGCAATGTGCCCTTGTGGCCAGGAAGGCCAATTGGTCTCCTGGGGTGCGTTAGGAAGAGTGTTGCCAGCAGGTGGAGGGAGGTGATCCTGCCACTCTCCTCAGCCCTGGGGAGGCCTCATCTCGAGTCGTGTGTCCAGTTCTGGGCTCCCCAGGACAAGAGAGACATGGAGCTACTGGAGAGAGTCCAGCGTAGGGCTACGAGGATGATCCGAGGGCTGGAGCACCTGCCACATGAGGAACGGCTGCGAGAGCTGGGCCTCTTCAGCCTGGGGAAGAGAAGCCTGAGGGGGGATCTTATCAATGTGTACAAGTACCTGAAGGGAGGGTGTCAAGGGGACAGGGCCAAACTCTTTTCAGTTGTCCCATGTGACAGGACAAGAGGCAATGGGCAGAAATTGAAGTGCAGGAAGTTCTGCCTGAGCGTGAGGGGGAATTTCTTCCCTGTGAGAGTGACGGAGCACTGGCACGGGTTGCCCAGAGAGGTTGTGGAGTCTCCTTCTCTAGAGATCTTCAAAGCCCGCCTGGATGCAACCCTGTGTACCATGCTCTAGGTGACCCTGCCTGAGCAGGGAGGTTGGACTAGATGATCTCCAGAGGTCCCTTCCAACCTTACTGATGCTGTGATTCTATGATTCTATAATGAGTTTCTGCCCATCATTTTCATTCATGGTTCTACCCATGACAGGTGATACTGCATTTTGCGCATGGATGCCCAGATGTCTAAGTGGTCTTGCTTTAACTCACAAACATAAATCATCACAGACAAATTGGGCATACATATGCATTTCATATGACTTCAAGATGTCATACAGTGATGGGAAACAAACACAACACTTGAGATTGGAAGAAAAGCTGAAGAAATACAGGGGTCTCAGGTTTGTTAACACTAAACAACAGCTAGTCCGGCATGGTATTGGAGACAGCTGAGTTATCCCTATAGGATTAAAATGCAAAATGCCTGTGGATTGTCATGTTATACATATGTTCAGCATCAATATTTAAAGCCCAGACAGTAGAAAGAAACATTTTACAGAACTGAACAGATGGAGAGAGGGGAAAATTGATCATTGCCTTTTGATTCAAAATACTCATAACCCGAAACGTGACTATGCAACCCCTAATCTGATACGGCCTGGCCCAGCACACATGCTTTATGCCAAAGGCTCAAACTCATCTTCTAAATCACAAATGATCACCAGAAACGTTCCCCACCTGTAAGCCAAGGTCTCACGCTCTTTTGCCAGGCTGACACACACCCTTGGGAAACCCCTGGGATGCCTGTGGGCAATATGCTCACCCCATCTGCTGCTGTCTGCCACCCGACAAAACCCACCTGCAGCCTCCACCACAGTCTCCCTTTCAAGTTCATCCCTGTCTGCTTGTGACTCCTTTACAGCACACTGGCAAAATTTAAGACAGGTGAGGACCTTGTCTTCGCTATTTATGGCTTAAGTGGAAGAAAGATGTGAGAATTTTCTTTCCGAATGTTGGTTGTCCCAAATGGCTGCAGATGTGTAAATAGATGTAAGTGTTCTCACTTCCTTAAGAGTCTGTTTTCTTCCACAGATTTGGCTTTCTCGTTTGGAGCGGTCATTGACTTTTCTGTTCTTTTGGAGAAAGTTGGATTTCCAGCTTCTAGGGAAGTTATAAATCTTGGCAACACATATCATAGTGTTTTGAGAAAGATAAAAATCTGCTCTTTCCACAGGTGATTTTCTGTAACTCATCAGTGCTGCGCTTTATTGAATAACTCAGTACTAAAAGCCAACATGCAGTTATTTTAAAACATTGCCATTAAAAGGGGACCTTAGAGTCTTTCAAAGCCACAGATGAAGTAGTGCCCCCCTTTTCAGGCTAAAATAGTTAGAAATACATATTGAAAAAGCTCAGTTCTAAGTAAATGTCACATATCACCTAATTTTTCCCATGGAGAAATTCCTTCTCTTTCTTGTTAATTTGCACATACTGCAGTGTGAGGTGTACCTCCTTAACCCCTTTGTTGTCTCGTGCCATCATAAGTTTTATGGGTTCCTTTGAAGAACCATGTTTCACTAAGACACCAGCACTTTAATTTGAAACATGCCTTTAATTAGACATCTATGAGACATGGGGTTGCTTACCACCACGTACTTGCTATGTTGTTTAGCAGTCAAATGCTTAAATGTATTCAAAGGAGGTGGCAAACCTCATGTGGCAAATTTACTGGGAAATACATTTATTTACTGTGGAACCAAACCTACACAAAATGTCTTGAGAGAATCTGCTTGTGAAGACCTGGATTAATACTACAGAAAAATAAAATGTGAGTGATAGTACGAAACAGGTGCCCAAGTATTGGTAGGATGCATTATCTTTAAAGCAGTTAAATACCTCGGTTTCATGAGAACAAACTTTCAAACCACCACAGTCTTATCCAGAATGTCACTGAAAGACTTAGTGCAAATTAAAATGCAACAGAAATCAGACTAGCATTTTTTTTCAAGCTCCACTTTCTGACTCAGTCCTTTCCCAGGCATCCTCTGGGAGAACCACAGGGGTATCAAATAGCCCATGGGTACTGCAACCCTATAAACACGCACATCAGCTTGCCCCTGCCTTGGCCCCCACGCAATCATTTACCACCTTGTTTTTGGCTGTGCTTCCCGTGCCCCGTGCAGGCGGCCCCAGGTGCAGCGCTCCTGCAGCCCTCTGAGCAGGGAGGGCATTGGCCCTACTTGCAACCCTCTCCCTCTTCCTCCTCCTCCTCTGGAGCTGATTATGGGTTTTCTCCTGCCACATGTTAGTTTGCTCCATTTTGGAGCCAACAGCCAAGCAGATTTCAAAAGGCCCATCCTTTCTGCTGGGCAGGAATCACGTAGTTTTAATTGCCCCTGGACAGCAGAGTTCAGTCCTCTCACTTGGCCCAAGGAGCTAAATGTCATCCTTAATTATGGGAGATAATAATTTAGTAAGAACAGATGTTTAATCATCTTGGGGTCTTCCTGCTGTGGTGGGGATCTGCTTCCCTGCTTTCTGAGCACGCTTGTAGGAAAAGCACAAAATTGCTTCCTTGTGGGTTCTCCCCATCATGCCCCCCAAAACTTTGTCTTCTCTCAGTTCCAGTAAGACAAAAAGGAGAGAATAAAAGAAGCAAACCATCCCCAGGACATGATGCTCATCCCAGGCCCTGACTGCCTTTTGTTTGTGTCATCAGAGAAGCAATGGTGTGCATGATCTTATATGAGCGCAGGGGGAAGGGTGAGGAGTGCAGGGTTTTGTGTGCTGATGTAGAGTTCTTACAGGAACCCCAGGGTTTTCAATTGAGAAAGTGCTTAGAGGCAATTTATGTAGCCAAAAATGAGGTGGTAAATGGTTGTACTGGGGCCAATATGGGGGCAAGTTGGCGTGCCTATTTATAGGGTTGCAGTGCTCTCAGGCTATTTGATACATCTGTGGTTCTGTGTGGGAAAGCCCAGGAGAGGTTTGGGTGAAAACGTGAAGCTCTTAAGGATTTTAATATGATTTGTATTACAATTTAATTTTTAATAAAACTTTGAATGAAGTTTTGATTAAATGGTCATCATGACTGGAAGATTCCGCTTTAACATAAAATGCAAGAGTTCCCAGAATGTGTTAGGGTATGTTTCATAATAGCGAGATATGCACCTTTCTCAAATACATTTAATAATGAATTCTATCAAAATGGAAAAAAGGAAGATATAGATAAAAAAAAAAATCTGCTGTGTGGTCAGTAGTTCCACGTTTTGGAAGAAATTGCTGAGCTTCTGGCATCCTTAAATAATACCCTTTTCACATGATAGTTACACTACTCCAAAGACAGTATAATAAACCATGCCAAAAATTCTTCTGTTTCGTTTGCATGAAATTGAACTGACAGATATACCTGTCTATGTTACGTCCAAGAAAATGTCTTGTTAGAAACGTGTGAAAATATATTATATGACAGATGCTGAAAATGTTTCAGATACAGCAATAAATTGATTGTGGTTTCTGGACCAGATGTGAACTCTGTTTAAAATTCATCATGCTGGTCTCTACTCTAGCTCTGCACTTAAATAAATGCAGAGAAGTGGCTTTGCTTTTCAATGAAACCCATTATAAGAATAGAAGAGCTTCTTTCCATCTAATAAAGAATAGCACTGACAGTAAGACTTGCATCCACAGAACAAGTATTAAAAGCACAAACTGAACTCAGAGAGAACTGTGCCTGTTCTCAGTTTTTTGCTTTATTAATGTGCATGAAAATGCTTGGCATGTCTGAAGCCGCTGAAACCAAGAAGACTGCAATGTGCATTATTTTCACTTTAGAGGGAGATTCACAGCCATAACGTAACTGGAGGAGAAAGAACATGGGTTAAGGAACGATGTTGTTTAAAGGGAAAATAGCAAGTTACAAAGGCGGTACAGACGTGACTGGATATCTGTAATCATTGTGTGTTTCCCAAATCTTTTATTTTGTAGCCATGCGTTCCCTTCTCCTGCAAGGGAAAGGGAGCAGGGCGAGAGCCAGGCGGGCTCTCTGGAATACAGCTCGGGAGCTGCGCTAGCCCGGCTGGCCAGCCCTGGCTGCCTGAGGCAGGTGCTGAGCTGCCCCGGGGATCCGCCGGCACCTCCGAGAGCAGCCGGGAAGCCTGGGGGCAGAGGCTGGCGATGTGGGAGCTCTTTCTGTCACCGATGTTTGGGATCTGGATCCGAGTGGCTCATTTGGCACCTTGCTCTGGACATCTGAATCTTCCCGTCATGCAGTTAACAAGTGCCTTTTTCTCCAGAGATGGAGGGGAGGGTGCACATCCTTTTGCGTCAGTAGTTTCACCTGGGAAAGAGAAAGCCTCTGCGTGAAAGCAGAGCCTATTATTTCTCCTCTTTGCAGCTTTTTCGTAGTGGACAGGCACTTTTGTTCAGGTCCTCCTTGATCTGTGATATTATTAGGGCCAGCAAGTAGAGGGCCTCTACTCAGCCCTAATGAAGCATCAGGAGTGCTGTGACCAGTGCTGGGGTCCCAATAGAAGAGAGACATCGAGCTACTGGAGCAAGTCAAGCATAGGGCTACCAAGATGATTAGGGAACTGGAGCATCTCTCCTATGAGGAACAGCTGTGAGAGCTGGGCCTGTTTAGCCTGAAGAAGAGAAGATTGAGAGGGGATCTTATCAATGTCTAAAAATATGTTAAGTGAGGGTATCAAGGGAATGGGGCTCGACTGTGCTCAGTGGTGCGCAGTGATAGGATCAGAGGTAATGGGCACAAACTGAAACACACCAGGGTTCACCTGAACACGAAATAAAACTTCTTTGCAATGAAGGTGACAGAGCACTGTAAAAGGTTGCCCAGAGAGGTCATGGAGTCTCCTTCTCTGGAGATTTTAAGCTGTCTGGACACAGTCTGGGCAACATGCCCTAGGTGACTCTGCTTGAGCAGAGCGGTTGGACTGGATGACCTTCAAAGGTCCCTTCCAACTTCAACCATTCTGTGATTCTGTGATTTTACGTAGCAGCACAACCAGCCCTCTGTGATCTATGAGGAGGGTCATGTTTCTTTGCAGCCACAAGTTTTACGAATGTAATGGGGGTCTTGTAACCACTTCTCTAGATTTTACACTCAAGTTTTCTTTGTCATTCTCTCAAAAACTCTCTCTCTCTCTCTCCCTTTCTCTTTCTGAAGGGAAAACAATTTGCCTGATCCCACAGAGGAATATCTACAAGCAGGGGAGAAATGACACCTATGGGTATCTCCCAATATAATGCAATATCTCCTCTGTTTTAAAAGGTATTTGGTGCTGTCATCTGATACACTATTAAGGATACGTGAATCTCCCTCTAATGTCAGATAAAGGTTTTCTCTGAGTAAAGAAGCTCTTCATATATGCTACATCTAGAACTCACTAGGCACAGTACTCTGCATTAGTGAAATGATTATAGATATTCAATCATGTCTGTACTGCCTTTGTAACTTGTTATTTCTCCTTTAAACAACATCATTTCTTACGCTGCTGTCCATATTCTTTTTGCCCTTAGAGCTTTATATTTAAAAATATTCCCCAAACTATGCAAAACCACATATCTCAAAAACTCTCTAGTTGTCAATAGGCTGAGACAGAACTGTTTAATTTTTATAAGTGTGCGGAAATTTCTTTTCTGACACATATCTGCAACTTTAATATAAAATCACAACACCCTCTTGTCCTCCAGTGACTTCTAGTTGTCTGAGCTTTCTGTCCCCAAACACTACTAGTGCTGGATTGTGTCATCATTAAATACATACATAGCACTCAAACCGAGCAAAAACCCTGGACTGCATGAATGCAGCTTCCATCTTCTCTGTAACTTGTAATCATGCTGCAACCCAGAATCCCTGATTAAATTATAGTTGTTATGTGGGCTGGACTGGAGGTTTTTCTGAGTTTTCTGTTTGTTAAATGCATTGTTAACATTGTCAGTCTACTTTGTTGAATGTGATAAATCTTGTCACTGAATGTCAAGAAAAGGTTAAAGTATCAGGTAGAAAAATATTTTGGAAGTTTCTACATTTGACATGAGGTGTGAGAATTTTTAGGTTTCACATTCATATTCTGGTTTCTCTCAGAAATGTATTTTTTTAACAGAGCAACAATCAAGTAAACAAAAGTTAAATATGAGTTTCTCAGAAGTTCACAAAAGCCAGGAGCTGGGTCTTTAGGAATAGCAATGCATACTGCAAAGCTCATGATAAAATCATGTTATTTGGCAAGATGCTCTTTTTCCTGTTTGTGAAAATACAGCTATAATCTTGTCTGCAGAACCTTCTCTGCCCAAAGTAGGACTTAAGTCATGACTGGTCAGATGTGAGGCTGAGAAGCCTGGCCTTATTCTTCTGATTTAACAAAAACAAATGCTCTCAAAATGAAGACTGAAACTCAGCCCCTAAACAGTCCTTTACACATCCTACTTCCTCCAAACAGTCCTGAAGAGGGATGGCTGTAATGGAAATGCTGACACAAGCTTAGCTGTAGAGACGCTGTAAGACACTGTTATGCTAATATGAGCATTACACCCTAAGAAAACATATTGAGTTAGTGATACATATTTTTCTCTTGAACAAAATTGCCACAGGAACAAAGGTCATATGCCACATGGATGCCAATGTTTTTAAGAAAGTGCAGTCTGTCCTGTAAGTGACGTAAATGTATAGGGTTTCACGCACATATACATTTTGCCACCTTTTAGTAGAAATAAGCTCCTATTAAAAATGAGTTTAGCTTTTCGGTGGGCCTCTCTTTGGCTAGTCCAAGCCTTCTGTTATTCTCCTTTTTGGTTTCAGATCTACTCTTTTTCTCTTGGAAGAGATAATGATTGCTATGTAATAGCAAACTACTAACAGCATTTTCACTGTCACCGTCAGTGACTACACAGATGAGCAAAAGCTACTGGGAGAGTGCAGGGTGCAGTGATGTCCAGAGCTGTGTCTGGCTCCATCATGTCCCTGCCAAAGGGAGGTGAGGAAGTCAGGATATTTCTGTTCTCTGTTGGTGCTGAATAATTCTCCTCATCACAAATGTCAAAGCCTCCCTTTGCATTTGTCCTCTTTTGGGTGGAAGAAAAATATAGATACGTTTCATCCCTTTCCCATACTGGTACCCTCAGCAAGATCGTTTACTGTCCTCTTTCCTCTTGTTTTTAGAAAAGATATTTTTTAGAAAGATTGCTTGTTAGATCTTTTTTTCTAAATGCTTTTATCTCTTTCCTTTGGAGAGTGATGCAAGCAGTTTACTCAGCCCCTCTATTGTATACAGTGACCCCAAATCACTATTTCTGAACAGATGATGCTCCAGTAGCCTGGCTGCTCAATACCCTGTGGAGTTGGGCTAATCTATGATGAGGCTTAAGTTCTCAGTCTTCTTGTGCTTCAACTAGTGATCTGCCAAACACAAGTATGAGATCCCAGGCATGTGTAGGAGTGGGCCACAGCCTGAGGGTTTGGAATGGACTGTCTCCTACCAGCTGGCATTGAAGTTCAAAAGAAAACACCCAGATGTACTATAGGCCCCTAAGGGAAGGAAATGGGAGGCATGACCATGACACCAGTTGTGTTCCCTCTGTTGCTTGAGAGAATGAAACACCCAGGCTTTGTTCTTCTTGCTGCCAACTGCATGATAAACCCATCAGTAACTGGGAGGTTTTTAGACTGCCCAGTGATGGTTTTATAGTAATAACCTCATCTCAGCTTGGCATTTTTTTTCTGTTTTTGAGAATGATGTATTGATACCACAAGAAAATCTATTCATGCAATTGCATTCATTCTGGAATGACAAACAAATCCACGGGCTTGGAGAGCTGTGTGTGCACATGGGAGTGCTGACCAAAGTCATGATGATGTGCTAATACACTTACCAAATCAAAAAGAGAGCATGGCATGTACTAGAAATGTGAGGCACTCAGATATGATTTGTTCTTCTGAGTGGCTCTGAACCCGCATCTCCAACTCCAAAGAGCCTATTCATCATTGCGTGCTCTGGAGAAAGATTGACTTGGTCCCTCCTGGGGACCAATGGGCATTGACTAATCATGGATATAGAGAGGTACACCAGATAATTTTAGATTAGAGGCTAAACTGTTCTCCTGGGAGGTAACATTTTTGCTTCTTGTCTAATTAATATTAATTATATATGCAAAGTCATACAGTCCCAAAAGAGACTATCCCCATGCATGGAATGCCCAGAGAAAGGTGTCTGAAGCTCTCTTGGGAAAAGGCAGAAATGAGGATTCAAATCTTTTCAGAAAAAGGGAAGAAGTGAATTTGGTTAACTGTCATCCTGAGTGGACTCATTGACCACTGGGATATGGGAAGGGAGAGAAAAGGAATGACCTGCCCAGCCCTTCTACTTTTCATTTAAGTGACTGAAAATGAAGCTATGAAGTGTGACATAAAAGTGAAGGACACTTTTCCATTTCCCCCATCCCTCTATGCCTCAAGAAAATGATTTAGGTTCATCTGAGCTGAAGTTTTAGAAACCTTCTCTGTTTCAGCAGCCAAGCCTGAATGTTGGCCACTTGCACAGCTATTGCTTCAAGAGAGAGCGAGTGCAAGTACTTCCTGGGGACTGGCTGACTTCAGTGTTGAGCAAGCACTGCCAAGAGCACCAGCAGTAGTCCTCTCTAGAACAGATTGAATTCTTGACCTCAAAATATGCTATTTCTAGTCACATCGGTGTCCTTTGTTCAGCAATTCAATTAAAACAAAAGCAAACATGGATTTTGGTAGAAAGGGCAAAAGGTAGAAGTTTGCTTATGTGGAGGTAACAGGACACAGGGTCCTGGTTTGTGGCTCTCTCTGTGGTTTTAGGAGGCTGCCTAAGGTGCTGTGGGGGAGGCTTCTTTCGGCTCACCCCATGTCCTGGGATGTGCTGGTGAGCATTGGTGTAAAAACAGCCTAGGGCACAGCCTGCTGTCATCACCAAGGCATCCCAGC
The DNA here is from genome assembly GCF_028389875.1 of Rhea pennata. Taxonomy (NCBI): domain Eukaryota; kingdom Metazoa; phylum Chordata; class Aves; order Rheiformes; family Rheidae; genus Rhea; species Rhea pennata. Next base: position 186,960,339 of record NC_084663.1, read on the forward strand.
AACATCCAGCTGGTGTTAGACATGGTGACTTACCTCTGTCACATGAGGCTTCCTCCTTCTCTCCTCGGGGAGGGTGAGAACAATGTATGGAGTGGAAGTGTCTCAGATGGAGTCATAGGTTTTGCCAGCTTCTCTTCTCTTTCATGAACATGGCTTTGGGTTTGTATTAGCAAAAAGAAGTCAAAAAGTGTGCACTCACATATGGAAGCTGATAGTGATGAGATTTATCACACCCCTTAGTTTCTTGGGAATTGTGTTGCATACTTTGAGATCCAGGAAATAGATAAGAAATAGATAGGAAAACTCAGAGCCCAGATGGGCTTTTGCCCTGTGGTGGGTAGTTTAAATGTGTCAGAGGAATGCCCTTGTCAACCATGCTTCTTCCTACAGCTTTAGGTAGACTTTTAGATGTCACAGGATGTGACCGTTGGGTGCCTTGAAGATAAAACTTGATATTCTGAACTTCATCATTTGGGAGCGCCATGCAGAGCATGAAGACAGGGTTTAATACATGTTGTTAACCTGTGCTACTGAGGAATGCTTTATTCAGTGTTTTGTGTTGGAGTTTTCTAAGGGCTGACAGCTTCATGTCTGCATGGATTGCTTTGCTGAGGTCTTACTACAAAATGATGAAGGAAAGAGTAACCTGTGCCAAAACACTGTTAGCCAGGATGTCCTGGGTAAACAGAGATTTTTAGAAAGTGTTATTTATAAATGTTAGCAAGTGAAACCATTGCATCAGTGAGGAATTCAACAACGCTGTTAAATTACCAGAGTGAATTGACTAGTTGTGCATGTGGGCATATCTTCAACTAAATGATACTAGGCGGGGCTGCAAACTCTCCAAAGAACTGTTATTCTCAAGCTAAACCTCAGATAACCTCCAGTTCTTTAAAAATATCTGTTGCTGAAAATAAGTCCTCAGATAACCTTCATCCTTGGATAACCCACATAAAATCAGAGGTAAGGGACTAATAATGGGAGAAAGGGACTTGGAAATAAACTTGTCCTCATATTGCCCACACATGTGAGCAACACACGCTGCTGCTGACTAGGAGCTATTTTTACATATAGTCCATGTGTTATAAATATTTGAAAAGGACACTTTCCTTTGCTTACCAGCATGGCCACTTTCTTGCTCAGGTAACCAGAAACCTGCACATTTGACTGATTCCTTGTAGAACTTGAGTTGTAACTGACAGATTTGTTTCCCTAGAGGCTCACACATTAATCTAACTAGGACCAAAGCTATCTTTGGGCAAACTTAGGGAAAGTGGAAACACAGGCTGGTTATAACTCAGAAAAGTGGCCCCAGATTATCTGAGTTCTTTTGGTATTCCTGTCACTGCTACAGGGACAAGCATTTTTCCCTAGCTGACAGTGGAGTTTTAGAATTTAGGTTTGGAGTGAACATTGGTAGTTGAAGAGATGTGAAAAAGGCGTGCCTTAAAAAAAGAGAGACCGGTTCACGTGCCTCCTCAGCATCCTCATCAGCCCACTTCAGCATTGCATGTGTGGCCAAACTTCAGTGCAAGGCAAGGAAGCAGCAAACCAGTGAGAAAACATTCATCTAAATGTGTCCTGGGGAGAAAGTTCCAATACTTCCAGGCTCCTGCAGGTGATGAACTGGAGCCCTAACCCACGTGATCTGATTACAGTCACTGGACTGTCTGATAGTCTTCGATGAGTGAATATGGTGTCCCCAAGGCAGGAGGCTGCATGACACTTGGTGAACAGATGCAGAAAGCACCTGTTTGTGAACCTCCCTGAATGTACATGGTCTTTTCTGCAGAGCAGAAAAATGATCCATAGCACTTGGTAAATAGTTCATTTAAGTGCTAGGGCACAGAGGTTTGATAAAGCAGTTTGCTGCCCAGATAGTTCCTCTGGGTGGGATTTGGCAGCTCTCATGGAGGCTGAGAGTAAGGTTTGAATTCATTCATCTGACAATAGAAACTGGAGCCAAAGCTAACACAGAGTTTTATGCTCATTTACAGATCTCTACAGACTAAAGAGTTCATAAAGGAGTTCACTGATACCTTGTTGACAATGGTGATGAAATACTCTGACTTGTCATCCTGGGAGATTTCAGCATAACACATCCACAAGACTGCAGACACAAAGTCCCCTGGACTCACCTCCTGGCTTTCCTCCCAAACACTCTCTGGGTGTGTCTACACTGACATTTGCAGTCAGCCTCAAAGTCAGCCCCTTTACCCATTCTAAGTGATGTGTGTCACCCTAACAGCACAGTTTCTTCTTCAAATCGCTTTGAGTTTCATATACGTGAAGCAGGACTGGTATCACCTCCACCCATAGGAAGGGCAGGAAGAAGCAGGGTGTGGGTGGTTGGGTGGCCAGGATCACGGAGCACGGCCATGCTGGCTGAATTCCTCTGCTTGATGCCTGCAAACATGCTACAGGAAAGTAGGTAGCCAGGAGCAGCCATGGAGCTAAGCTCCTGCAGATCCCTCAGTGTGTGTTGATCATGGGGGTCACAGTATGAATGTTTAGTTGGTCTAAGCTTAATGATAACCTAAGGCCAGTCTTCACTATCAGTGTTGATGATCATCTCTGATTCAATCCACACAGTCTTTGACCTACTCCAGACTGAGTGTCAATAATGTGGACCAGGATCTCCAAAGGCTGTCCTGGAGTAAGCCAAACATTTGGCACTCACAAGTCCTTTGGCTCCTGTTGCCCCTGTTGCCAACCTCTTCTTCTTGCTGCTCTCTGCTCCTTAACATGTCCATGTGGCAAAACTGATAAGCAGTGGCAACAGCTGAGAAGGATCTGAGCAGACCAGATTAGCAAGGGTTAGTGGAGGAGATATTAGGCTGATGCGAAGGAGTAGCAGCATGATGGGACCTTCAGACCTCTCAGTATTTTCCAGGCTCTGAGGGGCTATGCTGGCAGCTTGCCTTTTCCAGGGCACAGCCATTTCAGCTCAGCTGCTGTCTTGGATAAAGCGTTGCCTCACAGAGTTCCTGGTTGAAACTTGCTTAGCTAGGCAATTTTAGTGCTTTTCTAAAATTGCCTCCAACCAGCCTTGTAGAGGAGAGTAGTGCTCCACCTACAGATTCAGGAGCTGAGGAGCCAGGAAGCTGCTGCCCCCATGCACCAACTTTGGTCATGAGCATCCTGACCCTCAAAGACCTTTCCTCCCTCCACATCCACAGAGCACCTCAGGATGGAGAAAAGATGGGGAAGACGGAAGCAAGTGGAGGAAGCCAGGGTGGTAGGGCTGAAAAAAACACTTGTCATGAATCAAGCTCCATCTTTACTGATGTGGCACGAGATGCCATGGAGCCTTCCTTAGCTATAACAGTAAAATAGTGAAAAGTTCATTTTTTTCTGGCAGGGAGATCTCCAGCTAAAGGCCATGGGGAACAGCATGCAGCACATGGTTTTGCACTATGCACCGAGTCTCAGAAATGATTCAGCTTCCCTTTTGCTAATACACTGACTGGGTTTCAAACTAACAGTGGGTGAAGAGTGGCAAAGGATCATCACCTTTTAAAATGTATTTTCCTCATTTCCAAGCCACTTGTAACCTCTGGAAGATATTTCCTGGCAAATAACAGATAAAATTACCAGCCATACAAACTCCTACAAATAATTTTGGGAATAATTCAAAACATTCAAACATAGCTTTCACTTTCTTATCTTTTTTTTTTTTTTTTTTTTTTTTTTAAAAAAACCTTTAAACCTGGAGTAGCAATGGGAAACATTATTTATTTATTTATTTCTGACTGTTTTATTTTCCTAATAAGCAGATGTGGATTCTTTATGCTGTCCTGCTACTGTAGAATAACTGCACGTAACCAAACTTAGTTGCTTAAACAGTGATGAGGAAGTGTCACTTTGCTCTATGTTGACAGAGATAGCTTGTTAATAGTCAATTAGTCCTTTGATATGATCATCAGAACAAAGCTGTTAACTTATATGGAGATGCATTTTTTTTAATTACTTGTTAGCAAACATTTGGACATTCATCATTCCCCAAATCAGTGAATCTTGTCTCGCAGGTGCAGTTACCAAGAGCTTTTTTTAGTATTTTTATTTTCATCCAAGCATAACAGAACTTGACTCTAGATCACATACCTTCTGTTACTGAAATCTGAGTAATGCATTAAGTAATGGACGAATCCGTCTGGATTGACTAATGTGGTTACAGAAGTTTATTCTGATTTGAGATGCATGAATCTGAGATGAGAAGAGCCAGTTTTAATAAAGTGCAGATCCCTCCTGGGGACTCCAGGGGAAAGCGGTCGTTTAGGTACCCGCACTCCCATCTGCATGTGCCACCCACCCACCAGGCCTCTTCTTTTCTTTCTCTTTCTCTTTCTCTTTCTCTTTCTCTTTCTCTTTCTCTTTCTCTTTCTCTTTCTCTTTTTCCTTTTTTTTTTTTTTTTTTTTTTTTTTTTGTCATTTTTCCTGGAGTGCTGCCTAAAGGAATGAATTAAGCCTGTTAGGGTTGGAGTTGATGTGATGTTTATGGCCCCAATACCGTGATGATTGTTTTATGATGTTTGTGTTTTGGCATCAGTGATGCCGTGATGTTTGCACTGTGATGTTGTCATACAGGGAGGGCAGGGCCATGGCCACATTACATATACATATCCCATATGTGATATAAAACACGCATATAAATCATATGAATGCTGTGCACCTGAGGCTTGTGTCCAGGGGCCCTCATCCTGCAAAGGAGTGCTCATGAGGAACAAGTGAGCTGTCATATGGACTGGCATGAAACTGCTGAGAGTGGCTTGCAAGTCCAACAGCCTGCCCATCCGGTCCTCACACCTGGCACAGCGACGCCAGCACAGCTTGTGAGATTGGCCGTTGAATTAAATGGCTTGCATTCACCCCAAAGCATGCAGCTCTTGCCTGCATCCTTGGAAAATGTTCCTTGGTAATTTGGAGGGAGGCTCCAAGCCCAGGAGTCACAACCTGTGACTGCCCTGTGGATGGGCCAGGCAACCAGCATTTCCATGGGTGTGAAGGTGGCCCGCGGGTGATGCAATACTGCCGTGCGGCTCTAAATCCAGACAAACGGCTCGTGGCTCGCAGGATATCCGGTGAAGCCTTCCTTCTGTAGCCTGAGGGGCATAAGTCACTGTATTTCCTGTGAGGAGTAAAGTTTCTCAGGATACACCCTGACTACTAAGTGCTCACAGATATGTGAATGATACATTTTTTTTAAGTGGTTTTCTACTGAGCTCAAAATGAGCTGGCTCTCCTGAAGGCTACTCGTACCTGCTGTACTTTTCTCCAGCTGAAGAAGTCATGGAGCAAATATAAAGCCTCACAGTACTGAAACCTCCATCTTCCCCACTTAGCCATCAGACGAGACTCTGCTTCCTGCGTATCTTCTAGGCACTTAAGTCAAGCATAAACCATGTTTCTGCATGAATCACCCCAAGTGAGAACTGTACACTTCACGTTTTTTTTTATTTTATTTTTTTTTTTGCTATTGTTATCAAACATTTGTAACTAGTTTCTATTTCATTCACCGATGTGTAACCTGTAAATGCCAGACCCCTGGTCCCATCCACAGGGCAGCTATAAATGTCCTTCTTTAGCTGGGCTGTGTTTTTTTTGCGCGATCTGTCGGCACTCTTGCCACATATGCTACAACAAACCAAGTGTCTTTGTTCTCCTAAAGCAATACTGCCTGAGGCCATCCTTCCAGTAGACATTAGTTCTTTTGTTTGGATAAAGAGAGTGTCATCACTCATTCACTATGAGAATATGATTCAGCCCTGTCTTTTCACATTCATGGTGCAGTCTTCATAAATACTCTGTTTTACAGCATATTGTATGTGTAGTCAAATGGCTGACATCAGTGGGCCAAATTCTGCCCTGATGTGAAATTGTTTCAGTCATGTTCATGTCAGAGAAGTTGTGGAATTAGAGGCAAATATCTCTATCCAGTCCTACTTTAATGCATCTTCTCTCTGAAGATAATGAGAGGTAAGAGTCCCAGCCACTATATGAAATTACTCCCAAATCAAGAACAAGCAATAAAAGTAGCTAAGTAAGCTCATTTTCCATTAAGCCTTTTTGTAATCACAGGGTCACATATGCCTTTATAAATTTAACACAGTGCAATGAACTCTGTAAGTCAGAAATGACTTGTTTTTGCCCCTCCCTGATGACCGTGAAGCCTGAATTTGAGACTTCTGCATTTTAAACTATGGGTCTTCAAGAGAAAATCCCATCTCTTTCATCTCCAAGCCATTAAGACACAAGGGCTACATCAAATGGAAGGATCTGGGGGAATCCTCATATGTGGAACAGTGGCCTAAACCCAAGGGCACATTGGAGTTCATGCTGGCACCTTCTCCTTCCTGCTGTGGTTTCCACCTGGGAGAGACCTGGTGGCACTTGGTGGGAATGGTGCTGCGTCCTGGCCAAGCCCTGCTCAGGAGCCAGGCTGCTGAAATGCATGAGTCACACACTGGCTGCTTGGGCTGCTTTGTAATCTGTGTAGACTGGCAGGCAAAGGAGAAAGGGAGAATTATATGATGCATGAGTTACATTTATATTAGTGGGTTGAGGAGTCTTGGTAAGGCTTTGCGGGAACAGGGGAGAGCCAGCTAGTGAAGGCCCTGAATTACCTGTTGTACTCTTCCAGGGTGGTTCCTTTGAGAAAGCCACCGTGAGGAATGGGTGGGGATTTCAAGGAAAATTTGTTAAAAACTTAGAACAAAGTTTTCCCTGAAAGTATCTTATCCCATTTTCTGAAAGAGCAAGGGTCTCAGCTGAAGCCCATTGAATTGAATGGGATTTCTTTCCTTTACCTCCATTTTTTCATTCCTACCTAGGAAGCTTGTTAATGCTGCTGTTGTCAAGCTGGCTTCAGGTAGGCAGCCAAAATTTGGTGCTCACCTGAATTTACTGGAAGTGCATTTTTGAAACTTGCCCATCACTCATAGTTTTCTTTATTTCTTTTCTTCCAGGAAGGCTGTAACTAGTCAGAGACACCACTGAAAAGTAGTAAATAGTAATAATTAATCAGTATCAGCTAGGGCCTCTTGCTTTACTCCTGAAAATTAAGATTTGTTATGGCTGTTATGTCTGCAAGGCACAGACTGGTGAATGCACTGGCCTCTCTCTGCCCCTAGGTTTTACCACTCTTTGATTTTCCAGAGTCCCTTTAGTGTACAGCTGTGTCCCAAACTGGATCCCTGCCAGCTCAAGGGAGAAGTGAGGATGCAGGAAGACTTCTAAAATGTATAAAAATACTTTGACTGCAATGATTTAACCCAATGCTAAGTTTATTTAATGACAGCAAGGGTGTGGTGTAAATCTCTATAATTTTTGCTGGAAAAAAAATCCTCGAATTTGCTGCAATAGAGCTAAAAGATATGGAGAGATACAGGATACGACTGACTTTAAAATAATTCCTCACAACATCTGTTAACACTGAGACAAGCTAATGTTACTTTATTTCATGAACTAAGGAAGTGGAAAAGAGCCTTAAGGAAAACACATCAGGATAAGCTTAAGGAAGAACGCAGAGCATATGGTGGCACATGGGTAAGGAGGCCTGGCTTACCTCGTTTATAACTCACCCAACACATTTCTGCACTAATCTATTTAATTTCCATATTTACCTTAAGTTGCTTTACATAAGAATTTCCTAGACCTAACTGCAGCTTTCCAGTGTATTAGAAGGTTTCTGTTTGGTGTGGAAGGATTTGTGATCAGCCAAACATTTCATAGCCCTGTTGGTAATGTGTTAGTGAGCCTTCTTGACATCAAAATTTATTTTAAGGAAAGATTGTCCTAACATTCAGAAAAGCCTCTAGAAGCTCTTCTATTGAGCCTTGAAAGCTAATCCAATGTCCACTGAAGCCAAAGGAAAGACTGTGATTTAAGGATACATTTGGTGGGGACCCTTAAGCCAGGTGTTGGCTAAAGTGAGCATCTGCTTTGAAGATGTTAGCATTCAAGGGATTGCACAGTGCCCATAAATGATGTGTTTTAGTACCTACTCAGTTTATTTTATTAAATAAGAGCATTTTTCATAAATCTGCTGTCAACATTACCATGCCAAACTGAGTTGTCAGTTCTGAGCCGGGCTTGGGAGGAAATCAGTTTGTTATTAATTAAACTGATTAAAAAATTAATGAGGCACATAACTTGATGAATAGTGTTGAAAGACTTTATGGTTCTGGCTGCTTGTTGCTGAATGATGCAAATGCATTGGATACCTTCTGCGCAGAACCATGGCAAAAGCTGTGAAGTTATTCAACAACTTTTTTTTTAGTGTTAGGCTTTCTGGGACTGGTATTACTGTATCTGCTATATGAATCCTAACCCCTGCTCTCTGGGAAGGCTGGTGGAACTTCATGGGATTCTTCCTTGTAAGTGTCACCATAAAAATAGGACCTGCATGGCTTTCTCTGTGATTCACCACAACAAAACATCTTTTGTTTCGAAAGCCAGACAAGACTAGTAATGAACTGCATACTTGACTAACACATCATGTACAAAACCAACCACTTAAAATCATGGAAAATTCAGGACATCATAAATCTTACACCAACTGCATCATTTTATTTATTCTTTTTTTTCCCGGTTATTTAAAATAAATGAAATGTGTTCCTACATAGGCTCTAAGAACTCTGCAAACTTAAGACTACAAAACTAAAATGCAATATAATTGACTCACTGCTTCTACCAAACTGAAGTAAATAAATACCAGTGCACCATTTATCAATCAGTGTGCCTAAGACTTCTCAAAGAGCAGTCCCAACACTTGATTCCTGTGGCATGACCAAAAGTCACATACAGATGGTTTCAGACTACAGGAAGGGATTTATGAAACCTACAAAGCTTTCAGGGAGTATCTTGCTGATTATACCTTCTCTGTTACATTGAAGGGGACACAATCCAGTCATCAGTGCTTCTGATAGCTGCATCTCTGAAAGGTGCATGCATCACGGAGTATTTCTCTTAGAAAGGATCTTTCCTGGAGGCTATGGGCTTCCTAGGCCAAAGCCATCAGCTGAAAAGCAGTTAGTCTTCTCAAAAGTAGCTGAAACAAGTCCCAGTGCACAGAGGTCCTATGTTTTCTATAGGAGATGTGCATACCAGGTGTGTGATTGCCTTCTGCACCACAGCCTGCTTCCAATTAAATTGCAATGCAGCCCAATGTGAAGGATGTGCTGCAGGTCTAAGCCAGAAATGACAAAAGCACAGATGATGGAAGCAAGTTACCCATCTGAAAGTAAAAACCGTGGCAGTTTAGACAGGCATATGTAATAAAAACCCTGAGAACGACTGCCAAGAGTGAATGCAGCCCTGTGTAATGGAGAGGACCATGCAGCCTCTGCATGAATTATGTGCTGAGGGCTCAAAGGAGGGACACGTCACCAAAGGACAGGGACAAGTACAGACCTTTAGAAAAATTGAGGATGTCTGGAATTACTAGGCTTGTTGAACCTCGATATCCTGGATTCAAAGGAAAAGGAGCTGTAATAACAAACCTGAATTGGTTAGGTGACCTCTTAGGAGATTATTTTTGATCCATAAGCAGAGGGAGACAAAGCTGAAGAGCGTGGCTGGGAAGTAACACATAGGTAAGTGCAGCAAATTGACTGTTTTTGAAGGTAAAAGATTGAGTTTTGAGTATGTCCATCTACCTTCTCTCTGAAGAGACACATGTAAAGTTTGGACAGTTTTTATCTCTGTGGAAGGGGAAACAATTTCCTAATGAATAGATTGGCTTGAATACTCAGGAAGATATTAAAGTAATAATAAAGATGTTTTAAAGGGAAAAAGTATACTTTCACTCAGTAGCAAATCAGACTCTTGAGCAAGTAGAGAGCAAATCTGTCCAAGGACATGAGGCTAAGAAGTTCTATCATTCCTGACCCATCTGTTGTAGGTAATTTGGCATATGTTTCTTCTAATGGTACTGAAACTGAGTGAGAAAATTTGCTGAAGCAGAATGTGAAATGGTTAAGATGTGTGAACTGTGGACTTTTTGTTTTGTGACTTAACTAAATCATTATTTTGGGATAGTCTGGAATATTTTTCTCATTCTAGGTGTGAATAATATCAAAATGAAGATGTAATTTTGACAGAAAAATACACTACAGTCTGGCTGTGTTTAAAATCCTATTTTTAAAAGCAGAATAGAATTGATAAAAATAGTTAGATTTATTAGGAAGGTGATGTTCAAAGGGTCATCATACAGTGGCTGGGATACTCACTCTGGGCAGCAAGGATTCAAACTCCCTCTCTGCCAGATGTGGAGCAACGACTTGAGTCTGTGTCTTCTCCAGTCGTCCCTAACCACTGAGCAGAGCTTCTATTTCTTCTAACATTTCAAATGCATTGAAGTTCAGCAGAAACCTGATCTAATTATGACAGATAGAGAGAAATTGATTACAGAACTCAAGGGAATGGCTGTGTATGTGCAAAAGATCATGTCTTGATTATATTTGTGTGCAAAAAGAGTAAAATACAAACCAGTAATATACATTCTTGATTCTTTAAAAAGGCCAGTTTGCAAAGCTGAAAACAATTATAAGACGAATCTACTGGGAGAATTTAAACAGAAAAATGTGAATGATAATTGCAAACTGTTTAAAAACATTTTCCTAAAAAGTCATACTTGTTAAAACCCAAAACAATATAGCTTAAGTGAAAGCTGTTCTACTATGCAAAAGCCCGTATGTAACAACTGGAAGAAAGAGAGAGGCAACAGAAACTAATCTAAATCAGAAGACAGGAACGGTGATAAATTCATAGGGAAAGTTAGAAAATGTACAAAGAAATAACTGGCCGACAGAGTTAAAGAACATACAAGTTAAGGACAAGAAGTTTTTGATTTATGTTAGGGAAGAAAATCAATCAGTGACGTTACTCTTAGTAGACAGGAATGGAGGAATTATCAATATCAACTCAGAAAAGAAAGGAATTGCTTTCTGTGTTGTTTGGAAAAAACTGATGAAAATTTATATTCACGTGATAGTGATAATATATTTTCTGCTACAAAAAATAATTCAGGAAAATGTTTGAAGAGCAGCTACTAACGCAGATATGTTAAATGAGAGGCTTGAACAGCTTATGTCCATGAGTTCTACAAGAGCAGGTCAAGAAATGTCTTTGATATAAATAATGTTTTTGGAAAAAACAGGGAGCACTAGAAAAGTTTAAGAGGACCAAAAAGATACAATATTTTCAACTGTTTAAAAGATAGGCTTAGAGCCACAATCATATGCTTTTCTGTTTGACCCTCTCTCTCTGGTTTTGGAGAAATAAAAGCTGATTTAGGACTTTGCTAACAACTTGATAAAAGAGAGTATTGTAGTAAAAACCTTTTAATAAGTGTTTATGCAACTAACTTGATATCTTCTTAAAACAAGCTTATCAATGTGACCAACACAGCTAATAATATTGCTGTAAAATATCATTATTTCTGTATGACATTTAACTTGGCATGTTATACAGATTTGATTAAGAAAACAAATATTTTCTTAATTATAAATCTTAATTATAAAGATATGAAATCACCATGTTGCACTGAAAGTGTGGCACATTGACTGATCTCAAAATGAAATGGTCAGTAGAGAGCTATCATTTTGTGTTTTGAGTGGGATCCTCAAACAAGTGATAGTTGGCCTGCTATTCAAGGGTTTTGTCATGAAGGGCACATACAACTATTCCTAAAAAGGAGTACAGGTAAAAAAGAAGATTGGTAGAATGATGAATAATATGGACAAAAAAGGGAAACTCTCCTGTATTACTTGAAAAGCTGGATGTGAGCAAAAGTCTTTTTTTTTTCAGTAGGACCACATGTAATATCCCAGGAAACACTAGCCTTGTCTAACACAGCAAATAATTTGGCAGAAGAGAAGCGGGCCAGCACACTGGACCAATTCCTGCTGGGGTCTCTCCATGTGGCTCAGTGTTTTGTGTCAACTTAGATTTAGTTGGGTCCCACACACCGCTCACCCTCACCGTACACATGGGTTTAAGTGATCTGAAGGATCAGTTGCTGTTTCAGACCTTGATGTCTCCAGCAGGGCTGAGGGTGCCTTTGGTGCGTGCTGGGAATGGAGCTTCTGGCTTGGTTTCCTCCTAGAGGGATCTAGTTCGTCTGCACCAGAACTGCTCCTACACCTACTCCTGCACAGGGCAAGCAGAGAGGGGACAAAGTGGGCAGAAGCCACTTCTGAAACTTGCCACAGTGCGGGACCAAAACATTATGGCGGATACGGTCACTGTGTCTACAAAGAAGCTGGGAATCAGGATTACTTGTGAGCTGGGCAGAAGCTGCGAGAGGGTGCTATACTCAAGGGGCCAGTTCTGAAAACATGACATAGGAAGAAGGACATTACATGTGCTTTTGGTACCACTGTGGCCACTCCGGGTACGTGGTTCTTCATCAGGGTTTCCACGCTTGAAGAAGGATGCTGGATAAATTGGAGAAGGTTCAGAGAGAAAAGCCACAGGAACGATGAAAGGTCTGGAAAACATGCCTTACTGTGATAGACTAGCGGAGCTCGCTCTGTTTATCTAACAGGGAGAGTTAAGGGGTGGCTTGATCACAATCTATAAATACCTACATGGGGAGCAGAAATTTGGTCACAGTTAGCTCTTTACTCTGGCAGACAAGGGATGTGATAAGGTCCAATAGCTGGAATTTGAAATTGGACAACTTCAGATGAGAAGAAAGCAACACACTTTTAAACAAGAGGACAATTAATTACTGGAATAGCTTACTAAAGGTTGTGGTAGATTTCATATCCTTGACTGTTTTGGAACATAGGCTGGTGTTTTCTCTTAAGTAGATGCTCTACATTACTGTACAAATCCTTAATTTTCTTCCCCTGCCAAGGATCACCAATCCTCTTCAGAAAAAAAGAAATGCACAGATGGTCTGATATAATGCTTCCACAGTAGCTTTCATTTACATGCAGCTCAAAATTAAGATAAATGCTGAATTTTGGTTATTCTCTTTATTTCCCCCAATTTCATTCACTTGCTTGTTTGCATGTGGAGAAATGTGAATATATATTCAATGGGAATGTGGGTTTCCCATTGCAGAACTGCAGATACAATGAATGTAACAAAATTTAAAATAAATTTATTTGATAAATTTCAAAGATGTTTTGTTCCCAACTGAAAAAGTCCAGATTCCACTAATAAGAATATAATAAAAAAATTCATTTTTCTTTCAAAATTCTGGCTTACATTGAAGTCAGTCAAAATGAAAACCTTAGTTCAAATTTTTCTCACAGTTTTTTTCTCCACAGCAAAATCAACATTTTCCTGTGGAAATTTTCAGTTTTATAGGAGGTACATTCCCATTAGAAAATAACTATGCTGTGAAACTGCCAGGCAGCTCCAGTAATGATGACCATCACAGAGAGGGAGGGCGACGAGTGGATTTCTTTGCACTCTTTCGGTCAACAAAGAGCTTCTCTTTTCCCTTTGTTTTAGCAGTTAAGTTTCTTAAGCCCAGAAACCATACGTGTATGCATTTATTCCTAGGGTATCAGACTGATAATATATTAAAGGGATTATGATTTACTACTGCAATTATTGGCCTCCCAACTTTCACCCACAATTATTGTGTGCATATATCATCTGGCTTGCAAAATCCCCATTTGCCCATATAAATGATGTGACTACATTGCTCTATACTTTCTTTGCTGCCCTAACTGCTCATTAGAGCAAACACCTCAAAGTGTGCATGTAAATATGTCGGGACTGCCTGAACTATCTGGCTCACTCTATCTTTCTCTCTGTTTCTTTTCCCTCTTTTCCCTTGCCATCACCCCACTTTTTCCTGCTATTGTATATCACAGTGTATTTTTCCTCCTATTTTTTTCAAGTGTCCAAATGTTCCTGTCCGATTTATTTATGTCTGACACTATTTTAGTATGCCCAGTTCATTTCCTCTGGGACCACACTGCTTTTATCTCTCTTCATTTGGATGCTTACTTCCTCTCCCTTCAGCTCCCCTGCTCAGCTTCTCCAGTGCATCGTTTTTCTCCCCCTGCCCAGAATTACTCTGTCTTGATGTTATTCTTCTTCCTTAGTCAGGTCTCTTCTTCTCCTCTACCTCTTCTTGTCTCCTTTCCTTTCTTCCTTCACATTCCTTCTCCTGTACATTCCTGTTTGATCCTAAGGCACCATGTTGCTCACCTTGCCTGGCCTCCTGCACAGCACAGGAGAAGGAGCTTCTCCCTCCAGCCCAGTTTTTCCTCTGCTCCTTTTCTTCCATTCTACTCTTTCTTATTTTCTTGCTTTTTTTTTTCCCTTTCTGTGCCTTCTGCTTTTGCCTGTTTGTTTACAGAGTAAAGCTTTTTCCTTGATGTGCTTGTTCCTCAACTCCACCCCTTTGGGAGATGTGAGAGTTTTATCCCTGTCTCCCTGGAGTGTAACACAAGTTTTAAGGAGCTGCAGGTGGGATGGAGATCGGAGGATATTATTGTCCAACCTGGTGCAGAAGCTCTGTTGCATCCAGCCCCTGTGTGGCTCAGAACATGTGTGCATGGCCATGCACGCATGTCCTTGGGTGAAGTTGTCACTGGGCTGCGTTGCCAGCCACACACCAGGGCCCGGTCCGACGCACTGCACAAGCCAGTGCTAATAGGCAAGCAAAAGACCCCTGAGGGCCACTCACCTCCGTCCCAGTAAATGCACACATGGTTTGAAGGGATACTTTATTAGGTGCTTCTGTGTACTTGATGCCTTGTATTTTTTACATGCTGTGAAGCCTGAGGCCCTCCTTCACATTTCCTACAGTAAACCAAGACTTTTGGATCCGGAGTGTCCTAGGGACACTGCAGGCAGCAAGTTCAGCTTTCATAAAAGTCACAGGTGCTTTCATCCGCGAGTCACAGGTCAGCAGGCGCTTGTGCTCCTTGGAGCACTGCCAAGCGCTGCAAGCTGCTGTTTGGAGGCCAGGGAGGTTGGTCTTGCAGCATTGTGTCTCTTTGCTCTTCCAGGGTTCAGGCACTATGTTTCTTGGAGGCTTTCTGACCTCTGCCCAGCTCAGGGGAATGACTGTCCTAGGACTTTTTTCTCCTATCTAGTCCTCAGCTGAACTACCTAATAGCTGAAGTGGTGCCACTGGTGTTTACACAAAAACCAAGAAAGACACTTAGAGAGCAACCATGCCTTAGTGCAGAAGAACATTAAAGAAAAGGGGTAGAAAAAGAAACCAGCTCCTGTGCCTCCTCCATGTACTGTTCACTCACGCAACTTGGTGTCCATGCAGTGTCTCCTCTGCCAAGAGGCAGAGCTCCCTTGCACAGAGAGGATGTTGCCAATAGCTGACCTCACCCTTTCCAAGGAAGAAATGATAGAGGACTTTCTAGGGCTCCACTTATCGTCCTGGGAAGATGTGCAACCACATGGGGAAAAACAGCCTGTAAAAGCCCGTAAAGGCCATCAAAATGTACATACTAAATAATAATAATAATAAAATGTAGTGTGTAGGTCTCTCAAATGAGTTTTTGGATAGTGATTTTAAATAAGGAAAAGGATACATGAAACACACTGGAACCTCTGCTTCAAAAGGCTTGAACATGCTGCATATAGGCTGTTGCATTTCTGGAAAGAAAAAAACAATCAGCAGACAGCCTTCTCCCTTGAGTCTGAAGATGTTACAAAAAGAGAATGAACAGGCTACAGACAGAGTTTTGGGAGTAGCTGCCCTATCAACCAGTGATTATCAGATTGTCTGCCTGTAATGGCATATCCAGTCATATGTTTTCTCCATCAAACCCAAAATAAATGAAAGGAGGAAACGAAGGAGTGCAAGAGTCCAGCACTTCATTCTTCATACTTCAAGAGCTGCAGCCACAAATGCTAAGGGAGAATTCCCAAGTGAGAAATGATACCAGTTCAAGGTCACATAAATTGATGCATGGAAGTACATTATAAGAAAACTAGAAAGCTATTTTAGGGACTGTCATTGTTTATTGAATGCTTGGGGGGATTGTTCTGATGTTCTGTGCCTAGGCTCTGGGTTAGCAGTTAAACCAACGCTTTTAAAGCAAAAGGCTGGGAAAAGGGTAATTTTGTATTCTGTTGCTGAGGACCACAGACCAAACTGATGCCTCTTTCCCGAGCCTCAGAGAAGTTTCCATTTCACACTCAGGGTCATCAGGGCTATATCTTCTTAATAGCATGGTGGAGAAAACTAATTTCTTAATTTCCTAATATGATGGCAGTCTCCATTTTGCAGGGGAAGAACTTTACATTTTTGCTACTGTGGTCCCTCATTTAAAGCAATATGGAGCCCCATTATCCAAGAAGAAAGTCAGAAGAGGGGGCTTTACACCAGAGGAAGGTGTTACTTCATGGAGCTCCTGCATCTGCACAGTGAGGAGCATCTTGGAGCAAGAGAGGGTCCAGGGTCCTCTGCAGTGTGGTGCCATCACTTTCCTCATTGATATGTGTTGCTTTAGGGATGTCTTTTGGGTTGCTAGGATGGCAAGCCTATGACCATCACCTGAGCTAAGCACCTCTGCTTGAAGCTAAGCTCAGGGCCGGGTTGTGCGGGGAGACAGCCCCGTCTTCTGCCCTCCTGCAGGATCTGAGGGGGCTCATGGTTTCCCCAGGAGGGGCTTTGCTTCCCAGAAATTCCACCCTGGGCCCGCAGAAATCTTCCCAACAAGACCAAGGCAGTACTTTTCTGCTGGATGTTTCAGTTAACAAGCAAACAAACGACTTGGATGAAAAATCCCCAGCAAGGGCTAATAATAACATTTGTGCTGCTCCACCCTCTTTCTGTTTAGGCAATGCAGATGGTGAGCGCGTCCGCGAGAGGATTGAGCGCAGCACGGGTTTGCTTGCGCTGGCGGGCTGAGCTGCCCGAACTGTGGAAGTGCCTCTCTGCACAGTATTATTATTATTAATAATAATCTTGCGAGAATGGTATGTGCTGTCCATCTTCCTGACATAGCCGAAACAGGCTCTGTAAAACCGGTCTAATTTTAGAGCAGCGCAGGCTGAGCGTTGAATAAGATGAGACCCGGGAAATTTTGAGCTTTCATTGTTTCCTCAGCTGTGTGTGAAATGCTCCCAGGGACGTTTGGGAGAGTTTTTCCCAGATATGCGAGCCCTCGGTTGTAGTCTCATCTCGCATAAGCTCTGTCTCCCGGAGCCAGGTGACATCAGCCTTTTCCCTTTGTTTCCATGTCTTTAAAGTGGGAGATTGTTATTTTCCTGCAGCGCTTCAAAAAGAGAGAAATTAGTTAGGAGAATTCGTAAAGAACGTTGCTCAAGTATTTGAGTAATAAAATGTTAAATGCTTTGTTTTGCGAGATAGCACTTCAAATTTAATGTAATTTGTTTGGGCTTCCTGGGAAACTATGAGATGCCTATGTACGTTACATGGGCATGCGTGTGTGTGGAAGGGGCAGGGAAATTTGAGACCTGTTTTTATATGTGCAGGACAGATTTACAGAGCTCTGTTTTCTGACGTCTTCTTGCCATCAGTCAGTTTAATGGCACGGTATGCTGC
The DNA here is from genome assembly GCF_028389875.1 of Rhea pennata. Classification (NCBI taxonomy): domain Eukaryota; kingdom Metazoa; phylum Chordata; class Aves; order Rheiformes; family Rheidae; genus Rhea; species Rhea pennata. Next base: position 186,977,845 of record NC_084663.1, read on the forward strand.
CGAGTTGTTAATGTCATGTTGTTTGGCAATGGAGGAGGAAGCCTGCAGCGAGGCTGGTCCCTGCTTGAACGCTGTATATTCTGAAACCTTAACTAGTGCCTGTTGTACCACTGAAAACATTTCTTGAACACTTTGTCATGTGAAAGGCTACCTGATAGCACTGTGCATGTAGAGTCATATCAGCTGGCATATCAGAATATGTTGCATGAGGAAACATATTCTTTGCACAAGAGTTTTTTTTTCTGGTAAACAAGCTGACTGGCAGAGCAAAACAAAACTGTTTAACCATAGCAAAGAGAAAGGAAAAATCACGCTCCCTTTGTCTGCAGAAGGTTGCTCTCAGCTGATGAAGTCTGGTACAATCGACCTTAAGAAGGTCCATTTTGTTACTGAAAGAGGTTTTCCTGTTTGGTGGATGGATTAACTTGAGCTTAGAATATCCAGCTCTTTTTATTACTTTCTTTTATCTCCGACGGTCGTGTCAATATTCCCTAGAGTATCAGAGTTAATACTTACAATGACATTGCTGGAGGTGAGGGATGGTGACAGCACTGCTTCCACTTCAGCTTTCTGCCAAGTGATTATACAGCATGTTTATTTAATACTTCTTATACTAATTAAACCTATTCTTTAAAGGTATTTGCATCAGGCTTTCTACTGTCCTCTTTCAGATCCAGGAGCCAGAACAGGCAATTTGCTAGATTATTTTTGTTTATTTGGGAACCAAATAGCAGAAAAGTAAGAAAGCAAGAAAAAGGCTAATAGAATGAGTGTGGTCATGTCAGCAGGATGGAGAGGCAAGCACCAGTTAAGGTGTCTAGCCTGGAGGAAGCCCTGTCCAACAGGTCAGGCCTCAAACCACAGAGCAATTATAAGTTGTTTCCAAGATTTTTTTTTAATTATACTGAAGCTGTTTAATGAATGGAGAAGAAATGATATCTAGTGGTATGACATAACATCATTATTTTCTGGCCCTGAAGATAGAAAGTTTCTAGCAGTTTCTGTCTCTGCAACACTGCTTCTTAGGTTCTTAGATGTTGTCATTCTTCTTAGGTTCTTAGATGTTGTGGCTGGAGAGATTTTTGGTGTTATCTATTACAACACAGTCTGTAGGATTGAATTGCCGGGTAGAATAGATAGCCCGTCTTTAAATACTGCAAGTGATAGAGATTCTATCCCATTTCTAGATAAATGGTTGCAAGGTTTAATTCCTTCCCTTGTTAAAATCTTGGCATTTATCTAGTTTGGATTAATCTAGTGTCAGATTGCACCTACTGGATGTCACGTCCCTGTCTGCTAATTCAGAGATCCCTCTGGTATTAGAAATATAATACAGCTACTTGTAAGCTAATACCGAACAAAATTTGGAATTTTCACGTGGTGGGCAGATACAACTTGTCAACGTTTGTTTCCATCCCAAATTATACTAAAAAGCTGCCTTCTAAAAAAAAAAAAAAAAAAAAAGGAAAAATAGAATGGAAATTGAAAGAAAATGTAAACAAAATTAATATTTTCTTCAATACAGGACTTGTGTTGAAATTTCCTGAATTGATTGACCAGGGCTTTTGTTTTGTTTCAGTTCATTATTTAAAAAAATATTTTCCCATAATGCTGCATTCTCCCTGGGAATTACAGCTTGAGTGCATGCTACCCTTCTTCAACTTAGGCAGAAGCTTCTTGGCTGGCATACAGCTCCTACAACATTAAATACAACCCAGAACTGAGTGACAAACTACCCTGTGGCTGGCCTATAGGAGGAAACAGGTACCCAAGCTGTAGGTCAGTGTGGTCACATGAAGAAGAAGCTTAAAACTTCCTTGAACAGAACTTGAAGTGGAGTGACTTGCTGTGAAACATTGCCTTTTGTCTGTCCCAAAGGCAAATTAAGATTATTTCTTCTGTAAAGAAATTTGTGTGGAAACTTCATTTTCTATTATTGATAGAATTCCCAGCCAGCTCTGTTATGAATCACAGACAAACTACCATTTATTCTTCCATTAGATAAAATAAATGGAGATTTTTTTAATATCTCACTGAAAGCTTTTGCCAACTGCAAATATATTTGTAATTCTTTCTTCAACTATTTCCAGTTTGTCAATAGCCATTTTTAAATATGGACATTATAACTGGACCTGCTCTATTGCTACTATTAATAGTCTCAGGAACAGTGAGCATCTGTCCGTCTGTCCTTGTGTTTTATAGTCCCCTGCTTGCACATAGCAGGATCACATTTTCTCTCTTCGTCAGTGCATTGCATGGGGAACTCTTGTGAAGCTCAGCTGGTTGTCAGCTGTGACCTCTAAATCCTCTTCTGGCTCTGTTTCTAAAATATAGCCCACATCCTCAGTGTACAAACTATCTGGGCTCCTCAGAATTATGCTTAACTGTATGATAAAATATGTGCTTTTTTTTTTTTTTTTTTTTTTTAATGTGCTCAGGTTACCATACAAACCAGATTGCTTGTAGAACAGATCTGCTTTTCTCATTATTTACCACTCCATGATTTTTGTGTCATCTGCAGATTTCGCAAGGAATGGTTTTAGATTTTTATATTGGATCACAGATAAACATATTGAATAACAAAAGCAAATCCAAATGGGCCTCCTGTAAAATATCCCCACTGAATGGGGACTCTCTGTTGAGTTACTCTGGGGACTCCTCAATTTTTACTCTGTTTAGTATGCACTGTATTGTCTTTTGAGAAGATACATTTACTGGAATGTTGTGCTGTGTTAAACTCAGACATTAGCAGGGGTATACTACATCAGAACAGTTGTACAAAATTGTTAACCTTTGTAGCTGCTGTATAAAAACAGCCAGATGACTTCTGGGATATAAAGTATTAAACTGGAATTGAAATGTTTTCTAAAGTATATCATAGATCAATAAACCATTTTTCCCCCAGTTGTGAAACAGCACTATTCTGCATCATTACCAAAGACCTTTTTTTTTTGTCTAGTCTGGTTATCGTCTTTCTTACACTTATGGGATTTTTTTTGATGTATTTATAACTTCAGTGCTGTAAGATGGGAATACATATTTGGTACTCTGATACTTGGCTACTAAAGGCATTACATTATTCTTTGCACCTATCAAATCGTTTTTCATTGCATTTAAATTATACTCTGAATCGCTGATTACTTTCCTTGAGTAGATGGAAGAATAAGATATAGAAAGAGTTCCCAGAGTTTAAGTGTAGAAATAGCTGGAGCTAGGTGTATAACTAGGGTGCTGCATCTCCTGCAAAGTAACACTCCACTGCAAACCACTGTGATGTGGAGGATGCTAAATTCTGTCTATAGGCCAATTTCCTCTAACAACCTCTTCTTACAAGAAGATTTGACACCATCTTCCTATTTGCCAACTTGGAATATCAGAATTTTCCATTAGAAGTCTAGGTTGTTGACGGTTTAAATTTAATAAAAAAGGGTTTGTTTTAATGATTCACAGTCAGGTGACATCAGGCTGAAGTTTTGCTTTCTCCTTTCTAGACCCAAATGAATTGAATCTGTTAGGAAACAGCTACCAAATGAGCAACTGCTGATCTTAGTGCCTGGCTCAGGGCGCTGCAGATGCTACTTCCCTCATGTTTCTGGGAGAGTAGCTGTGCTTGGTCCCACTACAGTGCCAGTGACACAGATGTAAGCAGGAATTGGACTGCAGGTCGGGAGAGAAGGGTTTCCCATGCACAACTTTGCAATGCCAGTTTGTAACACGAGGCTAAGCAACACAACCGAAAGTCATGCATTGATTTCAGGTCAAAGCCGACTTGAGGCAGCAGGTAAGGGAAAAGCAGAGCTCAAGGTGCCTGGTGCTGGTATTCACCAGTGAGGGCTATGCTTGGTGGCCTCAAGCATGGGATCTGGTCAGGAGGTGTCTGCTGGGGACATGTTTTGAAGTCATTGTCCATGGTACTCTGGAGACCAGAGTTGCTTAGCATCTCCTACTTCTGGCAATTTCTCTGGGACACGCATTCAGCTCTTTTTCAAGAAGCGTAGATTTGAAAGGAGATTTTTGCAATATGTGAATTGCTGTGTAAAATCCTTACATCATTCCTTAGCGTGAGAATCCCTCTTGCTCTTGTACATGCACAGAAAAAGCCTGAGAGGGAAAAGACTCAGGCTGGATGTACATGAGATTGGTTTGACAGCCTTGCCCCTTTTCATACCAGTCTTGGGGGATGATCCTAAGGGCTACTGGTAATGTCAGGACTTTAGCCTCCCTAGATCACCAAGGGCTCCATGGGGAATGGAAGGGAGTGTGCAGGAGGTGACTGAGGCGAGCAAGCCAATCAATGATATGCAGCAGACGATATGTGCAGGATTTCGACAGGGGAACCATTCTTCCACTGGAAAGTTCAGAAAGTTCATAAACTGAAAGAAGCAGAGGTACCCTGCCCTCTCCTCAATGAGGAGATTTGGAGAAGAGATGTTGCTTCAAGCATTGTGCTGGGGAGGAGCCTCTTGCTCTCCAGAGTGGCCTTAGGCTGAAGTCAACTCTGGTGGATACCCCATAAATAGTGAACCAATGCTTTGTGGCTTATGTGACCAAATGCATATACCCTTGAAATAGCCAAGAGTCATGAATCACAGGCAAAAATGTTTATTAGATGCACAAAGACTTTGCTGAATACTTCACAAACAGTGATGTGTGAATACGAGGAAAGCAGAAAAAAGGATGACGTTTGTTCAGGAGAATAATTTATTAGGATTAGTTTCCATATTTTTATTCCTTCATCGCAAGTCTTTGGACCAGACAGTTTTAAGCAATATTTTAGAAGCTGGATACAAAATATAAGTTAAGCTCACCCCTGTGCAGAGGCCCGGTTTAAGGTTTATATTACACCACAGTACTATTTAAATCTGTTTTTGAAGATTCCCCTGGTGCATGGGCCTGATGACGCTCGTCCTCTGTGATCTGGTGATGCATCAGATGGCTGCCTACAGGCCCATGGTTTCTTACCATGTTCCTATTTGCATAAGAAAAGACTTCCTATTTTAAAACCTTCCCTAACCTACAAATTAGTGTAGATGAATGGCCTCAAGTTGGAACTAGAATGGTTATCCTGGTTCCAACAATAGCACAGGCAATGCCAGATTTTAAACCTTCATAATACATATAATTGTGCAATATTATACCAGAGGGGAAATTTGTTCTTTAGTCCAGCTGGTCCTTAGCTTTACGTTGAGGCATAGGGATTGGATACCCCTTGAAACTTTATCCTGGTTAACGTAACTACAGCTGGTATTTTGTGGTATAACAATTCAACCCTTACTCCTGAGAGCAGTCCCACTGGGCCAGACCTGGATGTCCTTGCTCAGATTTTGCTCAGGCAAAACTCTTGCTACCTTCAGTTAAAACTGTGACCTGATAAAGCCAAGTGTGGACTCCAGGAGGAGATGATCCAACAGCATTTCTTGGTTGGACAGTATTTATTCAGATGAATAAGGTTTGCAAGATCAGACCAAAATGAAGCATGAATAGCTGTTAGAAATGTGGGAACTACTAAATTATATTTTATTAATAGCTTACTTATATTAATATCCCAGCATCTCCAACAGCAGCAAGAACCACTTCTTTGGAGATTATCCATTGCTCAGTTTTTTTGTGTTTACCTGCTTGCAGTCTAGGATTACCTTAACCCAATAATTCATAGATGGTTTATATACGGAACCATACCTATTTATACCTATTCCCTCCTATGTACCCCATTGCAGTGTGCACGGTCTTATAGTTCCTATCCTTCTCTATTTTGTTTCTGAAACTTATGTACTAAATGGGATCCCCAAAATTTTCTGTGATAAGAATTTCTGAAAGAGGGTTTTCTTCTCTCTCTTTTCTATTTTTTATTTCTATTTTTGTGAAAATGAAATTCTAAATGATTTTTCTAAGTTAAATTGCAACAGGTTTTTGTGTTTTTGTATTTCCTCATCTAAAAAAAAAAAATCTTGATTTAGAATAAGTGAAAAATTCTAATACCGAAGAGAAAGGCATACGAAAACCAATGTCAGCTGAAAGGAAACGATGTTCTTCCTCTCATACTGACTAAGTTAAAAAAATCTGGCTTTAATAAAACATTTCAAAATTTAATTTGAAAAATGAAAAACGCTACCACTGCTGTTTTTTTCAAGTGAAAACAAGGCTGAAGATTTTAAGACACAGAATAGAAAGAGCTCTTTTTTAAGAAAACAATTAAGTGTTTTTTACTAATATATTTATTTCAAAGATACGTGGTTACAGTATGCTTCAAAACTTACTTGTGAATTGCAATCGAATCCATGTTCTTTCACTTGTTGCTTTTCATTTTGAGCGTATTTTTTGTTCTAAAAGAGTATGGATAAGAACATACATTTGGACTTTTATGCACTCTATATTTTGTGTATCTCTAGCATATGTTTTCCTTTGTCCATTGTAAAATAAATGATCCTGTTTATTCTTTTTTTTAACTTGAATCTCCTGTAGAAATTCCCTTCCACGCTATTAATTCTTTGAATAATTTTCATTGCAGCATTTTGAACCTTTCAAATGTCTTGCACGTCTTGTTAAATAGGATCACAAATGACTTCAGAAGTGTAGATGAGGGGACATCTTCACTTTTTCCTCAATGCAATACCTTACTTTATGTTTCATCCTATTTTCATTAGCATCTTATTTATATATTTGCTTCCCTTTGTGTAACGAGCTGCCCCAAATTGCACCTTTATGCTGAAGGTACAGGAGAGTTAGGAGATTAGGCTGGACCAACTGTAACCAAATAATTTTTTTTGACGGGGTGTCAACAACGGCTGACCGGGGGGAGCGGAGAGCAGGGCGGGCTGGGGTGATGCTTCCTCCATTCTCCCTTCCAGCAGTCCGGCTCGGGTTGCAGCTAAGCCATCATTTTTATAGCTGCTAATGGCCTATCCTCTACTAATCTGGATAATCCCTTTTTGACCACTTTTATACCCTTGCCTTCCCCAAAACTCTGTGGTGATCTGTTATGCAGCTTGGCCTGTTCTGCGTCGTTGTTTGCCTTGACCTTGTTGCCTGATGGTTTAATGGGGAGTTCTGCCATTGGGAGAATTGTGATACTGTCCCCTATTTATCCTTGTTGCACCATTTGAGATTTTTTATTTGCTGTCCTTTTCCCTTTAGCATTTCCTCAAGGAGCTGGAAGGCTTGTAAAGTCCTAGGAACTGAAAGTTTGAAGTAAATCTCTAGTGAGGCAGGAAAAAAAAAAGAAAATAAAATTCTGATTTACTGAATGTGTTATGGTAGATGTGATTAAATTTTTCAGAGTAAAAACTAATTGGACTTAATTGTGAGGCCAGTTCTTCTAGTAGAAACATATGTAGAGTTTATATATTTGGCTGATACACTATGTGGAGGCTATGCTGGCCAATGGAAAGATACAAAGGAATTTGGCAGTGTAGATAATACAATTCATTGAATGAAATGTTTTGAATAAATCAGTCTGCATTGGGATTCATGTCTAAGCATAGAGATTTAGGTTAATCTTTTGGGGAAACTTCTGATATTGAAGATCCTGCTACAAGGTGGAAAAGAAAGGATAAAAAGCTCTTAAGAAATAATTTTCAATTTACTTGCATCTTATGACAGGCTTCTTGCTTAGTTGTGCTTTCTATGAAAGTGTTAGCTGCTCTGCAAATGAGCGGTGATTATTCCAAAAGTCAGGTGATGATTTTGAATCACAGAAGGTCACATTTTCTTGGCAATTGAGTATTGTCTGCATAGGTACAGGCTTGCTGTTGCCTGTGACACCAGAGAAGCACCCCACTATATTATATTTCTGTGGTCTTTTTTGCATTGATCTTGGTGCTGTTTGACTTGTTAAGTATGCTGAGATGTATTCAGCAGATACACTTGAATGCAGTCTTATTGAGAAATTTTACATTGAGAGATATACATTTATTCATACAAAATGTCTAACAACTGGCATCTTATGAGCTCTCTTCCGTCTCTCTCATGCCTGTCCTGTGGTGCATTGTAATTTTGAACAAAGTACTAAATTCTCTCCCTAGCCTAAATTTTTCAGCATTTTCCAAACAGTAATTGCCAACTCTCTGAGTAGAAACTTTCTGCTAAATGAATGGCATTACACATTAAAAAATAGTCTAAGATGAGGTTATCTTCGGATTTATCATGAAGTTGCCATGAATTCTTTTCAGTCTCAAAAATATTATCCAGAATGAAAGGAAGTTAAAAATCCTAAAGTAAGAAATGGAAAATAGGGCCTGTCTACATTACGATGGGCTCTGTAGACTCCCTATGGAAACCTGCAAAGCTAATGCAGCATGTGCCAGTTTAATTGCCCTCCTGGAGCCTGTTCCTCAAAGTGAAGGAGAGACGTGCACGTCTCGTAAATGATAGGAACAAAGACAAGGAAAGATTTAGCTCGTTGCTGATCCAGGTGAGAATGTCGTATCAGCAGCACCAGTGCCGAGGCTGGAAAAAAAAGGGGTAGGTGAGCCGGCTGGTCCGTGGAGAAGTGAGTGAACTCGCCTCCCTGCTCCTCCAGGCTGGGCACCAGGAAGCTGTTAAAGTTCATATTGCTTTGGTTAGATGTGGCCAAGCTCTCCTCAGCATTTCCTCCGGAACTGTATGACTGGATCAAGGATCAGATGAAATGCAGTCAAGGGCAGAGATTGAGGAACAAGGGGCTGTGCGACAAAAAAATGCAAGGAAATGCACCTCTTATGCCAGCAGTCTGCTTCATGACTACACGAGATCTGTGATGGATGAATATGGCCAATTTTTCCAGGTTGAAACCTGGAGGATGTTGGGGGCCCAGAGCAGGGCAATATCAGTGGAAATTGAAGGGAATCTGGCTGCGTTACCTCTGGGGGGTTGCAGCGGGCTGCGCACAAGGTTGCGACTGATCCTGGGCATCCAGCAGGGATCAGGGACAGCCACCACGGCTTCTTGGCAATGCCTTGGTCGATCTCCCCATCCCAGGTGAGGTGGCTGCCCTGGGCACACTTGCAGCTCCTGGGCAGCCTGACACCAGGAATTTATAACCCTGTCGAGGACAGGGAGGAGGGAGGAAGGTACAGGTGGATGGCATGTCTCAGGGGTAGTCTTAGGGCACTTACAAAGTGGATACAGACTCCCCTGCATTTGAGTAACAGCTCCTCAAACTCCGTGATCATTCTGTTAGTGCTCAGGTGATTTATCAGCTAGGCATTGGTCTTTTAGTGCAGCTTTTCCTCTCCAGTAGGAAAATGATTACCTATCTGGCTATTGGAAACATTAAAAACTTTCATACTAATGAATCTCTCTGCCTGTTGCCTTCATTATTGTGTGAACCACAACAATTTTGAAGATACAAGTATTTTCCATCAAGACTATGAATAACACCACTTGGCAAACAATCCCTCTAACAAAGAATAAGCCTCCAACTTTTTTTTAGTGACTTTACATACAATGTGCCTTAATTACTGGCAAGTATGTCAGGAGCCTATTCCCACATGTGTCAACACTTCCTTAATACACTATAATTCATTATGTTAGCATGGCAAAAACAAGGTACTCTACATCTTTACACACATCCTTCTCCAAGTTCTGGTCCTGAACTGAGTATTAAATGAACAGAAAGTCTTCATCTAGCGAACAAAGAACAGACCACAGCATCGAAACAGTAAGGTCCCCCGAGTCAATCAAAGTCATACATCATAGAGCACTTTATCATATTCTTCACAACACTGTCTAAATCCAAGAAGCACTGCTTTATTGTCAAAAGGACATTCACTTAATAACAGCAGTAAATCCAGAAAGGCAGGCTAATTTTAGACAGAAAACTTGGCTAAGAGAGAACCCTATCATTTCCCACTCCTGACATTTTTATTCATTGAGTTCATTTTCATGCTAGTTGTGTGATTAAATGCAGATAGGGATTTATTTCCCTTTAATAAAAAAATACATGATTCTGAAAAAAGCCAAAATTGCAAGTAAGGGACCTGATCCTTTTCGCACAGAAATAAACAATAGTTTTGTTGTTGGCTTCAGTGATGGCAGGAATCAAATTCATGAATCTTTGTTGGAAGAAAAGGTTAAAATTTCATTTGAAATCTCTTTTTCGACCATACATTAACTCTCTGGCAGTTCTGGTGGTAACCAAGAATCAGCATGATTTCTTTTCTAATCTGCCTGCATGCGTGTTTAAATGTATGTGGTGGTACAGGGAGCCATTTCGAAAAGAAGCAACTGGAAATAAATCTGTCCACAGTGTGCTGAAGTGAAATGTTTTATTTGCACTCGTAAACCAAAGTGCTTGCTGTATTTTTGCATTGCAGTTTTATTGTCAACAATGATACAATCTTCCTTCCTTATACATAGATCCTTATACAAAGCCAAGGATCCTAGATGAAGAAAAGAGGTATCATATATTAAAAGTAAATGTGAGAAATGCCATTTGCCAAGCATTTTGAAGAACTCTTGTGAGCAATACATATCCCAGAGAGAGTGTATATCTTCTGTATTAGTCATTCAATCAAAAATAACTGGGTTTCAGCTGTATTTAAAGAAAGATCCAATTCTTTTCTTGGGTCACAATTTCTTAAAAACCACTAAGGACCAACTTTTGATCTTCCTTATGCCTCTGTAAACCTGAAGGGCTCTACTGAATCAGCTGAGCTCTTCTGGAATAACAAGCTTAGACAAAAAAAAAAAAAAAAAAAAAAAAAAAAAAAAAAAAAGGTGGTGCTCAGAGAATTGGTTATTTTAAAAATGGATTGTATCCTTCCACTGGCAAAATTTATAAATTTCTTTTTGTCTTAAGAACACAGTGTTTTCTTCAATGGAGCTCCCTTACCCAGTTCTAGTGGTACAAAGGAAACTGTGCTTCTGTCATCATAGCTGTCCCAATTGGATAGGCTCTGTGGCACAAGAGCAGGACAAGGACTCCCCTGCCTACCTCTTCCTCTGCTCAATAGATGCTTCCTGCAGGTTTTCCTTTGCTGTATAGTAACAGGCAGGGTTGGACAAATAGATCCTCACAAGCAATCCAATAAATTTCACCTCTCCTTTTCTATTCACAAAGTTTCTGTGACCTGACTACAATTTTCTTTCATTTGATCGTTATTGAAAATTATTCAGAGTAATTCATCAAATAATTTCTATGAATAATTCTTGGTCTGTAGCTTGTTTGCAGTCAGCTGGTCATGAGTATATTGATACTTGAAATTTAATCTGTTTTGGCTGGATGCAAAGAATGTTCCCTAAATGAGGACACTTAACATTCAGAATCTTTTTTACAGTGCAATTTCTCTCCATTACAAATTTCAACTTGACTTTGCACAAGTATTCTGCAATGTTAAGTGATTTTTTGGTGAACATTCCTTCCTGCAAAAGTAACCGTTAAAGTACTCACAAAAAGAAGATCTGCATACACAGGTTCGACCAAATTTCTGTCCACACCTGAATGTACATTTTCAAGACTTCTTGCAGAAGTAGCAGGTTATGTTGCAGCTTTGATATCATTCTGCTCCTAGTTAATTTTACCATAGTTACACAATCATTGTAACTAGGAGAATGATAAACTGATTCTGAGTGTAAATATGTAAAAGTAAAGCTGGTTTCTGTACATTCCTCTCCAGCCTCATTACAGTATGTGTAAAAATGATGTGTTATCATTGCTTCATGTGTAAAACACATTATGAAAGCACTAACTGATCTGATTCACAGTAAGGCACACACATAATATAATGTGGTTTGGATCCAAATATGTTTATTTTATCTGCCAGAAATTAAAATGACAGTAGAGCTTGTTTTTTAAAGCAATAGTTTAGTTAAACAAGAACATCCAAAGCCTGTTTGACTGTGTCCAAACCAGTCCATATGAGGTTTTCCTTTTTCCAGACGTGTCACTTCTCGTGAACAGAGCAATGTGAAAGGATCCTTCAGGGTAAAGATGGTCTTGGAAAGGCTTTGTTTATCCCTCCCCTAAAATACCTTTCTGGAAAAAGTTTTCTCAGCTAGGATGGTTAGGTGTTTTTTGTACTGTTGAATAGGATTGCCAGGAGGAGTCTGTTCCTCAAGGTACTGACTGCAGCCAAGTTCAGGTCTGTTTTGGACATGGTAAAGCTACACTGCTTAGCTTTCAAAACATAAAATAACCTACTTATCTGAAATCTCAAAGCCATTTTATTCTTCCTTATATGCGTTAGACAGCAAAGAAAGAAGACATTTACCCCTCACCCCTCCTCATCAGGCCTAATATAGAAAAATATGGGCCAAAAATATTTTTCTCAGTGGAAATCTTTCTTTTACACTGTGTGTGCTGATAAGTGTTATCTAGTAACCCTGTATGGGTTTTCACTAGCAATTGGAAATAGCACACAGTAGAAATCTCTATGAGAGACTAGATGGTTACAGTCCTTCCCCCCGACGAAGATTGTCTGGTCTGATGAGTACAAGCTATCTCATTTCTACTAGAGGGCATTGAACCCTGTTTCTCATATCCTCAGTTAATATTCTTGCCATTGAGCTCTTGCTCTTGGTATGGTTGTCACAGTGGCTTCCTCCAGCCACGTTTGTTGGTGACATGGATCTGTCACAGGCTTGGAGAAGCAGATGCTTCAGGAAAAGCCAGCTTTAAACTGCCCTTCGAGCTTAGATCCAAAAGCTCTATGAAAAATGGGATTTCATAGGTGTGAATTTTGGAGTGAGCACCTAAAGCAGCTGTAAACCAGTGCATTTCCCCCTTTCCTCTCCCCAGTGCTTTCATGGCTCTAGCCCCAGTGATTTTTCTCTGTGCATGAAGACAAGTCCACTAAAGGCATGGCCAGAAGATCACGGCTTCTTTTGCTACACTAAGTCTTCCTTCAAGTGATTTTTTCCCTGAACTTTGCTTTTCTAGCCCTCATGCTGTATGGTAGGTAACCCATATCCCATGAGGCAGGACCCTTCCTCTACTCTGCCTGCCATGCATAAGGCAGGCCAGGAGAAAAAAGATAGTTCTGCTCCATGTGTCACCAAATACTTAGTAACAGATAAACTGCTGTAATCTTGGCTTACATTATGGAGGCTTTGCTTTTTCTATAAATTATACAATGGCATAGCAAATAAAGTGAAATAATAATTGTCAAAAGAAGTGTGCGTTATCATTAATTTTCCCTACTGTTTATTGTTGTTCTTCATTTGCTTTAATATGGTAAATTCAGTAATTTGAAATGAGTCTCTAGCTGCTAGTGGGAATTTTGTGAGGACTTATTGTTCAGTTTGTTAGGACTTGGTCATAAATAGAGAGAAAACCCCTATCCACCAAACATCAATGTAGGTGTTTCAGAAATATCACACAGCCTTACCACAGTGTAAGAAAGTAACTTGTGCTGAAAGGAAAATAAATATACATTTTCTATGTGTGCAAAGCATATAGCAACCTACCATGAACAGCTGAAAACAGCATCCCAAAGTCTACACAACAGACCATAAGTAACACATTACATTCCCTCTGTTCTTCTCTTTTGCCTCTGCTATTCCGAAAACACTTCTTTCACTTCTGCTCTTGTCTCCAAGCCTCAAAGCCTTTGCCTTTCCTCGAGCCCTGAGCACTCACTCTTTCACTTCTTCTTTTGATTCAGCTTTTGCAAAATGCTGAGGTTATCCCTTTCCCTCCTCTCTCAACAGCCCCAAGCTGACAATTTTGTTGTTCATTGTCATGCACTTGGTTGACTTTTGGGGTTTCAGGTGATGTGGTAGGACTAACAGGTCAGTTTTCAGCAAGACAAAGGTGGAGATAGGGAGGGTCTTGCAGGTTTGGAATATGATGGAGTCTCTTCAGCATATCCTCTTCATCATCCGAAAGGGCAATGAGATGAAAAAGGGACTTAGAATTAAGTACAGATGAACTTAGAGAGGCATAAAGGTGCTTCACAGGGGCAGTTTGTGACAGACCTGAGGCAGTCTGACATTCCCAGATGTCCAAATGATTGCCCTTACATGCCACCTCCTTTCCCGGCACAGCATGATGCACCATCCAGAGCATCAACAGTTCTTCACAAAACTTCAGAGGACCTGATAGTAAGGGATGGCCATGGTTTCTGCTAGGCAGAGTCCTTTTCCATTTCCAAATTTTGCTTATGAGATCATTTTGCCATGACGATAGCAATAGTTGTCTGTTCATCCTCTGCATATGTGAAGCTGGACAGATGTCTCCAGTGCCCTAGGGAGATGGGGACAGGAGCAGTGGAGACTATAGGTGCCGGGTGAGGCTTTGGGTACTGGCTGCCTCCACATCTGGTAGGGCAGTACTCATCAAGTAACATCTCCTCTGAGAAAGGGCAGCATGGGTCTGGAAATGGAAATGTCTCGTGAGCAGGGTCAGCCTGCTTTGTACTATGTCGACTGTGCTGGCAAAGCAAGATACAAATTGTGACTGACTGGGACAGCCTTGGTTACTACAAAGGCAGGCCATTGTGCAGCTGTGATTAAAGACCAAAGAAAATGTTTATATATACACATATATACTCACTCTCTCTCTCTCACACACACACACACACATACATACACACATGTATAAAAGCTACTCTGTAAAATATAACAAATCCAACATGCAGAATGTGGCCCGTGTCCACTAGACCCATATTAGATCTACTGTGTGCCTATATCAAAGTTACTTCAGTCCACTTTCAGTTTCTGGCTAGTCTAGTGACTCTGAAAACTCTTCCTTGCCATATGAGACTTCCACAGTCATTTTTCTTTTCAAAGTCACCACAAAACTTTGACATATGACAAACATCTCAAGACTACACCTTCCGCTCTGCACAGTCTCTGCTTTTCCATGAACTTGAGATTTGTTCATCAGTGAGAACCGGAGGGGGTTTCTTTTCCCTACCACTACTTTGTTGCGTGGCAATGGACAGCTAATGATACTGTGAGCAATATCTCTGGTTAAGCAAAATTTCTTTCCTCTTGCCATATGCTGAGGCTGGGAAGCTGCAGATCCACCAGGCGTGCCAGCACCTTCTGTTTAAAATCTATTTTTCCTTGGGTTTGGGCCAATAGTTCAAAGCCAATTGCCGTTGCTGGGTCCAGACTGCTAGGCTTTCTGGGGCAGTGTCTAATACCTTTCCTTGACAGCAGGCTGTACTGGAGTGCAGTCCCACACCTTGGCTTCAAATTAGACACATTCAGTACGTCCTACAAAATGGAGGTTAAAATACAGAATGGAATTCACGGTTTGATACAACTGTATCCCACTGTTTCATGGCATAAATGGTATTCCTCTAGCTGCCTGGAATGCTGCATTCACTTCTGGTCTCCTTGCTCCTGGAAAGGATATAGTAAAACTAGATAGAGAGATGGACAATAAAAAATGATTGGAGACATGGAATGACTTCCATATGAAGAGAGACTGAAAAGGTGGGATCATTTAGAGAGGAAATGAAAAAGAGAAGGATATAGTAGAGCTATCCAAGCTAGTTAATAGCATTGGGAAGATAAATCAGATACTCTTCTCTACCCTTTCTCCTTATAAAAAAACAGAGGAACATTCAGTGAAAATAAGAGCAAATTAAAATGGATAAAATCAATTGCACAAAATGTAATTAACTTATGAAAGTCATCATCACGGGATATCACTGAGGTCAGGAAGATGGAAGGCATGAAGGGGAGCAGAAATTTTTAGTGAATGGAAATACCTTTGGGGATTTTAACTATGAATAAATAAATAAAAAGCCATAAGCTGTTCTATACCTGGTGGGGCCCATGTAGAAACACTGAACCTGGCTTTGATGTGTCTGGATAGTTTGATGTCCTTGATAACTCACTGTGAACCAACCAACATGAAAGGAAGGTGTCTCAGGAGGATCTTCTCAGCAGAAGATGTGCTGGTGCCTTCCTCACCAAGACAGAACTTTGAGAAGTGCTGACAGTTGTTAGGCCCTTTCAAAACCACTGACAATGGCCTGACTTCAGTGGGTTGTTGAGTTTGGCACAGTGGAAGGAGTAAGTAATGTAGAAGCAGGAGCAGGACCTAACTGCATGCCAGCTCATTGTTGTTGAGACTCTGTCTGCTGTCTTGATCCCAAGGTCTGTTGGTCTGTAGATGTCCCTCCCACAGATGCATACATATAGGGTCCTTAGGGCACAATCCAAAGAAGGACGTGGATGCCTAATGTATGATTTAGACTGACACCAGGTGCCAAAATCTGAGCTCAAAAGCTCTTAGGTTTCTACAGCTCTGCAGCTGTGTACACTCAGAAGTACTGCTGGCTTGGCTGAGCTGAACCTAAAACTTTGGAGAACTAGAGTCCAGGAGTCTCTGCCACTGAGGGAAGTGTCCAGAAGCAAAGGCTGTGGAGTCCGGACCATCCTTTCTCTGGCCTCAAGAATCTTCTTCTTCTGGCACAGCTGCTTATCTTTCATAGGAATGGTGGGATCTGCTTCACCTGCCTCCCTTGGAAATAAGCAGCTGATGCTGTCCATGCTTGGGTGCTCAGGACACCTTCATGTAAAGTGGGTGATATGGAGTCTGAGTGCCCTCAAGATGAGGGTTATTCTGGGAAATTATGAGATAACTGCTGAGCTATTGTGCATTAGACTCTCGAGGTCACCACAGTTAATGAAAGCATCTCTTGCTTTCATGACTGTTAAGGAGCTTTAGGTGTGCTCTGAATATGTTTATTGGATCTAGCCCTAGGGAACTGAGGCATGATCTATGAATTCCACAGCCTTTGGCAGAGATGGAGAAAAAGCATCTGGCTCAGCCGGTATCATGGTTCCATTGGGCATGCTTTGTAGCAGAAATATTGATGCCAAACTGAGCTTTCCTGTCCAAACTAAAGCACTTACAGACTCTCAGACATCTAAAGGATTAAGCAAATCCTTAGTGGATCACATATTTGGACATGGGTGACTAAATTCTGCCTAAGCTGCTTGAGAAGTTGGTTTGAACACATTGTGATTTTTCCAGTTCCCTTCAACTAACCCTTTGGTGTTATACAGGTGATAATTACCTTTCTCTCTCTTGCTTTGTCTGGCTGTCTCAAAGGGACCACTCTCCTTGCTAGCATGCCTCTTTGTTCCAGTGATAGAAATCATCTTCTCTCTCAGATCACCTCACTGATTAAGATAACCAAATTCAGAGCAATTCTTCTCAGCTATATTTAACTTTGAAGTTTGCTGCCTCTCTTTCAGAACTAAAGAAGGGCCCCTATACCTTGTCTGTTTTTTCCACCAGCTTTAACCTTTTTACCTCCTTGGAACATTATGGCTGCAAGAGCATTGCACATGTGAGAAAGATGCATCTAATGTCACGTGAGTGCTCTCAACAGCTCAAAGAAAACCCAGCACCTGGCCTAACTGTGTCCTTGTTGCAGCCAGAAGATAAATACTTCAACCCTGAGAGAAAAGAAGAATTAGTTTTCTATCATCAACACAAAACTGAAGATCTGTGTAGGTAGAGACAGTTATTACAGTCCTGCTGCTTAGCCACCATACTCCCCACAGAAAAGCTGTGCAGCTGTTCTGCTATTTTTCACAGGAGACTAACTCCATTTCTAGCCTATTATATAGCGAGGAGCTCCTCTAGGAGTTTTGCCAGCTAGAGCAAGATTTGGGAGGGCCAAGGCCAGTACTTCATCAGAAGCACAGGAGAGGCAAAGATTACCTGTTGCAAAGAAATATGAAGAGTAGCAAAATATTCAGAGTGCGATTCATTCCAGCTAGCTGTTGATGTCAGGAGTACAGACATCCACACCTGTGCTAGCCATCCAGCTCCTCTGAGAACCCATGGAGATCTATTTAAGACATTGTGTGTTACAACAAGATGAAGCATGTCCAAAAGTGTCTGTTTCTCCCCACTGATGCCAAATGGGCCTTGTGGCAAATAGCTTGGACATAGACCTCTACGTCCAATCAATCTCATCCTCAGTATGTGCTTGCTAAAGCTTAGTGGGTGGATGTTTGCCTCTTTGCTGAGGCTGGGTGAACCCATAGAGTGTGCTCTGACTCACACGGCTCTGCAGCCTTGTAATGTGCCATTGCTCTGGAAAGAGACAGCTACTGTCTCCAGTTCATCTTCTCTTTCTCCTTGCTACTTGTGCCACGAGGGTGGTGGCACATCTGCAACTCTCTGGTCACATCTGGTTGAGGGCAGATAGATGCAGTAAGAGATATCCGTATAAGACATCTCCAGAGGGTCTGCTATGAGGACAAGACTCTGCCACAGGATTTGAAGTAAGGATGGCTAGCAAGAGATGCGTCCATCTTTCTCTCTTTCTTTTCACCCACATGGCATGTAGCTGTTTATAGAACAAGATCCGGTCCTCTAGGATATGCATATGCTTGCATGTGTTGGATGAACACATATAGATGTGTGTCTGTATGTGGTTTACTAAGAATTAAAAATGCTTCTTTTTGACTCAGACAGTGCTTCCAGTGCTTGCCTTTTCAGTTGGGGGGGACTGTGTTTTTAATCTCGCTAATACAAAGAAAACAATGGACCTCTTTCTCTGCTAGCTGTAAAGGGTCATAAGTAAAATGAGTTTTGGCAGACTCATTCCAACTAGACATGCAACCACATGCAAAAATGACTCTAAATTTAGCATGTCAGTTGTCAGGGTTAACCCTTCCCTTCCTCAAAGAAAAAGAGCCTATTTGCTATCTTCACGTAGTCTGTGTTTGTAAACAGATCTCACTTCTCTAAAACTGCAGGACTTTAGAACTGCCTTTTTTTGTGTAAGGCTTTATTTCTCTTCAGAGCGATGATAAATGCAAGTTTATTCCTGCTTCTGGGGACAGGACACAGTACTTTTATGCAAGAATAGGTACACTTAAAATCAAAGAAAGTATTTTAATCTCACATTTTGGATTAGTGTGGCATGGTCCTGATTTTGCCTTTGTACGGACTTTAAAAACAGTTGGAATCAGCTCTGTGTAATTCTGTAAGTCTCGGTCACCAGCATGAAAGTAGTTTAATGGAATAAGGTTACTGCTGTGAGAAATCAACTGAATTGAAGTCAGTCCAGAAGTCTTTGAGAAATATTATATTGCACCTGAGACTTTATGCACACAGACATTGGTGTAATACCTGTTATAGCAGGAGAAACAGGAACTGACCTTCAGCTGCAGCTATTTCCAGCAGGAAAAGAAACATTGAAAATGTCCTCATCCATTTTCCAGTGTGTGAGGCTTCTGACGTTAGAAAGTGTTGTTTTATATGGTTATCAAAGATAAACAAGCAAGGGCTTCAGTGGAGGATGACACAAACACATAAATCCTTGCTTTAAGCTGAGTTGAATGTCTGTAGAGCAATGCCAGTAACTACGCTAGGCAAGGCAAATAAGTGACATATATGAGTGAAAGTGGAAGCTTATCCACTTTGAAATGTATTTCTTGGAAAAGTTGATCTGATCTGGTCTCATTCTGTCTGTGTTTCTCCCTTTTATTCGCTTTTCCCTCTTCAAACCAAGAGAATACCATTCCCAGAAATCCCAGAGGATGTTCTTAATTGAAAGCAATGATCATGAGTCATTCTTGTATATTAAGTGAAATACTCTTGCATGCCTCCCAAAGGACAATGTGATTAAACCCACTAGAGAAGGGCCCAGGAACTCCTGCTGTCCCTGTAAACCTTGAAATTAAAAATCAAGAAGACAGGGTAATGCTGCACTGTTTTGTTTCAAAATACATCTCTCTCTGAAAACTTCTAGTGCCTGCACACGGAGACAGAAAATGGATTACTTTTCTGACAGTTTAAGATTCAGATTTTGTCAAATGAGACTGTTTGTTCTTCTGCTCAAATTGTATCCTGCACTGTCCTGTTGTCTGGGATATAATGGAATATAATGTTAGCCTCGGACAGTGGTTCTTGAGCCAGTGCCAGCCTCACTAATGAGCATGTGGTTTCAATAATAATATGGCTACTTGTAAGATGGCTGGCAACAAGCCAAGCACTTAATATGGAGGGGGCAACAGACGTAAAAAAGTACCATCCCCTGACATGACTGCATTTCCAAAAAATCTCCGGCAAAAAAGTTAAGACTCAGCAAATCAGGATAATGAAGAATCTCCCATATCAGAAAAGGACGAAGCTCTGACAAATGAATAGGAGCCCTATGGACTTTGTGCACATATGGTAAAAAATAAGAAATATAAGAACAAGGGTGATAAAGGCATTGATAATTCTTCTTTGTGGAAAAACTCAGATTGCCAAAGGATTTTTCTTCTTCTTCTTCTTCTTCTTCTTCTTCTTCTTCTTCTTCTTCTTCTTCTTCTTCTTCTTTTCCTTTTCCTTTTCCTTTTCCTTTCTTTTTTTTTCTTTTTCTTTCCTTAAGGCTTTTGACATTCCAGGCTTGGACCTGAAAGTCCGAGTGCATCAAGACAGTGAAATGAATTACAGTTTAATAATATTCCCACCACACAGACAAAATAGATTCAATTACATAATGGTAGCATTAAAAGTTATTAAGAAGGGGATTCGGAGTCTTGAGGCCAGACTTTCAGAAAATCATGATAAGCTGCTTAAAACAGCTGAAATAGCACATTTATAGGTTTTCCAGCCATAGTTTTGCTGAGGGGAGAGAGCAAGGGGAAGGAGTCATTATGTTTGCTCAGAGACTCTTGTGTGCTAATCTGTTATCGAGGATTTAGTGTACAGAAAAGAAATGCAAGAAAGTTTCTAATTTGATTCTTGTGTCTTAACCTGTTTGGTTTGGGGATGCTTTCCCATGTGGCTGCCCTGACAGGAACGTGCCCATCGGAGGGGTGCAGGTGGACGGGTCCAGCACCTTGTGAGGCCGTGCTGGGTGACAACAAAGCCAGCGAGAAGCCAGCAGTGTCCGTAGGGCTGGCTCCGTGCGCTGGCACAGCCAACAGCCCTCCACACGGGTGGAAGCTGCCCAAACTGCTCCGCGTCCGGCACCCGTGGGCTCCCGGGGTGACGGAGTCATGCTGAACTGCTAAACTCTGCCAGGCACATCAGTCCGGGCTTGCTCTCCAGGCTTCTGGTTGGAGGAGGTTTGACTGCAGTGTGGAGCACACTTTGCAGCTCTCCCAGAACGGGGCAGTCACAGGCAACACATCATTTTTTTCCCATGAAACCAGAAAAAAAAGACTTTTCTATTCTTGATATTTAGAACTACACTTACAGGCAACATTTCCTGAACCTTCAACTATGTTTCTTTTTCTTTTTCTATCTTTTTCTTTTCTTTCCTTTCTTCTTCTACTTCTGTTTTGGCTTCAGCTTCTGCTTCTACTTCTTACTGGAGAAAAGAAAGCTATGATAAAAAAGGTAGGAAGAAACAAGAAAATTCCCTTATTTTTTTTTTAAATTACTTTTCCATATTTTTTAGTCAAAAAATTGGGGAGAATCTAAAAACAATAGAAAAGCAGAAGAAAGCATTGTAAGGATACAAAAGCGTTCCAAAGGGGAAGGGAAGGGAACTTTTCTGATTTCCAAGACACAAATGAATTGTTATTTTTAGGTAAGTGAAATTCTAGTTCACTTTACAGTGAAAAGATATGAACACTCCTCCTGAGATCTCTGGCTGGTGATATCAACATGATCACTTTCTATAATAGTTTTTTATCTTTAATTATTTCAATCAATTCTGGATAAAGTTTTCCATGATCCAAATGATCCAAACTCCTTGCTCTCTTGATTATGTTCCTCTGAATATTTGCCCAAATTTGGATACTCTAACCAGAACAGTTCTTTCGTATGCTACTTACCAGCAAATGTTTCTTTTTAAAAGTTGGTTAGGCTGAATAATTTGTGCCAGAGTTGGGGGAAAACTCAAGCTGTGTTTGA
The DNA here is from genome assembly GCF_028389875.1 of Rhea pennata. Taxonomy (NCBI): domain Eukaryota; kingdom Metazoa; phylum Chordata; class Aves; order Rheiformes; family Rheidae; genus Rhea; species Rhea pennata. The sequence continues at coordinate 186,999,596 of NC_084663.1, forward strand.
GTGAGCAATACTTTTTTTTGGAGCATTTGCTACAGGGATTCATGGTCTTATGATAAATGCTTTGTGACCAGGTAATTACATATATCAGTTTGTTATAGGCAGGAGAACATTTCACTTCTATGCTTCTCCTAATAAAATATCCACAGGCACCTCAAGTCATCATTGATCATCCCCTCCAAGGGTTGGGAAGGTATTCACACCCTCCAAGAGTGGTTTGGTGGATTATCAGAAAAGAGCTCTGAGGTTTCCGTGTCCTAAACAGTCCTGTCTGTAGTAAGACCTGGGACTGGATTTGCGTTCCCTGGCATTGGTTTTTGAAAAGGTATTTGTGTGAGGCTCCCATGGTAGTTGGAGGGGAGGGGAGAGACAGAGAGTCCTTGAGAATGTGTTTATCTCAATCTCAAGTAGATGTCTAAGGGAGAGGCGATAGATTGCTCTGTGGAAGTGCTGCTTCTTTTGTCTTGTCATCACTGGGGACCTAGACATCTGCCTGAGACAGGCTGCCAAGCTGGTAGGTGGCTAAAATTAAAGGAGATGTACCCTGGCTGTACCATGAGTTGTTGGCAGTGTTGCATCCTTTAGATACTGCCAATACCAAACTGCTCTGTGACTGTGATACAGCTTTACTTTCAATGAATCGATATTGCAGATTTTTGTTTTGGCTGCAGTGCGTTAACTGTATAAACAATCAAGTAAACTGGGCACCACAAAAGCTTGCTGGCTGGTTGCTGCATGCCCTCTAGGCAATAAAAACATGTGCAAAGAACAAAGGACTGCACAAATTGACTGCAGATATGACCACACACGTTAAGATGTAACACGTCACTGAGACAGGAGAAAAAGCCTTTGTAGCAACTAGCGCTGGGCGGAACTGGCTAATCCCATTAAAGAGTACCAAAACCCATTGATAAAGCGCCGGCTTTTGTGCTCTCCCTTACACTGGGGCAAACCTACTGACCTCTGGAAAAAGGAACGGAGAGCAGAACCCGGTGCAGCACGAGTCCCATCCCTGCCTGCAGAGATGACAGCATACGTGGTAAATGACATAAAAGCACTGGTTTCTCCAAGCACCCTGCTGTTCGAGGAACAGAAGGCTAGAGGAAGCATATAAATCTGCTGATGCCAGGATGTTATGGCATGTGAATGTTCAGATTTGGGGGGAAAGGCAATGAAAACTGCATAGACAGTGCTGTTCTGAGGAAACCCACCGCTTGGAGCTTTGATCCTCGGAGCCTGCAAGCTGTCCCAGGCATCTCTGTATTTCAGCACACTCCAAAGTTTGAGTTGCTCTTTGCTTGGGCACTTGGACAAGAAACTGGGGCACATCAGTGGCAGGGTCTTCACTTGCATGATCTGTGCACTGATGGTGTCCTCAGCCAAGACAGGCATCCAAGCTTTTCCAGGAGATACTGTGCTGGTACCTTGTTTGCCTATTCAAGGGAGCTAGTCAGCTCTTTATGTTCCTTTAAGTGGTCACTTCATAAAATAAAAATAAAAAGGAGATTACTATCTTGAATAGTTCCTTTATATTCTTTGGGATTTTATATATAGGTGTGTTCCAATTTCCACACTGTATATTTATACAAAACAAATTATACCCAGTCTCCTCCTCCCACCAAGATGAAGCAGAGTGAAAAAAATATAAATCAAATGAAAACATGTTGTTCTGTGAGTCACAGGACCAGTGATAGCTTGTTCCATACAGATGTGCATCTTCTGACTCCTAACGCCCTGATCCCACTGCAACAACGCCAGCTTCTTCCCGCTTCCCTCCAGCCAAGCGGCACCATATAACTGAACACACATTTGTAGCCTGTGTGCGTGCTCGCCTACCAGCCAGTAAGTTTGTGCTGGTTGGCCAGATGAGCTCTGCCAAATATAACAGCTGAGTTTGGCGTGTCCTTCCCTCACTGGGGTCACAAATTTGGGTCTATCTTCTCTTCCCTCGTTTAGTTTTAGTTGAAATTGGATTCAAAATTTCTTAGTGTGCGTGCACTAAGAGGAAGTGGAGGCTTAAAGACAGGCAGACACACAGACAGTGCAACTGCATGATTCTCATTAACCAAAGATTACACAAGGCTTGGTCTGGTTCAGGGAGCAAACCCCAACCCAGGCTGCAAGAAGTCGTGGTGCGATGAGCAGAGACAGTCCTCATCTGCCAGGGGGGCTCATGGCTTTGGCTTGGGTTCGCACGGAAGGGGGATGTGGCAGATAGGAGAAGAGGTTTGCTTGGTCATGCTTGTGCTGTGGGACTCAGGGATCCTTCTCGGTTTCTAAATTCACGTCAGGGTGAGACCCCGGGCACAGAAACCCAGGGTATGTTGGGGGGAGCCCTCCAAGCCCCACCTGGGCTGGGTGTGCTGGGAGCCAGTGTGCCTCGCAGTGCACCCAGCCTTGCCAAAAGGCCTTCGCAGCGCTGGTGCCAACCTCTCCCATTTTCACGTTCGCAGACCGTGGTGCCTTTGTGAGCTCGTTTGCGTTGAGTGAAAGGTTTAATAAGTTTGTGGCTGTCTGGCTAAAAAAACCCAAACAAACAAACAACAAGATAATTCTTGTATCTGTCCACATTGGCCTGTTGCTGTATGTGAAATGAGTTTAAAATGTATGTAGAGAATGCATCTTTGCTTCTACGATTATATTAGGGGTCCTTTACCACATATAATTACATATATTTAATTTTGCATAAGCTCTTTGCTGTTCACATTTAAGCAGATGTTCTTCTACATCTTAAAATGTATGAGCGGCTTAGAGTTGGCCAGGCCAAGGAAGGAGAGAGAAATTAACCCACAAGTGAATTTTTACAAGGAATATATTTTTAGACCAAGAATTTTAAAATCTGTGTATGTCTGTGAATCTGGTTGTGCGTGTGGCTTTCTTTTTGTCTCCCTGCCCTGCTTTCTCCTTTCCTTCTCCTGCCTGTTTCCTAGATCTCCCCCTCCCCATCCTGCTTCAGAAAATTAGCTTTCATTGAGCTTTTATAGCTGTACTTTTAAGTCAGTCAAGATTATTATCTGGCGCTTAAATTCCTAGTTAACATGTCACGGTGCCATTCAGTGCTGAAAATGATGTAATTTATTGGGTAGCTGGTCAATTGCACAAATAGCTGGAAAAACAAGTTTAGCTTGATATAAATAACAAGACACAACAGTATATACAGTACAACACCTTGCCTCCTGCTGCGAATCTCCTGATTTCTGTTATTCTGGTTTCAGCGAGTCTAGCTGCCTTCTTACATTCACTACTATGAAATAAGATAATTATAGCGCAAGTAAATATTACTCAATCAATCTACCGTAACAACTGTTAAAACAAGCCTTCTTATAAATTTTGCTAACAAAATATGCCTCAACCCAATATACACAGAAGGTAAGTTGCTCTGACCTTGAAATAAATTTCAAGAGCATGATGAACACGCAGTGACGAGAGGCAGAGCTGGGGTTCAGTCCTGTTTCCACTGGTCCCCTGAAATCTTCCCCAGTTCAGTGGCAGAAAGATGATGTATTTTAGGACGGCTTCTCTTTTCACATTTAGCATAAATAGGTATAGCCCTCTGAAATCAGTAGTGTGTGAAATCACAGTTGCCCCTCTTCTCCTCAGCCCAGTGGCTGGACTCAGGCAAATTAACCTTGCTCTTCCCAAGAGAAAGCCAGAGACTGGTTCTTATGCATGCGACCATCTCACACAATATCAGCAATTCAGTGCAGTGAAATAGTAAATTCTCTGAAAAACAGAGCATCCTTTCTCTCTTGCTCTCTCTCCCCCAAACTCTTTAAAAAGAAAATATCAGCACAGATTAGAATAAGTTACTCAGTGGCAAGCTACTCACACCTCTGTGCAGAAAGTACCACATGGGCTCATAATATTGCAGAAGACCACTCAGACCAACAGGGGCAAACTTTTGCACCAACTATAGTAGCAATCTGGTTTTGAAATGCTCCTGGATTTAATCCAAGCAGGATTCTGTAGGACTTCCTAAATGACTTACAGTGAGAAGAGGGTTTCTCTTAGGGTGGGGATAGATGAAAAAAAAAGAGAGAGAAATGCCTGATTGTAAAGATTAATGCATTTTAGAAGAAAATAAAGATGTTCTAAGTCTGTATGTGGAAGAGAGTCTCAGGGGAGAAGCTAATTGTGATGTACACAATTAGCTTGAATAACATTATGTGCTAATTAATGAGAAAGATGATGGATTTGAGAATTCTTGTGTTACTAAATGTAAGCAGAATAAGGTCGATGTTGGCAGCTTTTGAAAATCTCACCGTGCAGCAGTCGGCAGCCAGATCATGCACTGCCTTGACATCTCACAACAAGTATGTGCCAAGTTTCCCATGCAAGAGGCAAAGCACAGCCATCTACTGCCGCACAGAAGCAGGTATCAGCAGGGGTTGTGAGGGGGAAAGGATGGTGTGCGGCCCATCCCCCATTTCTGTTGTACAACTAGTCTTAGAAGGATAGCCATTTCCTCATTGAAACCCCTCAGAAACATTGCCCTAGATATATCCCAATGAACTTTATGGCTGCCTAAACAAGGCACATCAGGTATGGTCGTAGCCACCCGAGGCTTCCTCAAGGCTCAGTGGAGAAAGAGAAATCTCTGAGGGTGAGCTTGGATCCACGATGAGATGAAGGAGCTGGCTAAAGCTGGTGAGCTTCCCTCTGCCCAGGAAAATGGCTGGGGATGGAGGCAGGGTATGGATGACACAGCGCTGCCAAAACTCCATGAAGTCCACCCTTCATTTCAAATGTATTATATGGAGGAAGAGTGGGTATGACTGGAGCGGCAGTAGTGCATGTGCGCCTGCAGTGTACGGAGAAACAGCACGTACTCGCCCTGATATATTCCCTGCTGACCTTTTTTAGGTTGTCTCTGTCTGTACCTGAAGCATGCCTGTTTGGTAGTGCCATGCGTGTGTTGGGAAGCCAGGCTAATATGCTAACATTCGCAGGGGAATGGTAGGAATTTTGCAGAGCAGATTAACAGCCCTTAGGACTGGATCCACTGAAAACGTTGGTGTGACTCACCTGTGTCTCTCTATATTGGTAAATTAAATGTCCCTGAGACCATTTACCAGTGTAGTATGGCCCACATCCTTATCCGTGTCTCTCTCCAAAAAGGGGAACCCTATCCAAATAGTCCATCGCAACAGTCCCTTGCCCAAGTTAACACATGAGTCATGCCTGCAAACTACGGGATAGATATAGCTGGCATGAAAGAAAAGCTATGCCTCATTTTTTTTCATGCCAGAGATCCCTGGAAACTTCTTCAAGGTCCCCAAAATCTGTCCAGGGCCTGGCTCAGCTGAAAAACTTCTCACTTGTGAAGGGCCACTTCTAGCAACTGCGTGATACAGAGAACTAACTGCCAGGCAAGTCCCATTTTCTTTGACACAGAGTGACCGGAAAATGAGCCTTCTCAAATATGGGAAGCAAAAAACATGGAGAACAAATTGAAGAACTTAAATGCGTTTGCCTGCTGTGGAGTGACTTCCCATGGGAACCAGTAGAAGTTGCTTCTGCTGCTAAAATTTAAAAGCTGTACTAGACGAACATTGAGGAACATACAGAAGATATTTGGAAATGGAGTCTGTGACCTGGTGATGTCTTCTGGTAGGAAATCAAACCCACTTTTTCGTTAACTTTTAAGTCTTGTAGGCTGAAAGGGGAGGTCATACTTTCTGTCCCTCCAAGGAGATGTTTCTGGTTTGTGTGTGCCAGCCATGTTCATCCAGCCTATGGAGCTGAATGGAATTCATTGTTTGACATATACCTTTTGTTGCTTTTTGCTGAAAATCTGGCTTTCTCATCAAGTCAGAATTTTTCATAGGAAAATTCTCAAGCCCTCACCCATTTTTTTTCTGTCAAAGGTATGAATTTTTGAAAGAAAAAATTGAATAAAAGCAAAAATAGCATTTGTCTTATACCTCTTTATGAGAGAACAAGCATTGTTCATCCCTAGATTAGTCCCCTTTCTTTGAGGCAGCTGTCCCCAGAGTGGTCAGGAAGTTTCCCAGGCACTGCAAGGGTACAGAGCAGTCTCCTCTGTTGAGTGCAAAGGACAGGTAGTGACTACCTCTCTCTAAGCATACACTTATGGTGCTGTTGACTTAAATAAGCTATGATTTGGGTCAGAGTTTCTTGAGCAGTAATGATGCAGAAAGCAGAAATGTGCAGAGGTGCTGGAGCTGGTCTGCAGTGCTAAAGCCACCAGCACTGGAGGTGATTTCCAGACAAAGTGTCAAGACAATTGTTCTTGCCCATTGCTCAGCATTTCTCTCCCTCAAGTGTACTGACCACAGCCTGCACTGGGCCTCTTCTTGTACCATTATGGCACTAAAATACAGCTTTATTTTTGTATAATCAGAGGAGAGAGGGTGTTTCTATAATGTGATGCCAAAGGGCATGACGACAAGGGATATGCAGATGTTGGAGGATGCAAAGACTACTGGAAGATGATGGAGTAGTATTGTAGGGAGCTAATGTGAGAGTAATCTTGTCCATAATTCCCGCAGGGAGCAGTCTGTGAAGTCAGCTATTCCCAGAATCACACATGGCTTTCATTTTTTGAGAGAAATAGCTGATTCACTCCAAAAGAGAGAAAAATAAGACATACTCAGAAGAGACAATGAAAGGATGGGGACCTGGGAGTGAAGATGGAAACAAGGTCATCTCAGAGTCCCAAGGCATCCTGAGCTGAGTCTAGAAGTGGGAAACTGGTTCTCAGGAGAAGTATGGTTGCGTTTGTGCAGGCAGACCTGCTAAACAGCCTGTGCAGACCAGTGTGCAACAGCAGCTGTGCTGCTCCTGCTGGAAGTGCCAGCTTGTTCAAAGCTAGTTGCCTTATGTCCCACCACATAAATGGCTTTCTTCAAACATATTTCATGCCTGACAGTCAAAGCCAAACGTTCAAAATGGTCTCAACACAACTTTTCAATTGAAATGCCCTCAGCGAACGTGCAGACCAAACTGCATCCAACCAGAAAAGAAACCGGCTCTACTAGTTTCAGAGCATGAACATTCACTGTCTCAACAGAAAGACCTAGATTTGTTACTGCAAAGCTAGGGGCAATCTCACAAAGGCAAGTATAGACCAACTAGGCAGCAGAGAAAAGACAGCAACACACTGTGCAAGGGTGGAGAATAGGAACATGGGATTTGGGGTATGTGGTTTTGGGTGTGCATGTAAATTGTTTGTGTGGGCAATTTGCTGTTTTTACAGTGAAAAATCCTGATCTTCTAAAACTGCCTATATGGAAAGAAAAAGGGAGTGCAATTTTCACTACTCAGATTTATAATCTGCTTTCGAAAGTATGCCCACAGGAAACAAAATTAGAATTTTCTTCTCAGGACAGTGCTAGCTCAGGAGTTTAAAATACATCTTGAGCTAACATTTTTATGAGTCATGCTTCATCACTGAGTAAAGATACATATGATGTGAACATTCTGGATTTAGGAATGAGCTGGTGTTGTTTTGTACCTTATTCCACTGCAAGGAATTTTCTTGTTCTGCCACCAGAGGTTCATTAGGATAAGTTTGTTCCAGGTATAGCTCTAATGGAGGCAATAGAGAGGTGACTGTGGTCCTGTAAATATGCCACTAAGATTGTAGCAGCAAAATATGTGACTATGTTTTCTGGATTTTTGTGGTGCGTTCTCAAGTATCATTACACAAAATAGGCAATTAGTTCACAATCTTATATTCTCAGAAGGAAAAATTAACTCTAATTCATGTGCTGTTTTTTCTCCTCAACGGGAGATATCTCAATGAACTACAGAAGATGTAAAATGAGTTTGGGTTGCAATTACACCAGCAGTGCTAGGAGAATAAAGCAGGGGTTAAATAAGGCCATGTGTTTAGTCAGAGTCTTATAGGGCTATGAATACAAGGAAAGTTGTTCTTTTTTCATGATATCAGGACAATGCACTCATCCTGTGTCGATTTTGCATACCATCCTGTTCACAGCAGAGAAGCAACTTCTATTTCAGTATGAGCTAAAGCAAAACCAAAGGAAGAACAGAGGGGTGAGGGGCGAGATCTGAAGGAGATGATGATAAATCCCACTGCATCTTGTAAAACCCTCCTGCTCTTTCCTCCAGAGCGGCATTATTTTCCCATCATAACCACTTCCTTAATAAACAATTAGGCTTTGTGTTTGGAATCTAAACATATTTTTGGGGGCGAGGGAGAGAGCGACTGGATGGCTCAGGGTTTGGCAGTGGCCCAGTAAGGAGTCTACGGTGGTTTGATTTTAATTCAGGCCATGGTGCCCTCAATTTATTAGCAATTCTGGTGCACGGGGAATTACCATCTCCCCTCCATTCTGTTTTGGCAGGTCGACACTCTATAGACATTAAACAAGATAAAATAGCACATTGCATTTCTTTTCTCGCAAATATGTGACTGTTTTATTTTGGAAAGTGAATTCATGCTGATCCTGTTTATGCACCTTTGTAATGGAAGTTCAGGTATACAGTCCAATGAATGTTGAGTAAATGAATAGAGATAGTCAGCCCTGATATTTGATCAAAAAAATGATAGGGACAGAAAAGTAATGAGGCAGTTTGCTACGCTTGCATATCCAGTGCATTCCTCCAGTGCTAGCTGTGGAGGTGGAGAAGGCTCAATCTGGTATCACGGGAAGGAGGGGTGGACTGACATGTTTTTAAGAAGAAAGAAGCCATAGATCCAGCTTGAACTGCAAAGCAGGTACGCTCTGCCATGACTCGCCTTCTCCACCGTGTAGCACTGCTTTGGCCTTCAGGCTGAGTCCCGGGGTGACAGCAGCCTGATGTGACCTCTTGCTCTCCACACGCCTGCACCTTTCTCTTGCCTGTGGCAGCCTCCAGCCCTGCCCAGCGTCTAGCACTAAACTCCCTAACGCTGCTCAGCTTGTGCAGTCTCAAAATGAACAGCTTGCAAATGGGCCTCGGGCCAAGAATTATTCAACAATTCTAAGAAATAAATCTGCGAAATCCTAAGCAGTCTGTAGAAATTCACTCCTCAAATCACAAGAAAAAAATGAAAAAAGACAATCTGGCAAATGGCTTGCTCTGAATAATTCACTCATCTCCAAGATAAAGCCTGGGCTGCCCTCCTCTGCTCCCTGGCCAGGGACTGTGGGGACACTTAGGCTGCTACTGTCCACACTGGTAATTCTCTGTGGCCTGAAATACTCCTTTCCTTTCCAGTGCCATCAATCTGGCATCTTCCCATTGTATGTAATTATTATTAATTTTTTTTTTTCAAATCCTTGGAAAATGATGAGATGCTTTGCTAACAAACAGTTTTCATGAAAGAAACAGCTGGGTTATTCTATGTGTAGCTCTTTACAAAGACTTTCTGCATGTCTGTCGAGCCTGGGTGTAGCGTGATGAGCTGTTTCTGTTGAGAAACCAGAGTTTACAGAATAAACAGAGTTGAGGTAAACCCTGATTATGGGGAAAGTCTGCGTGTTAGGCTCCCTAGCAGCCTTAACTCACACGACTGGCCTGTATTTTTGGAAACACTTCCAAGCTTTTTCCTTTGTGAATTGGTGCAAATGGCTTGTTGGAGCCAGGCGTGCCTAAATTCTCACCGACTTTTCCTTAATCTCTTTGACTTGTGCAGGGCCTCAGACAGGCATAAGGAGATCAAGGGATTCCCGCGGGAGCGCTCAGCCAGCGGGGTACTGTCCAGGAGAACAGGCTCTTTGCTTCCAAGTTCCCGCCATGCACATAATTGTATACTTTCCTAAATGGGAGAAGAAACAAAGCAATGTGTGTCAATAAGCTAAAGGGAATTATCTCATGTGAAAGGCACAGCAAGCTCTGTGTTCTCATTTGTTTGCTCTTGGATTTTCATTCTTTGTACTAAATTCAGTGCACAAGAAATTGAGTGCAACCCTCTGAGGGCAACATTCAGATGTGTAGTATCCTTGGGGTGAGAGTAGCGCGTTGAGGGTGATTTGATGAAAAATCAGTTGTAAATGGATCTCAAGTAGCTCTTTTTCTTGGACATTGTGCATAACCCAAGTGCAGTCTAACTGCCCTTGGCACTGTCAGCTCTTCTCACGAGGCATTGCTCTGTGGAGTGTAACTAACCTCCGTCTCCTCCTCTGTCTCCTCCGCAGGCTTGACCAAAGCTCACACGTGACTAAAGCTCAGCCTATGCATAGGCATGTAGAGCCCTAAACCTTTCTGTCATACAGCAATTGATTTTATAGTGTTACTTACATCAGTGGAGGCAGTGTGAGGCATGTGCTGATGTGTCTCACCAGCCTAGAAAAGATCTTGCAGTTCAGATGATGACCTAAGAGCCTGATTGCCCTCTCTGTCTTGCAGCTGAAGTTATATAGGTGTCCTTGGTGGGTGTAAAATGCCAGATCTTCATTTAGACAAAATTCCCCAGAATAAAATTTCCCAGCTTTACTTCAGTCTTTCCATTGACCAGATCTCTTCACTCTTCTTTGTGGGACTGTCTACAACAGAGATGGGGGCAGGTCTCTAGGTTATGTGGTATTAATCATTCCCCTTCCCAGTACATCAGGATTTTGCAGTTCTGAAGCCAGGAGGTGAGTGGCTTCCTAGCTAAATACTCCAAGATTTCTGTTTGTTTTATTCTGCTCAGAGGAAGGTTCAAAGATAGAAGGATGATTAAGAATGATGATGTGCTCCCACTCCATTTTTAACCGTCCTTTAGCCAGATCTTCAAAGTGAGTTTTATTTGTTTGCATTTTGAACAGAATTTCTGGAGCTCTGTGTCTACAAGAGGCTGTAGTATTACCTGGGAATTATTAATTGGGAGATGCATACTACCTTCTGCTGCTCAAAAGCAACTAGAACATGTTGTTTGTGAAATGTGAAAGAAAAATGAAAACAATTTCCTATTTGCTCTCTTTGAAGTTAAGGAGGAAAAAACCCTCAGAGTATAGCTGAATTACCACATAAAGCAACTTATTTTTTTTTATTATTAAGTAAAGATCAAAGTAGAGGGAGAAAAGTATTCCAAGGAGTTTACTTTGATGAATTTGGTTAAAAATCAAAACTCAGTTTGATGGGGGAGATACAGACACAAAGCACTATGTGCCACAGATTTGCTGAATATGTTAAAAAAGTGCTGAGCAGTATTAAATTAATGCAAAACTGAAGATTACACAAGGGTAAACACTGCAGCTAATGTTTGACTAGCGCTGAACTGAGGACTGAGTGCCTCCACTTAATTTGCAGACCATGCCCACGGCAACCCCCAAGAGGCTGGGAGTGGAGGAGGCAGACATTTTATAGTGAAGAGCCACATTATTATTTTTAAATTTAGAAAAAAAAAAAAAAGGATTTCTGGCTAAAGTTACTGTTTCTGAACTTTGTGGAGAGAATTGAGAGAGAACAACAAAGGAGGAATAGTGAGTGGCTGAAAGTGAAGCTGAAGGAGAGAGAGAGATTTGTTAAGTTAATGTTCAGTAGGTGTGAACGTCTCTAGCAAATACTAGATCATCGTAAATAGAACTGAGAAATCAGCGTCATTTAAAAGTCCTGCTGCAGATAACAGTTCAGTCAGAAATGGACTTTCATTTTTTCAGACGCTGTTCAGGCATGTGTATGAAAAACAGGCTTTTCATGAATATTCATTTATATAATATCCACTAATCAACCAGTTGTGGTGAGCCAACTGGATGGCATAGGGAACATAGTGAAATACAAAGTGGCTTTCAAATTCATATGAAAACTTGAAAATTATTTCTTCCACTCCACCCAACTCACATCATGACATATTCTCCTTCCCTCGCAAGGTGGGCCATCCCCATAATCCTGCCTGGTCGCCTGAGCCTGCCTTCTGGATCCTACCTTCAAATGAACGATGAGCACGAGTGACTGTTCTTGCTTTGCAATGAAGAGTTTTATACAAGAGCTTCCATTTAAAAGGTACAAGTTTGGTCCCTGACCATCTGCTGAAATCCCTACTTGCATTGGTGGGTTTAGAAGTGAGCACTGCAGAAAGGAAAGAAAGGAGGGCAGGACTGGCCAGGACCATAACTGATTTGAGCTTATTCCTTAGATAACCTTTTTTTGGTCATTGAAGCCCTAAGTGCCTTTTAAGCATGATATGCTATGTCTTCAGTAGCACAGCAGTGGATATCTTTAGATTGGGTTTTCATCATATACTTTAATTTTCTAGGCCGGGGGATGACCATAATTGCTGAACAATTCAATGTAATGGAATGGGCTAATTCAGCGCTTTTTACTGCATTTTTCCACATAATATCTAAAATCTTTTTTTCCACCATAACCCATGTTTATGAAAGCAAGTACTTAACCCGCACATTTCCTGGGCTTGAATCATTTCCTTAATAAGGCATAAAATTTTGCAAAATCACTCCCTTTACATTAACACATCATTATAAGGAGATATCAGTGTTTAGCACGTCACAGGCATACATGAGTCTGTGCAATGTACAGCTACACCACTCAGCTTCAGAGTCCTGTATCACGGCTTTTGAACAATAGTTATATAAATGCAAGAGCTTTCCTTTCTTTCTTTCTTTCTTTTCTTATGTTTTTAATTCAGTGTTTTCTTCTGAGCTAGTTATAGGCTGTTCTCTTGCACAGGATGAAGTATGTCAAACATGCTAGCTTTACTTTTAGTTTTGGCTTGGAGTCTGATAAGTAGAAACAAAGCAGCAAGCAATGCTACAATTTGGAACTGCTATAACCGCAGTTCATAAAATAATATTAAAAGATGACAAAAGCCATAAAAATCTCTGTGTTCCCTTTCATTGCTGTGTTTTGTCAGACAGGAATCTCCTTTTCTAGAGAGACATTGGAAAGGTTGATATATTACCTCAAAAAAAAAAAAAAAAGTATAAAAACCAGAATTTCCCCTGTCAAAGGGCTGTGAACCTATTGTACTCCTGCTGAATGCTTAAACTTTCAGCACCCGGTGAGCTGAGTCTCTGTTCTGCACACAGGTAAAGCAGCTCCTGAGAGCAATTCCTCTGACATTGAAAAAATTGCCTACATCAAGTTAAACATGTGCTCAGGACCTGGCCTTCACAGGGATTTTTTGTTGCTATGTGAACTTTGCTTTGGAAAAAAACTTTTTACCAGAGCAGTAAGGCTGCAACAGCCTTTTGAGTAGATGGGGTCACTGAGCTGAAAGTTCAGCTATATACAGTCTTACAAGTTGTATGCCTCTTTGAGTCCACTAGAATGGGATAGAGATTAAGGATGTCCAGAGCACGCTCCAGGGATGCAAGTTTGAGCCTTCCTCTAGCTTTGTGCGAGAGGCTGCCCTCAGACAACCCGCAGGTAAAAGGCCATCTGGTTATTCAGACAAGAAAACCAACGGCAACCAGGTGCAGTAAGTTCATCTTTGCTCGCCAGTGTGATATCGGCTGTAGAAACTGGTACGCTTGGTGTAAGTGCCCTCTTAAGCGCCCTCCACGCGGCTGGAATGGTACTCCTTTAAATACAAGCAAAGAGCTGAAAAGTCAAAGATGATGCTCTGACATAAGGCTGTAATCTTTGCAAGCTCAAACGTGTGGTATTTATATGTGGGGAATAAGAACAAACCTCCCTGTTTCGTAAAAAGTGCCTCAGATTGTTCACTTGGTCTTTCTCTGTTGCAAGTATTCCCCAGCAGCCCCAGAACAGACTTCTGAGGAATAAAAGCAGCTCTGTTGACTAACATCACTAACTAACATCAGGAAACACAGGCTGTTTCCTAGGAGAAGGTCTCACAACTCTTGAAAAAATACTAGTTTGTCAAATCTTGCTTCCTATTTGATTTGTGATAAAGGTCAGACCACTTCAGACAGTCAGATCTTCCATCTGAGTAGGCAATCCTTTCTCCCATTAAGATAAGCACACCAAGAGTTAAAAAAATAACAGATTTAATGAAGAATGTGATGTTTTGCACCCTGAATGGTAGAGGGTTAATGAAAAGCAAACACATGAGGGCTAGCCACAAACAGAATTAGCACTGGTAGCCTGCTGGTTCAGGTCTTTATAGCGTGTTCAGGATTAGTATGAGTGGCTAGCAGCATATTACTACAGTGAGGCTATTTGTGTGGGACTGAGCTTATTTCTCTTGGAAATGCGAAATCATAATTATTGGGTTTCTTTCAGTTTGAAGCAATCCAGAAATGATACATCTTCTAAGTGTGTGGGAGGAGAATTTCCTTTCTTCCTTTTTTCGTTCTCTCTCTCTCTCTCTTTTTTCACTTTTTGATCCTAATGTGTGACAGGAAATAGTACTGAGAGAATTATTCATATTGAATGATTTAGTTGATATATTTTACCCTGGAAGCTCTACAAGCACGTTGTGATTTCTCTCCAATGCATTTGAAAAATTCCACTAAATTTAAGCCACGTGGTACTATTTCCCTTCCCCAGCTGGATGATAGACTCTGTGATGAGGCCTCTGATTTGAATGCTCAGATAGGTCAGGAATATGGAGCAGGAATATCCAAGTCCCGTGAATTTTTCATAGGTTGTAGGATTTCCAGCAGGTTAGAGCCCATCTCTTTGATTAAAAAAAAAAAAAAAAAAAGAGAGAGAGAGAGAGAGAGGGGGAAAAAAAAGCTCCTTGTCACAGAGTTGGCTAATTTAACCAAATTATCCAAAATTGGCAATAGCTGTATCAAGGACACTTAGCTCCTACAAATAAGCAGCCAGGTAAAGGAGAGAAGCCCTATCAACATATTTGGGAAGAATAGCCTTAGCCTGAAATCCAGCTCCCTTTTAGACACCAGATAAGCCACATGGAAAAGAGGTATCATAAATGCTCCAATCAGGTGAAAATCTCCAAAGGTCAAGCTTTATTCCAGGCCAGAGAATTCAACTGGGACAGTCACTGGAAAACAAGAAACTGCACATGTTGTAAAAGAAAAATAGTTTAAATTGTGATCACTAACAGGCAGCAGATATTTAAGTGTATGTGAATGTGTGGAGGTGAACGTCCAAAAATGAACTTTTGAGCTTTTCACACAGAAGCCTGTTACTTGCTAGCTGCAACTGGTATAGGCTGGTTGTAAATTTTGATAGCACCTGGACTAAACAAGGGTAGTAAGTCTCAAATCCTCCAATTGATAAAGAGACACGGTGCAGACCCACCAATTAGGAGGCTGATCACATGCTGTGCTTCTGCACAGAGGCTATTTAGGTTGGGGAAACTGAGGCCTTGGGATCTCAGAAAGAAGAGGAGACCAAAAAGAGGGGTTACTGTAAAGAAGAAGGAAAAAAATGGAGAAAAGAAGGAAATAAGGAGGTGAAGTTCCTGGCTGCAATAAGGACCCTGGACGCGTGAGGAGAACTTGGAGATCAGGGAGACATGGTAGCACTGCCACTAGTCCAACTCAGTCACAGGACCGTGGCTAGCCCAGGCACGAGTTGAGTGAGGATTGTGGGCTGGGCTTACAGTCCCGTGATGTATGCTATTTCCACATGCTTTCCTTTGCCAGTTGGAGTTTGCAGAGCTCCAGAGGTGTGTGCCATGTGAGTGTGTGGTGGGAAGAAGGAGTAGGGCAAATGGGTGCACGATGGGCTGAAGCATCATTTAGGGATTTGGGTATAGGGACAAACAATTATGTTTGGGAGAGTAGCAATCCAGCGGGGGGACAGTTAGGCTTGTGGCTTGTGAGAGTGGTGCCACCTCTTGTCCCCTCTCTGGGCCAATCGTAAGAGCTGAAGGGAAGTCATTAACCACACAAGGAGGGATGCTGCTCAGCCCACACCAGGGGCAGGGGGCATGCTCCTGTGGCTACCCCTGCAGCATGAATGCGTGCCCGTATTTCCACCAGGGACCCACCACATGACACATGATAATGACAGACCTGTGCTACGTCATGCAGACTAGATGCGTCAGATATACTGGGCCTGCAGAAAACAAGCACATGGCATGTCTGATGAGTCCAGGGCATGAAACCCACCATCGGACTTGGCCACTTTCCTGGCACGGCTGCCACTGCCCAGACAACCTGCAAGGGTGCTGGGGAGGAGCCTATGATCCCCTGAGCTTTCCCCTTTGCCCCATCCACCTCCTTCTACCTCTGTGGTCACACTAACAAGGACATCAGTCCTTAATCTACGCTGGCACCTTCTAGGCAACAGGTGAAACCATAGTGTGCATGTCCTTGCTGTGAGGACCCTTGTTAAGCAAAGCAGGAAAATGACAGAAAAGCACAAAAGGGAGAAGCAACTGTCTCCAAGTTCATCAAATCTCAGCAGCATGACCAGGAGGAAGACTCAATTTTTCCTGACGCTGACCTCTTGGCTCCCCAGATTTTTGGCCAAGTCAGCAACTATCCACACTCAAAGTGTCTGCTGGCCCTCACATACTTTTAGCATCAGTTGTCTAACTGAAAGCACTACTGGTTTAATACAGACCTTACCCAGGGTTCCGTTTCTGGATAATTTTGCTATCACGTTCAACCATGCATGCTTATGATTGGGTAGAAAAATGCTCCAAAAAAGGCTATTCATAATTTGGAGGGAAAAATTTTCAATGAAAAGAGCTGGCAGAGTGATCTGGATAATGAAAACAATTCTCAGTTAAGGCCTGGAAAAGTGGGGAAAATGCTGGTCATCATGGTGAGATTGTCCTCCTGTAAAGGGACAAAAGAATGACAGTGTATAAGGTCATAATGACAGATTTTCCATTTCTTCCTTTCTTCCTTTCTTCTTTCACTTCCCCTTCCCCTTTCCCCTTTCCTTCCCTTCCCTACACTTCCCTTCCCTCTCTCCCTCACTCCCTCTCTCCCTCACTGCTTTCTCCTAGTAGAAACAAGGAAGGTGACAGAGAGGTGGGTTATAGCTCTGATGGTGGGAGGTGAGGAGTGACTTGGAGTCAGGAGTGATCCCAGCTGACATCAAGGTTCACACTTACTGCCTTCTATTTCCCAGTCTGAGAGCTAGGTTCTGCCTGTTGCTCGTGCTGGTGGCGGCAGGTCGAAGTGGTTTGCCTAGCTGTTAATTCTCTTTCCAACCCGCAGGGACCTAGTTAAATTGAGGCTGGTTGCTGGAACCCTAATTCACAGTTTAGGATGACGCTGCTGTCTAGGCCGTTTCCGTGGACCGGGAGCTGGGACTTTGGTGCTCTCAGCAAACCGCAGAAGGCTCCTGACAGTGAGGCGTTCACAGGCGGTGTGACCTTATCCTACTCCCAGTGTGAGTGCCCTCTCTGACAGAGACGTGAAAGCCAAGGGAGAGAGAGAAAGAGAGAGGGTATGGGAGAGGGCAGGAGAGAGAGGGGGAATTAAGAAAAAAAATGTTTAAAATGAAGACTTACAAAGAGTCTTTTACTGAAGAGTCTTGAGCTTGGCATAACACAGAAGGTTACCAGTAAGGCACCAGCAGAAGCACACAGGCAGGTTAATGTCCCTAAAATAAAGCAAGAGCCAGTAATAACAGGGTCTTACAAATAGTAAGCTACAGCTGGTCAGAAAGTCTGCACAGTAACACACCATTAGATTTAGCAATCGCTGTATATACAGAAACATGTCCCCACTTCCCAACAGGCACTGGGAATGTGTAGAAACGGCTTTCTCTCCAAATGATAACCCAGTTTAAGTCCCTCAGGACTTGGGAAAACCTAAATACTTAAAGTCGTTCTTTGTGTCCTTAGCTGCTGGGATCAGATTGAACACGAGGCAGTGAGGGCCAGCCGCAGAGGCAGGGCTGGAAGCCTGGGAAGTCAAGAGCAGTCTTCTCCACGGGTACAGCTTCCTATGCGTGCTACCATGCGTAGGTAGCACACTGGCAGCTTGTATGAGGAAGGGGGAGGAACTCAGCTTGACCATTAAGGTAACATAATAGAGTTTTATCAACATGACAAGGCAATGATTGGGACAAAGATTATCTTTCCTTGACAGATTTTCATAACATTGCAGGCATAAATGATTTTTTCTTTCTTTTTCTTTCTCTCTTTTTTCTGATGACAGTGAAATTCCTGTATATGGCAAAACTAGAGATATTAATACGAAAAGAGACACAGTCTCTTACACATTTCAAACGTAAAAGAAACTAGAACTTACTTTTTACAGTAGTTAACATTGTATTTTTGTTAATAGTCTTTCTTCTATGGATTTTGAATACCCATTCTTCTCCCTGATACGTTCATTTGCCTCCTAATACAATGTGCATATAGACAAATATTTCTTCAAGAAACGTAATTTGAAAATCATCTGCATTTTTAGAGACAATAGCACCTACTTCCTTGCTCCTTTTTGTCATTTTATTAGAGTGAAAGCACACACACACACACACACACACAAAGACCTGAACTTGAAATACCGTGCTTGAAAAAATTCATATTGATGAAGAAGTTTACCAGGCACAGGAATGAAACAGTAATCTCTTTATCTGTATACAAGCATCCATCCAGCAGTGATTATGGAGTCCCTGAGAACTTGAGACTTGTGCTGTGGTCTCTACACCCTGCTCCATGCTTTCCACTGAGTCACGCAAAGGCACTGCCTGTGTTATGGGGGTGCAAAAACCTGGTGCAGGAATTAATAGTAACTTAAATAATTCTACCGAGGATTGGTCAAAAGCAAAGGAAAATGGTAATGCTGGACTGGTCAGGCAGTGGCAAGCTACACCTGAGTAGGAGCAAATCCTTACGTGGTCTGCCCATCAGTAGTCCTTGCAGGATAAAGGCTGTAATTTCTCTGAGAGGCCTAATGACTCAGGAAAATAAAATTAGTCTCTTTTTCTTGGCATAGATACTCTTTGCAGGACCTTTTTTGGACCCAAGGTTGAAGTGCCTTGAGAGGTCATAAACAAACAAATAAACAAACAATCGGCAGCAAGAATGGAGAAGACATCTGGCCATGTACAACCATGTCACTGATATTTTGGGGAGTAAGGGAAGTTTCAGCAGTAGAAGGAATTTACAATTTACACAGTTAAAATGAAAGGGACCAAAAAGACTATGAGGAAGTCGTTTATGTTCTGTAACCCAAGGCCTTTTTTTTTTTTTTTTTTTTTTTTAAAAAAAAAAGATGTGATAAATTTGTAAGAGTAGGAAGTGAGAGGGTTAATGTTGGGGGTAAGGATATGTGTTTGCTGTGGATTAGATGCATTTATTTAAAAAAAGAAGGAACAGCCACAGTCTTGTTTTGGAAGGATCGGCATCCCAAGACATTATAATGCATGCTTGCTTTATATACAGCTCTGGACAAAATGCACCCATTGAGTAGAGATAGTGCTGCCTGAAAAGTGGAGATTGGGCTTAATTTGCCCCTACAAGGGACCTTCTCTCCTCTTTGCTACTTTCTGGCTGTTCTTCTGTTTGTCTGAATGCGGAGAGCACCGAGTAGTGTAGTTGGGACTAGGATGTGATGCTGCATCTATTTTTAAAGCTTGACTACTACAGACCAAGCGATCACTGCTCCTATCCCTGAATTGCCTACAAACCTACTGCCTCTCTTGGGCTGGTTCCCACTGCTGCTGGTTTTAAACCCTTGTAATGCCATTGATTTCAGTGGAGCTAATCTGAAAGGTACACATGTGGGAGATAAGAATCACTTCACTCCCATGCTGAATGACATGGTCTGCACTTTATAGTTGGCAAATGTGTATGTTTAGTGGCACCACCACACACTTGGGATAGTAGATGTTGAAATTACATTAATCTGAATCGAATATTCCAAGCAAAACTGCTGCCAAAACACACACCCGTTTTGGTAGCAGGGATGGACAGAAGCCAGCGCTCCTCCCTCAGCCCCCTACAAAGAGTTCATGCAGAGTCTTTAAAAAGTTACTGAATGCATAAAGCGGGGGAATGTCATCGTCACCTGACAGTAATGATCACATTTCATGGTAAATAATTACCAGCTCCCTATTACAAATGTGAACTTCTTAAACTGCCATAATTCATGGCAACATGCACACTGCCTCCAGCCATAAATCACAATTTTTGCTAGGGTGTGGGTGAAAGAACCATCTGTGCTGAATTGCAGCAAAGCCTTCAAAAAGCCAGATTTATCAATACTGCATTCGTCTTTCTGCTCATTCCTGCTGGCCTGAGCTCTTCTGAGTGATTCTCCTAATTCTCCCTCCCAGTGATGGTCACCAGGACGAGTCTTCCGACATGCACATCTGCCCCTAAAACAGCAGTTTCACAGACCTGGAGACCCACTCAGCAGTTCCCTCTGTCTGCCTGCAGCACTGGAAGGGCTTTTTAACCAATGTACATGGGTAAACACTCATTTTAACAAGGCACTCACGTGCCTTGCTTGCTTTTCTGTAGCGCGGCGTCTCTTGTGCGGCTCTGAAACATTATTCCTTTTTTTGCCTGGCAGTACACCTAGCAGCAAAGTGCCTCGGTAAGCAGGCAGCACAGCAAAACTCCTACCTTCGTGTTCACATCTCTGTCATGGTCCAAATGACTCATATACAGCTGTTTCAGCATTCTTGCTTTTTTTAAGCCAGCTCTATTGGTGACTAAAGCTTATGTAAGTAATCTAAAACCTCAGCGTTTACAGTATGAAAGCACTGCAAGGGATCCCTCTCAGACTTTAAGCTTCTGTATGATTTTATTTGGGGGCATTTTATTTAAAAACACAATATCCTCCCCCCCTTTTTTTTATACTTTTCTTTCTTTTCTTTGAGGAATTAAAAGAGAAGAACTTGGATGGCAGTATACTATTTATAAAAATGAGCTTACCTCATTTGTGTAAGAAGGGAAAATCTGTCAACCTTGATTAGAAAAAAGTAATTCTTAAAAGGAGTCACACAAGGTTTGATGTTATTATACACTCCAGGCCTGAAGTAATAGAAGTTTTCAAGAATTTTAAATAAAAAGTGAAAAATGAATTTGCAGCTCAGGAAATCAATGCATCTGAGAGCCATTGCCAGGGCTGGTTTAAAAAAAATGTCCAAAATAGCTCGTTCTGATTTAGGGTTGGATATTTTACAAAATGCATTGATGGAGTGCTATTGAACTACGCTGCGTTTTACTACAATGGGCACAATTCCAGCCTGACAATAGAGTCACACACAACAGAGTATTGCAGTGCTGAATCAGGTCCTAAGTGTCATTCCTTTATCTGGTTGTTTCATTCCTCTTTTTAATTCTTGCTCCTTGGCACATTGGTGGGATACAGTCCACATAAAATTGGTCTAAAAATGACTTAGTTAAACTCGTGCAAGACATGGTCACTTAGACTGATGTAAATCTGCTCTGTATCAATTTAGTTTAAGTCATTTCCTGATCAGATTAAGCTAAATCAATATAAACCAACTTTAAATAGATTCCAGTGCTTCCACTGGCTTAACTAATTTGATTTTAAAACACACCTTTAATTAAACCAGTGCAATTCTGAGTAAGGAAAAGGCTTTGCAAGGAAGAACTGCTTGGCTGTGATAATCAGCTAAAATTTTACTACACTGCTGTGTTAATGGTGACCGGTAAAATACATCGAAAAAACAATGCTGTGTCTAAGAAGCATGACAGTAGGTGAGACTTATAAAAACCCTGTGCTTTCCCCATGGCCTGGAGCAGTCCAGATGTGGGAAGATAGCTGTAGCCTGTCAAAAGACAATTAAGTTATTTACAGGAAAGATGAACATCATTTCTGAAACTAGCCACTCTTCAAAGAATGGATAGCACTGGGAGAAAGTGTTTGTACCTGCTGCTTGGGGTGTTTTAGTGTTTTTGTTTTGTTTCAGGCTTTTTGACTTGGCTGTTCTGAATATTTCTCACTATTTTATAGCTTTACCTAAAGAGAATACCTGAAACTTGTAGTTTATTCCAGGGTTAGAATTATGATTATTCTTTTCTGTAAAAATTTTTTTTTTTGCTATCCACACAAGCCTATTTGTGTATACTCTGCTAGTCACATAAATTCTGAGCTTGACTCAGGTTCACAAATTTGCACAGAATTTTTGGTAGCAGCACCAAAATATTAGAAATATATATATTCTCCTACAAGAATTAATGCTCCAGATAGTAAACTAGCCAGGAAGTCTGTGTTTTATTTAACAGCAAATTGAAACACAGGGAAACTCAAAGCTGAGACTCAGCCCACCTTTCCTAGGTGTCTCATGAGTCACCAAAAGAGGAGTCAGGCCATCAAAGTGAGCTGCCTGCAGGCCGTGGAGAGAGCCGAGTGGGAATGAAGAGCAGCAGGGAGGGAGCTGCTTGGAGTCACCCCGATTCCGCCCTCACTCTGCCAGTTCTGTAGGAAACCCAAGTCCTCTAGGGCTGAGTTTATCTGCTTAAGTAAGGAGTCTATTTCTTCCTTAAGAAGCCAGAGGGGCAACAAGAAACACTATGTGTCTCCGGACACTTAGGATTCAGGTTGCCCAGCCCTCTTCTGAGGGCAATAGTATGTATTAACAGTATGTTTTAAGTGCTTTGTACCAGATTTTATTGTCTTTTATATCAGGTTTGATAAGATGAATGTTATGCAACTAATCAGGCAGCAGAAAAAAAATCATCTCCTCTATAGTACAAAATTTTTATAAGGTTCATTCAGTCTTAAATGCCTGTAAAAAATCAGAGTCTGTGCTAGCCAACAGGAGCATGGAGATTTAGTGATTTCGCAGAGTGTCATTCAAGCAAAGGGGAGAGAAAATGACCTGCTCCCCGTGTTACCCTGCCAGGTCCTAGCCCTGTATAAGTGGTGAAGGATGAGACCACTCTGTTCTGGGAAAGGAGAGGAGGGTGGCCAGAGCTGTTGCCCTTGTGCTCTCCCAGTCCTCTCTGGAAAGCTGGAGCAGAAAAGATACTGCATTAAATGCTTCCTGGGGGGTAAAGTGGAAAGACTAAGCATAAGCCTTGCAAACGAGGTGCGAGGTGTGGAAGCAGCTGTGGAAGACCTTAACTGACAAGGGTCAGCTAAAATGACGTATATGTATCTTGTGTGGTCTTCAATGCACATCTAACCCTGAAGGCCAGGGCAGGAATGGCAGATGCAATCTTCCATCTCAGAAAAGCAAGCAGTGAATCAGCAGCTGAGGGTAGTACAGGGCAACTAGCCCTGACTAAACTTGGCTCTGCCTAAGCTAGTTTGCTGGTAGCTAACGCAGGTATTGCTGCATGTGGCAGATAGACATCTTGCCCTCAGTCTGAGGAAAGTGAAGAGCATTGCCTCATTCCATGTGCACCTTGGCTTTACTGTGGAAAATGCACCTAGAAGAGTCTTCATTTACTTATCATGGATGCAAAGGAAACTTTCTTTTAGCTTTGGTGCAACACTTTGCTGTCTACAGGCCAATGTCACCCAGGAAGTGCTACATGGCAGCCTGCAGCTATTCTCCTTTTTTAATTACAAAGATAAGTTCATGGAGCCCCAAACCCCATAACGCAATGCCCTATTGTGACTAAGGGGTGTTTTAGTCACTCATCAAGATGAAACAGAACATATTGGAACCTGCAGCCTGGAGGCCTCCCAGATGGATATTGTAGCTGCTCTATTTAATTAATTCAAATTGGTTGGGACCCTGACAAGCTGCCAGTGTGCCTAACAGGCAATGGTTGAACATGTCCTTACTTAGAATATTTCTGTAGAGCATAAAAGAAGTTAAGAATGCACAACCTGACACATTTTAACGACTTGCATCCCACCTTGTAATTTCTGTTTTTAAAACCTGGATGAGTCAGAAGAAGCATACAGAGAATTCAGCCGCTAGCACAAAGGAAGCACACCACCCAGGACCCCGTCTTTTATTGCAGGACTAAAAGTTGCTATTAAAACCTGAAGGCCCAATATTCTCCATATTGGGTTGTTATTGTTATTCACAGTGCCAACAACCCCAACAATTAGTTGGGGCTGACTACTATAACGACCAGGAAAGCTGTGAGATCCAACCTCTGCCCCCTAAAGCAGAAGAGCCGAGCTGGGAAGGTGAAAAAAGGATGCGGTAAGAAACTGAGGCATGGAGAGACAGAGTGACTTATGCAAGCTCATGCAGTAAGCCAGTAGCAGAGACAAAATAAGATCTCAGAGGTGAAAGTTAGTTCTGGTGTAAGAAATTATCTATTCACCGTTTGAGAAACAGATGTGAAACTCCCTTTGATGGAGATCAGATCTGTTCATGTACACATTTAAGGAAGGCAAACTAGAATTTTATCCTTCAGCCAAAAACGCCTCTGCAAACCACCCATCCTGAGGGTCCTGCTCTTCCTGTCACAGGGCTTACCATATTACTGATATTCACAATTGCATAGAAGAGTGAAAGTTGGACCAAAGTTTGTCTTTTTTAGTAATACATAAAAAATCTGGGCAGAAATATTGTTGAATGTGAAGGTAAGTGCACACACTCTTGCTTTGCTAATTGTAGGTGACCGCCTAGGGAAAAATCATCATGGCTTGATCCGAGCCACTAGTGGAGTCAGTGCAGTGGAGTCATTTGTAGATTATGAAGGACTGGGAGAGCGATGCACTACTGGAGCAAGAGGGGGCTGTATTATGGTGATAGCCAAAGAAGGGTCAAGTCCTAAAGCAGCCCTGTAAACAGCTGAATGGGATACAGTAGGATCTGCAGATATTGCTGAAGACTTAGGAAGCTCATCTGCATGGCATGTGAGGGATGGAAAAAAACAAGAGTTTTGCAGAGTCATATTCACCTCTAGAACAGAATAATAAACAAGAGTTTTGCAGAATCATATTCACCTCTAGAACAGAATAATTAACAAGACCTTCTTCCCCTGATGATATTTTGATGAATAAAAAAATCTATGTCCAGTGCACACAGAAAGCTGCAAAGATAATTCTGGAACGCACTACAGAGCAGTGAATTCACACGCACAGAGACACTCAGCTCCTCACCAACAACACACCCACATAATTCTTGCAAACTTCTGAATGGAAACTTTCCAAAAACAATACCACAAAATACATCTCTGCCCTTCTGTTTGTGATAGGCAGTGGTGTAGTTAAGGGTAGACTTGGTTAGACAGAGTATAATCACTTTTTATTTTTGGAGGCAAAAGCTTGCCCACTTTTTGGCAACTGTAAGTGCGGGTACATCAGGAAAAAAAACACAACAGCCTTGTTTACCTTACATAGCTTCCAACCCTTTCACTTACTGAAACTGCCCCCAAGATGATATCCTTTATGTACACCATGGTATGCGTAATGGTGCTGTGATAGAATCCTTGATAATATCTCAACCGCTTGATGAATTAGACATTGTCTTCTGCATAATTGTCTTGGTTGCTAATTAAACAAAACAACAGAAAGCTAGAACTTCAACTACAGTCTCGTTTTTTTCCCTTGCAGGACCTATTCTTGTCAGTACTGAGGACCGTGGGCTCTCTAAGCTGGCTCCTGTCTAACTTGACCCCCACTGCAAAGCATGAAACATCATCACTCTTCACATAAGTCCTTCTTCATGGCTCGAGTTTCAAACATTTTCAGCCACATTGACGTAGATGTATAAGTGACAAAAGCACTGTGGTAAGTCTTATCTGGCAGCTAGCTTGCTGAAAAGGACCAAAATGGAACAGCCAACTTGCTGTATCTACACTGTATCTCTCTCTGGTACTCAGATTTTCTAAAACAACCGCTCAAAATAGATTTTCAGCATGTGCAGAGGTACCAAAAAAGTGGTCTGATTTTTACTGTGGTAAGCATCCTCTGCCTTTTGTTCTACTCTAACTATGCAAGCAAAAGTAGAGATAGGAGAGTAGTGAACAATGGTAATTTATATACTGATGTCCTAAAATTTGTAAATGTTAACTCATGAGTGTTAGATACCCAATTTACAGAGATAAGCAAGAAATTTAGGAAATAATTTATTTACATTTCACTGGGGTAGGGGAGCATTAAAATTGTAAGGCCTGATTTTATGTCCAATACACTGAATGGACAACTTTCTACTGTCTTTAATAAGCTTTGGATCAAGCCATTGACTATCATTTAGGCAGCTTTATTCAAAGCCAGAAAATGTCAAAGTCAATACAACTTTGTTTTGTTGTGTTTTATTTTGCATAGCCAGCATAGTGCAAACGTATGGTTAGAAAGTGTTTTTCCAGTAAATAGCCCATTTCAGAAATATTTTTATAAAATAGGTCTCTAGGATCACTTGCTTTTACTATAACTTGAATCATCTGTATAAGACCACTTGCCACTAGTGAGAAGTTCCTAATTTTTACTGACTTTGCATGTTTTAGTTAACTTTAATGTTTCAGGGACATGAATTCTTTCCTCCAAAAGTTTTCACTGTTTATTGGGCAAAAGAAGGGCATGGAAATAACTAGATCTATTGTTTGGAAGTTTAGTTTTGCAAAATTGGACAGTTTTTGCAATGTTTGGCAGGAGGGTTTCAATATTCATTAAGAAGTCTTCTGCAACCATATCAAGAATTTGAGGACCCATTACTTTAGGACCCATTCCTCTGGGTGAAGAAAACTGGAGAAGACATAGGTCCAACGCCCTATTTGGATCGTGTCCATAGTTTCTCAAAGTTCAGGAATGTTCTGATCCAACACTGAGTTTATTTCCTAATAGATAAAGGAGGCCAGATTCAAAACTTGCTTGTGGACCCAAGTCCAAACTTCTCCACGGTTTATTTTAGGGCTGAATAGTTCTGCTCCTAAATATCCAGGAAGAGGCTCAGTGGAGAATTCAAACTACAGGAGTTATATGATGGTGTAATATGTTTATCTTTTGCTATTGCTCCATGTTTATTTAAAAAGCACCCATCAGATGACTCCACGCACTTGGGTAATTATTTAAAATATACACAGCTATGAATAAAAATCCAAGATATCTTAATTTGCTATACTGCAACAGTTCCTGTGCCAAAGCAATAGCCTCCCTCAACTTGCCATTTTGATTTGCTCAACCTGTCATCTCCAATAAAAACTAGAAAAATAGATGTATCTTGCCAGTATGCCCCCAAGTCAGTAAATCTGAGCTTTTTGTACAAAGAAAGTGGAAATTATTCCAGGATGGAGGACCCTGCAGGGAAAAATACCTGATATCAGTGCCTCTTTCCTGAACAAAGGATCTCTTTGCCCAGGCAATATCATGTGTGGGAAGAAGGTCTCTTGAACAGCCACAAGCCAAATATAGGGGCTAAAACCATGTATTCCACTTTGACACTTTATATTCTAACTTACGTTCCAGTGGTTGTAAAATACTAGCCTTTTGGAGCTTTTCCACACTGGAAAATTGCATCATGATAAAACACAACCCCGAGGAATCCTGGTAACTAAGACAATGCTAAACATGCTGCTAAACACTGAACACAGACAGGGACTGTTGTGTTTAACACCACATCAGCTGGTTGTGGTTAAGCCCAAAGGCTGACCAGCTGCCACAATGTTAAACATGATGGTGTCTGCCTGCGCTGAATGTTTAACAGTGTGTTAGTGGCCATAACTCTCGAGGGTCTTTTGCTAGTATGATCTAGTTTTCCAGCACAGGCAAACATTATGCTGATATATGTGACTGTTGTGAGGTACCAGAATAACCAGATTAGGACAGTTTAAATGTTACTCTGATTTATGTCAAGGATTTCACTCTCCCAGCTGAGTTCCTAACTAGAGCAATCACAAACACCACCTTACTTCATGCCTTTCCTTTATTCTGGAGAGTTATTCTTTATTCTGGAGTTCTCCAGTTATAGCTGCAGTGAACCAATGGTGAAAACAGCAAAAAAATGGCACCCTGACAAACCTTGTATTTTACAGAGGTCTTATCCTAGCATAGGAGAAAGGGGAGACAGATGTTTGAATGGTATTTGTGTACCAGCAAGATGGTGAGGAAAGAAATGACAAGCATCTGCTTTCCTTCACGTGATTGGGCATGATGTATTGGAAGTACTCTCATCTCCATAATGTAAAAGGATAACACAAAGTTAACTCTACTAATGGACCAGTTCCAGAACTATTTCAGCTCAAAGAAATATATGACATGTGGATGTCTCTTCTTATTTATTACCAGATATCAGACTCCTGCAGAAACAACAGATCAGTATGTGAATGGCCTAGAAATTAAGGCCAAGTTTGTGAGTTTGTGCAGCTTGATGCATGACAAACTCCCCACAAGATTATTGGGATGACCAGATATTTGGCTTTTGAAAGGGAAAATAAAAGCACATAACAAGTGAAATCAGTGCTTATTCTGAAAACAAGAAAAAAAAAACCCAAACTACACATAGAGCTAAAGGTAGGAAATGGAAACCAAGGTAAGTATTATTAAAACAATGTGTAATCTGACATCTTAAATAACCAAGTGTGGAAAGAATAATTGGGCATATTTTTTTGGTAATAAGAGGTGTAGTTTAGCTCTTGATTCAAACAACTAAATATACGTGACTATATGTGAGCAAGGTGTCCAAACTCTCACTGCAGACACTCCAGAGCAATTCAGCTGGTTGAATGTATGTGTCCATGTTAGAATGAGCACAAATGCTCCAGGCTCCAAAGACCAAAGGTTTAGTACTGACTAGATCAGGACTTAACTGCAAGGGAGCTTAGACTCCCTTGCACATACAAGCAGACACCTATTTTTCTAGATGAGAAAGTATTCTGCTTTCAGGAAGACTACTAGCCAGCTGAAGAGCTGTCATCTAAGCTGCTTTGCTCCCTGCTGTGTCCCTTTGCTTTTGACCTTGTGAGATGCAGACTGTTGTGAGATGCATACTGACTACTTTGGACCTGACAGCTAGCCAAGACTCAAGTGTTTCTTGTAAGACAGTGGGCTAACCTGAGAAAAACTGGCCAGCTCTTACTGCAACTTTGAGATCATCTAAACTTTGTTGTCCCTAAGAAACTAGGTTAAAATTAATGTACAACATATTAGTTAATGATAGATTTTTCTTTTGTTTATAATTTTTGAAAATCTTTTATAATTTTTCTATAACTCTCTATATAAAGTTTGGATTAATGTAAGAAGAGAAAAGCAGGCAGCAAAAGACCAGGTACTAGTTGTGAAGCACTAGCCTACAAGAGAGAGATTTATAAGATACAAAGGGTGAGTCCAGCTTGCACAGAAACATAAAGGGAGAACAGAATTAGAGGACAAGATGATCAGAGAAGTGGGGCAGGAGTAAAGAAAGGGCTATAAAGAGAGCACTCAAAAGAGAGAACAGGGAGACTGAGTTTTTCATGTGATCATGGAGGCTCATCAAATACGGGGTGGGAGCAGCTATGTGAAGGCTATGGAAAAGAAGTGTGATTCTTCTACCATATGAGTTAAAGAGGAAAGAGATGGGAGGACAGAGGCGTGTAACAAAGCTAAACCCTACCTGACATCCTTCTACTACCTCCATTTCCACTCTTTATGAAGACCTAAACTTGGGCCCAGATCCTTTTAAGTAAAATAACACCCATTCTGGCAATCTGATTTCATACATGGTCATCAGAGTCTACACAGTGGCTAGTACCAAGTGAGCTTTCCTCCAATTTCATGGTGTTCCCAATATTTAATTGGGCTCAAGGGCTCTTCTTCTTCCTCCAGATATTTATACTTGGCACTTCCCCAAAGCTTTTGCCATCACTGCACACACTAAGAGGAGGTAGGAACCTTCCCAATGGGCTGGCAGCTGACCTTTCTACCACTCTTTCAGCGGACAACAGACCCTCAAAAACTCCACTTGGAAGATGACTAATATATAGATGGAGATGGAATCCAAACCTCTTAAAAGTCTGAGCAATACATAACAATAAAGTTATAGAGTAGTTTCAGGTAAAATAGGGATGTAACTGCTGATAGGGCTATTGGTTGTGGAGAGGATGAATAAGATCCTGACCATAGAAATTTTGCACAGAGGAAAGTGACAGGATTGGATGAGAGGAGAGCAGAAAGGACAGTACAAAGACAGCCCAGGATGATGAGCGTGTGTTTCAGAAAGCAGAGTTTAGAAAGTGTGGGAGAACAAAGAGGGCACAGAGAGGAAAACAGTTGCTTTTGCCAGCTAGTATGAGGGAGCTGCAAGTTATTAATGAGGTGTTATCAAAAAAGATGTAAACCTGAGCCAAGGGGGATTGACTTGGGATGGAGAAGATTTTGGAGTCATCAGCATAAAGATGATAAAAGAGGTGATGGGAGATGATGTGGTCTCCCACAAGGAAAGAGCATTAGAGAGGGAGGGAAGGGAAAATGGAGGATCACAGACAACCTGCTGGGTGCACCAGCTTTTAGATAGGAAAGGGATAGAAGAAGGAGGTTGATAGAGACCTTTGAGAAGATGAAGCAGCTGGAGGAAAAAGGAAGAAAGAAAGAAGATAAGAAGGGAAGAAAGAAAGAAGAGAAGAGAAGGGAAGTCGTATTCATAAAAAGAACAGCTAAAGTGTACAGATCCATGGATGATCTTCAGTAAAATATGACATCCAGCTGACAGTTTCCAGTGCCTGGGGGTAAGACACAGAAGTAACAGGCATAAAGCTCAGTTCAGGCTGCATGCTACAGAAATGATCTGAATATCATGACTTTGGGATGATTCAGAGATTAAGGAACATGTAGAGTACCGGTAAACTCTGGAGATGAGATATGAGTACAGGGGGGACACAGTGCATACCAGCAGCCTCCACTATGCCAAAGAAGGTCTGGCGGCACTAGTGAGACTACAGAAACCCTCTCCTCAGCAGACTGAGCAAGACCTTCAAAGCTACTGCCCTGCTCCAAGGATGCTCCTCACCAAAAGGGTAGCAAGACTGCTGATGGATATGTGTTGTCAAAGCCAATTGACTCAGTATGGTGAGGGTTTTTCTTCTAAACTTCATGGCTAAAAAAAATCCTAATTTGATCTAAATTCCATTGCAGCCCTTAGGTCAAGGGTTTCCTAGCTCTGCCAAGACTCTAAAGTACCCTAGTCAAAAGGTGCATGGGGACTAAAGTGGAGCTGAGGTGAGGAGGCTGTGTCACAGGGTCACTGTGCTCTGGAAGGAGTGCACCCCAGCAAATGAGGATTTTGTGTTTGCAGAGGCACAGGGTTGTGAAAACCCTTCTTGTCTAGCCCCCAAATTAGCCTGTCAAATGGGATAGCAGAGTAAGCAAGCAAAACTGTTGAAGGATTTACTTGCTGAGCCAAAAGAGCCTGTAAGTAATTAACTAGTGTTTAGCCTTGCTGAACTTTCACAGCACTGCCGGTGATAACCAAATGGGACCTGCACTGCACAGACTTATGAAAAAAAGATCTGGACTCATCCTTTCTCAATTATAAGAAGTCTCTTAAGCCCCAGGTGGTGAAAGATATCAAATTTAAGGTGCTAGTAAAAAGAGACAGCTGAAGGCAAAGCCATTGCCCATTTTCTTTGATAGAATTATAGTAAAACTATAGAGTGGTCTGGTAGCATGCGCAGTAGGAGCTCTATTGTGCTACCCTAATGTCAGTCTGGGGGACAAAACTGCAGGAGGTACACAGAAGGTCACTGCCCAGGGCGAAGTGATTGTGCTCAGATGTTTGGGTGAGGATGTGGAGCACATTGTGTAAGAGGCTGCAAACAGGTTAAGCCAAGGGTGTTCACGCTTTTATTTGAAAGACTAAAAACAAGGGAATTTTTACATGCATTTCATTTTTAATTTGATTTCTAGAATTCAAGGACTCATAAGATTTGGCACTTTTTTGTTAGACGAAAACTGGGATTGGTGTGGGTTTTACATGGGATTTTTATTTGGTGACTCTGCTGTAAAACTAAAGCAAGACATCATTCAAAATCATTCTAAAGTTTTGTGAGTCCTTTTCCCATCATGGGATGGATTCAGGTAAATATATAACTAATTGGTGGACCAATATCCAAACATTTAGGCAGTTACTTCCAGATTTATGAAGCTCAGAAATGTTCATTTTCAAAATATTCTGTGACCATTCCAAATTGATGACTAGTGGGAACCTAATTCAATTATTTCGTCTCTTGAGGAGTCTCTGAACATTCCCAGACATCACGATATATATGGTCTGACTCACCAGAGCAAGATGGCCAAATTTCTGAGCTGCACACCAAAGTACGCAAATAGCCAAGAGCTATCTGATTTGTTAGAGGGCTGATGGAAAGGAAAACCCAGGAGCAACTCCTAGGCATGAACTTTGCAGAGGTCCAATTGCCACAGGCTGCCCCGGGCCGCCCATTGGCCTTGGGCTGATCACACAGCTGGGGCCCAGGGCAGCCAATAATGCCAGTCTGAACTGCCCTCCTGGCTCACTTTTCTCCCAGCTAGGCAAGCAAATTCCCAACTGGCTCTAGTGCTAACACTGGATTACCAGTCTGAGAAGAAAGGCAAAAATGCAGAATATATGTAAATATGGCTCTAGGAACATAAATTGAGAATGTAACAGAGGGGGTTAAAGCAGCTTAGTGTCAATGCTGACTGCAGAGTAGCAGTCCTGGAGCCAGCACTGGTCTAATCTGATAGAGGCAGGCGGTGCGATATGGTGCTGACCTGGCTGAACTGCTTGAGGACCCAGAGTAACTGCTGTGAGGTCATGCTGGGCACTTCTGCCCCTTGCATGCCCTTCACACAGTCTGCATAACCACCTCACCACAACTAAATACAAACTGCTCAGGGTGCATTGTCATTGCTCTCAGAGTCATGATTTGCAGTTAAAAACACCAGTTTTCTATTTTACATGTAACTGTGCTATGCAGTCAGGCAATCTGAGAGGCTGTGCTCATTCCACATAGATGTATAAACACAGCCCTCTGTGGACAAAGTGCAGTTTGTAGTGCTGGTAACGGAGGCCACAAGCAGCATAAATCTGCAGTCCTGCATTTAAATGCTTTGTTTCCAGACATGCATGCAAAGCAAGTTCCAACTGTTCATCATGTTAAGTGGTTTCTGCCTGAAATGCTACATTTATGCACAGATCTGTAATGATGCGTGTTTGCTGTGGCCTTTCTAACAGCTGCCAGATCTGCTGAAGAACAGTGAGAAGATCACATTTTCCTCTGAATTCAGTAGAGGTCCTTGAACAGTACTTGCATAAGTGTAAGGAGAATCAAGCCCAGGAAGCCTGTAATTATCAGCTAAATACATAATTTAATTAATACAAATTCTCAGTTAGCTCTCAGTCTGTTTTGGCAGTTTTATTCTGTTTTGGGGAGCTATAAAGCAGTGCCAAAGCCCCCACCTCTTGCCTTTAGGGATTCTTCTTCTGGAAGGAAGTCCAGGTGTCGTGTAGAGGGGAGGACCTAGCCCTGTAGGTTAGCAAAATACATCAGAAATAAATAAGAAGTGACCCTATTGAATAGTTTTTTTTTTCTTCTTGCCTCTGAAAAGCTCAGCTCAGTTCCTAACCCCAATCTCTCATCTTTTTTTTTCATCTTTACATACCTCTAAATTTCCTGCCTTTTGGCTGGGACCAGACATATGAGAGCCAAATACTGTTATAGCTGTTTTTGTGTTGGTTCCAGCCCAATTGGAAGCAGGAAATACTAAAAATCTCATGAGTAAGCCTCTTCTCAAGAGACTTCGACTCTAGTTTTGCAGATTCATGAGTGTTTCATGCTTTGGGTAAAGCTCAGAGATGCAACCAAGGCCAAATGCTACAGATATATAGGCATGAAACATGCAGGGAGGCCAGCTGAGTTTTGTGTGTCTGCATCATCTCTTGATGGCTAGATGCTCACTTGATTCTCACTTGAACCAGACTACTGCAGAGTCTGTTTTAAGCTGAGTCTAAAACCATATTGTTTCCACACACCCCCAGAACTTGCTCTGCACTGCTTTTTCTGAGGGTTAGGATTGAGGGTTGAGCCATTTCTGGACCTGAGAGCAGGGACAAGAAAAAAGTAAGGAGATTGCATCACACTCCCTTCTATCCTCACCTCCACTCTTTGAACTTTTTCTGTTTTACGAAACTGATTATTTCAGGCTGCAGTATACATTCCTCTCAGTAACATTATTTTCACTCCAGATGTGACAGACTCATCTGGGATGGTGTAAGTGGCTTGGGACATCATTCGTACTATACGCAGTGGCATTGGCAAGAATTCAGGATTTGGTGTTTGGACTAAGGGCCAGAGGGGCTCCACTGTCCTAAACACAGTTTAGCTGCACCCTGTCTCTGCCCGAGAAAGATGGCAATCCAGGGTTATATAGTTTGTGTTTCTCCAAGGCTTTGGTCATAGAATCATAGAATCAGTAAGGTTGGAAGGGACCTCTGGAGATCATCTAGTCCAACCTCACTGTTCAGCAGGGTCACCTAGAGCATGGTAGACAGGGTTGCATCCAGGTGGGCCTTGAAGATCTCCAGAGAAGGAGACTCCACAACCTCTCGAGGCAACCTGTTCCAGGGCTCCGTCACTCTCACAGTGAAGAAATTCCCCCTCACGGTCAGACGGAACTTCCTGTGCTTCAATTTCTGCCCATGGCCTCTTGTCCTGTCACATGGGACAACTGAAAAGAGTTTGTCCTACAGTTTCATTTGTCCTACCAAGGCTGTTTCTGTGTTTTTTCTCTCATTTACACTTATGTGTACTCTTGATGTATCATTGCATCACGTCACTGCCTCTCTTCTGCCTTTGCTCACTCTTCCCTATGCACAAGAAGAGATCTTACTTGCCTGAACTGAAAACTGAGTTTCAGAAAGACTATGCCTCTGTGTAGGATGCAGGAGAGACTTCAGCATTTAGGTAAACAGCTCCTTGCCTTCTCACAGAGCAGCCACTGGCGCTGAAGACAAGCTCACTGGCTGCTCTTCATGTTGGTGATTATTTGTAGTACCAATCTTTAGGCATTGCAGCTTGTTTAAAAGCCTAATGTCCTCAGAGAGCCCATGGAAGAAGGGATATTCTTCCCAACACTGGTTCATGAAAAAGGTCTAGCTCTGTTGCTGTCCTGGGTGTGTCCATACCATGAAGGATTTCAGCCTACAGCCACAAGGCCCTTAGGACACCAATAGAGGCTGGCGTGTGCTGACACAGCCCATTGTGAGACCTCCTAGAATAAACCCATCCATAACCCACAGCACTTGCACACATACGAAAAACCCTTGGTTGGAGTTTCCTCTGGGCCACAAGTGATGCCTTGAGGCCCTAATACTTATGTATTATTATTTTGTTCTTCTCTTTTTTCTTTTTTTTTCTTTTTCCAGTCCAGTCCTTGGAATATTGTGAAGGCTGTCTCATAGCCCATCAGGAATAATGTTTTAATGATGCAATGCTGAAGTGTGTGTGTTACATGCCCTTGGGAACGGCAGGAGGGTGCATGGAGGGGTGCCTAGGAGGTGATAGACACCTCCAGCTGCTCTGATGCTGAGTGGCACTTGCACTAGCTGGGGCAGAAATGGGACACTCAACATCATCTGAGCCCCTCAGGACCTTTTCTGCCAGCTGCTCTCTCCTGGGGGCCTGACAGCAGTTTTAAAATGATTCCTTCTGAGAAGAGCACTCGGAGATGACAGCTCTGCAAATACAGGTTCCTCTGCACAGTGAACTGGAGCACAGATTTGCTGATGGCAAGCATGTGTAGGGCAGTCCTTTCTGGCACTACCATGCAATGGAAATTTCTACTGGCAGTAAAAACAATAAAATCTTTGGGGGAAAGGAGAAAAAAACGTCTGGGAATAACTTGGGGAGCCCTTGGAGGAAGGGAAAGGGAAGAGTGCTGAGTTCTCTTAATATCAATGTGATTTTTATCACTAGTGCACCAATAATCCCACGTAATAACCCTGTCCTCACTGTGTGCTCTGCAAACAGCATGGGCATACAAAGATTTATGGACCTCAGCCACTGTCAACGAACCAGGGAGATTTGCTTCATGAGGCCTGTTTGGGGGGGGGGAATGAGAATGTGTTTCTTTGCCTGCTCTGGAGCTGATCAGAAGATACTTGTTTAATAAGACTATTATTTTGTATTGTTTGTGCAACATGAGTACAACATTAGCATCTGTTGAAACTGGAGACCCATTTTAAGTAGCACTGTACTCAAACACCGTAAGAGACAGTAGTCTCTATGCTTATCAGTTGAACAGAAAAGATCCTTTCCAAATGGGGAACTGATACACATAAATGATGAAGTAATCTACCCAACAGATACTCAATATGCAAACACAAGCATGACAGCCAGCTGCGGTACTGAACCATGGTAAGAGATTTAACAACGTGGAAAACAATAGGCATTGTATACTGTAGGCTTATAAAATAGGATTGGATGAAAAACGGTTCTTTCCTTCTTTTATCCCCTGAGAAATGATAGATCTTTGTCAGACACAATTTGTCCTAAAACTGGAATATGTA
Organism: Rhea pennata; assembly: GCF_028389875.1. Classification (NCBI taxonomy): domain Eukaryota; kingdom Metazoa; phylum Chordata; class Aves; order Rheiformes; family Rheidae; genus Rhea; species Rhea pennata. The sequence goes on from NC_084663.1 coordinate 187,035,701, forward strand.
CCAATTAGAATATCTTTTGTTTGGTGATCTTCACTTATTTTAAGGAAAAATGCTATTTTTTTTTCTCTTGGAAACAGACACCCCTCATGGAGAATTTGATTTTGATCAGAAAAACAATTTTCACTGAAAATCTGCTTTGATGGAAAATGCACAGCCAGCCCTGATGCAAAGTATCTTGTTGTAGGTGCCTTCTTTCAGTTTGCGCTTGCATCTGGATCTGCCCTGAGGTCTTGGGAATCCTGCACCCTTTGCCTTCATTTGAAAACCACCTTCTGCTCCTAATATGCTTTGGCTGGCTCCAGCAGCTCTAGCAGAAACCTTCCCCAATTTGAGCGTTGAGGTGTTGCTGGGAGGAGGTGGAGAAGGAGAGAGGAGGTAAACAGGAGGTGAAGGGTAGTTCAGCTCCCAGCTTTAGAAGACTTGTCTAGCTTTGTTTAAAAAAAAAATAGAAAGGAAATTAAGTTTTAGCTGTTGTGGTCATGGAGAAAAGCTAGAAAATGTGAAGCTCGCAGGCACAAAAACCACCCGTCTGCAGATAAGAATTCCTGATTTTCTGCTTTGTTTGTAATGCTTGGGGTTGAGGACCCTGCCTGCATCAGGTGTGCCAGGAATCGCCATGGGCATCCATGGCATTTCCCCCCAGATCCTGGGAGCAGGCAGCTGACCTGGCTCCTGCCTCCCACCAGCTGCCCCCACTTGTGCATGGCCTCCTTACAGCCCCTGGTGCTGGGCCCCAGCGTGCCAGCCCTGTGGAGGAGGAGGAAGAAGCAGCCTTCATCGCTCTGCTGACTCAAGGCCCTTTGGCTTCCTCTCTTCTGTTCTATCAGTGGCAGAGGTGGAAAATCCATAAGAAGAAGCAAGGAGGACCTTGCATGGACCATATGTGGACTTTTATCTGGAGCAGCTCTGCTACAGTGACATCAATTGCAAGCCAAAAGCCCAGCAATTGCATGGCCACCTCTCTTTGACTCATTCAGGATACTTATTTTAGATATTTCAGTCTGGTTTTGCCAATTCGAAATACATTCTTTCTTTCGCAGCATAAGCTAACCTTGTGAATTTTCTCTCTGCCTTGATCTCCCTTCCATTTGAAGAATAGTGTTCATTTCTCCCTGAGGAGCTTCTCCTACAGTAATAACACAAGAATAGCCAGTTTTCCTCTTGAGTTATTTGCTCCCCTACCTTGAGCCATGTCCGTCTCCTATCTGCTGCTCCGGGATATTTTTGCTACAGGACTGATCACCATGAGTCTAGAGAGTATCTCAAATTAGCTCAGCAAGGGTTTATGCTTGTCCAGGACCCTGGGAGATAGGGAGTGGTTTTCATGCTGTTTTCAGCTTCCAGGCATGCCTGTGAGGAGCACTGGCCTGGCCTGAGTTGCAGGGGGCATGGCAGTTGGCTTGAGCTGAAAAACTAGTGACTCTGGAGACAGCTGGCAGGGACAGGAGACAAACAGAAGCATGAGGGCAGAGGGGGGATGTGAAGTTAAGTGGAACTGAACAAGCAGAGATTATTTATTGTAAAAAAACACAACCATGATCAGAGGGTCCAAGTGAGATGCTTCCCGACAGAGCCGTAGGGAAGGTCTGAGAAGCGCCGCACAGGGAAGGCGCACCTCTAAGGACCATCCCCACACATCAGGAAGGCTGCATGGACTTCTGGGAGCGCACTGAAATTAAACCTAAAGTCGACTGCAGGTAGCAGAGTGGAGTTGCTAGGCATATTTTTACCCTAGTATTGAATAACGATTCCATGAGCAGATTCCCATGCCAATGCATTTAAAATGGTGGAAGACTGTCATGTTTTAAGCTCTTTCATACCAGCAGTTCAACTCTTACTCCTAGGTACATGGCACTATACCCTTGCCTACAATGCTGTTGAACACATGAACAGAATATATTTGCAGATTTACAAAAGTGAGCATTTACCCTCAGTGGAAAAATGGTATCATTTAATTTTTAGGAACTACTGAGCACTGTATTGTGTGCATCAAGATATCTAGGCCAAATGCTCTTTATCAAAATAATTTTAAACATTCTAACACATTAGAAGAATATTTCAATCAAAGCTAAGAGCAGATGTTGTGTGGCATCAACTACATTAAGAAATACACTCAGATATTTTTCTCTTTGTTGCCTGTTACTTTGTGTGAGAAGTATACCACGGAGTAATGAAAATGTTATGCCAAGCATTAAAGAGAAAACTCTCAGCTTCAAATATTATATAAAAATGGAAACATAAACACAGTTTTTAGAAGGATGTGTCTCCAGGGGGCAGACTGGGTGGCCCTATTGGTAAGAAAAGTCTCATTGCATGGGGCATCTTTCACATACAGTTACTTGGAGGACAACACACATTGTTTGCAAATTAATTCTGTAGCAGAAAATGAGTTGAAAGGGTGAAAGCCACAAAAATGCAGGCAAAAATGTTTTGCAAAGCTGCCCATATCTTTTGAAGTGAAATCAGTTGAATAGTTACAGTAGCATGAAGACTTGTTTGGGTGGAAAAGACCAGTGCAAATTCCTAGCATCCCTGTCTTAGCATTGCTTGGGGGGTTTGTGCTATTTTTTTCTTCTTCAATTTACAGCACTGAAATGCTTGCCCAACAACCCCTTTACTGAAATACTGGATGAGTGAAGGAGACACCATTGGGACAGGATGCTTTCTTAATGTGTGAGATTAGCATGCAGTCAGCACACAGTGAACACTATATATATATACACATATACTCCCTGCATGAATGCTTCTAACTAGCCATTGAATATTAGCTGCAGTGACTCTCGGAAAGGAAGAAAATTATTTGTGTGAAGTTTGATGTCAGACCTCACTGGTAAGTTATTAAGTAATTTGTTTTGGGACAGTCATCTTAGGTCATAAACCGTTCTCAGTGTGAATTGATATACAAAACCTGCAAAGGTTGTACGAAGTCTCTTCGACTGACTTCCGAAACCTTCTACACTCAAGATTGCCATTTAAGTTAGCAGGTACTCAACGCTAGAAGGGACTATATATGGAATTGGAACGCATGTGAGCAGCCAGTACAGATATTCTTAACACTGAATCCCTGTCTGAAATGGCCGCTAAGCCAAGACCATCTGCGTATCACTTTTTAGGCTGTGGGAGAGCTTGAAACATTTTTATTGAGTGTTTATCAAAGAATGATATAGACCATCTGCCTTATGTTATCACCTATCCTCCATTTGTGACCAAAAAGGTATACCTAATACCAAACGGCTCTTTTATCTTGTAAGAGTTTTAGGAGGGCTAAAATCATATTTCCTCCGATCGCCGAGATCTGCTTTTTGTATACTTCTTCCAACTGCCCCTATCTTTCTTTAGTTCATATTCATCAGCAGGTGATAAAAACTGTACTTTCTTAGTTCATTTTGCTTGCAGAGATACTTCTAAGCCCCCTTAAGGAAGCTTTACTTTTGCCCCTTTTATTTTGTCCTACAAAAGTTACCATACAAGCATGACCTTAGATTCAGGAGAGTGTAGTATATACATATATATATACACACATACACACACGCACACACATATATACATAACCGTGTTCAGACTGTGCTGATTACAACTGAATTGCAAGTAGCTCTTCTAACAGGGAATCCCCCAACCCCACCACATTACGGTGTACTACTAAAGTAGCAGATGAGTCAGGTTTCCCAGTAAACAGCACCGGAAAGCAATGGCAGCGAGGAAAAGCGAGTCTTGTCACAAGACAACTGCCATGCTTACCTTTTTTGTTGCTTAAGTGTGTACTAATAAAAGGAACATCAGTTACTAAGGTATTACCTAAGGGACTAGAGGTAAATCAGGGAGATTACAACTGCCTTCCACACAAACAGGGGACCCGAGCATTTTCTGAGCCATTAATTCACTAAAATTCCCTAGCAGGGAGTTAAAGTTTCACATATTGCATCATCAGGAAAAAGCTACCATTGGCTAGCGAATTCCCCGGGGATCCACCGCGGTAACGGCAGCTTCTGGGAGCTCACTAACCCTTTCGTGCCTGCTAGCTGCATCGCGCGTTTGGGAAGATCACGGAAGGGCAGACAGCATTCAGTGACTGCCCCTTCAATATAGATAAAAAGATATCGACCAGGGCTGGTGAGGAACCATTTTTACTGGTTTGGCCTCCAAGAAAAAGTTTTCTCCCCAGGAAAAAAAAAAAAAAAAAAAAAAGGCAGCAAAATTGGTCTGGTTTCACCTGGCATTTTCTTCCAGTTTTCCCAGCTTAAGTGAAAGCCTGCATCATTTTTGGGCCAAGTGGAATATTTGGCACGAGGTGAAAGGACGTTTTCCCCTTTCAAATCCTAATCTGAGAGCAAATCGAAGGAGGGGAAGGGCTAGATGGGGAAAGCAGCTCGGGGAGCAGTGGGAAATGGGATGTTTTCGTCTGAGTGTCCAATGTCCAGGGCATGCAGCCACCTGCAGTCCGGAGGGGGCTGGAGGAGGAGGAGGGCACCGATCTTGGGCACCAAGGCAGCAGGGGAAGAGGAAAGGTGTGTGGGAGCTGAGCCCAGGAAATCACTGCCAGCTTTCTCAAGTGCCAACTTTTCTCAAATTGAATTTGATGAGATTAGCAAATTGTTTTAGGGTAGCTGATTTGTTTTTAGCCAAATAAACTCTCTCTCAGAAAAACAACTGCATAGATCTAGGATACATAGTATTGAAGATCATGACTCACTGAATAGCAAACTGCTCCTAAATATCTTCTGCTTAAAACTGTACAGCTCCTGCTGCAGTATTATACCAAACCTTTCAAGTACATAGATGTATCAAGGCTTGGAAGTTAATCCTGAAGGTGCTTCAGATTTTAATCCTTAAAGGTCCCAAGAGCTCAGACAACAGATATTTTAGTAGGCTGGCAGAAAGGGGAGGACGTGGGAACTCTATGTATGGTGGCCAGTGGAAAACAGAGAGGCAAGGCTGAAGATGCCTCGAGAGTGACACCTGAGACAACAGCTGTATATAGCAGGTTTGATAAATTTAGATGGGAAGAAAAGAAAGCAGGGAGAAGGGAAGGGGGAGCTAGGGGCTTGCAGAAACATGCTGGCTGGTATTTCAAGTGAGGGTTTGAAGGTAGGAGGGGATATCTATTCCTCAATATTCCTGAATTATGTCTCCAATGTATGTGTACTTTAGATCTGCCTCAGATTTGTGTTAGCTCTGTTCCTTGTTGCCTGAAACGCTGACCTCTGGCTAATAATCGTTATGTACTTTCTTTAAAAAAATGTAGGAGTAAAGAGGTTGCAATAAAGCGAAAACTACCTGAATTCCTACTTCTCTTACAGCATAAGTGCAGAGAATTGTACTCTTGGTAAGAATGCAAGGGGAGGCTGCCACCCCGCAGGATGCAAGGTATGGTTTACACGCAGAAACTGTTCATGTTTCATTTAAGCTGGCTTTTAAATCAGTCTAGTTAAAATCACTTGCTTCTGCCCATTCTGGTTAAGCTGCTCATTTGGTTTAGCTTAAGTCCTTGAAGAATCAGCTGCAGCGGAACAAACATTAAACTGCTCCAAACCAGCGTAAGAGTGTCTGGACTCAGAGCTGTCCCAAGTTAGCAAAGTTGTTTTAAAAACGCACCCTTGGTTAAGTGGTGCACGTCAGCGTAGATAACGCTCGAGTGTCGGCCGCCTGTGCGCTGTGTTTCCCGCCTGCAGCTGATGGCACAGCTCTGACCCGAAGCTGTATTCCTCATGTTCATTAAGGTGATAATGATTGTAGCAGGGAGCACTCACTTTGATAAATTGGCTTTAAATTGCATTTATTTGTGATTCTTACTTGCTCTTAATATCTTTGCGACTCCATTCTGGATTTGAGATTCCTGCAAAGTGGTGTTGTGGGGGAGGTTTCTTCATTTATAAATCTGTTTTACAATCTTTTGCTTCGCTTCTAAAGCAGACAGAATGATGGAATAACTACTGTATGACGGTGCCACGGTTGTAGAAGTGCACGTTCTGTTACATTTTGGTGTGGTTTTGTTTTCACACACTGGCTATTTTCTTGTTGAAGTAACTTTTTTTCCCTAATACCTCCAGCCACAAAGTAGTTTCATCTCAGCAGATGTCTTAAGCGTAGTTCAGCTGCATCAGCAGATATTCCGGCGATGGTATTGCTCCCCTGTGACTCTCAACAGGGATTTTATTTTTTTTTATTTAAGTGCTGGCAACATGGTTTATTTATAACAAGGAACATATTTCAAGAGCATTTTCTATATCCATATCTATTTCTTCAATCTTTATCTCAGTAAATAGAACTTTGTGTTCACATTTAGATTTTTCTGCCCCCTCCCCTATACCCCCCCCCCCATATATTTTGCTCTTCAAACAGCAGCATGGTTAAGAAACATTTGGTGGAAGTACTGTTTGACCGGTATTATAGTCTAAAGCAGACTCAGCGGCACTATGCAAACATTTTCTTTACAGCATTAGTTCTTTCACCTACCAGATATATCAAGCTAAAAGTTCGTAACACTGCTTTTTTCCCTCATGTGTGTTTCAATCTTTCTGACATCTGGAAAAAGTGGTTTCTGACTTGGTCCTTCCTGCATAACTTCTGTTTAAACTCGATTCACAAAAAGATATAGTGTTTGCCTAGGGTTTGGGTGATTAAGACCATTTCTCCTTTTGCCTGGCAGCGCTACAACTCTTTGGTAGAAGGAGCCCCAAAAGAACTACTCTGGGAATTGTCACGTTTTATGATGTATGAGCTTCTCTTTCTTTTTAATTTTACCACAAGAAAAGAAGGAGCAGGCTTCCATCTGCACAGATCTCCTCAGCCCCTCTGAAGGTCAAGGCTCGAAGCTGGTTAACTATTAAAATGAAAGGCCCAAATCCTGCAGATTCCTCCTAGCCAAAATTCTCATTGACTTTGGTAGGCGCTTGGCTTGTTTAAATATGGAGGGTCAAATCCTAAACATATGAATAAATTGGCCTTGTTTGAGGATCTCGCCCTCTCTGTGGATGGGGGTTGGGGCAGGTTGTTTTTTCCTAAGGGGGATGACAGCACTGCTAATGCAACCCCTGGGTTACAGCAACAGTCAACACCCTTTTATTTCCTTTGGGGCATTTTTTTTTAAATTAATGAATTCTCAAAACTGCAGACCCCCTGGCTGATCTCCATTCCTGTTTTCTCTGTGCACCACTCCTGAGCAGAAACGAGCAAAGAGCCAGTCACCTCTGTGCCCCTAGGCCTGTCAACTTCTCACCACAGATTAGGAGCCAGACGAGTTGGTTATATTATTGGCCTAGAAACTAGGGCAACACCTTATGCTAGAAGTTTCCACTGGCATAAAACAACCAGGGTGGAAGAGCTTCAGCTTCTGCTTCTTAACTGAAAGCAAAGGGAAAGTTGATTGAGATAAATTAAATTTGTCCCTAGGGTAAGCTGGTCTGGAAGTCGCTTCTGGTGTGGGCTTACCTATTGATTGCAGCTGAATGGGGGCAATTTCTGCATGTAGGCAAGCTCTGTATCTCTTGGGCTTCCAGACAGAAGAATTATTCCTGGGCACTGGAATGCAATTACCTGCAGTGCAAATTTGTCAGCAGAGCCCTTAGTATGGGTTTCAGTTGGGTCAATGACTGTGCTCTCAAGCTACTCCTGGCTGATGAGTCTGAAGTTAGCACAGGGGAGGAACAACTCCAAGGGAGCCTTTGGATGTGGCCACCCCATTTAGGAAGTAGGGGAAGTTTGTAATACAGCTGTGGGCTGCTCCAAGCCTGCTGGCCTCGGGGCCAAAGACTGGTCCTAGGCACATTTAATTTACTAATATACTTACTAGTAAATTATATAGACTTGAGTGCCTTTAGTATTTCTGTTTTGGACACAGGAAAACATGAATGAAGAAGCTACAAGTTCCCAGTAAACCTGCTTGAAAGCCTCCCTGCTTATCCATTGCTTAAAGGCATACTCATTTACACTGTTCATGTGGTGATGGAACTGTTTTAAAATGCTGGTCAAACGAATAATGTTTTTCTCCTCCTGTTCTCAGCACTAGATCCTGTCATGATGAATAAAACCATTGAAATAACATTTTCCATTTCTCTTTTCCAGCTGCCCTACCTTCTCCTGACCTTGAATTAGTTAAATGAAATGGTGACCTTCCTGAGTGTGCCTTCTCTGTCCATGCCTTCTCTGTCCATGTTGTAATCCCAAATTCTGTTTTGCCCCACTAAAAAATAATTATAAGGATTAATTACCCACCTCCAGTGCTGTTTCACACCATCTCACAGTAGCACTACTTTGCAATCTGCTTCATTCATAACTGCCTTGTATTTTCATAGGAGCACCGTGGTGGACAGTAGAAATGGAAAGAAGAGAGAACTCCTCCCCGTAGTCCATAATTACAAAACACAGTTTGACCATTCAGTTGAAAATATCTTCAGAGCAGGACTTTTGAGACCAATTGTTGTTTTCATTCCCTGTAGTGTTACCTTAGAATAAAACTGATGCAAAGGAGAAGATAATCAAACCTCTGTCCTTCATACACTCTAAAATGTTTGGGACAGTTCTGTTTCTAAATAGTATTGATAATGTGCATTATTTTATGCACCCCTAATAATCTCCTTTCGGGGATAGGGAAGGTTTTTGGGAGGAAGGATTAAACAATCTGTTAGTTGATGATTTTGGTTATAGAGCTAGCAAGGCAATAATTACTTGTATCTTCTTAGCAAGGGACTGTCAAGGAACCATCAAGGGTTAAGGGATTGCTATGTAATGATGGTCAGGACTATCTGGGGAAGGCTCTGAGTGCCAGCCACCTCCCAGAGTCAGTACTAGCTCTACCGTGGGCCTCGGGGTGCCTGCGTGCAGCTGAGTTCCTGCCACTGGCAAACGGCTCTTCAGGGAGGATCACACGTACCTTCAAGCATTCCCAGCCTGATGCAATAACCACAAGGGCAAATGGGGAGCTGGTCACCTGGGACTTGTGTCTGCACTGGAGGTAAATTTGCCCTTGGGTGGCACTGTAGAACCTGGTAAGGGGTGAAGTTCCTCCCAGAGAATAACATCAGGATTCCTGTGGCCTGGCTGTGTAGGTGTTCCTCCAGCTGGGTGATGAAGACTGCTGCCTCCTCAGCCTCATATCTACCCCTCTGGCCATCCTCTGCAGCAGTGCAGATGGAGCCACTTGGGATGTCAACAACACGGTATTTGCTTAACTGGATTGAAGCCATGAGACTCTCAGCAATGGTGACAACTGAGCTGGAGATGGCAGCAGACCCTTATCATGAAGAGGGAGGCTTGTGGTTTCAGTTTGCTTTTTTAAATTGTCTGTTTCCAGAATGTCCAGGGTGCCTTTTCTGAACTCGCATACTGAGTTGACTCTGCTGCAGTTAATCCTACTTTATCACGGTGTAAATGCTGTGATTAGTTCCTGAATCACCTAGAAAACAGCCTGTTGGCAGCATTGGAAAAGAACTCACTTTCATCCACAGACACACTGACCTCATTGTTTTAGGTAGCTGGAATCTGTATCATTGCTGTCAAGGTGCAAATCCCACCCATGGTACTTATTTGATCAGCTCTAATAGCTCAGTGAACTAGTTCCTCCTGTGAAGTTAAGTGAAATATTAGGAGTCTCATGATAGAGCCTTTAACAATCAACAGCAGCAATAGTGGATGCACTGCTGTTTTGGATACCCTTTCTGCCATCTTGATTCTATAGGCCTGACTCTTAAAGCCACATTCACGCCAACCTACCTACAGAATGCCTCCTCTGAAAGTCCCTCTGGAGTCTCAGCACAAGGCTAACCTGGCGTTTGACCTTCAGATTGACACATGGGCTGTTTCACCCAGCTGGGAAGACAAATGAAGTTCCTTGTGTCACTTTGTTCTTCAGGCCTCCTTTGCTGTTCTCAAAATCCTTGAAAAATGAAGAGAGAGCAAGTGGAGGCACCTGCAGGAACTGTTGCTGCCCCTCACCAGTAGGCTTCTGCAAGCCCTCCATCCCCTGGCTCAGCTTCCTGTCCCTCTGATACTCTGTGCATGGTGCACAGTATCTATTAGTATCTATCCGCAACCTGTGGAAAGTTTGGAGGGTTCAGCTTCTTCACCCTGTCACTGGAATCTACCACAGAAATAATCCACTCTTCCAGCTCTTCTTAGTACAGAGGGGCAAATATGTATTGTTACTAGTCCACCAAGTACTGGCGGACTCTCCACAGAGCTGCACCCCTCAGAGATATGGTTCATGCCTACACTGAGATTGTTATATATTTTTTTCACTTGCTGAAAGTGGCAATCTTGTTTCCACATCCCTAAATCTGGTGAGCGACATGCACTTAAATACATATTTTTTTCTCTACCTTTTGATCACTTTTCCCTTGATTCTGTTTCTGCTCTACGTGGGACAAATTCAGCTCTGACAGATGAAAGTTTAACTCTGTTGAATTAAAAAGAGCCTCATCTATTTCCATTTCTCCTTGGTAGGAGAAATTTTGTAGAAATCATTTTTCCTGTCTTTTGCTTAGAAATTGACCAGATAATGTTCTCTTTAACATGAAATAATGCAGAGTAATTCCAGAAATAGGAGTTTTTCAGCATTTGTAAAACAATTTGGCCTCCTAGAGTGTCTGAATATTTATGTAGTGGGAGAAGGGAAATTTAAAGAAGTGGCATGTTACATCACAGCAACAAAGAATTTCAGTAGGTTGTATAATATTCTATTTCCACTCCTTCTTCTAGCATCCATCTAGCAAAGATGTGGCACTCAGGCTTTAAAAAATATATTTAGCAACAAAATCCAGACTAATTAAACAAGACTCAGCAGTGTCTGTCTAGCATCATTACTGAAAGTTGCTTTTCACTTGATTTAACTGAGAAGGCTTTAGAGTATATTAAGAGTGGCAAAGAAAAATTATCAACCTGATCATTTAAAAAAAATATCACTGAACAACAGCATTGAACGTTTTGCTGACAAAACAAGGTTCTGGAAGTAATGTGGAAAAAGTGATTTAATTTGAACACCTTTTAGCCAAAAAAACATATGTTGTTTTCAGTGCAGCCTAATAGCTGAGCTTCTTAGGGCACTAACTAGCCTAGAGAGTCTTCACATCTTGATGTCTGTGGTTCAACTGCTTCCCACAAGTTAAAGGTACAGTTGTGGTGAAGGGTGAGCACTGGAGCCCTGCCAGGAGCTGTCGGGGTGAGGTTTGTTGGCAGAGTACTGGTACCTTGGAAGAGGGCATTGTTTTAAGTGAATGCAAGAAAGCCACTTGGAGCAAGATCTAAAATAAGCTTGTTGGCACCTTGGTAGGTTTTAGGCAAATAAATCCCAATCTGTGATTCCTGAACTCTTTCTCTCAGCAATTTCTTCATCTGGCCATTTCCCTCTTGTCCTGGAAAGCCTCTAGATGCCAACAGATCCAGGTAGCCCCTTTGGGCCTTTGCCTGAGCTGTACCATGTTCCTGACTGTCAGAGGAGTATTTCTCAGGGTCATCGAGTCATCTCAGGGGTATAATTGTAGAGCCATGCTCCATGCACAGTGAATGTGAAACGAAAGAGTACTCAGTGTATCATCCTTCCCTCATTAAAAAAAAAAAAAAAAAAAAAAAAAAAAAAGTTAATACCTTTAAGTATTAGGCTGGCAGTTAAATGCAATGACTAAGGGGCAGTAAAGCTGGATTCACCCCTTTTACCAGCCTGAGGGCATCCATACCCACATTTACTGCTGAACTGGGGAGTACTCTGAATCATGCCTTTGAAAGTGAGTTTGCGTGGGAAGGCTTGTCCCATCCTTCCTCCTGAAGCAAAGCTATGGTGTAGCAAATAACACAAGATTCATGTAACAGGAATGAAAACCAAGAGGGAAGATGACTCAGGCGGCTAGCGGTAAGAGTACTCAGCCGGTGGAGTGCACCTGGGGCTGATCTGTGCTCCCAGGGCTTCTCATAAATTTCCTTTTAAATAGACCCTGGATTAAAAAACGAAATAGCCATGGTATCCTGTCTTCTAAGTTAAAAGGTCATATTTCCTTATGTTCCCTTTTTCTGGAGGAAGCTTTTGCAATTTTTTGTTGAGTATGTGCAGCATGAGAGAAGATACCTCCTGGAGACTAATTTGATGGCAGGAAGAGAGGGAATTTGTGGATGGAAGCCCTTCAGACTGAGGTCTTCTACTTCCCAAGTAAACAGCTATTCATATGAACTCCCCTCCCCCCAATATTTCCATTATACATCTCCAAGGTTATTAAAAGAGGAGCCTACGTCTACTTTTCTAGAAGACATTGGCAGATCTCATGGAGCACACTGCAAGTACTGAGTAGATGGAGGCACCTTCTGCATTTGATGTGCAAGCTCCCAGATGGGCCAGAAATTCAGATCCACTGATATGACTTGAGCCTCTTATTGGTCCCTGTAGAGTGTGGGTTCTGTGTTTTGGGGCAGAGAGTTAGATTATTTTTCTGTGGTCATAACTCTTCCCTAGCTGAAGGAGCCAATCTGGGTTTTGGATTCTGTCCTAGAAACCAAGACTCCTGCAGAAGTGACAACATCTATCTTTGTCTCAACCTGGCCTTTGTGAGTGTCTTTTAGCCACACTGTGAACCACACTGCTGAACACAACGTGCCATGCCTTCTACTTCTCTCAACCCACCAAGTGTCCAGCATTGTCACTGCTTGATAACTAATGCATGTAATTTTGACTTAACACAATGCAGTGCAATATATTTGGCTCGACAATATGGAAAGGGTCTGCCCTTTCTCTCTCTTTATCAGTGTTATCTGACACTGAGTTATGAGCTGCTAATGACCCAAAGATAATGAAAATCATGTCTAGGAGAGCTTGCAGTCTGAAACACTGATGCAAGAAGTCAGGAGAACCACTCAAGAAATCCAGTGGGAAGAATAATCTGTTTGAGAGTAATATACGTTTTAATTACTCTTTGTTTGGCTCTCTGGTAGGGAACATGGAAGAAAAAAAGCTTTTAGGAGAGTTTTCAGTGGGCAGAGGGCAGTGATTTCATTTTTTTTTCAGTTGAATTCCCTCCTCTTAGCTTTCCTTCTTAGAGTACTAACACTTTGATAAGTGTTGATGGAAAACACAGTCTTTTATGCCTAGTGTGGGTGTGGGCGTTGGAGAGAGTATACTGAAGGCACTGCATCCAAGTGCCAGGAATGTCTGTGGTTCCCATACTCGAAGGACCAGGAAAAGGTCTCCCTCTGGAGGCCCAGTGGTGTCAGAGGGTGTGAAGTAAAAAAGAAGGTGGGCCATGGCTTGAGCTCTTCTCTCTCCTGTCTCTCCCCCAGGTTCTAACTGATTTGGAGAATTCGGCAGGGACACCTATGTTAGGAGTTTGGTGGCCTGGGATTGCCTTCTGAAGATGTTTCTCTCAGGTGTCTTCACGACGAAGTCCTGCAGACTTTGTTTAGGCCAGTTTCCTGTTGAAGCCTGTTGGCCATACTCAGTTAAAACAAGATAATGATTCTTGTCTAAATTATTCAAGATTTACACTGATATGATCTGGAGAAGAATCCAGCGCAGATACGCCAAGGAAGAAGGCAGTTAGTTCTATGTGAACACATTCATTATACATATTACCCTAGAGAAGCAAGCCACTGTCTCTGCTTGCCACTTCAAAGGAGCAGAGTGGGTCTGTTCAGAGAAAGGCAAAATCCTCAAGATGCCTCCAGGGAGAATAATTGAGATTTTGTTGATTTGCACAGACAGCGTTGGAGACAGAAATATCATGCTTGATTTTAAGTTTACACAGCACCCTTTTTTTCAAGCACGCTGTTGTATGTGAGTCTGAAATCTTCAGCTAAACCACTGCAGCCGAGCAATGAGGCTCCATGATCTTCACAATATGCCTTTGTTTTTATAAGTCAAGAATATGCAGCTGATGAAAGACTGTCACAGATTCCCTGCAGAGCACTCACAGTCTGAATCTTTCTCTCATGCCACCAGAATGAATCAGTCCGTAGACAGCAGTTTTTAGCAAAGATGCTTTATTACTAGGACTGTGGCACCCACTAGAAGGGGGAAACTCATTACTTTTAGAAAATTATTCTTATGTTTGAAGTTCTTTCACAACCCCAAACTGAAGAAATTGCAAAGCTCCACATTTTTTTAATGAGAATAAATGCACTGGATGTCTTAATTGGACAGAGGTGAAAACATATTAATTACCAGAGGATGAGTTTCCATCTTCAAGCAGTGATACAGAGGCACTGGCCTGAGCTCCCCATAGTAATAAAGCATCCTGGCATGTTGACTAACAGCCTGACTGCCTGCTGGATCAAAAATAATTAGTGGCTATTTCCAAATCCTCACTATCATGAAGTACCATGAACAGAAACATGTGTTATATACCTTTGGAATGCTATTTGCTAATATCACATAGCACTTTTATCCAGCTTTGCCAATTTATACATGAAAAACAATTGATTGTTGCATTTTCATTTGTGTTTCCAGACCATCCTTATTTTAGCAGCAGCTGTCTTGAAGCAGAGGCAATAGGCTGTTGAAAATCTTGTTACTTCCATTTTCAAGTAGAAAACACTATTTGCTGAGTCTAGGAGTTTGTGAGAAGCTTGATTGCTAAAAATCTTGCTGAAACTGAAGGAGGGGAAGGAGAGGAAGGTGATAATCAGAACAGCCTGATTTTTAAGTGGGACTGTCAATTAACTTATTCAGGCTCAGTTCCTTTCTGCTGTTGTCTTTATCAGCTGTTGTTACTCCCTCATCTGTTAAAAATGCCCAAATAAATTAAATGCAGAAAAACATTGGATGTCAAAAAATATTGACTGAAATTCAGAGTGCTTGGGAACAGCTGAAGCTCTTATGGGTTGAACAGGGAGCTAGTAATTGTTCATGACAGCAGAAAACAGTCCAAATGCAAAAAGCCCTTAGTGGAGTTGAAAGGTAATTATTGATATCCAAGTTTGCAAAAATATTGAAACTTTATTGTTAACAAAAGATTTTGTATTTCTGTGCTGAATGTATACTTTTGTGCCTCTAAACACTCCTGGAGACTTCAAGGATGCTCTAGGTACTTGCTGGCTCTGATCAATTTTATTTTTAGATACAACAACTAAAGAGCAGCTAGAGAAAGTCTGATTCTGTTGGCCAAGGTGATTTAGTCAGTGCAGAATGGTAATATTAACTTAGCTAACTGTCTCTGCTGCTCCCAGATTGCCTTTATCAGCTTGAATGGTACATTAGTTTATTGCTTTGAACACTTGCATGGAAATTACACAACAGACAGTGTTTGTTCAAGTAACTACTGTATAATCTTTCTGCTGTAACTGTGTCTTTTTGTGTGCTTGTGCGACATTAACAGTAGCCCTTAAAATATCTGGCACCCATAGAAGAAGAAATTCCCTCTCACGTTCGGGCGGAACTTCCTGTGCTTCAATTTCTGCCCATTGCCTCTTGTCCTGTCACACGGGACAACTGAAAAGAGTTTAGTCTCATCCCCTTGACACCCTCCCTTAAAGTAGGGAAATGATGTTGTGTATTCATTTCATGAGTGCATATATCAGTCCTTTTCCCCACTTCCAGCTCCTCAATTCATTAACTGATTTTGACAAATTTTAACAGAGGAGTGGAAGGCTCAAAGATAAGAAGTTTCTGCAAAAGGTCTGTGAAATGCCTGCCCAAAGAGCATATGAAACCCCATGTATTTGACCTCATCTATAGCCTGTCTTCTCCTTCTAAAATGGATGTGGGCGGAATGATTCATCGGGCAGCTGCACAGTGGTGATGGGGCCAGGCTAATGGAAAAGCGTTTCGCTCCTGACCAGCTAGCTGAGCAATCAATGTGGGTCTGTACTGGGCAGCCAAACCATGCTCTTGTAGCCATGGCCCCTATGAAGATCCTCATGTCTTTTGGCCCACCAGCAGGCTAGATAAAGCTGTTAAAAGATATGGGTGGTGGGGGGAGGGAGAGGGGAAGGGACACAAGGGTGTTGTGGTAAGGGATTCAGGAGTCCTGCAGTGCGCAGAGACGAGGGGCTAAGGTTATTGTGGTGGGGCTGCAGGTGATATGAGGATGAGTTCATTGTTGTGGTTCATTTGAAGATTCAGTCAACCATGAAGCACAAATCCAGAGGAAATCAGAAATAATTAGTGATGAAGTTTGCAGAACTGCTTGTTGACAGTATATAGCATTCTTCTACTTAGTTTCCTTTGCTACGTCAGGTTCTTCTTTTCAGACCTAGTTATATGAAAGGTCATCTTTTTAACCTCGAAGTAGTTACGTAATGGCTTTAAATGATGGATTACTCTGTATCTTAACTTAATGACAGTGGCACTTGAAAAATGTGGTGGTGATGTATGGATGAGAAAAACATGGCTTAGATTCTGGTCTTATGCCAGGGTCGTGTTAGTCAGGCTCTGTAGTATTTTGTATTTTTTTGTGTTCAAGTACCCATACAGAACCTGTCAACACTGCATACACTGCACCTGATTTCAGCAATCAGTTTAGGCACTTTATTTGCCTAATTCTGATCTAATGGTAAGATAAACAAGAAGTGATTCGATTTAAATTTACAAAACTAGAGTAACATATTTAAGGCAGTGACATCAGAATCAGGCTCTTAAGATCTAATCTGACTTCAATGTGCTCATGCAATAACTGGAAGAAATGCTGCTTATTAAATGCTAGACTCATTGCCTTTTTTTTTTTTTTTTTTTGACTTTATACACCTTTTATGGCTGTCTCTAAAGAGTTGGAGGCCTTTTGGGAAGAATTGCAGGTTTCAGGCCCTTGTTTATCCCCAAGCCAGGAACAATGCTGATAGCTGAAATGTGAGCTTCTCTGGAGCTCTGTAAATGACCTCCATTTGGTCCCAGAGGGTGATCCTCTCATGAGCGAAGAGCCAAACTTGAATACAGCTTATTTCTGAGTTGGCTTTAAAGCTTCTGATTAGTGGGCCTCACGCTGAAAGAATGGATGGGCCTTTCCTCCCTTCTACTCCCTCCCCCCAACACTTTAACTCATTCTGAGATACAACTCAAGTATGGTAACGAGTTCTGACTTCACCTAAGTCACCCTGACCCCTTTGGGCTTTGAATTGGTGATTCTCTTAAAGTCAGTGATGTGGAACCATTACAAAACTGAGCAGCTGTGGTCTTTCTAACTTTTAATAGGTATTCTCCATTTTGTTTTGCTGTTCATCTCGGTTTCTAGTGGTTTCTACTTATTTATATTCAATGTTATTCATCTTTGTAGAGATTATTCTTATAGCTGTGATCTAATCACTTAACAATTTTCACCTTTTGGGAAGGATGCTACTAGCTGAAAACACCTATCTTCTACAGAGAGAGCAATGGCTTATACCTTTTGCTAGATTTAACTGTGTGTTAGAGGTGAGTCAGAGGTGATTTCTCTGCCTCTTCATGAATAGTGTTAGCATCTGAGTTTAGTGTGACTCAGCCCTGTAGATCTCCTTAGTGCTGCCATCCTGTTGCGCTGGCAGGCTGTTTCATACAGCTTCAGTGGAGAGCAAAGATTTCTGATTGCATTTCATTTGAGTACAGGTCCAAGAGTCTTCATTAGGGCTACTCAAGGGAGAGGCTACTCAATGGGAGGGAATGAGGTCATTATGTTACAACTAGTGATTTTAATTTATCAATCCTGTTTCAAAACAAGTTTGACTATAACCTGGTGCCTCAATTTTTTAAGGCAATTTGAGGTGAAAGAGAAGGGGAAAAAAGCAAGAAACTATCTAAAAGGAAAGAGGCAAAAATGAGCAAGAAAAACACTAATTGAAGAGCACCACGATACTATTTCTAGATAGGCACTCTTGCCATTGAGTTGAGGGAAGGTTTTGTCAGCAGAAGATGGCACCATGTTTTCTTCCTGAAAGATCATTTAAGGATAAAACCGTATTTACTACCACTAAATAGGTAATACTCACTTTTTCTTGTGATGTGGTACTACCCAACAGTCTGTAGAAAGGGCTGCTTTGTATAACCACTTGTTTGAGAGCTGCTCTCCTGCCCTGATGAATGCAATGTCTGGGTCATGTTCTGCTTTATAAACAATGTTCTATTTCTGTTTCATGTATAAGATGTAAAATGGCTTACCATGAGAGTTTGATTAAAGCAGTTGAAAAGACCAAGAATTGCTTGCGTGGGATTAGTTTTGCTTTGATACTGAAGACCTTTTGGCTTTGGCTTTTTCATCAGAAGGGAAAACAACTGTGCTGAAACACTACTTCAGTCTCTGTCTGCCTCGAATAGCACACGGGATGTGAGAAGTGCTCTGAGGATTTTGGTCTGGAGATGACTTTTTCCATGCCAGATAAATATCAGAACACTATGAAAAGCTTTATGGAGCATTTGGGCTGCTACAGGTTCAGGTGGGTCTAAAGGTCTAAGCACTTTTAGCCCTCCCAAATGCACACCTGAGAGTGGCTAAAACGCATCCTGTTTTGCCATATTGCTATTAGATACTGCTCTGTAGTAAGAATTTGCATGTAGTGATGCCAGTACTAGTGGCAGGCATCTCATAAGTACTAGCACTGCCTATAACATTTGTTGCATTTTCCTATGATGTGCCACGTGCCATGTATTTCCCACACTTGAGTTTCTGTTAGCTCAAGAGGTAATAACCCTATTGGGATTTGGGACTGGATAGAAAGTATTGCCATGAACTGCTGACAGTCAATATTGGGCACTATGTGGCCAGCTTGATATAGTATGCACTATCAAAAGGATTACAGAAAGTAGCAGAAGGATTTAAGATTTTTCTAACCAGTTTATTAAAGATTCCTTGGACAAAACCTGTTTAAACTCATGTTTTTCAGAAAGCTAGTCACTTTTTTAAATATAGCTTATAGTCTGAGACCTATTTCAAAGTAGCTATAATCAAACATGTATAACTTTAGCCTTTTCTTAAGAAGCGTAGAGGTAAATTATGCCCTCCTCTATATAGGGGTTACACCTAGATGTTCAGTTTTGGGTAGGTAATGAAGAACAAAATCTGTCTTTTTGTTTTCTTTTAAGATAGTGAAAAGTTGGATGGCAATCCATTTTGTTTTTATACCCTGCTCATCTTTGCAGTGCTGGAGTGTTTTCTACTACTACTGTTAAAATAACTTCTGCTGCATGCTTGTTTTTCCAGTTTCTTAGGGAGAGAAACGTGCATAATGAGTAGATTTGAGTTTCAACTGTATGAAATGTGCATGCATTTTTGGATTCATGTGCACACACCCAATCTGATATATTTATATCTAAGTTACTTAATGATCACACGTGTCATTGGAATTTGATTTGTGTGGTACAGTCCAATCAACTGATACTTTGAAAATTTGTATCAGGTTCTCTTGTACTTCAAACTTAGTCATCTTGCATGGGACGGTAGCCAAGAGGTTTCATTGCTACATGATGTACTATGAAATCAACACGCAGTACAGACTAAACTAAAACTGGTGTTAGATAAACAGACCCAAGCATGGAATAAGTCTGGATGACCTGAATGGATGTGTCATATATTGCCAAGAGTTATTGATGACCTTTCATAATTCACAAGTGGCTCAGGTTCCCTCCACCACTTCTGAGCTATGAGATCATTAATAATGTGTGGAAATAAATAACACATCTCGAGTCAGTTCATTGTATTTCCTATTGCTCTCTCTTTCCCTATATGTATGGTATGTATGTGTATAATATTTATTTCAGAAACAGCAAAATTCCCACCAGCAGCTGTTGAGAAGAAAGTTATATCTCATAGTTATATCATTGGAGAGCTATATTTCATAGCTGTGAGGCTATAGTCATAAAATATAGCCTTTTAATGTGTTAAGAAAACTCAGAAACACTTCTACAGTTGCTTAAACCAATAGGACTATTGTATTCAAATGAAATAAACTTTACAGTATGGACTACATTTACTGGGTCAAATTCTACCCTGACTTACACACTGAACACACTGGGAATAGCAAAAGGCATCAGTCAGTACAAAATTGACTTTGCAAACCCTCTGGGTATCATGGAATCACACCAGGGATGAATTGGTCCAGCAGTTAAGGTCTTTTGACCCTAAATGTGCTGTAGCTTCAGTTATCCCTTGCCAAGCCTTCTCTCTTTTAACTTGGAGTAATGTGACTCTCAGCCAAAAACTAAACTGATCCCAAGCCCATTGAAGTTAAATCTTTCCATTGAATTCAGTAGGCTTTGGATCAGCTCCTAAGAGCAGCTGCCATCTTGGAAAAAAATATGTGAAAAGTGTCCTTGATTTCACTATTAATGACCTTTACGCTCCAGTTACTTCATTCCCATATTTTTCCAATACTGTATGTAAATACTGTTTTCCATTCTTCATTGTTCAGGCAGCTTTCACGATCTATTCTCATCAGTGGTTTCCTTAGTGTGCTAATAAGAAAAATACTGCTGTTTGTAATCACTTCTTTCATCTTTGTGTTTATTATCTTTTGAGAACGTATGCAGTTCCACTCTGTCCACTGTCTTGTTGTATCTCTCAAACTTCCTGCTCAGTTTCTGGTGGGCTCCTCCTGAAAAATGCTGTAATAATTGAACCAATAAGACATATTTGGGGTGGGGGCAAGTAAGCTAATGGGTATTGTTAAGTTATGTGGTAAAATAACTCATCTCTGCATGGCCCAGGTGTGGATCTCATCATGATGAGTTAACGGGGGCAGCTCTCTGGAGCAGTGTCCGGACTGAGGGGGGATACTGCCGAAGTGTGTGGTGAAACATTGGGGGATGCAGGGGAAGAACATTTTGGGATTGTGTGAGACTTATTACAGGGAGAATTTATTCAGGGGAGGATCCAAAGGCGCACAAAGGGAGGGATTTAGGTAATTCGTGGAGGAACAAACATGGAAAAATAGAGGAATGTGGCCATAGAAAGGGCCCAGTTATGTGTAAATGGTGCTGATCAGTATGCTTGCAAGGCCATGCTCTGTGCCTGATCAGCAGAGTCTATCCTATCCAATTCATTTCTTTTCTAACTCTTTTCCTGGATGAGGAGCTCTACTCTGAGCAAATGTGCATCCGTGGAGGTCTGAGTGCCTGTAACTGGAGCAGGGCCCTTGCGTCTGGGGTGCCAGCAACTGGATCAAGTGAGGGAGCACAAGTGAGTGTGCCGAGAGTGACTGTCCGAGTTGATCTTCATAGCTGGACGTGTATATGTGTATACATATATGTTGTATATGTGTATTGGTGTGGGTGCCTCCTGGGAATGCATGCTCAGCCCCACTACTTGTTTTACCTAGGAACACAGTGATATGCGGCAGCCCTGCCCCGTTAGGTAACCAAGTTCGGCCTCTCATGACAGGTATAATATCCATATTGCTGCATACATAGCAGTGGCCTAGTAGTTAACTGACTGATTATTTATGGCTGTTTCCTCACAAGGGCAGAAATTCAGTGTGCCAAACCCGCTTTAACAGAAGCCAGGTATAGCAGCGTTCTGTTAAATGCGATATCAGATTGGTACCAAATTAGGAAACCTCTGTGTTAAGCTGGTGCCTGTATCAACAGAAGTTAGGTTTTCAAAAAGCAGAACCCTTTACTATACACAGATGAATCTTATTCAAACTTTAAAACTATTTCTTCTCTTTGATATAAATTGGAATGTCATTTTGCAATTATTTAATTAAAAGAAAGGGAAGGAGTAAGAAACGTATACATAAGTGGGGCTTTGTTCTGACACATTTAGTCGTGCTGTGTGGTCCTTCATCCCAAGGCAGTATGGGGACATTTTGGTCCCTCTGCTGATCACCTTGGTATGTGTTCACACCGAAAGGTGATGTTAGCAGGTTGAAGCATCCAGAGCGAGGAAGCCCTGGGCCAAAGTAAGGAGTTGCAGCTGGTTTCCATATGGCCCGCTCTCTTTATTGTAACTCAGCAGTGCTTCGTGGCAATGACTGAGTGGCTGGACAGCAAGGAAGCCTGAGTGGTCTCCTTAGTTTATCTGAAGATAGCTGTCTTTTGGGAACTCTAGGAGGAAGAGTTTAGCTGTGAAAGAGAACAGTGGTTGAACTCAAGATGCGTTGCTCCAAAGGCAGAATACAAGGTCTGGATGGGGGTCCTTTCCCTGCAATGAAGTGATGTGGTATTCACAGTAGCTATTTGACATTATGATGGAGTTACTTGAGATTTATATCGGAGTGTTCGCTGAGGATCCACTTTCCACATCTCCCAAAGTGATCAGGAAATGTGATATTTCCCAAATGCTACTGAAGCCACTGCTGCTGTTGGATCACACTGGCTACATCCTTCGAAGAGAAGCATCCTTCACTTCAAGTATGATTTTGGGGGGTTGCCCAAAATGTGGGTCATTTCTTCACAGACAATTTTCTCAAAAATCTCTGCCTCTGTGTTAGCAAATACCCATCTTTCTACTAAATAAGCCAAGGATTTGGCTAGCTGGACTAGCTGCACAGAGTAAATCATACTTTGACCTCTTCATGCAGTAATCTTTCCACTCTAGCCTTGAACTCATTGATAGAGTAGCATAGGAAATCTTGCATTCTTACTGTCTGGCAAAATAATAAATAAAAATCTATCATTTCTTAATAGACTTTGGAGAGGTGAGTAACATAAATCTAGTAAACATGAGAGCTGCAGCCCTTTTTTTGCTTGGACAAGGGAAAATGATTCTTTAAAAATCATCTAAATATCCTTTTGCATGTAATGAAAAATTGGTTCTAATCTATCTAAGAAGATGTAACTAATATTTTTTATTCTGGCTAACCAGTTGTAATGCTACCCAGAGGGATCCTGATCCATCTTCTATGGATGGAAGTCATCGTGGAGCCTTTCAAACTTCCCTGATAGGTTTTGTTGTATTACTCAGTGCTAATCTGAGAATAACAATGAAGTCAACAATCAAAAGCTATTGTGATTCATCAAAACAAGAAGCAGATTTAATCATTGTAAGAGTACATAGATAATTGGTTTCTGAAAAGTTTGATTAAGAAACTCAAAACTTGCCCATGGCCTTTTTGGTGTGAATAGCAAAAATCCTCCTGGTATTAGCAGAAGCAGGATTGAAGCTTTAAAACCATTAATGGAAGAGAATTAATTAAGGTACAGCAGATTGAGGTCTCCTCAAAATGGAGACAACGAAGAGCAAATATAGCCTCAGTGTAGATTATTCCATGGCTTGGGACTTCAGACCACAGTGAAACACCAAGAACAATAAAAGAGTACTGGCAGCAGAAGAGGCAGGAAACCTAGCCAAGAATATTCAGAAACTGTTATAGTCAATAACTGTTTTGGTATTGGTGTGGGATAACAGTAAACTCAAGAGGGCAATGGATGAACTTGTTCTTGTGCAATGCAAGTTAGTCATCGAGATTAAAGAAAATTAAAGCTTTCTTTTCCTTTCTTCTTTCCCTTTCTTTCCCTTTCTTTCCCTTTCTTTCCCTTTCTTTCCCTTTCTTTTCCTTTCTTTTCCTTTCTTTTCCTTTCTTTTCCTCTCTCTCTCTTTTTTTTAAGAGAAATGGCTCTCTTCTATATGAATGAAGTAAATAAAATCCTTATCCTTGATTTTTGATGGACGCAAGATAAAACCTCTCAGGAAACAAACAAACAAAAAAACCAAACAAACAAAAAAAAAAAGAAGAACATATGTAATTAGTGACAATTCAGAGACTGAGATAATGATCATCTTTATAAAAAATAAAGATGCGATGTTAATTTAGATGGTAAATTACCATATAATGCAAATGTAAGGGTAAAGGCACAGCAGCTAGAAAATATGAACTTGTCTTAACAATCTGACAAACTTATTAGGCTATGCAGAGTTATCTTTTAGAAGGGTACCGGGAAATTGCTAGGATGATAACAGAAGTGTTCTAGCAGTCCTCAGAAAAGGAATGATCTCAGTAATAACTACTTTATTTAGGTATTTATAATCCAGAAGTCAACATTTTGAAAGGAAAATAATCTTTAAACAACTAGATAGAAGTCAATAAAATTCTGATCAATAACCAGCACTGATTTGTCAAGACTAAATGTTGACAGACAAACTATTTTCAGAGCCTACAGTAACTAGTGGATGAAGAAAATGAGGTAAATGTTACATTGAAGGTCAGATTCTCAGCTGGAGGAAGTGAACACAGGCACATCGACTTCACTATACTTACTGAAACAAGATGAAGATCAGCCTTTCTACTTTAAAACAGCATTTCTCAGAGTCTAATGAAGTCTTATCTGAAAAATTAAATAGAATTGGTTCTTAACATGTCCCATAACCTAGAAAATGGTAGAATGAGTACAAAACTGAGTAATCTGGAATGTTTTTAGATGTTGCCAAGATTATTGCTAAAATCTGTTTTAGATCCTGATTTTGTTAATAATCCAGGAAAGATCTAAATTTTCTTAATGCTACCTGGTACATGTGATGAGCATTAGAGGAAAATAATCCAAAAAATACATAGAGTTAGGGAGAAAGGTGAGAAATAGTAAAGATGTGATACTTTTAGGGAAAAACTTTCAAAATACTCATCTTCAGAAGGAAGAATCATAGAATCGGTAAGGTTGGAAGGGACCTCCGGAGATCATCTAGTCCAACCTCCCTGCTCAAGCAGGGTCACCTAGAGCATGTTAGACAGGATCGCATCCAGGAAGGCCTTGAAGATCTCCAGAGAAGGAGACTCCACAACCTCTCTGGGCAATCTGTTCCAGTGCTCCATCACTCTCACAGGGAAGAAATTCCCCCTCACGGTCAGGTGGAACTTCCTGTGCTTCAATTTCTGCCCATTGTCTCTTGTCCTGTCACACGGGACAACTGAAAAGAGTTTGTCCCCGTCCCCTTGACACCCTCCCTTCAGGTACTTGTACACATTGATCATATCCCCCCTCAGTCTTCTCTTCCCCAGGCTGAAGAGGCCCAGCTCTCGCAGCCATTCCTCACAGGGCAGGTGCTCCAGCCCTCTGATCATAAGAAGAAACCGGACAACAGTAATGAAGTTTTGCTTGCACACGCAAGGATGTAACCCCAATTTTATTATATCTATATTTTGATATATAATCTATATCTTCTATGTAAAATATCTATTTCTATATGCTTTCATTTGAAATAAAATGAAATCAATGCCAGGATTTCAATTCCTTTCCTTAAATTCCTTTACAGAGACATGGTGGGATAGCTCACATGACTGGAACGCTGTCATGGATGGCTGTGTGCTTTTTAGGAAGGAGGCCAGGGAGGCAAGGTGGTGGAGTTGCTCTTTATGTGAGAGAGCAACTGGATTGCATCAAGCTCTGCCTAAGGGGGGAGGAGGAGGAGGTAGTCGAGAGCTTATGGGTAAAGATCAAAGGGCAGACCGGCATGGGGGACACTGTTGTAGGTGTCTACTACAGGCCACCTGACCAGGAAGAGAAAGTTGATGAGGCCTTCTCTAGGCAGCTGGAGGTAGCCTCATGATCACAGGCCCTGGTTCTCCTGGGGGACTTCAACCACCCTGACATCCGCTGGAGGGACTACACAGCAAGGCACAAGCAGTCCAGGAGGCTCCTGCATGCATTAATGATAACTTCTTGTAACAAATGGTGGAGGAACCTACGAAGAAGGGTGTCTGGATGGACCCTGTCCTTACCAACAGAGAGGGACTGGTTAGAGATGTGAAGGTTGGGGGCAGCCTTGGCTGCAGTGACCACGAGATGGTGGAGTTCAGGATCCGGCAGGAATGAATTAAGGCAACAAGCAGGACTGCAACTCTGGACTTCAGGAGAGCGGACTTTGGGCTCTTCAGAGACCTGATTGGTGGAGTCTCATGGGTTAAAGGCCCTAGAAGGAAGGGGGGGTCCAGGAGAGCTGGCTACTATTCAAACATCACTTCCTCCAAGCTCAAGAGCGGTGCATCGCTATGAGTATGTGCAGCAAAAGGGGCAGGAGACCTGCATGGGTGAGCAAGGAGCTCTTGGCCAAATTCAGACAGAAGAAGAAAGTACACAGAATGTGGAAAAGGGGACAGGCTACTTGGGCGGATTACAGGAATGCGGTCAGAGTATGTAGAAATGCTGCAAGGAAGGCTAAGGCCCAGTTGGAATTGAGTCTGGCAAGGGATGTCAAGGACAACAGGAAGGGCTTCTTCAAATATATCAGCAGCAAGAGGAGGACTAGGGAAAATGTGGGCCCACTACTGAATGGGGCGGGGGCCCTGGTGACAAGGGATACAGAAAAGGCAGAATTACTGAATGCCGCCTTTGCTTCAGTCTTCACTGCTAAGGGCAGCCCCCATGAATCCTGCAGCCTGGACGTGAGGGAGAAAGTCTGGAGAAGAGAAGACTTTCCTTTGGTTGAGGAGGATAGGATTAGAGACCTTCTGGGCAGGCTAGACATCCACAAATCCATGGGCCCGGATGGGATGCACCCATGAGTCCTGAGGGAGCTGGTGGATGTTGTTGCCAGGCCGCTCTCCATCATCTTTGAAAGGTCCTGGAGACCTGGAGAGGTGCCTGAGGCCTGGAAGAAAGCCAGAGTCACTCCAGTCTTCAAGAACGGCAAGAAGGAGGACCCAGCCAACTACAGGCTGGTCAGCCTCACTTCCATCTCTGGAAAGGGGATGGAACAGCTCATTTTGGATGTCATCTCCAGGCATATGGAGGACAAGAAGGTGATCAGGAGTAGTCAGCACGGATTCACCAAGGGGAAATCCTGCCTAACTAATCTGATAGCCTGCTGTGATGGAATGACTGGCTGGGTAGATGAGGGGAGAGGAGTGGATGTTGTGTACCTTGACTTCAGCAGGGCTTTTGACACTGTCTCCCATAACATCCTCCTAGAGAAGCTCAGGAAGTGTGGGTTAGACGAGTGGACAGTGAGGTGGACTGAGAACTGGCTGAAAGGCAGAGCTCAGAGGGTCGTCATCAGTAGTGTGGAGTCCAGTTTGAGGCCTGTGGCTAGTGGCATCCCCCAGGGCTCAGTACTAGGTCCCATCCTGTTCAACTTCTTCATCAATGACCTGGATGAGGGGACAGAGTGCCTCCTCAGCAAGTTAGCTGATGATACCAAGCTGGGAGGAGTGGCTGACACACCTGAGGGCTGGGCTGCCATTCGGAGAGACCTGGACAGGCTGGAGAGCTGGGCGGAGAGGAACCTCCTGAGGTTCAACAAGGGCAAGTGCAGAGTCCTGCACCTAGGGAGAAATAACCCTAGCCATCAGTACAAGCTGGGGGCTGACCTTGTGGAGAGCAGCTCTGCCGAGAAGGACCTGGGAGTGCTGGTGGATGACAGGTTGACCATGAGCCAGCAATGTGTCCTTGTGGCCAGGAAGGCCAATTGGTCTCCTGGGGTGCATTGGGAAGACTGTCACCAGCAGGTGGAGGGAGGTGATCCTGCCCCTCTCCTCAGCCCTGGTGAGGCCTCATCTCAAGTCCTGTGTCCAGTTCTGGGCTCCCCAGGGCAAGAGAGACATGGAGCTACTGGAGAGAGTCCAGCGTCGGGCTACGAAGATGATCAGAGGGCTGGAGCACCTGCCCTGTGAGGAATGGCTGCGAGAGCTGGGCCTCTTCAGCCTGGGGAAGAGAAGACTGAGGGGGGATATGATCAATGTGTACAAGTACCTGAAGGGAGGGTGTCAAGGGGACGGGGACAAACTCTTTTCAGTTGTCCCGTGTGACAGGAGAAGAGACAATGGGCAGAAACTGAAGCACAGGAAGTTCCACCTGACCGTGAGGAGGGATTTCTCCCCTGCGAGAGTGACAGAGCACTGGCACAGCTTGCCCAGAGAGGCTGTAGAGTCTCCTTCTCTGGAGATCTTCAAGGCCTTCCTGGATGCGATCCCGTCTAACATGCTCTAGGTGACCCTGCTTGAGCAGGGAGGTTGGACTAGATGATCTCCAGAGGTCCCTTCCAACCTTACTGATTGAATGATTCTATGATCCTATGAAATCATCCCCAGAAAAAATTAATAGGCTATGATGTTATTTGGTTAGTAACATGTATGTTAATAAGCATAACTAAAAAAAATATGTTGAGTAGAAAGAGCAACTCTTTACAAACCATGAGAGAAGATACGGATGGAGACAATCAAGGAGAACACTAAAGGGCAGTGACACAATACTGACCAGTCAATAGGCAATTATTTCAGTGTAAATTGTGTGAATCAGTTCATCCATTCTGTCTTGATTATGTGCCTCTGCCCTCAGATCAATATGGGTTAGAATTTACTCTTAAGATGACTTTCCAACCATTTACTGTATGAACACTCAGTCATATCTTGGGCATTACTTCAACCTGAGGTCTGGTGCTCTCTAGAAGAAAAACTGTTATTGTGTCATAGAGTAATTTAGCTTGCAAGGGTCTTCTGGAGGTCATTTGCTCTAACCTACCCTCAAAGCACGGCCATGTAGAATAACACAAGGTTGCTCCAGGTGTTGGCAATGCCCTTCTGCAGGCCCAAGAAGTACTGCAGGTGGAAAGGGTGTGTGGACTGTAGTACTGCTGATATTCCAGAGCTCACTCTTCATCTCTCAGGTAGAGACATGCTTAGATTTCCCAGGTGCTCCCATAGACCATACTTTTTAGTATGAAGTGGCTTTGCACTGATAGGCACACCATAAGAAGGGAGTGTTAGCATGCTGCGGGGCTAGTTGAGAGTAAGCAGAGAAGGAAGGGCCAGCTTCATCCAGCTGGAACTCTGTAGTTTATTTGTGAGAAAATAACTGGAAATATTCGCTAGTGGGAACTCATATGTCCAGACTTGCACATAGGTTATAAGCAGTATTACTGTTCCCGTGTTCCGGTTTGTAGTGAGAATGTGGGGCAATTACAAAAGTAAAATTTGCTTTTTCGGCAGTATGTGCAACATTTGTTTAAAGTGAATTGTTCCAGGGAACATCTTTGCCAAGAAACTCTTTCAGGAGATAATTTAAGGAAAATGAGCATCAAAGAATGGAAATTATGGGATTGAATTCATTTAATTCAAATGGAAAATGTTTTCATGGTTTTTACCCAGCAGGTAATGCATATGTTTATTGCATTATAGAAATTACAGAGCTAGTTAAATTATTTCACTATTTTTGACATTCTGAAGATCTTTCCATTCCTTGTGATCTGAAATTGATCCTTTTCCTGCTTATTTTACAATATATTTCCATAGATTTTTGCCAGCATTTTTATGAAAATCACTTTAGAAAATCATGTTTACTGATAAACTCTCTCCTTCCTCAAAGTAGGAATAATAATGAAAACAATGTTAAAATATATTTCAAAAATATTGACATATAGAGTTACCAAAATTTTAATGAGAAGTACTGATACTTCTTGAAACATTCCCTTTATGAAATGCAGGTTATTTTCAAAAAAAAAAAAAAAAAAAAAAAAAAAAAAAAAAAAGGCATGAGATTCGCTAAGAGCTATCATAAATCACAGATTTACAAAAAAATTCAGGCTAGAAGAGACCTCCAGAGGTCCTCTAGTCCAACCGTCAGCTCAAAACAGGGCTAGCTCTGAAGTCAGGTCAGGTTGTGTTTTGAATATCTCCAAGGGAAGAGTTTCCACAGCCTCTCTGGGCAACCTCTGCCAGCACTCCACTACCATCGCTGTAAAAGATTTTCCTTAAGTCCAATGAGAATTTTTCGTGTTGTAACTCGTGACTGTTGCCTCTTGTCCTTTTGCCGAGTACCCTGAGTAAAGGGCGAGCCTGTGATCCTTTTCTTCTCAAGGCAGAGCAAACCTACCTCCATGAGCCTCTCCTTCCACCTCCAGACCCCTACTCATCTTCTTGGCTCCATCTCCTTCGGACTCTCTCCATTTTGTACATCTCTGTCTTGCACTGGGGGGCCTGAAGCAGGGCACGATATTCTAGACATGGCTTCACAGATCCTGAATAGAGGGAGATAATCATATTCTTGCTAATACAGCTCAGTATGTGCTTAGCCTTCATTCCCACAAAGACACACTGTTGACTCATGTTGAACTTGTCCACCAGGACTGCCAGGTCCTTTTCCACAGAGCTCCTCCCCAACTGGTTAGCCCCCAGCCTGTACCAATGCAGGGGGTTATTCCTCCCCAGGTGCAGGGTTACACATTTGCTTCTACTGAACTTCACAAGGTCCCTGGTGGCCCATTCCTCCCACCTGTCTGGGTCCCCCTGAATTACCACCCAGTGCCTCCCAGTTCAGTGTCACCAGAGGACTTGCTGAGAATTTACTACATCTCACGGTCCAGGTTATTGAAGACTCTAAGCAGTGCTGGTCCCAGAACTGATCTTGGAGGAGCACCACCTACTAGCTACTTGTTAAGCTGAATCATTGACTACCACCCCCTCAGTCCAGCTGTTTCTTCATCTACCTTGGAGTCCATCTACCCAGTCCATATCTCCTCTCTTTGCTACTATGGCAGACTGTATCAAAAGCTATGCTAAATCAAAAGAAAGAATAGCCCCTGCTCCCCACTTCTACGTGGAGCCAGTCATCTCATCACAGAAGGTAATTGCATTGATCTAGCTTGATTTGCTATAGATTAATCCATGCTGGCTGTTCTCAGTCACTGTCTTTCTCCTCATCTGCCTTCAAATGGCTTCCATGAAGTCTTACTCCATAATTTTTCCCCCCAAAATGACTGATCTGTGGTTCTCTGGATCCTCTTCCTCAGGTTTTTGAAGAATCTTTTTTTTCCCCCTCTTATTGCTGACCCAAGGATGTTGTCCTTTTTGAGGATATCTCTTCTTTGTGGTGCCATTTGCCCAGGGTATCCACATGTTAATATATGTGTCTATCCTCTCCTAACCAAAAATATTCTGCACTCTTGAGAAAAAAGGGCCTTCATGGGGCACACTGACATCCCCAGGGATGTCAATGCTGTCTATTAATCATGATTTTTTTCCAAATCCTAAGTCCAGGCTTATCTGCTGTCCGCATTCTTTACATGCAAGTATATGCTCAAATGTAGACATGGGCTGAGTTTTGGAGCTGTTTATGAGAGCTGAGACATGCCTGGCACTTTAGTACAGGGCAAAGATCTTGTTCGCTTGAGTAGACTGTATAGAGGCAGGACCACACACTCTGCTGCTGAGGCTGCACGCCTCAAGCTTGGCTATTCTTCAACACATAGTGAAAGAGTCCAGCCTAGGCCACATTTGAAGAAATACTCAGTGATAAAGACAGAAGTGACATTAGGTGATGGGTGCAGCATACTTCTGCTCTGACCCACTGTGGAAGGAAGAGATGTGCAGTTTCTAGTTCCCTACTCTGGGAGAACATGATGAGCTTGTGGTGTTGTGTGTTTTTTGTAACTGGAGGTTGAAATGAAGGTTGTGGGAGTAGACAGGCTTTGCTTCTATATCTCATGCACTCATTTTAAAAGAAATGCTATAATAACAACTATGAGGTCTAGTAAAAGAGGGCACATTTTGTTTGTTTATTTGCTAAGAGATTTTAGATTGCTTTAAACAAAGTCAGTGGAGAGGGGTTGACAACCAGGCTATAAAAGTGTTTCAGCTTTAGCTTTATTCCACTCTGCCCTGTGGCTGAGCACTCTCTAGGATACAATTTCAGCCAATTTTACATGAGAATAAAATAGAAATAAAGGACTTGATCAGCATACTGTTCAGGTAACAAGCCTTTTATCTTTCTGAGTCAAAGAGTCTCAAGCAGCTCCTGTTTTTGTTAAGCGATATTCCAGCAATGAAGGTGACTTTCACTTCAGAAGGATGTTTGTCTGGAGTGACATCATCTTATTTGGGCTTTGAAAACTCCTGTTGCCCCCGTGAAAACGCAGGCGGATCAGCACTCGCTTCTAAGGTACTGCTGATGGCTGAGCTCAGCCTGACAGTTCCCAAACAAGCCTGTGCATAAACCAGCATTACCTCATATGTCACTGTGATATTTTAAAATGGTTACATAATTACTCTGACTGTTGTACTCAAACTGGGTGACAGGACTATGAGAACTGGAATTCATTCCAGATCGGATTTTGTCTCTTTTTTCTCACTTGTTTTTCCCCTGTTGTAGCCTAGGTGTACGTGAAAACCCTAGGTGCTAGGTGGTGAGGGAACATTACGGAGGAGGAGAAGGCACAGTGACTACTACACACACACACACTTTCCCTTGTTCCTCAAAACTCGCAGTGTGCACCGTCACCTTATTGCCATGACCATTACAGGCCTAACTGTGCTGCTGAGCTGAGCTGAGCATCTTTAGTGGATATTTTGGTACTAAGTGACCATCTCCCAACCACAGTGCTATCTTAGGAGAAAGGACAAAGCCATACTCACAGTCACCTTCATACGGGATGCACTATGGCCAGAGATGGCAGTGAAAACTTCATTTTTCTGCCCTTTTTGAGATGACATCTACTGATCTCTCCCCTAAAAGGCACTTTTGGGGCTGCGACAACACCCATCCTACCCTTTAGGAGTGTGGTCTGTGGTCAGAGGGACCAAAGGTCTGGCAGGACTGAAAACCATGGTCCTGCCTGACCTCTGATGAGCTCAGTACCTCCTGAGGGCAGGAGGGCTGGCACCTCAAAGCTGTGTGGGCCCTCTTGCTGAATGATGGCCCCAAAATCAGGATATAATGAAGTTACCACATGGAAAGTAAACTCAGTTCAGTGTAAAGCAAATGCTCTTGGTGTTGAAAGGAATAGGAGGAAAAAGAAGTCTTTGTTACCTCTATAAAAGATATTTACATTCAGCCTTTAGGCCATGACCCAAGGTATCTGATTCAGACTAAACAGCCATTAATTTGGGGACCTCACAGGACCCTACTTATGATGAGCACACTTTAAAGCATGTGAGGATCTACTGAGTAGTCTGAGTAGGCTGGGTTTCTTGTACAGATTTTATAGGGCAGGGATGAAAAGTAAGTATCAAGAAACGCACTTCTCCCAGACACATAGAAAGCCCTTTAAGAATGGACTGTGCTCCTCACAGAAAAGAGACCACATGAAAAAGACAATCAAATGCCTGAAAGTCTATTTGACTTTTGACTTCAAAAGAGTTCCCTAATAGAACTGTACTCACAGTATCTGCCTCCTGATCATATGGTCAGGCATGAGGGAAATTCATCTGATTTCTCTCTCAGCTATATAACGAAGCATGTTATGAAATGTAAAATTGGAAAATTATGCTGGATTCTTAATCTTTTTATGTCAAACAAATGGATTCTTTCTTTTACAGTCTATCTACTGGAAATGCAGACAGTGATGTACAAAATGAATTTAGAAGCTAGAGGTTAGTGAGGTTAAATTTTCATCTTTTCCATGGACTAGGGGACCAATTATGTCTCCTTGCTGTCTTGTCCAAACTGAAAAGATGACTGATCCTCTCAGGCACTCTGATTACCACTGTTCAGTGATGTGGTCCTTGATGAGTACCCTGCTGGTTAGAAGATGCCAGAGAGAACATGGGATAATTTGAAAACAGCTGACCTGCCTCACTGAGACAATATCTATATAAAACAGAAATAAGAGAAATGGGGGTAGAATTGTGTTGATAATTGACTAATATGTTTGCAGGCTGATCTGAAAAAATAATTGAACTGCACATCATAATTGTCTTCCCCACAGCAGATTTTATTTCTTGCCGAAGTGGAAAGGAGTTAAAAAACAAAACAAAAATTTGGGTAAAATGTAGCAGAAAGTTTTCCTCTTGAAGATTTGAAGTAAAAGTCAAGAAAACGAATGAATAGACTCATGAAACTGGCAGCAGCTTGGATTTCCCTTTGACTCCAGAGGAATCTCCTGGTCCTGCATTACCCAGGCTGCGAGGGGATGTGGGTTGTGCTGACACATCCAGCTTTGCTGGTGTTATGCTTGACTTGAGCTCCCTCCTTTGCCTTGTTCATCTTCATCTTCCTGCAGTGTCCCACTCCTTGTGCCTCAGAGCGCTGGTTGGAGCATCCCCAGTCTCCTCACTTGGCACAGTCTGGTTGGGCATTGCGAAAAACTGTTTTTGGTGAGGGACCGACAACCGTTGTGCGATTACTGTCCACCAAAGGTGACTTTAGTTCAAGTCAGTGATCTTAATCAGAAAGGACATGGCTGATGAACAGATGTTTAATTAGTCTATGGAAACTGCAGCACCATCCACAAGGACCCGTGAGAGAAGAGACCCATCAGTACTGACTGAAGGCCAGTACAGTGCTCTGGGATGGAGGTTCAGCTCCTCAAGGCAGAGTGAGAAATTAAACCTGAATCTTTCATTTTTCAGCTGAGAGCATTACTACTGACCTATTGGATAGAAGGTAAACAGTTACCAATATACTTTTGTTTACATGATTTTTATTGTAAGTACTCAGAAAGCTAAATATTTCAAAAATACGTGTTCACAAAGTGTCTAGACAGACTGCTTCTGACACCTAAGAAAACCCAGTCTGTATTTGCTTTGGCCAAAACTATTTACTGAGTTTGGCCAAAATTCAGAAATTCACCAGCCAACCTGAAATGGCATTTTTTTTGGTGACTAATGGTTTACCAAAAGAAACATACTTCTCTTCCTCTCATTTGGGAGCTCATAGTGGATTTTCCTTTCTTCTCTTTTTTTCCTTTACAGGGGGATCTACGCTTCCTCAGGAAGTGTTTTGCTGCACAGGTGGTTTCAGCTGTGATTTGGGCTTCCAAGGTAGGAGAAGTTGAAGCCACATGGATTATAAAATCAGTGTCCAGCAGGTGTCCTGCCTGACCTGCTCTGTGGCTGTTGGTGGGCCACTTCTGTATGACACAGGCTCTTCTCAATGCCAAACCTTTTGGCCAGAACAGGCCAGTTTATCCTACAAAGCACAAATTCAGAGGCTATTTCTCATAACCCCTGCTTTGTGCAGAGGAG
This sequence comes from Rhea pennata, assembly GCF_028389875.1. Taxonomy (NCBI): domain Eukaryota; kingdom Metazoa; phylum Chordata; class Aves; order Rheiformes; family Rheidae; genus Rhea; species Rhea pennata. Next base: position 187,070,399 of record NC_084663.1, read on the forward strand.
GACGTTATGTGCATCACCCACATGAGGTGCACTTGCACTTGAGGACATGCCATGCACCATGCATGGGCAGAGATCTTGCCTGTCACAAGCCAAGTGCTATATGAGGGCTCTGAGTCATTAACTTGTTGATTACATGGGAAGCAGAAAGCCTTGCGGAAAGAGGGTGGTTATCTTTTAAAATGATCTTTGTCCAGCAAAGCAAACTTTCAGTTCATCTTCGCCAGTGTGGAATACTCCCATAACTTTAAATCATATCAGGGTGTGACTGTGAGTTTAAATATAAGTAGTGAATGCTTAAATCCTATGCAAACAAAGACCAGACAGGGACCAGGAGGAGCTGACGTGTAAGCAGCCATGTTGTTCCTTCTCTAGCCCAAGAACTGGATTCCTTCACAAAACCCTCTGTGTAGCAGCGATAAAGAGATGAATATTTGACATAGTTGTAAGATAACACTCTGACGCCCTAGTAAACATAAGTGAATTAGTGGTTATGAAAGAGAGTCTATGATGCGGCTGCTTGCAAGAGCAGCAAGTTGGATGCGTTGCCCCAGAAGGCCCCTTCCAGCCTGGTCTTATCATTTCTCAGCACAGATTCATGGGAAGACTTTCAATGGGATTTGAGCTGCTGTGTTGTTTAAGTGCTTTTGAAAATACCGCTTTATACCTTTACCTTTGCTATACAATGTACTCAGTGTACACTGGAGCTGCACTCAAAAAAACAAGGTTGGATCATATTCTCTCTCTTCCTCCTTCCCTCTCTCACTCTTTCTCTTGCTCATTGGGCGAAATTGTCACACCTCTATTTGCACTGAGTTATAATTTATGCTGCAAATAATCCCCCAAAGGTCAGCGCAGCTACCTGTGAAATAAGCAGGGATTAAAGCTCTCCCCCCTCTGCTCTGCTGAGTGCCTAGGGGACACTGCTGTAACTTGGGGGGTGGGAGGGGAATGTCCTAGCCAAGAAGGTACTGTAATCATTGTCACGATTCAATAAATGAATTCATAATTCAATAGTCTGCTGAATTCAGGGGCCTGCTGGAGAAGTCTCATACTAGTATTCCTGGGAAACAAGAATGGCAGAGACTAGCTGTAGAGTAAGGAAAACTGGAGACTTTGGATCTATGCAGGCTTTAGCTTGTAAGATATTAACATAAAACACTCAGAAGGGAGAGTTTACAAGAACGAGTCCAATTTAAAAACTGAAATAGAGGGAATTTTAGAATCCTCTGCAAATTAGCCTATCAGACTTACAGCAGCTTTCAGAGTCCTTGTCCCTCCTGAAGCATAGCTGGTTCTTATTCCTTCAACTTGATTTGTTAACATGTATGCTGTCAAAAGGTCTGTTTCTTATTTTTGTTGAGTTATACCTTAAATGTGTCTTTTTTTGGCTAGTTATGTTCTAGTTTCTGTACAGCGGCAGCCAAGCAGAGGCCCAAGTGCTCATTCCTGGCCCTCAGATTTATTCCCACCGCTTTGATGGGTTGAATCTGGTTTTGCCTGTATCGCAGAGCACCTGGATGGGCTGAGCGCAGACATTCATTGGCACTGCAATCTCAGCTGTGGAAACAATTTTGCTGGCAGTGGAAGTCTTGTTTTGCTCGGGAGGGGCCTATATTTCTTGTTTGAAGTGTGTGAAGCCTCATAAGAGCTCTGTTATCAGGCCCACTGGAATTTTTTCCCCTTGTTCTCTTCTTGGTCCACCGTCTCTCACCCCCCTAAATCTTACTTTACTTCTGCTTCTTCTCAAAGTCCCTAATGTATCTTTTCTGGCTTCTTCTGCTGTAATCTCTCCCTTCATTTTTTCTTTGCCCTTTAGCTCTTCTTTCACTCTGCTTCTCCACTGCCCCCTCCACTTTCTGTGTCCCACCTCTTCATTTCTCAGGAGCCTACAGTTTATCTTCCTTTGTCCACACTGCCATTCCCTCCCCAGGAGCTCCGTAAATAGCAATTGTATTAATGGAACGTATCGCTTGGAAAGACAGCTCTCTTGTCCACAGAGATGCTGTGAACTGGAGGTCCAGGTGCCATTGTTACTGTTAATATTTTTTTAACAAGTGACACTGGGGCCCCATAGCGCCAAGCACTGCAGAGTTCAACTGCTCTTGGCTTGAAGGCCTCCTGCTTCATAGGCAAAAAGGGATTTCAACCCCCTTGTTAAACATAGAGAACTGAGGCTTACAGAAAATAGAGACAAATTTACTAAGCTATATAGTCACGTAAAGATACAGATACATATCTTTCCCCAACTCAAAGTCCCTATGCATGTTAACTGTCTAACTCTGTTTAACCTATTGATTTTACTGGAATATAGGAACGACACCCACGTAGAAACTTTGGAAAACCTTGCTCAGGGTGACTGGGTCAGGGCCATGCAGGCCGTTTGTATCACAGTGTCTCGAGTTCAAGAGCATCCATTTCTCTCTGCAGTTTCATGGGGAACACGAAAGCTAAGCACAAGTTAAAAAAAGAGAGAAAATGAGGGGAGAAAAACAATAAAAAATCATAGATTATGCTCATTGTGCTGTATCTGATGTTAGCTCAACGGCCTGGACTGGGAAGCCTGTTTTCCTGGAGCAAGACTAGCCTTGCTTTAGACTAAAACACACAGCACGGTCCTTATATTCTGGGATAGTCTAGTACACCACTCATGAAATACTGTGTCAGCTTCATTACTGTATTAAGGTGGAAGACTATAATGAACAAGCATGAATATCATTATCCACATTCTCTTGTTTTGAATTATTTTGATGTTTAGACCATCACAAATTTTACACCATCTCCCAGTAAGCAGGTTTTGATCTGCCACAGGTGTTACCCATGCAGGGAATAAACGGATCTGCTAAATTTCAGAGGAGAGAAATGGTTAATGTGATAATATTTAACTTGCCAGAATCTTACTTTACAGAAGTAACAAGCTTGTGAGCAGAATATGGCAATTCAATCTCCCTCAGCTATCATTTCAGGATGCCTGCAGAATCAGGAAGACTACGTATCAGTTTACACTCAGTTTGGTAATCTTGCATGGGGCCTGTTTGTGTCTCCTGTGCTGAAGGCTGAATGTAAAATGAACATTGTTAGCCAAGAAAGCAAATAAAGGGAACTATTTCCCAAGGTATTTTACTCTGTTTATTTAACGCCTCTGAACAAACCCCTTTCCACATCCTCTGAACCTACTGGCCACTTCAGATAGCTCCATTTCCTGCTGGGTGAGTTTTTTCTAAAATGTTTATTCAGCTCCAGGAAATGATGATTTCCTGAATATTCTGAAACTTCATATTTTTGTTGTATCCCTGTTTATTTAATAGTCTTACTTATTGTGCAAGTGTGCAAAGCACAACACCACCCCTTGCCGTGTAACTGCAAAGAAATAGTGGAACTAGATGTAGTACATCAAAAACCAGTTTAAATGAAACTAAATCTGTATTTTCTAATTTATACACTGACGTATTTCCATTAGCTTGAGTAGTTGCTCCTTTTTTACTGGCCCTAATGAGTTCAGAAGGAAGATTTCAACTTTCTCCTACTCTTTAAGAAAAAGTACCTAAAACTTTGTGGTAATGAAGGAGAATTAATTAACTTAAAAATCAAGATTTTATAATTCACAGTTTTCATTAATGGCATTTTCTCTGTGGTTTTGTTCTTTTTTTGTAAGCAGCAAGCCAATACAAGGGATAATCTGTTTTCCTCGCTCTACACTGGGGATAAAATAAGAACTGCTTATTTTGTGAGGTCAAAGCTAACCTATAGCCAACACTCCAGCCCAACATGGATTTCACTAAGCAGAGTAAAAACTGTACACCACCTTGATAAAAAGGCCATGATACTTTATGCACAAGAGTGTGACTCAGATGAAACTATGCCAAAATGAGAAGTGTTACTCTAAGGTAACTCAAACAGAATTGGGCCAGAAGAACTTCAGGAATTACATAGCTTTGTCATTAACCCTGGGCTGAGCCTTCAGTGTCCCCCACACCTTGGTCTTCTCCTTTCATGTCTGCTTATTTTTTACCTGCATCTGCTGGCATCGTTGGCTGTCATTCCTTTTGGCTCGTTAAAGACAGAAGAGAGAGTTCACATCACTGCTGAATCTAAAGAGAAAGGCGGCGTGGGTGTGCTGGCCTGCCATGCCTCTAAATGAGGAACTCATGTAGTATCCAAGTAAAATTGCTTCGTCCTTATCTGGAACTTCTACTCTCACGGAAACCACATTCTTCGATTACCACCCATGTCTCCATTTAGAAAGGATTTTGATGGAGGAATAGACTGAGAATTAGACTTCCCTTTTCTGAGGCTTCCTCCTCTACTAGGAGGCTAAACTAGCCTTCTCCCCTCCTAGGAGCCATTTGTTGCTGCTCCTATATTGTCTCTGGTTGAGAGGCTGGCTCCTTTTCCTCGCTTTCAAATGTTCCTTTTTAGGGCTTCTCTCCTTCCTTCCTTCTCACAAGCTGTTTCTGTTTCATAGTTTCTTGTAAGAGTTCTTATGCATCCTGAATTCATCCACCTTTTTTTTTTTTTTTTTTTTTTTTTTTTTTTTTGAGCCAGGTGGAGACATGCTGCTGGTGGACTATTGCCTGGATGTCTGTATCAGTGATGGAGACTGACCCTTCTGTAGGCATTAGCAGGGGTCTACTTTCAGATCACCCCTTTGTGAAGCAATACAATACCGCTGTGACTCTGTCTGAGCTGAATATTCTTCGTTTTGACTCTCTGAATATTTGATATCCACATTGCTGGGCTGAGTATACTCTTAGGGTGGCTTTTCTCCTCCCTGAGTTTGTGCTGCACTACTTTACCAACAAATAGGTGAACTCTTCTATCTCCTTTACTACCTGCTGTGCAATGTTGCTGCTGACATCCTGATTATAAGGATGTTAATTATACTGTAATTGATTTTGAGCCCTGCTTGGTATGTTATCTTGGCCAGGATGTCAGCTCTCATTTATAACATTTTGGGAAAGCCCTTCAGTAGAGCAGAATTTAGGTCCTGGAGATTTTTTGGCATCTCTCTCCACCTAGCCTCTGGTAAAGCAGGAAAGTCGAGCATGTTGTCATGTCTGTGCTTGCAATGAGCACAGCTCTATGGGTTTTGTCCCATTTGGGGAAGTCTCAAAACAGGAATAAAGAGAAAAGGAAGAAATGCTCCAGGTGAGAGAGGAATGAGAAATGGGCAGAGACAACATTTCCAAGGAGATCTCAACAGGACCAAAGCCAGTCAAACCAGTTCTCAGTGTGTTGTAATTTGAAATACCTTACATTTATCTTCTCTGGTGCAAACAGCAAATGTATGAAGAAACCAAAGAGCAAAATAGGCAAACTCAACCAAGCGCATAAAGCACTTGGCATCACAACTCATGAAACTCCATGAGCTGCAAGGTGTTTACAGCATTTCAGACTATGGCTCTGCTTCTCTCTAACTTGCACTTTCCTCCTCTTACCAATCATTATTTGTTTTCTCTTTTTTTCCTCTACTATTTCAGTTGTCTCTGATTAAGTCACCTTACTTCTTTTAGTGACCTGTTTTCTGCCTTTGCAGGGGAATACTTCCATCTCTTCCTCTTGTCGAATGTGGTCAGGCAGAGGTGTAACCCTTTTTTTTTCCTTTTCAGGAACTTTTTTCCTCCTACCTTTTATAGTCCACTATAGCCATGATACCAAACTGTCAGCTCCAAGATCCTCTTCCCCAACTTTAACAGAAGATTACATCATCCTGAGAAATTTGTTATGTTTTCTTCAGGCTTGGTGAAGTTGTCAGAGGATGTAAGGGAGTCACGGAAAATGTTTTTATCTCCTATAGAATTTTTGGCTACTTGGCCTCTATTATCACTTCAGCTGAGAATGCTGGGAGGCATTTGCAGCACCATGTTTAAATTTGAAATTTCATGAGAAAAATCTACCCCAGGGTGCTATTGCATTAGTGAAGTAAGTTGCTAGGTGCTAGGTAAGTAAGAAAATCACACAAATAAATAGGTTTAAATTAACTCCAGGTCCTGTACTAATGCATGATGACATTTACAGCTGCCTTGGCTTACCCTGCCATCTTCTGGTGATACCTGCTGCAAGATCAAAAGTTAGAGGTGAAATGAGATGAAATATTTTATTACTAAGAACACAAGGGTTGGCTACAGTCCAACAGAACAGTTTCCTTACATAACCATTTTTAATATACAGCACCATATAAGATTCCTGCAATAAATGTTAGGATTCTAGATTTTGATTTAACTTCTTTCAATAACGTATTTGTTTTACTGAATGATACTTCGCTAGGCTAAAGAAATGTTTCTGACCTGACATTGCCTGCCCTGGAAAAAGCAGATGAAAAAATGTATCACTCATTTCTCTATCATTATAAAGCAACCAAGGATATTGAGCCAGCCAGAGTGCTTGACTGGCCAAGTATTCAAGACTGTGACCTCTTGGTCTCCAAATCTTTAGATGTTCAGTTGCAAACTGTTTCTCTGCCATCCAAAATCTGACTATTTGACACTTTCCACAACAAAACCACTGATCTGTGCTCCAATTCTCTCACTGTCTCTCTCTGCCTAATAACTTTAATGATTTTCTTTTTGCTGGTTTTCCTGCTTCTTTCCATTTCTTTTTGCTGGTCCAAACTTACGCTGTTTGTCTCATTGACCTGCCCCCAGTATTCTTCCTTTAAAAAGGCTTCAGTACTGGCCATCCCTTTAAGCAGGAATTGAGTTTGAATTTTTTCCTTTTGCATTTAAAATTCTGCTGGTTTGGAAAGTCCTCCCACTTACCCCAAGGAAAATTTTGACTTTTTATTAGAAAACCAAAAAATATTCAGTATTTGGCAACAAAGGGATTAGTCATGTCTCAAACCTACAGGCCGTTCTTTAATACTCACTAAAAATGTTCACTTTTTGTCAGAAAATGTTCAGTTGCCATAAACAGAGGACTGGGATTTTTTGGTGTTTCCACAAAATATTGGAAATTTTCATGGAAAGCAGCTATTGTGAGAGAAAAAAAAGTATTAGACAGAATAAGCATATAAAAGCCCTTTTTTTACAGTTGTATAGAAAAGCTTTGATGGAAATCTTTGGCCAGCCATGCTTTAAGACCTTTTATGGTGCTGTATTATGAAAGGATTAGATTTAGACACTCTATCTTGCTTCTTCACTTATTTCTGTTTATATTTCATTATATTAGTCTCTTTGCTGTCCTCAGGTCCGTAATCCCATTTCTTTTGATATTTACAGTATTTATTCATTTGATTTGTTAAAAGTATTTTTGTTTTTTCTATTTCCTGGGCATTTTAGTTACAGTCTTTTGTCAGTTTACCTGATTTCGTAGTGGCTGTACAACTCTGCTTTACAAGATTGCTCTCCAGGAGCTCTCCAGAGGCATGGTACTAGGTCTTTACGGCACTTTCACGTTGCAGACCTTCATGGCTCCTTCAAAGTGCACCAGTAGCACAAAGCTCCCTAGCATCCTTGCAATGTCTTCATCCTGGGACTGAGTAGCAAGCTCAGATTTTTGTCCTCGCTGTTTCACCCCTGAGGAACTCCCAGTTTATAGCAGAAACTGTTATTGGTTACTAATTGCAGGATTTCCTAGGTGGTATTATTGCATTTTATCTCATTTGTATCATGCCTCTCCTCATGGTGTTCAAATTTTTCCTGTTTTTCTGGCTGTAAGCCTGCTTCTGCCCCAGCTGGCAGTGGCTGTTCTGCAAGGGGCTGCAACTGGGAGGCATTGTGTTTCCCTAGGGCTCCCGCTCCCTCACCAGCCCTAATTACGGCCTTAATTACGGCAAACTGCACAGCCTAATTCCAGATGTTGAAGGCTCCTGGTGGCCACAGAGAAAAGCACCTAGGGGATGCAGAAGCACAACTTTTATGGGTATTTGGGCTTCAGAAAGATAGACACTTTTAAATTGGAGGTACTTTTGAATTCTACCCCAAATGGGCCAAAACAGTGGTGTTTAGAAAGCCCACAGAATGCTGTGTCCATGTCAGAACTACACAGTAATGCTTTTTTCCTTTAATCCATCAAAGTTCTCTGGGGAAATGGCAAGCTAATTTGGCCAATTGTTTTGTTTTTTTCCCCAAACTGCACTTACCAGAATCAGGACTAATTAGCTCTCCAGACAGTATGAAATGCAAACATATCAATCTTTTATTTTTCTTCCTCTAAGTCCCACCTGATCTCATTTGGTTGCACCTTCAAGCATTGAGCACATTAAGAGGTTTGCTGTCAGTGTCTATAGCCCAAAAGCAAACGATGTGAGGGAAGCGGGGTTTGCTATGATTCACAAGGTCATCGGGGGGGGAAGCTGCTGCCCACGGTGATGGCAGGCAGTCTTGAGTTTCCACCACCTGTCATCTCAGGCACTTTTTGGTGTAAAACCAAATCAAATCAGGCTATCTATATCCAATAGCCCATTAATACTTTTAATGCACTGAGGAAAGTATCATTTTTTCTGCTTCAGGCAATCAAAGCCCTGCATCTATTGCTGCAGGCAGGGCAATGAACCTGGGTGAAGCGTTGATTCAGAAAAATGGGAAGTTTCCTGCATGAAACGAGACACATACAGGCTAGGTGAATTTTGGCTTTCTCTCGAACCTCGCCAGGATCCCTAAGTGCAGTCTCTGGTAGTGCCCAGGCCGAGCAGTGACCCAAAATATTCTCCAGGCAGTGACATTTTGTTCATCACTGAGTCTGGTCCCACAGTGCCTCCTGCAGTACCCGTTGCTACAGAACGCTGAGCTTTTGCAGAGGTGATGGTAATATTTGAAATAAGAATGACCAGATGGTAAGAGGTTTCTGAATAACCAAGAACATGCTCTTAGTCTGCGGCTTTACTGTAGAAAAGATATTTTTGGCATCTTTTGCTAAACATTCATCTTAAAACAAGCGGAGTCTGATCTGAGTGGCACTGGTGTGAGTCCAGCTACCTGCAGTGAGTGACTGAATTATGCTAGATTCACAGCAGGGTAATGAGATCAGACCCTGACCTGCAGCGACTGGTCTGCTCCGCAATAGGCGTCCAAAATTCCTGCTCAAAACTGGTAGGGACTGCAAACATAAAGGCTGATCGTGATAATTAGCGAGTTTTACAGGAAACACAACTGTCCGCTGAATCCCTGTGATTGAAGATATACAAAACCACCTGAACTCTGCCAGCATTTGTTTTCATCATTTCAGCGACTGATGGCGCGTCGCAGGTGGTGAATTGCAGGCGGTTTGCTAGGGCAGCCACAGCCGTAGCCTGCTGGAGCTTCTGGCTCTCCTGCACACAGCGTGAGCAGCCGGCAGCTTTCCAGAAGCACGGCAAAGACTGACACAATTTCATGCTGCAACGCTACAAAGCAAAGCTTGATTAAGAAAAGTTGAATTCCTTATCTTTCTGTCTTATGGGAAGATGGCACAGCCCTCTCTACAACAAATATTCTCATTCGAACGCCTTTCGGAGACATCACTGACTTATTTAGTCATCTTTGAAGCATGTGATAGGTGTTTTTAAATCCCTGCAAGAGAAACTAAACAGCTCTTTTATGAAAAAAATGCAAGGGATCAGAACTGTTGAACCCTTGTTAAGTGTTACAGCTGTTAATTTAAAGGTCTTAGCTGTGGAGACTGTGGTAAAATGCCAAGAGACAATATAGTCTTATGGCACTTAGAGGAACATTCTTTGAAGTAAACCTAAGCAACCCTCAAAAAAGCAAATTGAACATGGCAGCATTTCACCTACAGCAGTAGGTGAAGTGATGTATGCGCAGCACTGGGATATTTTGATTTGAGGGAGCAGGAGCAGATAGCAGTGAGGATGGTGGAGGTTGGATAGACATTGCCGAACACGGATCCAAATTAACTTTATCTTAACTTTGATAGCAGAGTTTTAAAATCAGATTTTCTGACACTGCCATTTTTCAGGCATTTTCCTTGGCTGTGCTTCCTAACTGGAGAACTCTTATTCTAGCGCACTTAAAACTAAATCAATCTGTAAAGAGATTAACTGAGAAAAGGGAGATATTTGTAAGAAACTTGTATTTTTAATTGTAGTTGTGTTCTGTGACAGTCCTTCAACAATTCTGCCTTCCTGCTGTGTATTTCCCCATCCTACCTATAACAGGATCTCACAATAAATCCCATGTTTCAAGGTGAAAAATGCTTTTCTATTTTAGGTGGGCTTATTTTAAGGAATTGATACAAGCAGATCCACTACATCACCAAGTCTGGGTCCTACTTGAAAAAATATTAGCTGCAATATGTGTGAGTATAATTGAGACAGTGAGAGCTTAGCATTTGAGTTTGGGGTTGACATCCCATTGTGGCTATTGAGAGAGAGTATTGAGAGTGCTCAGTTGTGGTTTGGGGCTGTGGCAGCACATACCACACTTCTTATGCCTGTTTGATGGTCGGAAAATTATTATACCTAGCAGGTCAAAAGCTTGGCTTTTAAAAATAAACAAAGAAGTGGAAAATGAGGATTCTGTAGAATCCAGACGTGCCAGGTAGACAAAATGATGTTTTCATGAGGGCCAGATACAGCCTGTGTGTTAAAGCCATCTGTGAAGCCTGGCTGAAGCCACGGATCCCAGCAAAGGCTTGTCACAGCGTAAGGCAATGCAGGCACGGGTGCCACCCGACACCGGCCTCTGGGGTGGAAGCTGTTGTGACTTTGCTGGGTCAGCACAAGCAGCAGATAGGGAGGAAGGTGAATTTAGTGTGACCTGTGCCAACTCTGAGCCAGAAGTCTCAGCTCAAAGCAGTGACATCACGAGCAAAGCCTGAGCATCTGGGATCAGGAAATTAAGGGCCATGTTCAGGGGCCAAATGCTTTGATAATGTGCAGGGTTGCACCTGAGGAAAGTCTCATTATTAGAACTGGAAATCAAAATATTAAACTGTCAAACAAACCCTGAAGACTTAGGTAATAATTCTAACTTTTCAGTTCTTTTCCTCTTCTGAAATAAATTATTATGGAATTTACATTCACTAGATGAGTAACTGAGAGAATTTTTTCAAAATGGGATTTAAGTACCCAGACAAATCTGGTAGGACATTACCCTCCTGAAGTATGTACGATATTTTTTGGCATGCTGCTTGTTACTTAATGCAGCCATTAAATGTGGTTTATCTGTGGAAATGTAGGGAGAGATTAACGAGACTGGCAGAAGTGATGAATTAACTGACCATGATGAGGTGTGCTTGCAGAGTGAGCGCTACCGTGCTGAACAGTTTTGTAAAAACAAGAAATATTAAAGCTGTATCCCCTGGAGACGATGAAAGTGTTACAACTATAGACAAGGTTTCTGCTCTAGGGGTTACAACAAGCTCTTTCCATGGGAATGGGAAATGGGATTTTTATAGGACTGATGGCTTCCAGGACCTATGGGCCTATCCTGTGATCCTACAGTCACATGTTATACTGGCCTAATGTATGACATCCCTCTAACTGTGGGCGTGCAATTTTGGCAAGCTATTTAGCATGCTTGTTTTGAATGTAGACTCAACTCTTTCCAAAGTTTCTTATGACTCTTGTCTGACTTACAGTTTGACAGAGTGTCAGAGACTTAGGACACATCTGAAAAAACCTGAATACAAGAACTTAACATTAGCTTGACTAAAGTTAATTTAGTTAAATAAGTTTAATTTGAATGAATTAGACTTTAGAAGATAATTTAGTGAAACTTGTGCATGGCCCTGAAGATGCACAGGGGACACCTGGGTCTTCCAGAGACCTGATGCTCAGAGGCAGTACGGCAGTGCTATCAAATGCTCAGGGACATGGGGTCAGAAGAGCCTCAGAGGGCTGGACGGGGTTTTCTGCCTCCACTAAGCCTGTGCTTCCTGCTTGATGTGATGCCATGGGGGAGCTGGGACCACTTCCTTGAGCTATCACCTAAGATGCAGCACGAGGTGGAGGTAAGAGCCTGTGCACCTTCCTCACTCTCCTGCAGTGCCTTAGGCCAAGGCGTGATCTGTTCACCCACTCCCCTTCAGGAGCCCCTTGAGCCATAGGTATGGCTGATCTGTGCTTTTTAGAAGAGGAAGAGCTTTGCAAGGTCAGTGGGAGTCTGACCTCCATCCCTTCTCTTTACTGATGTTGGAGGAGACAAAGAGAGTAACAGTAGGACATAAGACTAAAATTTCCTCTAAGTCCTCAAGAATACCAGCATTTACCAATAAACAATGTGTCAGCATCACTAGATGTTGCATACACTCAGAACTGTGACACTACCACACACCCCGCTATTTCTGCTCTATTAAGTGCTTAAGTGATGTAGGCTTAAATATGAGCCTGGTTAAGACCGTATCTACCTCCAACACCAATTATTTGATTGAGGGACATAACTATTTGTGTTATAATAGCACCATGTTGCAGACCAATTGCAAGAGTTAGGTTGAGACCCACTAGTGAGGAAAGTTGGATGACTACTTTTGTTTGGGTTTTTTGGGGAATAATGTGCCAAAGAATGGCACTTTAAAGGTACTGAAACTATTTACTGATCAAATCGGAATTCATCAAGAATGAATTGAATGAATATTTTGACTATAAAAGTAGGGAAGAAATTTTTCTGAAACCTTCATGTCATAAGAACATTTTCAAAACAACGCTTTTTACTGAATTGGGACATAGGAAAAAGGCTTTTATTTCCAAAATTTAAATAAAAAAATCGTATCGGGTCAAATGTAATGGTTTGGGTTGACCCGACATGAAATATGCCAGTTCAGCTTGTGCCAATATTTTTCCCCAGTTAAACCATGATTGCCCAGCTCTGCCTGTGGCTGACCTGCAGCTCCTGGTGGTGGTTGAGAAACTAAGGCTCAAGGGTCACACAGTCCTTCTGAAGGCAGCAGGCACTTGGCTGCCTGAGTCAGTTGTGAAACGTCAGATAATACCTTCAGAGTTGGCCAAAGGCACAGGCAGGGTATCCTGATAGCCTCTCGCCTTCAACAGTCAAGGTAAAAATCACGGAGTGTCTGGAGAATGGTTACAGCTGTGTTTTCAGCCTGTCCTTAGAGGCACTAAAGCAGAAGGGCTTCTTCTCCAGGGTTGTCCTCTGACCTTCCACCCTTGTAGCATCTTTTCCCCTCTCCACTGGTGAGGTGTCCTGGCCACGTTCATCCCGTGATATGGGCAGTTATTTCTGAGGAAGGAGGGCTGGATTTTTTCTGGTAGCTTGGGATGAGAATAGGAAGCAGGGTTTGTGTGTCCTGCATCTTCAGGAATGGGAATGGGGAAAAAGAGAAGGGGTCCTGTGAGGGAACAGGATAGCTTTGCAGGGAAGAAAATATCCATCTTCCTGAAATAGGGCCAATTCTTCCTTATTTCCCCTTCTCTTCAGCCACATATTTCCTGGCTGTCAATACAAAACTGAGTCTTGCCTCTATAGCAGAGCTCTGTAGCTCTGCTTTAAGACGTCTGTCTACTATCAGTGAATTTTTCTTCCTTAAACTTATCCAGTCTCCCCTTGAGCCCATGTACACTCTTAGCATCCACAGCACCACACAGTTTGCATTCACACTCTGTACAAAACACCCTCTTTTGCTTGTTTTGATCCAGCTACCACTTGTTAGCTTCCTGGCGTACCTTTGAATTCTTGCATTGGAAGATGTAGTGAACAGTCATTTCCTATTCACCCTCTCCATGCTACTCATGACTATATGACTTTTGACTCTATTAGACCCTTTACTCCACTTCTAGATCTTTTATTTTTCAAGCTGAAGTGTTCTAGGGTAATCAGCTGTTCCTGTGTGGAAACCACTCTGAACCTTTGACCCTCCTTATTGCTTTTCTCTGAACCTCTTCCAGTTTCCACTCTGTCTTTTTTAAGATGTGGGGGTGGAAGAACAACCAGGACTGTACAAAGTGTTCATGATGCAAGTCCATCATGGCTTTGTATGGTGGAAAATGCTGCTGAGCTAGTTTTTTGGCTCATCTATAGCACTCTGAATGCTACTGCAGTTAAAGAAGGATAAAGGAGCTGTGGTGGGGGCAGACTTTCTGGAAAAGGGCAAAGTGCTTCCAGCCAGTTTGGGAGCCGTGTGACTAGGAGACCCCATTGACCGGTTAGGACAGAGCTACCACAAACTAGTCCTGGGGGAAAAAGACAGAGGAGAGTCAGGAGACTTCTGATCCTTCTCGTCTGCAAAAGGCTGAAGCCTGTAGGGCTGTGACATACAGTGCCCGGTCCATGGTAGGGGGCTGTGCAGGAACAAAGGAGACAGGACAGAGAACGGGCTGTTTTCCAAAGGATATGGGCCTGGAACAAGGCTGGATTGATAAAAGCACTAGACTTAGGAAGGCAAAAGACTGTAGAGATGTCTGGAAGCAATAGAGGGTAACTGCTTGTAAAGTAGGTGGTCTGTTAAGATCCTGTGAAAGGGACATTTATACAGGCCACCCAGGACACAAGCCTTCTGCTGGGATCATTCCTTTTCCAGTAAATGAAGAAAAAAAAAAGTAAAAAAAATGGATGCAAAACGAGTCCTGGTTACTAGGGACTTTATTGGCATAACTGTTCACGCCAGTGTAGTCTGAGAGCTCCATCCTGTTTACAAAGCGGCACTGAAGATAACCTCTGAAACCTGTCTCCTCTGAGCCGTCCCATAATCTCTGCTGCAAGCAGTCATTTCTCTGATCTTAATTAAAGGAACAGAATTGCATTTTAATCTAATTCATCTCCCCCCCACCCCAGCACCACTAGTATGTGAAACACATGTGAAGGAACTTAAAACACTTGTCTAATGTATGCACCTTCGTGGTCGTTACTTGTGCAAAAATTGCTGTTTGATACTAGCCGATTTTGAAATGAGCAAAGTTTTTGAAGAAGGGACACTAAATGCCCTGAGGCATTTGGAGGCCTTGATACGCCAGGTCTCAACTTCTGCTATTCCAGCTGTGTCATCTTTTACTTCAGCAGAACCACATTAATATGCTCCAACCAAGGAGCTGGCCTCCCATCTCAATTACGCTGTACTTGCTTCATAGGTATATTGTTTGCCAAAGGCTTTAGCTCTGTCTTTGTGGCTCAGTTTATCAAAAGCAGAGCCAACGCAGGCAGTCGTAAGGGTGGGGCCACACGTCAAACTGTCAGTGCTCACAAATTCTGTTTCACATTAAAAAGAGACTTATTTCTGCATTTCTGTGTTTCATTTTGCAGAGGGCAGGTAGCTCTTATTTACTTCAAGATATTTTTACATCTTCTTTCTGAGTGCTTGATATAGGGTAGGCTGCAAAAAGGGAAAGTAGGAAGAGTTAATCCAAGCAGAAGTTTTGACTGCAGCTGTGTAAAAAATGGGCCAAAAAGTGTTTTATACATTTATCTTTGTTTCAGCAAAGCCTATTTCTTTTTCGTACTTCAAGTACATGAAAGCGGGTAGTCAACCTGAAATCGTTTATTTAATCCAAAATAGAACATCTTGGTTTTGGCTTGCTTAATCCTAATAAAAGAAATAAATAAAAAGAGTCAGCCTCTAAGTGAAAACATCTTCTAAACACCAATTTGAAAACATTTCAGTCTGAGCATGGTGAAAGAATACATCTAGGCTGTAAAAAAATGATTATTATTTCTGGACAAAAGATCTTATTTTATATATATATATATATAAAAAAAATAGTCTGTTGGGGAAAAGAGAAAGAGAGAAAGAAAGTCCACTTTTTGGTGCACACAGTTAGGTCAATGACAAAACGTACTGAGCGGGACTGTTGCCTGTGTGTAAGAGGCGTAGGTACCCTCAGTAAGACAGCTTTCCAGGCCAGATCACCTGCACCGTAGACAAATCTGATGCTGCTGAGCAACAGGGAGCCTTTGGTTGTCCCTGATTCTTGGGCTGACTGAGTTAAGGCCATCAGAAGCAGCTGGTCTGTGCAGTATCATACTGCCCGTAGCTGCAAAGAGGCAATGCGGGAGCATGAGGTCTCTCCCTCAAGTCCTTGGCTTGGCTAGCCCTGTCCTATGTTCTCTTGGTGCTTTTCCACCAGGCCCAAAACTCTCATTTGGGCAGACCTGCTGGGTTTGGCTGCTCATCAGCTGAGCAGAACAGCCCTGAGCTGGCAAAGACGGGTCTTGCCCACCCTCTGCCGCTGTGAAAACGAGGGCTGGTCCCATGCAAGAACCAAAGCTCTAGTGGGCTGAGCTGCCTTGGACAATTATTACAGCATGTAAGCCAGACAAAATCTTGATTGAATCTAGCTTATAAAGAGTAACTTACTGAAAACTCCTTGAGTTACTTGCACACATTTTTCTAATAAATGAGCCATGCAAACATTTAACCCTATTATTGCTTCTTAAGAGGAACATAATAATAGCTTATCTTTAATAGCACACTGATTGAAAAGTTATCTGTGGTGCATTATAATTTATCATAAGCAATTTAAAATCAAATAAAAAAAAGGAGGTTGCAAATGACAGGTGACAATATGAATAATGCTTCACTAACCCTTCTGATTAAATATTTGCAGTGGGCAAATGAGCATTTTCCTGTGAACAGAGCCTTTTGGAAGCTTACGGGTGTCAATGAATTTACAGGCAAGTTTCTGTTGGGAACCAGTGAGAGGAGCCCTCAGCAGCCCGCTGGCTTCATTGGCACTGTGGGTGCTGAGACAGCTCTGTAGCTGGGGACCTCAGGCCTCGTGATCCAAACTGCAGGGGACGTCCTGATTAATTATTCTGGAACAAATCAGCTCTAAATTCTTTTTTATTAGTTTCCCTTTGAAGGAGAAACTTTTGAAGGAGAAACTTTATTTTTAATATCAGAAGTCACTGTAAAGTGGAAAATTCTTGCTTCCACTGGCTGTTCCCGTGATGGAGGCAGTAAGGCAAATCCACGCCCTAGGTTTGGTATTGACCATAAGCCCCTGTGGGTACAGGGGGTGCATCCCTGAAGTGCCCTCATGCCGACGGAAAGGCCAAACAAAAGGCTCTCTGAGGCTTTAGAGTAGCTGGCATGAAGCAATGAGGCAAACTGGGTGTTCGTTTGCTGTCCGCAGGAGGTGCAACTGGCACCGCCAGCTTATCCCTTTGCTGCCTTCTCACAGTGTCACTCGGCAGTGCCAAGAGCGCTTTATTCCTCCTTCATCCCTGTTTCTTTCTCATCTCCTCCTGTCTCTCTCCTGTTAGTCTTTTCCCCCGTTTCTCACTTTCTTCTCCCTCCCTTGCTTGCCGCGTATTTTTGCACAGCCCCCGCTCTCCCCGGAGCGTGGGCAGGGCCGGGAGCCCCGGGCAGCGCCGGTGCCCAGATCCGCAGCGCTGCGCGCGGCCGCCGTCGCAGGGTTTCTGCAGCAGCGGCAGGGAGGATGGGCGAGCAGCAGCTCTCCCAGACCGCAGGCGCCCGCGTAAGTGCTTGGGCACGGAGCGAAGGGAGCTCGGGGTGCCGCGCAGCTTGCCTCCTCTCTCTAGCTCTGCTTATCTTCTACCTTCCCAATTTAGGAGATACTAGATTTGGATCTCACTCAGCTTAAGAAAAAAAAGAGAGAGAGAGAGAGGACAGGACTGTTCTGGCTTTGGAGCCGTGCTGCGCAGTGTGGGAGCAGCCAAGCGCTGACCGGTCTGCCGCGGAAACCCGACCCGTGTGCTGAGTCAGGCCGGGATGAGCTGGCAGGCCAGCGGCTGCTCATCTGCTCGTGGTCCGGTGCTCGCCGCCCGCACCTCGCCGCCGCCGTCAACGCGTGGCGTAGGACACGGCCCAGGGAGGCCACCCCCTCCCGGGCGCGAAGAAACCAAAGGGTGAGGAGTTCTCAAGAAAGAGAGACTATTTTAAAAACCAGGATAATATCCTTTTCACTATTTAAGGACTAGCAGATCTTCATGTAATGACGGGCTACGTGACAGACCTTCAGTAGATGGAAATAGGTGCAGCTCTGCAATGGAGTTATGCCGAGTTATACAAGTGGAAAATCTGTCTCTGTGCTGAAATTTTGGGTGCTTTAAAGGAAGAATATCCAGTTTAAAAATCAAAACCTTTTAAAATTTATGTTAGTGTCTCAAGATGCATAACCACAAGAGAGCAAAGAAAATATTTCTTCTTTATTATTATTATACATTTCTTTGTTTCCTGGTATGTTTAAACTGACCTTTATATATCACTGAGTATTGCCTATTCACTGCTTCTGAATAGAGGTGATTATTCCTTGTGCAGGTCTCCCATGTACCTGGAGGAAAGAAAAACTTTTTTAAAAAGGAAAGGGCAAGTAAAAAAGTCCTAAAGCTGGATGAAGGATTCAGGAGAAGTGTAATACTTGGAATATATTTAACATTGTTTTGATTGGTATTAACCTGGGACAGAATCAGCTTTGAAAAGTAGGGAACCTACTCAGAAATTAGAAAATGGTTCAAACCACATCTCCCTCCCCCCAGGTCATTTATATACTGTACAGATAAGTGAATGCTATCACCTTGCACAGTGCTGGAGGTATATTTTTAAATGAAAATGTTTTTACTATATTCTTTATTGGTCCTAATTCGACCATACACTAAGTAGAAAAAATACTGTTTAGGCTTACAGTGTTACACAGCAGTAGAAATACTTAAGAAACATTAGCTACAAAAACTGCATTGGGACCATTTTTACTGCTAATTAAATAATTAGTTTATGCAAAAGCAATGTAAAATGACATCAAGTATAAAATATGTTTACTAAAAGCACTTACTACATTTAATAAATAGTGTTGCTAGAGATGTTTTCATTGAACTAAAATTTACTTTAAGTCCTTTTCCATATTGTCTCACACTCTAATGCAACAGTTAATTACTGGTACAGCTGACTGACTTTATTTTATGCTAACTTAAAAGAAACAGTTCTTCAACCGTAATAGAGCAAAGAGTGTGTGCCTGTATGTTGCTACAGTAGCTATCATTTAGATGACAGCATTTTGGCATCAAGAAAATCAGTTAGAAATAGAGAAATCAATTAGAGCAAAGGGCTGTAAAGAGAGTTACACTGGTAAGCCTGCAAATAGTCAGTGTATTTCTGTGGTCCTTTGAAATTTTACTGTTGCTCTGGGTAAAATTAAACTAAATTACGGGTATCGCATGGGGTACCTCGGTTGGTGGGGAGCAGGCTCCTTCAAAGAGGGCCCTTGGGATGCTCCTGACCGACCTGCTTTCCCTTGACATCTTCTCCCAAAGCCCCTTGGAGAGGCGCCGCACAAGGAGCAACGGGCTGCCATGCTGGGGGGGGACCTAGGTTTGAACAAGTATTTCATACCTTGGAAGCCTTGGCAAGGAGCACTGTGCTCCTGCCGGTAATGAGCACCAAGGAGAGTAATTTCCAGCAATGCCTGGGTATTTCTTCCGCTGTCTGCATGTTGAAGTGTACAACAAAGCTGAGGCGATGCGTACACCGCAAACACTGTGCTTATTTCTAGCTCATTGCTTTTCCCTCCCCTGCCCTGTTGTTAAAAACTGTTGTGTGAAATCCTGTTCTGAAATTCCCCCTTTCCTGTGGCATTTCAATGAGAGTAATTGATCTCCTGGCCTTCTCTGAGGGGGACTGCGCTAGCAGAACAGGCTCTCCTCATGTTATTTCAGGAGAATTATTTATGGGAAAAGAGCTGAGGAAATAGGGTTATTACTAAGGACTTGGGAATGGAAGAAGATGAACAGAAGTAGAGGCTGTAAATTAAATAAAGAATGGGACTGAAGGAAAAAAAAACACAGCAAGTCACAGGACCCAGTTCTGCTCTTGCTTTACATGGATTTGCCGTCACTGATTTTTAACACTTCTACGCAACTGAGAGGAGAGTGTCAGAGTCTGAGTTGTTATTGTGTATAATAACTCTTGAGTATGATTGCTGGGCAAAAAATTAAACTGTCAGATATGTGTACATCCTAGGGCAGATCCTCAGATCAGGACAAATGACCTAAATCTTGGGGTTTAACAGAGCTACATGGAGGTGAGCTTTTGGAGGACCTGCTGTGTTTCATTTCTTAGTGGTATAAATAATTTATAATTAGGCAAATTTTTACTAAACTTACTTCACCATTTTGTGTATGGCTTGCTATTTTATGTGTGAAAAATACTGTATATGCATAGCTGGATCTAACACAAAAATATTTATCAGATTGCCTCCATTCATTGGATTTGTGCTGCCACAGAAGAGACCCAAATCTCAGCTCGATCTTTGAAATAAATCATTGAAGTGCAACCTTGGTATCTTGTTCAATTCGCTGTTCGGTTGCCTTCTAATTCAACAGAGTGGCCTTTTGAGCCTGAAACCCTTTCTCATCTTGAGGGTAGGACAGAGGAGCAGCTAACTTCTGAGGAAAAACGTTGGAAGTTACATGTAACTTCATTGCGATGCCTTATTGCATGTTTTGGAAATCTGCTGCAAATCCCCATGCTGCATTTTTTATACGACATCAGAAGTGAAATGTTCATCAAATGGAAAATTGCAAGAATAAGTAGTTCATTCAGAAATTAAAAGAGGTCAGATGTAACTATGAAGCAGAATAAAATGCTGCTTAGCTGAATGACTGATTTTTTGCATCCAAAGTTTCCTTTCTGTCCATGTGCTTGGCTGAATCACTTCCTCAAGATTTCTTTTGATTATTTGAATCTCTTTTTAGCCAAATAATTTTTGTTTCCTGCAGCATTTCAGATAAATGAGATTGTACTGAGAGAAAACAAGAGCTAACACCGTTCCAGTGTAGAATTTCTTGGCTCTGCAGCTTGTCTTTTCTCACTTAAGAGGCTCTCCAAGTAACAGAACATATAATATAGCCTTTTAATGTGCGTATTGTTTCCAATGTTCTTTCTAATGGCAATACTGTAAATTGAACTAACTGTTCGCTCATGTTTTAATAATTAACGCTTTAACATAAAATAGTCTTTTTGGTATCCTGTCACTGAGTGAAGTTTCATAGATGATTTTAAAAGTCTGTTTTGTCAATCTATTCTGTAGTTGCAAGGAAAGATATTCTAAATTAAAACTAACAAGCCATTTTTTTTTTAAAAAAAAGGGCCTCAGCCTAGATTTAATTTGTGCCTGTAACACAGTGGTATAGTATGTGCGATTTTACTGCCTTGCTGTAGCAACAGTTCCTGCAACAACCGTTGTTTTTTTTGTAGTGAGAGGCGCTCTGCATCCTGGATGGCCCAGGACTGCATTTTGGGTGCTGAAGGCATAGCTCCTGTGCTGAATGTGGTGTCCATGTGAGATATGACTATTTACACACTCAATTTAATGGGAAACAGGTCAAATTTCTGGGGGAAGGTAGGCTTTTGGGGGTCTGTCTCAGCACCCGCCGCTGGGGCTGACATGAGAGAGCCTGGCACTGCTCACGTTTGGTTTCGCACAGATTTGACAGGGCGAGGAAGAGCTCTCATTTCTTAACCCTGATGAGCTATTTTTTCCTCTTTATCTTCCTTTTAAGGGAAAAAAGGCAGCCAGTGAGGGGGCCATCCTCCCCCGAATTAGGAGTGTATGTACGTGCACTGAGGAATGACTTGGTCCACTTGCTAGAAATTGCATTTCCCGTGACATGAGCAGGAAGTATTTAGCACACAGGATACAAGTGTATACAGCGGTGTGACTGCCTAGCGCTGTCTTGCAGGAGGTGTGTTTCGGGATTGCAAAATGATTCATATTCTGAAATAATTCAGCAGTGTTTGCTCTAAAGATATATTCACATTACCGCACATCAGGTACCTAAATTAAGGAGCTGTTCTCCTTGGAGCTTCATCTCCATCATTAGCTGGAGAAAAATATGCTCTGGCTCTTACTTGTCCTCTGGAAAAAGAGGGAATCCACTGTGTAGAGAGGAAGACTTCCTTCCAACCATAAACACCTACCATAGGTGGTGTGAGTGTACCTGTTCTCATGCTTGCCTCTGCAATCGACCAGAAGTGACATTTCTTTGCTCCTTGTGTGAGGAAAAAGCATGTAACAATTCTCTGTGCAGCATCTGCCATAGCTTTCTAATGCCAATTGTGTGTCCCCCTCCTCTTTCCTACTTTATTTATTGCTCCTGAGCTGCGGGAGAGCTTTCAGGTGTGTTGATACTCTACGGTCGAGGCTTCTGCAGAAGTACTGGGGCCAGTTTGGGACAGCACGGTGTGGTACTGGAAGCGGTCTAGCAGGATGCCCTGGAAAATGGTGTGTTACTCACTGGTGTAGTACAAGAGAAATAACAGAATTTAATGCAGAAAAAAAAAACCCCACTATCTACAGGGATCACACCCGCAATATGAACCTAAATTGCCAAATAACCCCCTCTGCTTGTGAAATAAATATACAACCACAATGCTGCAATGAACTGGAAAAAGCACTTTTGCCCAAAAACATTGTTGCTAACAGCCCTGTGTGCTAAGCTCAGAGCCCACCACACCCAAAAGTCAGGACAACAGCAAGAAATAAAATCCCAGAAAAATAATGCAATCTTGTAATGAAAACTACAAATTATTTGCCTCCTATCCACCCTCCCTCACTTCCTTCTGTTTCTAGTCCTAAGCAGATTTCCAGATAGCTGTGTAGCTGTATGGAATTTATAAAGAGAAATCCAGATACTGGGCATGTACAGCACCCTTGCTCTTTGAAACTGCTTCTGTTCCCTTAATAAGTCATTTTGTACGTAGCAGAGGAAAAGCAGGGTACTAAGTGCTTTGAAAGAGTATTATTGACCTGCAAATCCTAGCAAAACTCTCTTTTGTCGCTAGTTAACACA
Source organism: Rhea pennata (assembly GCF_028389875.1). Taxonomy (NCBI): domain Eukaryota; kingdom Metazoa; phylum Chordata; class Aves; order Rheiformes; family Rheidae; genus Rhea; species Rhea pennata. Next base: position 187,093,030 of record NC_084663.1, read on the forward strand.
CACCAATTCTCATTACTCATCCGTGTTGCCAAGATCTTCCTTTCACGATTGCAGAATACATAGGTTAAATCTAATCTTTGTCCTTTTTTCCAGTTAGACAGGAATTTTCCTAATCTGAGATTAAATTAATAAATTGTTGCTGCTGGTTGTAATACGTAAATAGTGCAAATATGTCTGATGGTTGGGACTTCTAGAGATGTTCTCCATTAGCCTAATTCTGCGAGCACTAAGATGTGCAATAAAACTCCTATCAGCTTCAACAGGAACGGAGTTCAGAAAACAATTAATCCTCAATTAATTCTCATGGAAATCCCATCCTTTATGTTGGCCTTTTTTTTTTTTTTTTGCTTTTCTTCATGAACTGAAATAAAAATTACACCAATTCCCCTCTATTTCTACTTATTCCTACTGAGTCATGAGAATACAGAGCAAATCTTTTGCTATTTCAGTACCTTTCAGTGCTGTGTGCCATTACAGCTAACTAATTCTCTCTTTAGCATCCCATTTTAATACTTTCTTCCCCCTGATTAGGAGTTTCTAATAAAACCAGGGCAGCCTTCCTTTTCCTGAATAAGCACTTTGCCAGAAGTTGAATTCTGTAGTAAACTGTGTTCTGTGTCGATGTGGTGGCCCTAGACAAATGAGTCCTTTTGGGTTATTTTGCTAGAGACCATTGATCGAGATGGTTTGTGAGCAATGATGGCGCTGAAATTCTCACAGTTACAATCCATGCCTTTAGGACAGGAACCCTGCTGAAGGGCCTGGGCGAGAGGAGCGAGGCATCTGCCTTAAGGCGCTGATACATGTGGTCAAATATGTCGATGTAATATTCTTTGAAGTCATACCAGAAGGAACAAGGTGCCTGGGATTTCCCGTATGCATTTCATTGAGTGCAGCATTCTGCAAAGTAAGATTATTTAGGAGCAGGGAGGACACTGGACCAATATCTCTCTTCATGAACCAGAATGTTTTGCTGTGGCCTCGAATCCAGTGAAGATTGGCATCTTCCGCTGCAATAGCGCAAGCAGTAATAATGAATGAGCCTCTGAGGTCTCGAGTTCTGTTCCCACCTGGCCACTGTCCCAAAACTGTGATCCCTGAGTAGTAAAAATCATGAGTCAGCTCCCCCTCCCTTCCCAGCAGCGTGCTAGAGTGCAGTCAGGTCATGTTTTCAAACTTTCCTCTGCAAACAGGAGGGATGGAAACTTCTCTTGCAGGAATGAAAGTTGAGATTTGTATTCAAGTCCAGCAGCTGGGACTTGAAGACCAGCTTTAAATCTGTGAAACTTTGGATAAAATCAGGAGAGCTTGCAACTCTGAGGAATGATTTTATGCTGTTTTTTGTAGGAACAGAGTCCAAGCTACACCCCAGGATATGAACTTTTGTGGGTTTGAAATTTAGTGTCCCACTTTTGAAGCTCTTTCTCTGCTATAGTATGTTTCCAAGGGAAAAAATAATATGAAGGTCTATCTATAAGACGCAGTGAAAGATGAAAGAATTTTAATATAACTCACAAGGTACATCAGCGAAATATGGGAAGTGGATTTTCTTGAATGACTACTAAACACTTCCCTCTCCTCCTTGAAAAGGTTACACTAATTAAAAAATGACTTTGGATGAAAGCAACAAGCTGATTTGGCTACTAGCAAGATGCATCACCATACAACTGCTTGGTAGCAGGTTAAATTAGATTTTGTGACACACGGTGCTGACGAAGCTGCTTTGTCTTCCCTGCTTGAGCAGACCTGTTCAGAGCTAGTGCAGGGATCTCTATGTGCGCAAAGAGAAGAACAGGGCAAGTGCAGGGGGCTGAAACATCACACTTTCCTTTTCTTGTTGGGGGCAGACTCCTTGAATCTCCCTATGACTCTTAAATAAAAAGGCAGCTGTATAGTTTTCTTTTTTACATTTTTTTTTTTTAGTGGAGAAACAAGGGAAAAAGTTTCAAAGTGAAACCAGTGCACCTTGGGATGAATGAGTAATGAAACAGCACCATCATTGCGGCCACATGTGGCATTGTTTACTCGTGTCAGTGTAAATGATTAATGCGGAAAAGCTGCATTTGAACAAGTGAGATTGATGAGAGCTTTACAGGCTATTTTTGCGTAATTTAAAACAGTGCCTATACTGGATGGTGAAAAGAAGAATGAAGATGAGACAGCCAGTGCTGTCAGCTTTTCTCTCTCCTGATTTGGTCTTTGGCCATGCCTTGTCTCCAGTCCAGAAAGCCAAGGTTTCAGATGAATATTGGAAGGAGAAAAGCTGGGGAAAGGTCTTGGTCATGTCCACACCAGCAGGTGCAGAGATATTTGAGCTCATTCTTCCACATTAATCCTGGAGCTCGTAGCGAGGGGAAAGTTGGATGGTGGGTGCAGAGACACCCGAGTGGGCTGGAGGTGTGCCAGGAGGGGTCCAGATGCAATTTAGCTATATTTGGCCCTGGTCCCAAACTAATAGGCTTGTAGAGTTGATACTTAAAAGCTTCTGTGCAGCATCCAGGTACTTGGATCCACTGCATTCAGACCTGAGCCAGTTAAAGATGGGGTATTATGCTGTGGCTAGGGATAATCACTAATAGTGATATCTCTAGTGCATTTCTTCCTGCAGATGTGCCTTTAAAATCCTTTAATCCTGAAAGCCCAGTTTTCATATGTCTTCGGAGCAAAAGACAGGTTACAGGTAAGTGTCTTTTATAGCTGAGCAAGTATGGATAGGAGATAAAATGAGCTGCTCCTTAAGCATCTGTTAATAATTTGTTGGGGATGTGGGAAATAACAACAATAATCAAAAAGTAACTGAGAAACTTATCATGGATGACTTCAACCAGAGGGCCATTTGCTGCTAATCTCCTGTGGCCAATAACAAATTTCCTTAGTGTTTCTATAAATAATAATGTTGTCTTCTCAAAACAGGAAGTCCTGTATTCAGTGCAAGGTAACTTGATATTGGACTGAAGTCTGGTGAATGAAAAACAGTTAGTCACAGACCCAAAAAAAAGCAGTTGCTGAGGTACCAGAGATCACAGTCAATTTAAATTTACTTTATGCAAATAAAATAGGGCACTGACCAAAAATTTGCACATTTGGAACTTTAGTAGGGCCAGTTTTCCAAAGCTTAAGGCATTTGTTGGCATAACTGACTGAGTATACACATTTTAAGTGGGAAGACATTGAGAAAAATTAAGAATTGTTCAAGAATATTTGTACTAGTTGTTCTAAAACCCATGATTCCACCAACACAAAGAGAATTATGCAGAGGAAAAAAAAAGGCAGAAACTGCCTTAGTTAGATGGAAAAACAATAAAATATTAAAGAATATATTAAGAACAAATACAGGAGATCTGATTCCAGTGGAGTTAAAAATGATACAGAGTTTTTAAAGTTTGTTAGGATCCAAAACAGGACTGTGCTAGGTATAAGTCAACTACTAGATACAAATGATAAAATCATGAACACTCGTGCAAAAAGGTAGAAATTCTGATATATACTTCTTACTTGTGTTTATTTGTACACATCTCCAATGATAGGACAGGTATTTTTTTAGCTGTAACAATATGAACTGTTCTGCTAAAATCAAACACTTAACTTATGCCATGGAGATGTAAACTTATAACTTGATGAGCTATCTGAATCATTACTATTAATTTCTTACAAAACAGTGAGAATGAAAGAAATCTGAAGGCTGGGCGTGTGTTCAGTTTAATTTTGTTATCAGAGACAATAGATGATCCCTGAAAAGCTGCAGTTAAAATGTTGCATTTTCAAAAAAAAAAAAAAAAAAAAAAAGCCCAAAACAAAAAACCTTCTTGTCACTGAATTTTATGAGACTCATGAATTGAGATTTCTGTTTTACTGTTTCCTGAGACCAGCGATTGACAGGCTAACTAGGGGATATGCGCTGTTGGACTAGCTAATCACTAGCTAATTGGAATAGAGAGAGAAAAAAGTCAGAGATGCAGATTGATAAAACAGGAGACAAAGGACAGGAATTGCAATGAACGAGGTTCAGATTGACTTTAGGAAAAATATTCCACAATGAGTGTGGTCAAACATTGGCAGAGGTCGCCCAGAGAGATTGCGGCCTTCTTCATCACTGGAGTTGTTCAAAACCCAACTGGAGAAGGTCCTGAGCAACCTGATCTAGTTGGACGTGTTTTCAGCAGGCTGGACTGGATAACCTACACAGGTCCGATCTAACTTCTTCTGATTCCATTTATGTATCAGTGGTTAAACTCTCTGCTTTATTGCTTAAATCTATAGAAATTCAGAAAGAGAATGAAAATGAATGAACAATTAATTTTAAAGATCCAATATAGCAATATTATTATATATGAATTCTTAAATCTGTAATATCCCTTTGGCATACTTTCCAAGTTCTGTCATATTGAAACTAATCAAACACGGGACTAAAATACTGGACAAGACAGGAAACCCACTATTTCTTGGAGTTATTTAAAATTAGAGAAGCCATGCTTAACATAGCTTCTGGCAGAAAAAGAAAAGATCTGTCTTGGTTGCACTGGTTCTGTTCTGGGCAGTTGCGGTACCTCTTTCAGTCCTTCTGCTCATTCCATATTCTCATAAGTGTTGGAGGAACTAGACTGTATAGTCCTCAAAACTGTCTGTTAGGAGAATATCACCAGTCTCAGACTTCAGTGTTTCAGCTGGTCATCCATACAGTGTGGGAAGACTTCCACCTGCTCTCTCTTATTTTAGGGACAGGAAATGAGGAACGGGCACAAACTGAACCATAGGAAGTTCCACCTGAATATAAGGAAGAACTTCTTTACTGTGAGAGTAACAAAGTACTGGAGCAGGTTGCCCAGAGAGGTTGTGGAGTCTCCTTCTCTGGAGATATTCAAAACCCACCTGGATGTGATCCTGTCCAACGTGCTCTAGGTGACCTTGCTTGAGTGGCGGTTGGACTAGATGATCTCCAGAGGTCCCTTCCAACCTCAATCATTCAGTGATACTGTGATTCTGTGATTTTCCTCCTTAGTTACAAAATGGTAGATTGTGATGACAAAAAAACACAGGGAGTCATGCTAACCACAAGTAAAAGTGCCGAACCCTTAAGAAACAGTAAGAGTTAATACCACATTTTAAAATTTCTCCAATATGTTGCAGAATCTAAAGTTACTATAATAGTAGCATTGCCAAGTAAATAAAGAAGGTATTATGAATACCTTTTTGCATATTTTTTATTAGGCTGTGGTGGAGTTTGAGTAAAGGGACGAGACTGGAAGGGTTCCTACCAAAAGCTACTCTGTGGAATTTTAACACCTTGCATATTTTCTTATTTTGATCAAAAATCACAAGCATTGCAATGTTCTACTTCTTTGGAACTCTGCTAGTCTGTCAGGGTGGAATGAGATGCAATGATGTCAGCTTCACACAAACCACCTGAAGTAAAAGGAAAAAGAATGGAAGATTTTCCCTATACTAAAAGTATTGGTCTGATTCTTGTATATATGACTGTTTTCTTATCAACAAAAGGTTCTGTACCTTTATAAAACAGTGATGGGGACAGCTTTCAGGGTTGGGCAGGGAAGTCAAGGCAAACATACCATCTTAAATACAAGTTTACAAGGCATTTTGGATACCTAAATATCCAAAAACTGGTGAAGTACTGGACAGATAAATGGACAGAGAGGTGGACTGAAAACTAACTGCAAGGCTTGAAGTTTTTGATTAGTGGCACAAGGTCCTGCTGGAGGCCAGTCATTAGTGGTGTCCCCCATGGGCTCATACTGTGGCCACCACTATTTAACATTAAGTAATCGATGACTTGGATGATGTGGCAGAGCACATTCTCAGCAGAATGAAAAAAATGAGAGAGGTGGTTGATATACCAAGTGGTTGTGCTGCCATTCAGTGGGTCCTCAGGGAGTGGAAGAAACAGGCCAACAGGCATCTCATGTTGTTCAGCAAAGGGAAATGTCAAATCCTGTGTCTGGGGAGGAATAACCCTGTACACCAATACAGGCTGGAGGCTGACCTCCTAGAGAGTAGATCTGCAGAGAAGGACCCCAATGTGTGCAACAAGTTGACCATATCTAGCAATATGTCGTTTTGACAAAGAAGGCCAGTAGTATCCTGGCCTACCTTAGGAAGAGCATTACATCAGGTCAAGGGATGAAATTCTTCCTCTCTGCTCAGCCACACCTAGAGGGCTTAGGCCAGTGCTTGGCTCTCCAATACAAGAAAGTCTTGGATAAACCGGAGTGGGTCTAAACAAGGACCATGAAGATGATCAAGGAACTGGAGCATCTGTCATACATGGAGAGGCTGAGAGAGCTGGGACTGTTCAGAGCAGAGATGGCTCAGGAAGAAGCTTATCAATATTTATAAATATTGTATGGGAGGGTGTAAAGAAGAAGGAGCTGGACTCTTCTCAGGGTCAGGATGAGAAGCAATGGGCACAAAACAGAGACACAGGAAATTCCATCTGAACATGAGAAAACACTTCTTTACTGTGAAGTGATTGAGCACTGGACCAGGTTGTCCAAATAGGTTGTGGAGTTTCCATCCTTGGAGATATTCAAAACTTGACTTGACATGGCCCTGAATAACCTGATCTAGCTTACCCTGCTTGAGGATGATCTCCAGTGGTCTCTTCCAACTCCAGCTATTCTGTGATTGTGATTCTAGGCACTTCAGGTAGTAACACAACACATATGTTAAATTCTAATAACTCTGAGTTTTGATTGACAGATCGAACAGCAAATATGGGATTATAATTAACCTGGAAAGATCCAGACCTCCTGAAAGCCTCTCTAGATAGAACTCAAGGAATTTTATGGCAAGCTCTGAGCATGCTGACAAGTACCCTGCTCTGGAGAGGTAAACATTTATCTCCCGTTGAAGCACCACTGCACTCCAGAGAACAAATGCAGCTACTCATAAGTCACAGTTCAGAAGCCGAGTTTATCAAAAAAAAGTTGCAATCTGCTAATTGTGTGCAAGGAGACTGTGAAAATGAATTTCAGCAACATAGTTAAAGACCTGCTCAAAGCATGGAGTCATGAGACCATGCCCTGCTTCAACAAAAGTTTATGTTATTTACCAGAGGTTGTTGGAGAGGCGAGGGTGGTATGAAACTGCCTATAGAAAAAGCAAGTGAATGGGACAATTATGTCCTGTAAGATCATATGGGCCTACACATGAGATATCTAAATTAGGTCTTCATGCAAAAGATATCTGACTCCTTCTCTGTTATGTGAATATCTTCCAAAGAGGCTCTGGATCCGGCATGACTAGAGATACCTAAATTTCAGTTGGAGTCAGTTAAAGGTGAAGAGCCCAGACACACTTCTCACTTCTAACAAGTGAGCTCTAAGCAGTTCCCCAGTCAACATGTAGCTTAGGGTGCTCTGCAGAGATGCCTAAATCTTTCTGAGTAGATGGATATTGCACACTGTACCGTTAGCACTCTGGATCTTGCCCTTAGTGCCCTTACTGAAATATCCTAGCTTCAATTTCAGCTTCATAACACTATCTAGCAAACTAATAGATTGTCAGATTTAAAGTTTTACTGGGATCATACTCATCGGACTGCTTTTGCCTGATAACAGTTTTAATGGCAATTGTCTTATGACAAGAACACAGTCCTTTCAAACAAGGTAGATGGATGTGTTGGGACACCATTTGAATAAAAACACTATCCAGCTCCTGAGAACATTTACGTCAGACACTCAAAATCAAATTCACTGGTTTTATTTCCTTGTGGTTAAATAAAAAAAATTAATTCTTCTCAGGAAAGGCAGCAATGCGGGCAGAAAACTTCAGTCTATAAAGTGGAGACCGGAAAGTCAAAGAAACAAGCTGTCCTCCCTCATTACATTGCCTCAGCTCTGTCCTTTCAGGTCAGCCTTTAGCAATGCCAATTTAACATATTTTTTATTCCCATACTTATCAAAACCACTAAAGATTTTTCAGGAGTTATATTGAGTTTTCTGCTTTTAGTCAGAATCACTGTGAAGTATTCAGCCTGGGACCATATCCGAAAAATGTTTGAATGTTATGAACTCTCAGAGTGCAGAATGTTTATTTAGTGCAATTTTGGGTTGATTTTTGAATGTAGTTCATTACAGATGTTATTAGCATCCTTCCGTGCTGACTTCTGTCATCAAAAGGAGCAATTCAAGAAATGAGTCTTCCTCTCCAAAGTCTAGGTGTTCTGATCTAGTAAAGATTTCTACCCAGAAGGAGAGCACATCAGGATGAAGGCACATCAGGAGGCAGATGTTCAGACAGTTCTTTTCTAAAATAATCATTGCGTGTTTGATGCAATATAAACTGGCGAGATTTATATTCATTAATACTCTATCTGAAATATACATTCAACTGTTAAATGTTCTACAGCCTTCCAAGTTCTAACCACCTAAGATCTAACCATCTAGAGCTAGATGTTACAGAAAATGGAATTGAGAAATGGATTGAGTTTTGCTCATTTAGAGTTGTATTTGAGTGTCCACAGGGCCAAATACTCTTCTGTTCTGATGACAGGTTGATGTTTGGGACTGCAATCCTTATTTCCTTTTGAGGAACCAAAGTCCCTCACCTCTGTAAAAAACACAAGGCAACCTGCTTATGATGATAGGATAGACAGGAGGGGATTGGTAAAGCTCTAGAGTCTTGAGGAAGCCAAATCATTCTCCCAAATGCTGAGAAATACCAAGAGGCAACATACAACTCAGGTCACGTTGAGGCATCAAAGCCACTTTAAGAGCAATGAATATTAGAGTTGGCTTAGTTTTATATCTTTTAGTATTTGCTGATGAATTCTTCAGTGGTCATGATTTCCACATACCATGGGATTGAACTAGATTGAATCTGCACTTGAGTTAGTCAAGACCTTCTGTGTTTTGTTGGTCGCTTTGATTTGATTGCAAAGATAAACTGTTTTGGGTGTTCATGTTCTATTTGGAAGGAATCAACAGGTTTGGGGACTACGTGGGGCAGTATTTGATCCATTCAAACTCAGAGGTTTGTAAATCAACCAAAACATTTTTTGAGAATTCCTCCTTTTTAATTCTGTGTGATTTCCAGTGTTTTGGGCTTCTTCTTTCATTCTCCAAAAAAAAAAAAAAAAAAAAAAAAATAGCTTTCCCCAGATAAAAATGCAAGCCTCTGTCCTTTTTTTTTTCTAAGACCTGCATCTTGATATGCTTGCTATATAATTCTACTCCAATTCCTCAAGGACTAAGATAGCTTTCAGCAGAGGAAAGCTATCTGAACTTGGCTGAAGGACGGTATTTAGAAAAGCAAGCTGTACACCATTTCTGTAAATGTGACAAATCTAAACAGAATGCAAATAGCTGGCCTTCTTAAGCTTCCCTGAAAAATTTCACAGACAATCCAGATCAATATGATTTAAAGGTAAGGATTTGCTTTTCCATGACTCAAAGTGAAAAAATGAGCCATATATCATGAACTCCAGTTCTTTCAACACTAGATTTCTTCAGTTTGATAAAACAGGATACGATATTTTGGGAGGAAGTGGCCAAAAGTGATATTGGCTGAGTGAAAAGTAGACAAAAACTTGCATGCATTTTGGTGGCCTCATCTTTCTTAAGCTGCTGATTTAATTTCTGCATTTTGCAGCTTTTATTTTAAGTGCAGGTGGAAGAGTACCTTTTTAAAAATAAAAATTCCCATCTGCCTAGGTTTCTGTATCAGAAAACTCTTGTCAACAAATCTCTACAATGAACTTTAGGAACAATGTTATGTGAAACATGACACTGAAATATCTTTAAAAAATAAATGATCGTATTCTTACACAGTTTTACCCCCTGGTTTTTTTCAGTTGCTTTCGTGTTCCTCTTCCTATTCAGATGTGTGATCACCGGATACTTTTCGAGGGCTCCAGGGTCCAGGCCTTTGGTCCAGACTCCTGCTGCTCATGAAGGGCTCAGAGGAAGGATATCAACAGCTCCCTCTTGTCACAGGGGCTGTATCTCAGCGAGGAGGGAAAGAGAACTCGAGTTTTCTGGAATTTGTCAATAAACCCCTAGGTGAAACTGAAGAATTATGTTTGCACTTCAGGTCAGGTCTGCTGAGAAATGCCTGTGAACACTAGTACACTGGAGAAATGTATTCAAGAACATTTCATCCTTGTGAAAATATTACCCTGTTACAACTGCCAAGGTCACTGAGACCCAGAGTGATCTGTTGTCTAAGTGCTGGTCACAAAAGTTAAAGATGCCTGGCGGCTACTATAATTAAGTTATGAGTGCTAGGAGAATAGTGGAAGCAGTTTTCCCACAAATATTTGTTTGAATTTAACAGTGACTTTAGACATGACCATGCTCAGAAATCCTCTCTTTTTTATTTTTTTCCTCCCTCCTTGAAAACATTCAGATGATCAGGCTGCATGTGAATGCCCAGGGCATCCCACATTTCACAGACTTTCACTTGTGCTGTGTCAGCCTGAGTAAAGAAAAGCAACACGTCGCAGCTTTCTATCAAACACAGTGGGTGTTTTGGATATGTTGCTGGGTGAACTAATAGATAGATAGAACAAGAAATGTAATTTAAATTCTCACTAGGGCCTGTTGTGGACAAAATAAAAAAGTGGCATTTGGATAAACTGCCTTGACAACCAGTAGAAACCTGTTTTGATATTAATGGATGTCCTAGGAGAAAAACTGAAGAATTCATATTGCTGCCCATTTTGAATCACTATTTGGTCAGCTTTAATGGTTGTTTTTTGTTTTCTCGCTCCCCCCTGAAATGCTGAATAGCAAGTTCCCAGGTAGGTACATGAAATATTCCAAAAATGACTACCTACAGGCCCTAGCATACAGTGGAAAAAACCATCTTACATTACCTTTTTGTGGTTTTGATTACATGAAAATCCTGCAATACTGAATGTCAGGGAAATCAGGAGATGACCATAAAATGCAGAGTGTGCACACTTGCAAAACTGAAGTGCAAGGGATGGAGATAGTATAGATTTTGTGTAGTGGATAGGATTGCTATGCCTCTAGGCAAGGCACTTAACAATCTTCTGTTGTTGTTTACAATGGAGAGATTTAGAGGTGGAAAAAATATAGCTACAAATGACGAAAACCCTCTAGCTGTATCTCGTGATATTTTAACACACACTGTGTAACGAATATTCAGCATCTTGAAGCACAATTAACCTGCAGCTAGCTGAGGGATTAAACATGACTATTCTCAACTTGAATGACCCTTTCCCCTAAGTCGAGCTGCCCATTTAGCGCCCTTAATAAATACAGGGATAATTTAAACCATGTGGCTGCAAATTGAAAACATGGGCTTTTGAACTATGTATTTTCTTTCTCATGTTGGAACTCCTCCCTGGAGATAGACTCAAGTCCCATGATCTTGTAAAAGACAAATCTGTGTATCTTTTTTATTAAGTGTTTCATGATATATATTTTTTCAACTCCATTGCAGTGGATGTATTTGAAAGATGTGTTCCACTGACAGTACACAATACCCTCAAAGACTCTTGATCCATTTATCAACTCAAACTAATAAAAGAAGGATAATATTTCTATGAAGAAGAATGAGTTTTAAAAGCAGCTTGACAGCTTGGTAGAATACATCAATTAAGTGTACTGAGAAATTGGAGGAAAAATGGGGATCCTACTTTTTTGCTAGCATTAGAGTTAATAAAAAAATATTTAATCTGTCCTTCAACAGGAAAAAAATAGTGTTCATTCCCAGCTTGCATACCTTGTGGTTTGTGCTAAAGAATGTTACACTCAAGTCCTATGTTCAACTACTGGTTTAAATTATAGCCTTTAGAAAATAATCTACCATTCATTTTAATTAATATCAACAATCACAGAGTCAGTTAAAAAAACTCAGCACAACATGCTAATGTGAAATTAAAAATGTGTCTGTCCTTTTTTTCTTTTTCATAGAAAACATCAAAGAGTCTCATCTATTGGCAGCTTTGGTACCCTGTAGCCTTAGGCTTCTTTCATGTTGATCCAAGGAAGGTTCACAACCGATTTTCTCTAGTTGGTGGCCCTTGAGACACATCTGGCCCCATCATTTCATCTGCGGTACAAGAGACACAAAGTACTCTGCTAGACTATTTTACCACAAATGCTCTTCAGTACCTTCCTCTCTTGAGACAAAATCCTTGGGCTTGCCTTTTCTACCTCTGTTTTGCGATTTATCCCCATGGAAAAGCGAATGGCTGAGATCACCTTCCAGGTTTAGGTCAGAGACAGCACCTTGCAGGATTTTGTCTCAGATCCTGCCTAGTGCCTTAGTGTTCTTCCTGTTCAAACTGGCAACGCTGATGCATTGGATACTACCATATCAATGGAACATTCTTGCCTTCAGCTGAAGGTCCAGGTGTCACTTAAAAAAACAGGGTTGTAGCTGGGAACAAGTCTGGCCTCCGTAATCTTGTGTGTGTTAATAGCCAGTCCCCTTCTTAAAAACAAAAACCCAGGCAGCTAACTTGCAGGATCCAGGCTCTTGATGTTGCACCTGATACCAGAAAAATCCATCACAGAGAAGTTACGTGCACAGGTTTGTGAACATTAGGCTTAGTGTGTTGTGTGTTTGTTACATTTATCTGCTAAACTGATGTTGGGAATGATTCATATTAGGAACTTGTCTTAGTTAGAAACTGTCAGTTTTGAATCTATGGGCAACCCTTGGATCAACAACGCTTCTTTCTGCTGGTGATTTACTGGACCTAATTGAGTAATATTAGGGCACAGGATAACAAGGGGTCAGAATAAACTATTACTTTTTGGCTTGTATGGTAAAACATTTGCAGATATAATACTTTCTAAACTATATTTGCCTGGAAGAGCAACATTCATTTGTGTTTTGTTGTTCTACCACACTACCACCAGCTCTATAAAGCTCCCCTGCAAAACACTCATATACAGCATTGTCCACAGAAGCAGCAAACTGATAGTAATTAGTCAAGCTAAGAAGCTTTTTTTTTCAAAATTATTTTTCTGTCTTCTAACAGTACACTGAATTAACTGCGGTTGTCCAGTTGTTTCTGTATATGACCCTTATCAGCGACAGAGTTCACCACAGTGTATTTCTTATACTTGCTTGTATCTGCTCTTGTGTGATGGTGTAGGATGAGGAAAGTGAAGCCTATGCCCTCAGATCTTAAGAGGTGTTCATGCAGGACCTAACTCATCAGATTTCCATCTTGGCAATGCCCAGAGGCCCTACTGAGTAATGCAAATAACAATCCTGCTCACCCTTGGGAATCTAGCAATTGGGAGGTTCAACATTGCTTATCTAGGTCACTGTGCAGTGCCACAGGTTTGGTGAGAAATCTTCTATTAATATATCTTCACCTTTCTCTGGTTGGTTTTTGAATTTGAAGAAAGTGATGGGAGAATGTCTAATTACATTCCTAAATTTTTGCAAGGCTGAAAAAATGATAACTGGCAATTTTGCTTGGCTAGCCAGGAATACAGTTAATATATTTTTCTTTCTTTTTTCTTTTTCATGGGTTCTGCTTAAAATTTTCTAGCTGTATGCTCATGTACAATAACCCTTGTAAATGTTCCTTGCTTTGTATATTGTCCTCCAGTTCCATTCCCATTGCCAGGAGGCTTCATTTTTCCTCATCTTTTTCCTCCATGCATGAGGTGGCTCAGTCCTGCAGCCTCTTGGTGCATACTTTCATGTCTATAAAAGCAGGGTGACCCCATGCAGATTGTTGGCAAGTCGAACTGTTGCTCATGTGTCAGAGTTACATCATCTCACTAGCATGAGGAAAGCCTCGATATATGATACCAAAGGACAGGAAGGTTGCCTTAACTCTACCAGAAAGGCTGACAAATGAAAAAGAGCAATATTACGTACTCTTAAGTCATATTATATGGATCATTTTAGATGTGTCTCAATGCTTTCTTAAACAGAGCCCTTTCTGAATTTCTAAAATTGGAGGGTTTTTGTGGGTGCTTTCTCTTGGCATTGTCTCTGTATTTGTCTTTGTGCTAGTTCAGTGTTGCTTACTTACCTTATGAATGCCTACTGTCAACAAATAATAAGAGAGGTGTTGATAATTGCTGTTGACTGAACATCATCTGCTAATTTCTGAAGCTTAAGTTAATATTTCAGTCAAAATCTCCAACTCTGAAATGGAGGTTTGTCTTGATTTAGTTTATTCCTTACGGTATCAAAATGTGGTGACAGCTTAAAAAAGAAAAATAACATACAGCTTCAGGGAGCAAAACCAGAGTACAGCATTTTTAATGGTTTTAATTATATTACAGCACTGCTGGTGTTTTTTTTTTAATATTCACGCCTCATATTTTTCTTTTGTTAGTAGCCAGTTGACAAGGGGAAGCTCTTTTCCCTCCTTTGTTCTACTCTGTAAATTCCAGTTGGAAACATCTTGTTTATCAGAGATATATGAAGAGTTGTAAGTGGGTGTTCATTAGCTTCAATATTCGAAAGACCCATTTCATTAAAACAAGAGAGTATCATTTCTTTTTTCCTATCTCCCCATGTCGATTATCTTTTTATCAACTCCTTGCCTCTGTGCAAGGGAGATTATATTAGATACAATGCAAGAAAAGCCTGCAGAGTGTAATGTTTCTGCTTATAAACTTGCTTATAAAGCAAGTAATGAAATAGCTGAGTAAGAGCAGTATGCAGTGGAGCAGCCTTGCACACGTGGTCAGCCTCTCTGCTTTCAGGGCTTATACACATAGAGTCATTCTCAAGTGCCAATATTTGGAGGATAAAGCTTCAAATGAGATTGTGCTAGTCTGAGAGATGATATCTGTTGGCCTGAGACCCTACAGCAAATTTGTAGTAGATAAAAGAGATTTGGAAAGGAATCTGTCTGGGGCAGAGGATCCGCATGTATGAACTTGTGAGCACTGTGATTTCTTGAGGAATGTTCTCAAAAGGAAAGTGCTGGTATAAAATTGCAGGTTTGTTAGAATGCTTTGAGCTTGTGTAAGACCTTCTGTAGACTCCTGTTGGGACCTTTAAGAGATATGTCCTGCTTCTTCTAACTGTGGAGCCTACAGAAACCCTGGGAGAATTCAGTACAACTGACAGTCTTGTCAACATATCATTCATGTCAGGGAATTGACAGGAAAGGGATCTTTTTTTTTAATCTGATTTGGCCCAAATCAGCCTTGAACCAAATGAGAGGGGAGAAAGGTAATGATTAGTTTATTCTTTACCAGGAAACCTTTGCTATTTTGCCACCTCCATAATGAAAAAAACGATCTGTGGCTGAAATATTGCAGCTGAGTGCTTGAAGGAGAAAAGAAAGGAGTAGAAAAGTAGAAGAACGGGAGAGGAGAGGAGAGAGAAACCTACATCTTCACAGCTGGCAAATGTACTACTATTATTAGGCTTCTGTTTCCTGCAACTTGTTCTGCTCTGGAGTACAATAGCCATATGGGATTTTTATGTATTCTTTAAAATGTCCGTAAACATTTTTAATATATTAATGCTCATGTTTTTTGTATGGATATGGACACTCCATGTCCTACAAGAACAGTGAAAAACATGGGAAAGGCTACCAGGAAATTGGGGAAGTGCCACCACTAGAGGCTGCCCAGACTGATACGACAAATCTTAAAGATTGTCCAAACTCACTTAAAACTGCCCTAGTGCAAGGAAATGGACTGGATGATCTCTTGAGGTCCTGTTCAGCCCTTCACTCTGTGATATTATCGTGGGTTTTCTGCTGGCAATGTACCATTTGTTGTTATATTGCAGTGCCAAGTAATGTAGCGACCTTTATGAAATGAAGCCTCTGTTTTAATAAGTAGACACGCTAGTGGGAAACCAAAAGTCAGCAGCAAGAGGTTTGGAAAACATAACTTACAAAGCAAGTTTGAAAGAAAGGAGTTTGTTTTTCTGGAGGAGAAGAGACAAAGTGGGACATGATACATTTTCCAGAATGCAAAGGCTGTAAAAAAGAGAACAGGGATGAAAAATGTTCCCTGTGGCTGTTAGGAAATGGTCAACAGGCATTTAGCATAATTTACAGCAAGGAAGATCCAGGTTCCACACCATGAATCAACTTCCTAGCTGTAAAGGTGATGAAACCCAGCCTGCTTAGGGAGACTGTGGACCTCTCCTTCATACGTCTCTGAGAGCAGGTGAGAGTAACATTTGTCAGGAGTCGCATACTCATTACTGCCCCATGGGGTTGGCTAGAGCAGATGAACCTGAGCCTGAGTCTCTTCTAGGCTTTTGTTAGTGAAACAGCTAGGAGCAGTGGGTGAATTGTTACCACTGCTGACTCCTGGCAGGTTGGCTTCTAGCTCGTGCCTGTGAGAGGTACTTCCCCAAAGCGCTAGCTTTCTGGCATCTAAGCCCCGCTGGCCTCCGTGTCCCGGCAGGATAGATGTCTTTTGATATATCCTTGAGGGTGCAGGTCCCACACAGGTCCTTGTGCACCTTAGTCAGGCTGATTATGGTGGCAGGTGGCAATGTTTCTCTAGGTTATCCAAGTTCAGCCTTAGCCACCTGGGCATGCTCTAGCCAGACTTCATCTTCAAAACAGCGGATTCTTTGCCAGATACAAGCTAAATACTCAGGGTGACAGCTCCAAGCACTGGAAATGAAAGGAGTTACAAATGCAATGAAACCTGAAAAGACACCCAGTCTGATTTCAGCTCAGTAGTTCACAGCACTCTTCGCTGACTTGGTGTAGCCAACCCGAAAACATCACCCAGCAGCTGCTCATCTAGCACCCACCGCAGATTATGTCAGTGAGATAATCGTGTCTGGTTTCCTGGCAAGGGACCATCAGCAATCCCTGTGCAGCAGACTGTTGGGCCTGGCAGCAGGGGTTCGGTAAGCATCATATATGCTTGCACCGGTTTTCCTCAGAGAAAGGAGAAAGGTTTTTCTTTTCCCCAGCTGGCCACTTTCAGAGACAGGATACTTGGCTAGACAGGGTTTTGGTATGAGCAGATATAACCATACTTCATGCTTACTGTGCTCATGTTCAGGACCTTTTTATTGGAAGGAATGCCACATAAGAGCAAAACAAGGGTTTTATCCCATCCATGAGTGGGAAGCGCTGGTTCTTCCCATATCTAGCCCCCTTCTGTCAGGTTTGTGATTCCCACCTCACCTGTCTGTGACTCAGGTGCAGAGATCCAGCAGTGTAGGAGATGAGGGATCAAATCCTGCTGAAACTGGTAGAAATTCCTTCTGCCTTCCTCAGGAGGGAAGTGAAAGCCGTCTTTGTGCTGCCTCATTTCAGCCTTCTCGCTTTTGTTGTTAAAACTTACTGGAAACACAGCCTATGTATAGATACCGCTGCTTGTGAATCTGAGTTATTTCTTCTAATGACCACTTCAGGGAAATACTTGTAACATTGCAAAGCTGAATACTCATGTTCCCTGCAGTAATAAAAGCACAATAAATAGATTTCCGAGTGCGGCACTACACTATTTGCAGCAATGAACTCCCTGTGACTATTCAAATCCCAATAAATTTTTCACTCTGGAAAACATATTCCACTAAACACTTGTCAATAGCAATGATTGAGGAATCCAGTTTGATGCTAATCTCAAATACGGAGGTGTCAGGCAGGTGCAGTAGCACCTTGTACCAGGCTCCCAGCATGTGAATTAACGTTGGTCAATGTGCAGAAAGGCTGAATTAAAAGGGCTAGGGCTGAGATGTTCACCTGGCAGTTAAATGGTGCCTAGGTGTTTTCAGGCCCTAGTGATTTGCCTTAATCAGCCTGCATCTTTATTTTCCTTGGAAAGACTTAGGATTATCCAGTTCAGCCAGGAGCTGAATTTCATCCCAAATGATGCCCCAGCATGTTCTATTCAAGCCATAGCAACAGCAAGACAGGACAAACAGCCCTCAGAGGGGGTGCCCCAGAGGGGCAAATATGCCTAACCTCTGGAAGCACTTGCTGGAACCCAAATAAAAGGATTGAAGCTGGGATTTGAGCAGGCAGCAGGGTCTGAAAGGAACAGGGTCCAGGCAGGAGACCCAAGGGGTTGAGAGCGGCACGGAGAGAACGCCAGGCATCATAAAGTCTCTGTTGACTGCACTGAAGATAGCACATCCACTGTGGAGACCTGTGTGGAGCAGAGCTCAAAGGGGTCTTTGTTATGAGGCCTTTGCAAAACAGCTGTATATTTTTAAAGGTTTTATTAATAAAATATTTTGCAAAGATTTTTATTTTTTCAAAATAGCAGCGTGCTCTAGAAAGAGGCTTAGTAGGCCAGCACGCCAAAGTGCCACATCCAGATTTAAGCATGTCCGGCGGTCACTAACACAGAGTGTGGTGGCTAATGACCCTAACTCATGCCAGCTCTGAATGAAAACTAAAGCTAATTTTAAGCTAATCCTATGCTGAATGTTTCCTTTGGTCTGACCACAGGGAGCCGTCTACAGATCATTTTAATCTTGTCATTTTCTTTAATGTTTCTGTGTCTCATTTTAAAATAGAGCATATCCTGCTTTTCAGATTCAAAATCTATTCTGAATTAATTTAAAAACTAGGCATTGTGAGGATCAGAATACAGCTAATGACTGATACAACCAGTATTTATATTTTGAAGGGTCTTTCTTTCCTGCATTCCTATGCACACTTTGACCTACCTCTCTCAGTAAAAGCATATTTTTAGTAGTTCAGTTTAACTTCAAATGAAGTTAAGAAGTCAGAATGCAAAGCAGAATACTTTCTGCATTTTATCAAACTTGATTTGTGATACATAGCTAACTTTCTTCAATTTCATATCTATGCTTTTGTAACCTTTTTAACTGCTTCCCCATCCCACTTCCCCACACCCTGCCAGCTCTGGTTCATTTCATTCCTAAAATTTTCCAAACTTGTGATGTCAAAACACAAACTTTAGCCCATGCAAGAGCTTTGCAATTCTGATGGCCATGTGAGACTGGGTTTTCAAAAGAGCCCAGCTTCTCTGTTGCGATGAGACCAGTCCCTTTGCGTGCTGAAATAAGATCTGATTGAAAAACAACAAAAACAATAATAACAAGAAAATTTGGCTCAGTTCTATCTCCAGCTACACCCATGTGGCCCTTGGATATTTTTTTCCATTTTCTGTTCTTGAGTTAAGTGCTGAAAGCCTTAATGCACCCATTTTACTTCAGACAGAGCATTTTGGCAAGCAGGCCACTCTAGCAAAGATTTGTCCCTCTGATTTAACACAGATACTCTCCTACTATCTCCTCCATAAGGGGTCTCTCTGGATATCCAAGCTTTGCCTTCGCAGACTACAACGAAGAGAGAGACATCATATCTGCTCCTGCCACTGCTCTGTCCCTCCTTTTCAAATTCAGCCCTGTGACCTGCCATTGGAGTTGTTTCAAGCCTCCCAACCAACAAAACTAGTTCACAAAGACTTTGACTGAATGTATCCTCTACTGTTTTAAATAATGCAGCAGAAAAGTGGTCAAAACCTGGCCCTAGACTGTCCCCAAGTCCTAATTCTGATTATAATTCTGATTCTGAATTTCTTTGGCTGTTGGCCTAATGCTGCTCCACAGGATGGACAACTGTCATTCATTGCTCTCCTTCATTGCTGTCTCTTTGGAGAAGACAGTAAATCGCTCTCTCCCAGTAATGAGCAGCTGAATGGAGCATCTCCTGCAATGCTTAGACCCTGGCCTACAAACCTGACAGGAGGCAATAGATGTGCTTGTGTGTGGTGGAGCCAAAGCCCCTTCCCATATCACATCTCCCTCCTATGAGCAGATGCTTTGAAACTCAGACAGCTCCGTTCTTCCATGTGTCATAGCCCCCTGTGGCTGATGCCCTTCGTGCCATTCCCTTGGTCAGATGCTCTTAGAAGCACTCCCCTGCTCCATCTCCACCACACAAATATCATCTTGTGAGTCTGAAGGCATGTGACTCTTGCTGCATGTTGATTTTCTGAGACTTTCCAGGATCTTTATCATACCATTACTTGTTATTTATACCTGGATTTCTTCCAAGTGTAGCTACACTGCCTTGCAGCTCTCTTGACAATATTCCTGCTGGGACATCAGCATCCTCCCATACCCTTCATGCATGACTTTATTGAAGAGTCTCAGACTTTTTGGTTGGTTAATATTCTAGTCTATATTTTTTTATTCCCAAAAGATTTTGTGTTGCATTTGCAGCTCAGCTGCCTCATTTGATTCTTCATCAAGGTAAGTCTGTCCTTCACCATAACTATTACCAGGTAATGCTTTGCTCCCTTTGGGCTTCCCATAGACTGGAAGTTACTTTTGTGTCTTAAATCAGTAACTTTAAGGTTGATCTGTCTGGAGGTGCTCCTTCTCTAGATCTCTGGGTGCCAGTGTGGATACTCCTACAAGGAAACACTCACTCTCTGCATCTGTTACTTCCTTTTCTCACAGCCTACTATCACTTTCCTCATGCTACTTAGCAAGTGTGTTCAACATCATTTCATGGTTCTCAATAAATGTAGCTGTTTTTGTTTTTTCATGACACTAGGCAAGTTGGCTTGAGCCCACATACAAGGAAAAAAACCTACCTTCTTGTGGATTTGCCGCCTCTAATTTTCTCTTTCCTTGCTACATCCTAATCCCTGTTCCCACCGAAAAAAAAAAGTGATTGCACTCTCTTAATTGTTTTAGTGGGACTAAATTGGGTTTTGCCCCAAGTCAGGCTAAAATGGCTATTTTTTTCTTCTGTGTTCTCCCATCTGTATGGCCTGGGTGGTGGAGCTGCCCCAGGCCCATGTTACACCTCCTGCACAGCTCATGTCCTTCACAGTTAAACTGCTGTAACCTGAAAGAAGTGGCTTCAAGGCAAATGATATGTTTCTGACTATGTGACATTTAATCCATTGACAACTGAGGAGTGAAGCCCTGATGTTGTAGTAGTTAGGAGTAGTAGTTTTGCACTAGCAAAGTGCAGGCTACTCAAGGTAACTTCAATCTGATTTAGCTACCAACAGCAGTGAAGGTGTAGCAGTAGGAACTAGCATGTCCAAAAGCTGCCTAAATACCTTGAGCCACTGGAGAGTTTTTGTAGCCAATGCTACTGCCTCTCCTCCTCCTGCTATTTGCTGCGCTGTCTGCAGTGTGTGCACCTATGCTGGAATCACCCCCTGCAGTGTAGCCCTGTTTGGTTCAGCCTCAGCTTTTGAGCTCTGAAGAAGGACTTGGTGTGTTGCAAGGCACAGGGGTCTTCGTGCCCTTAAACCTCCATGTGAGTGCCACTGGCATGGCACCATCCATCTTCCTCCTGCACCCGGCTTCTTTCAAAATGCTCTTTTGTGGTTCTGTTGGCAGCACAGAAGAAGAGGGAATTTACTCCGAAGGGAGGCACCTGTCAGGGTCCTGTTTTGAAAGCCCCTTTTGGGATTCGGCTCAAGGAACAGAAGTGGCTTTTGAGAAACACGAGAGGAGCCCCAGCTCCCCCTCCTCGCGCAGCCCTGCCAGCCAAGGCAATGGGAAGCCACGGCAGGTCTACGCGGAGAGACCGCCCGGCAAGGCGGCGTGGCTCCCGGCAGCCCGGCGAGCCACGGGAGGGTTAAAGCGCTGCGTGCCCAAACCACACCTCTCCGCTCGCCTGCCTTTGTTCGGGCTGAGCTGACTGCGGGCACGGAGGTTGTGGGCAACTTGCCACTCTCCAGATGGACTTGCTGCCTCTAGTTTGCTTCTTTTTTCTTCTTCTTCTTCTTTTTTTTTTCTTTTCTTTTCCTTGCTGCAGGCTAAATCCTGATCCCAGGGATCTCATCATGCCAGATGAGAGTGGCAAAACTCTCATCTGTTTCTAGAGGACCCAGGTTTGGCCCTGTGTATATGAGTCAGGGTAAAATGGCAAATGGGTTGTGACAGAATATTTGTACTGAGGCGTATAGGTGAAAACTTGAATCGTCTCTCGTAATTTTGGCTGCTGTAACAGCTGAGCTAATATTGAATCCCCTGAATACATGCTGAATTATCCATGCTCTTAAGATTGCACTGAAGCACTGAAATACATCTTTTTCCCTCAGAGTTTGTATGCAGCCCAACGTGTTAAGGTCAAGATCCGCACTCCAGAGAGAAGCAGATGGTATCCTGAGTGATGTGTTTTCACTCACTGAGCATGAATATGAAAAAGTCTTCTTATTTTCCAAGCATATGAAAGTCAGTAATGTAGAACAGTCTCAGAGAATCTTAATATGTGAATAAACATGTGTGTTGCAAGAGTTTATTTTGGTCTTTGTGCTCACTATGAATTCCTAAGATTAAATGATACTCAAATACTATATATCATTGTTTTTATTAACTTGGTTCAAACATCAGACCTATGCCAAAAGGCTGTTTCAGTTTGTGTAGATTTATAATAATTCTGACCTTCATAATGAACTAACCAAAAGAAATCTTGGAGTCAGTAAATATTCACTTTATAGAAATCCCTATGTATGATAAATACCAAATACCTCAGGGATATTCTGAAGTGTGTATGATGTAGTTAGTCAGTCTATATCGCAGAGGGAATGTGACAAAGGCAGTTGCTGGAAACTCTCAGCAAATAAGTTAAACTGAGTTTTAAAGCCTAGTCCTGCTCTCTCTCAGCATCATGCAGCCTCTAGGAAGGAGACTTAGGCAAAGGGCAGGTTTAATTGCACTGAGGACCATTCTCATCCTTTATGTCCCTCAAAGCAAGCCACGCCATGTCCAGGTGCACAGCCACATGAGTCCTTCTCTATAATACCTTCGCCACCAGGCACCTCGAAGGTCTGTGCCCTCCTGGCTTTATTTCCCCCATTCCCCCATCTAGGTAGAAAGGGAGGGTACTGGCCACACGAGGAATGAGTGGGACATCTTGCACCATCTCCTGCTGCCTTAGTACCCTGGCTCACTCTTTGGCTCACTCACTACAGTGGACAGGGTCAACCAGGTTGTTTCTCTGAGTATAAGCTGCATAGGAAAGCCAGTTTCTGTTCCCTCTCTCCAAAACAGCTGTGCTTGAGAGGGGAGAGAGGGAAAACAAAATATTTTTAATATTTGGAGCACCCACTTCAAGCCAGTGGAAAGAAACCCACTGATTTCAGGGAGATTTGGATTAGACTCTAAAACTGCTCCTAGATCTAAGAGGGGTACAAAGTAGAAAATTAGGGAAAAGGCTCTTAAACATTTTTTCCCCTCTAATCCTTCACCTGTACCAGCTGTTGGAAAACATCTTGCCAAACATCCTCTCTCATCATGCTCACTACAGAAATTTCCTGAGTTTGTGCAGCCAACCAAAACATTAATTTCTACTAAGACATACACAACCCCCCACCTTTCTCGCCAGCTCAAGTAACATTAAACATTTTACTCAAACACAGAAAAACAGAGATTCAGAGCTGAGGCTGCCGCTTCTCTATGAGCACTGTGTATTTTTAATGTTTCTGGCTAAAGATGTGAGGTAAGGAAGAAGTGGAAGTGAGAACAGTGAATTCCATGTTGAAAGAGTCATGTGCAGGTTTTAAACAGCATTTTAAGTGCACCTGAAGAATTTGAAGCTACATCCATTTTGTGCACAGAAAATTGCATGGTTGTGCCACTTCTTTGTGCACAACAAAGAACTAACTGCGAATGCCTGTATAAAATGTCATCTCTCTGCTCATTTACCCACTTGCCAAATGCAAATAGATGTGCCTGCAAATTCTGCAAGGGCAGTGTGGGAGTCTGTGTTGAAAATATGCCCTTTTCATGGTGTTTAGATGTTTCTTCAGCTTGTTCTTATCTGCTTATTTTTCCCTCTACCTCCAAGCCACGTAACAAAGGGTAAAAAAAGACCCTCTGACAGTCTGAAGTACCCCAATAATCAACAGTTCATTGGCTCTCAAGAGTATTAAAGCTCAAAAATGAATGCTGCTTGAAACTTTATCTGGAAGCTGACTGACTGGTGGACAGAGCAAACCACAATGGCAGGCATTTAAAAACCCAGTTGGCTGTGCAACACTCGCACCCTTGAGTGTGAGCAGAACGCTCTGTACCTCCCCTGAAAAGTCTTGCAGCACAGTAGTTCCTTTATGAATTTTGATAACTGGGTTGCACACCACGCATTTTAAATACCTCAAGACACTAACCCACTGATTGTCTGCACTTTTTTTTATTTATTTCAAATGTGAATTTTTTTTGGAGTGAGAGAAATGCTTGTAATTACCCATGCACGCTAATGCTAACAGTTGAAAATTAACATTAAAATACCCTTCTGCTTCAGAATAAATGGGAAGAAACCCTTTAAAATCATGGATTTACCTTTTTTTTGGTTTTGAGGTTTTTCTTTTGACAGATCTGTACCTTAAGTCTGCTTTTATCCCATTTTGACTCTATTTGTTTCTTAAGAAAACAGATTCCCAGAGACTTCATTTGCCCAGTGTGTGCGTTGTAATAGAAAGCACAATGTGTGGGACTGGGAAATAGATCTTAATTCTTTTCCTGATTCTGATTCACTGGTTGATTGGGCGAAACATTTTTGGATAAATAAGCCTTATTTAACTCCATTCCTAACACAATGAATTTAGCCTTTCTTACGGAGATAGTTTAACCCACCAGGGTATTGAACCTACCTCCTGGACTTGCCTTGCTGCTCTGCGGATTCCCAGACCCCTTAGCATGGACCCAGGCTCCTCAGGGTAATCAGCACTATGATGAGGAGGAGCTGGATCCCATGGCTTCTATGAAGGAGGTATTAGCCAGTGCAAATGCCCAAGGATGGACTTGAGGGCAGCCTTGGAGAAAGAGAGCTGCACCTGTCCTTCAAAAAGAGAAGTACTCATCTGGGAGGAAGGGCAACTTCTCCTCCCAGCTCCCCTCCACCCCTCAGGGATGCCCCAAACTCAGGACACTTTGATGTAAAAGCAACGGTGCTATCTGCTATCACTGCGTGTTGCGCTGGGCTTGGGGAATGCCTACAGCCTGGCAGCAAGGTGGGAGGATCACGGTGGGCCTGTACATCCCCAAACATGCCCCTGCACAGCTCTGTCAACAGCCAGGCATGCCTGGAGGCTACAGCATGCCCTGGGGAGGACGTTTAGACCCCTGGTATGCCTCAGTCTTCCTGCAGCCTGTGCTCAACTCTTGTCATCCTACGTGCCATAGCAGAAAGTCATCTCTTCTAAAGCAACCCTACTATTCATTCTTGTGTCTCCTGTGCTGTGTTTATAGATATCTTATGAGACCTTTTGCTTTTTTTCTAGACTGAGGGCAACTCAAACTTATCCTTTTTTGGAGAACAGTGCCCCAGACTGCACACAGTGATTCCCAGCCACTTTATAGAGGAGAAGGTGGATTGTGTGTCTCATGGAGTGTAATTCTGTTTGTGCATTGCCAGTCTGGGGCTTCTCTTTTTTGCAACAACATGCAGTTGCTCTTCGGTTTGTGATCTGCTATAGCCCCTAGACCAGTTTCTGCAGAACTGCTATCCAGGCAGTTGTTTTATGTCCTACAAATATAGTTGGTTATTGCTGGTGAGGTGTGGGATCTGTAAGCTTATCTCCAGAGTAGCTTGTTTTTCTGTTAGACCTTAAAAACACCAGTTTGCCAAGATCATTTTGAATTCTAATCTTGTCCTCCAAACTCCTGACAATCCCTCCCTGCTGGCTGCCATCTGTATATTCTCTCTGTTCCATCGTCTGGGACATGAATAAAAATATTGAATACGACTAAACCTGGGAGAGACTGTGCAGCACCTAGTCCATATGTCCTTCCATTCTGACTGGCAATACAACGATTCTCCACGTATGGCCTTCCTGCCTTATTGTGGCTTCCTTCAGACTATGCTTCTCGAAGCTGTCTTTTATGACAATTGTTCTGACTAGGTACAAATGTCATAAAAAAGAGAAAGACTACAATTCAACTCCTTTCCTTTTGCCATGCTTGTGTTTATTATTTTAAAATTATTATTTGTAACAATAACATCAGTTCTGAGAGGAATAATCTGATGGGTGCATTATTTCCTAGATCTACCTCATTTTTCCATTTTAGAGGTAGGCACCATCTTTGCCCTTCACTACTCTCCTGCCTAGCCAAGATGGTCTCTTTTACAAATAAGTAATTCTAGTATTAATACATTTTTTTTAAGAAGTGTCCTGCCTTCCTTAAGGATTTCTGTTTTAGATACGTCTCTCAGGGACTCTTATCTATTTATTCTTTGACCCTGTTGAGATCTGCCTTCTGGACCACCATTATTTTATTCTACTGCAATTCCTCCTCCCTGCTGCCCCATTCCACCACGCTCTGTTCCCAGAAGGTGTCTGAGCAGTTAACTCCTTCCCCACAGTAACGTTGTGGTATAAGAGCAGCACTGCCTTGAATTTTGGAGATCACTGTCACTTCTCAAAAAGCACTGTCTAGCTGACCATCCTGGTGTGAAGGCCCAGAGTAGCTCTGTGCTATGGCAACAATTGTCCAATTTTTCCCTTTTATCATTTTCTGAAAACCTTCCTCAGGTTATCTCCCAGTATGATCTGAATCTTGAAGCATTTTGGTCTACAGGGCAATGTCTATGCCCTGATTTCCCAGCCATTCTTTCCGGACGTGTGCATATATTACACTATTCCAGATATGAGAATTGTTCCATCAAGTCCTTCTGCCATAATCGAAATAATAATTTAAGTGTTCTATATAAATCGGCTCTTTCTGCTCAGTCCCTGTACATCCGTGAATGCATCAGGCTCTGTCCTAGAGAGGGTTCATGAAGCTCTATGTGCCCCCTTGTCTCTCCTGGGACAGGCTGCGGACCACCCTAATTCTCCCCTTTCCCAGCCCTTCATGAAGACTTCGGCCTCTCTCCAAGCCACAGGAGCTGATGCTTTTGGTAGCCCTAGCCTGTGGCTGCTTGCATGAGGCTGGTCCGCCGCTGTGCCAAAAAAGCCAGCGGCAGCACTCCTGGGAGCCACAGCAGCAAAGAAGGGGCTGAGCGTCCAGCTCCTGTGATGCCTCATCTGTGCAGGAAAGCTGGAATTTTAGGCTTGCTAAATTGCCCCGTCATTACAGGAGCACTGCAGAGGCTCTGATCTAAAACCTACCCAGGCAGATTAGGAATGTGTCAGATGCTGAACCCCTCAAAAGTGCTAATACCTTACTGCCCTTTTATGTGGTTTAAGTCCTGCATTTGTTTTGGAGCCAACCAACAGTGCCAGGAAAGAAGACGAAGCAACCTTTGCCAGTCCTCCCTTTGTAAACCTACATAGCACAGTGGGAAGCAGGAGAATTTACTTTAACTAAAGCCAAGTCAGTGGTTTAATCTTTGTAAACATGTCTTAAGTGCTGTGTCTCTTATCTTTATGCCATGGTTTTTGTACCAAAAAGAATGGGTAAAAAGCTACTCAGCCAGAAATCACAGTTCTGACATAAAAACTGTTCATTAATCACTTTGTATTGAGCTCCATGTGTGTGCGCTTGTGTCTATATCTGTATGTATTTGTGCTCTTATTTTGTTCAGACAGCTACTGGTGGCCTGCAATGCAAAAGCAGGCTGCTCCTAAAAGTGCTAACATGAAAGAAAGAAAGAAAGAGAAAAAGAAAGAAAGAAAAAAAAAGAAAGGAAGGAAGGAAGGGAAATAAAGAAGGGAAGAAAGGAAGGAAGGAAGGAAGAAAGATCTGTTGTTTCTTTATTTGTACGAGGCATTTTTACTTATCTCTTATTCCTGTGCTTGTAATTACAGGCACCTAAGGCACATTTTCTTAGGCACTGTGCTTACAAGCCTTTCTTCAGGTATATTTCTTTTTAGCCCTTTTTGTTACAATAACAATAAAGGACAAACTGAGCATCCTGTGAGCGAAAAATGAGTCTTATTCAGAAGCTTTGTGATGTACCCGCAGCCACACCGGTTTGATTTTGGCATCCGAGGGGATCCCTTGGAATGAACGAAGCACAAGAGAGGAACCTGTGTTTCTTCTGAACCCCTGCTGAGTGGGGTACCAACACGATGGTGAGGTTCATCATGGGCTGCTGAAGTGCCACTTCTTTTGCAGTATGTAAAATGTCATAGGACTTCGGTTCCCAAGAGAGGCCAGCAGAAGAGGTTTCCTTGGAGCATAGTCAGGTAGGAAGAGAAGTAAGGGATATACATGTGTGTATATGTGTATATGTGTGTGCATATATGTATATATATATAACATGTGTATATATATAACATGTGTGTGTATATAACATGTGTGTGTATATATATATATATATATACACATATATATGTATATATATATAACTAATTAAAACATGCAAGCACAAGAAGAAAGACCTGGGAGAGCTGAGAGTCTTCAGTAAGGTTCTTCAGCAGATTTGCTTGCAAAGTAAAGCGCTAAAGGGAAATAAAGCATGGGAAGTCACTCTGGGCTCTGAACCAAACCAAGCTGGGGTTGGTTTTCTATTGAGCAGAGAGGTGTTGCACTGTTTAAAATCTCAGACATGCAAGTTCAGGCTGGGGAGAAAGCTCTTCAGAGGCACCGCAGGCTCATACAACCACCCAGCAAGGTTCACCAGCCAAGCAAGGCACTATCCTGTCGTGGTTCCTCTTTTCCTAGACTTTATGAAGTTTGGGCCGTATTAATCTGGGTATTGTCACAACGCGGTGCTGCATACTCCGCAAAGGTACTCTGTATGCTGTGTCCGCACAATCTGGTTGCATACTTTAGGCACAGAGAGATTTCCCAGATCACCAAAGAAAATCAAGTGCGGTCTTCCTGAGAAGATATTTTTCATCCTCTATCTTTTGCTTGCCCTAATTTTTTAAAATAGTCTAGATTTTCTGAATGAGGAAGGGCTACCAACATAAATGCTAGAGATGACAATTTCCACATTAGATCCGAATTTCCTAGGATAGACCTCCTCTTGACTGTAGCAGAAAGACTGATTATAAAATGAACAATTAGCAATGACTTGGGTATAACTGATGACAGCTGGATTATATTTATTGTTATCTCCAAACGGAATGAAGTCCAAACCAATAAAGTATATTCATTGTGCCTTAAAGACCAAATTTCATTTAGCTGAAAACAATGCTGGGAGAAACTCAGCTGGGAGAAAGATTTTATTAACAGGAAAATCTGAATGATGATTGAGAATCACTGGATAATACTTAAGTGGATGCCCAAAAAGCCACACCCAAGAAAGAAATCTGCACTCATTAAATGGCCTGCCTCAGAAGGGAAGTAAAACTTCTTACACATATGTGTATATGGACCCCAAGAGAAAATACAAGAAAGGCTTAATGACAATGCATATAAATTATAAGGTAGGATTTGGAGAAAATTGGTAAAAGGGGTGACAGTTCACAAGGAGAGCCAGGACAAGCAGAACTAAGGAAAGTTGCCTATTGAAGAGTGTTTTGTTGTATGTTTGGGATTTTATTTAAGTATTTCCAGAACATAAAGGAACCTAACAATGACATGAGTCCATTACGAGATGGAAATAGTAAAACTGCCAATAATAAAGAAGTAAAAGAAGGCTTACTCTATAATATTTCTGATCTGTTTCCAAGGAGAAAAAAAAAAAACTAATCATTTATTCATGTCACCTAACAGTGTTCACATACTTTTTGTTCTAGTTGTAACTAAAGAGGAGGTTAAGCAGCAGATAATAAAGTCAGGCAAAGATCTGAGTAACTTGCATCCAGCAGTCTGAAAAAAGCCAGCCAAAGAAAATAAATCTTAGTACGCTGGGGAAGTTCCAGATGCCTGGGAGAAAGCTAGCATGATAAATGGCAAAACCTGGATAATTTGTGGGCCTGTCAGCCTGACACTGATCCCCGGGATTTGACTTGGTACTGCATAACATTTTGATCAGGCAACAAGGATGACACAAAATCAGTGGGGCGCATGCTGGATGCACTGAAAGCAGGTAAATCTGTGACCTCAGAATACTTGCACACAGCATATGTTGACCATTTATAGATGGCTTTGGTATGTATGTGCTTTTGTGTGTAGCAGGAAAGAGCCAGGCGAGGTAGTAGATGAGAGTTAGATCTTATGGCCTAACTGGGAGCTAGACCTTATGATAGTAGTGATGTTCCTGAGACTATTCAGAAATAAACCGTAATAATATCCCAGACTGGAAAATGTACTGGATAGTGAAAGATCTAAGGGGCCCATCGAAGCAGAAGGTGATTTGATCACAACATATAGCCATCCATATATTAACAATTGCCTTTAGAGGCTGTTGCAGTCTGGCAGCCAGACTCACAAGATCCAGTGGCTAGAGTTTGAAACAGATTTCCAATTAAAATTAATTAGCTGTAAAAAAGCACTTCACCACTGGAACAACTCACAATGAGTAAAAAATGTTTATACTGGAAAATTTTCCAGAAAGATTTGTTTTATTCCAACCATTGCCATTAGACCTGGAGCAGGAGCTGATCTCAGCAAGTCCTGCAGCCCATGTAAAAAGGACATTAGACTGAAGGTTTGTGGTGAGTCCTGTTAAATTCTATGACCTGCAAAGAAATAAAGGCAATGATGCACACTCAGGCACTTGCTACTGGCCAGGTGCCTGTCTGCAGAGGTCCCACTCCTGCCAAAATATGTGATTTCTGAAACTGAGGAGATGTTTCATTCCAGAGTGAAATTCATGTAGAGGTAGCCTAACAGGATGGCACCAAAAACCTTGGTGGTCCAAAAAATAGCAGTGTGGTAATCTAAAGGAATAAATGAAGAGCGTGGTGGCAGAAGGATGGTTATTCTCTATCTCCAGCCTTTCCTTTAGCACATCACATTCAAATAATTCCTTGGACCTGAAGTGATGCTCCTTATCACGTAGATTAGATTGAGCTATTTGGGGAAAACAGGGGGAAAAATGTCAGAGAGTTTTGCTTTGTTCATTTTATAGTCATTTGGATCTTCCTGTAAAAATACCCCTGAGCAAGTTGGCAATATTATCAGTTCTCAATAGCACCATTTCACCCCATCTCTGTACAATTTTTTAAAAAAGCCTCCAAAAAGTGCAAAGCACTACATAAGGTAAAAGCCAGTTAACAAAAGGGCCATCAGAAGCCATCAGAGATGCTGTCTGTAATGTCTCCTGGCTAAACCAGCTCAAACTTGAAATAAACTGTAAGCAGCAGTGGGAGGACATCTGTGGACTGTCAAAGATGGTGCAAAGGTTGGCGAAAATCCTTGTGACCACTGTGATTCATAGATATCAACCAAAAAAAAAACCAAAAAAACAAAAGCTGTTTCTTTTCTAACATACATGCTTTTGTGGCTTGAGTCACACAGAGCCCTATTGTTGAATTATTTTGTCTTATTTCTTTTGCAGATTCAAGTGGAGAAATAGGCTCAAAGAGCTGTTGGGGCAGAGTCTGTTCTGCATGTGGACCAGTGAGATGGGTCTTTCATCTCAGGCTCCTCTCTTACAGCTTTCTATCCTTAGTCCTTTCTTCCATCTCACTAACTGTCATCCAGAGATGACCAGGTACGGGGCATGGCCCGACAAGTGTACTCACCAGCCCCATTTACACATGGGTCCCATTTATCTACTTAACCCTCTATTTTCCTGTGCTTGTTCCTCCCTAAACCACTTTAATTCCTCCCTTTCCCTGCCTTTGGTTCCTTCCTGAAACTTCTCGTAGTAAGTCTTGTACCATCCGAAGGTGCTCTTCACCAGCTCCTGGAGGGGGATCCCAAGAGCCTCTCCCCTGGCTCATGATGATGGGTGTCCATTCTTCCCTGGGGACAAGGGACAAAGGACAGCCCTAGGAAGAGCTGAGCCATGATGCTACATTTTCTCTGATTATGTTATTGGGTCCCCCACCAACGGGTGTGCTTCTGTGCTCCTTCGTGTGGGTGGAAATGAGCCCTAAATCACTGGACCAAACAAACTGACCACACATATCATACTGAGATACCTCAGTGACCAGCAATGCAACTTTGATACTAAATCATGGCAAAGGGCAGGGAAGAAAGAGGGCTGAACTTTCAAAGCACCTCTGTAGAAATCTAAGTTGGAAAAAGTTACTATAGCACATAGCTTAGCATTAGTCTGCTCTGCATGGATACCTCGTCACAGAGATTAATGTGCAATTTGCTGTAATTTTGCATCTCTGAAATTTTTACATTATGTCAAGATTCCTGATGCTTGGGAAATCTGTTATAGTGTTATACACTAATGAATGTCAGGACAGGCAATGACACTTTCCATGCCCTGTGCCATAGAAAGTGGGTTCCCTAATCTGCCTGTAGCATGCAATTTCCAATAATGTCAGTGGAGCTCATTCACTGGCTCTCCTAAAGCTTCTTACTTCAGAAATGAACTGGAAGGAGTTTAGAGGAAAAGGGAGGAAGTTAATTTTCTTCTCATTAAACCTGGATGGATACTTCCAAAGTATTTCCTAAATGTGCCGACTCATATAAAATATTTATTTTCTTTCACCTAAATGCATGCTCCTGTCTCTGCTTACCACAGATACTTTAGCAACAGAGTTTGCTGGCAGGATATCTGACAGAAAAATAGTTAAGTGAATAGCAAGCAATATTAGATTTGCAGATAATATACAATGGTAGATTAGCAAACCTGAGCCATTTTGAAAATCCACTCATCCAAAATTAGGTCATATCTGGCAGAGAAAGCAATGAGATCTCTGGCCGTGCTGTGGTCAAAGAGGACTTTGAGACCTTTGTTGAAAACTTGAGCACCGAGTCTGGTTTGGGAAGCTGATTTATCATCCTTCTCCTTGCAGGAAAACTGTCCTGGCTGAAAAATGGAAAAGAAGGTACAAGGTTGACAGATCTTTTTTCTCCCATCTGATGTGCACAGAGCCTTGTGAACCCTCTGCCAACTCACCACCACCTCCATAAGCCCTTTTTAACACCACTGATGAAGAGGGATGATGCCATGATGGCATTCACCTTCAACAACAGGCTTCTCCCTCCAATCTTCATAACTAAACCTCTATGGAGAAAGGTCAAAGCTCCTGCTTTAACTCAGTCTGACCAGAGCAAATGTCCCAAGGACCTGTGTGGGTTCTTTTTAACACCACTGATGAAGAGGGATGATGCCATGATGACATTCACCTTCAACAACAGGCTTCTCCCTCCAATCTTCGTAACTAAACCTCTATGGAGAAAGGTCAAAGCTCCTGCTTTAACTCAGTCTGACCAGAGCAAATGTCCCAAGGACCTGTGTGGGTTCTTCACCAGTTGCTCATGACCCAGTCTTTGATATAGCCATCCTCATCATAAATTTCCATCATTGAAGGTCATGTTGAACTTTTCTGCTGCTTTTACCAACTTGATTTCCTTACAGTTGTTTTTTCAAACAGACAAGGAAGGCTGAAAGACAGTGCAGAAGGTTTTATATGACTGATTAATCAGATGCACTTCTTCTGTCCTCAGCTTCTTCACATCAGTCAATAGGCTCCTTCTCTATAGCTTCCCCCACCCACTCCTGCCAGGTCTCAGGATTTTAGGTGGCTCAGGCAGTATTCACTGTTTTCCTTAAAGTCCAAATTCCCAGAGGCAAATAATTCCTCAAGAGACAAAGGGAAGCTTGTGTTCTCAGTTGTACTATCTAATAGGCTGACCAAGTGATCTCTCAAGACTCAAATCAAGAGACAGGGAGTCTGCAAGTCACTATTGTCTTGTTTAAACTCAAGATTTCTGTTCTGACTGATGTTTGTAAATGACAGTACTTTTTCTCATTTTTATTCCCTACTTCTCAATCTCTTTCCCATTTCAGTCACTAACAAAGGAGTTGCTGAGGTGATTTTAGTCTAAGCATGAACCATCACTGAGAAGAAATACCAGTTTTGTTCTTTCTAGAGTTTAGGAGCAATTATTAATATTTATCTTTCCTGCAGTAGTTTTGGAGAGCTGACATATGGCATCACAGGTGTTTACAGATCCCCCAAGGGTGGAGCATTTGTGTTATTTTGCTAATACCTTTGTCCTCTTCTCTGGCAGCTCTAGTGCTTCTAATCTAATGTGTGCTACAGAAGTAGTGCCGAAATGCATGCATTAATTTTTACCAGATAGCTCCACAATACATTAGAAACTGGCATCTCTTTCTGCTACACACCAGTTGAGAACTATGCTATCATCATCTTTTCCACTGATATCCCCTTTTGATGTAGCCAGTATATGGAATCTTTCATAAAAAGCATATTGTTTTTGCTTAGGTAATAAATGGATTTGCTGTTGTGGACGGCTTGCTTGGCAGCTTACTGATGCCAACGGGAGCAAAGCAAACAGTGGTAAATGGAAGCTAAATTCTTGTGCTAGCTTTATGCTGAGGGTCTTGTGTTTGCTGTTTCCTAATTCCAAAAATTGTATGGAAGGTTCTGCAGATATCAGAATTTTAATCATTTCCATATAATCAAAGAGATTTTGTTTTTTCACCTGAATTTGCAGGTTTTCAGAGCAAACTGGAAGACCTCTGAAGGATATCCTGCCATATTTACTTCTTGAAGTGTAAAGCTCTTGAGGATGATGATTCATAAAGCATTTCTTCCTGCCTCAGGGAACCAAGCTTGTGAGTGGAAACAAGGTCTACAGTTCCAGTGAGAAAGTCAGCATGGGAGTAAGTGTCAGGGCCCACATCACAGGAGATGACAATGGATTGATGGGACCACATCTGTGGGCCATGAGAACCAACTGACTGTCAGAGTGAGAGGAGATGGCTGGAACGGAGGAATGTCATTAGTCAGCCCAAACACTGGGCAAGAGAGACCTCAGCATAAATGAGCAGCAAACTGGAGGCATCCAGAGGCTCATAGCCAAACATGGTTTTCTGAAGGGAAGTCTCCCTCCAGCTGGTGGAAAGTCATTGAAGTCCCCACCTGCTACCCCACTTAATGCAGAATCACAAGGCATCACTCAATAACACCTGAGTGAATCCTACAAGAACAGAATATAAGTTTGGCTCAGTCTCGAATTCAGTTATATATTTATCAAACAAGATAGGCCTCACTAATGCCATGTAGTTCTGTTTCCTGAGTTATTTAAGGTCACTTCTGAGTTTTTTAAATCAGGAAGAAATTGCACAAATGCATATGTATTATGAGATGGAGCCAGAACTCCTGCCTCTGCCTCTTTTCTCATCTTCCCCATGATAACTCCAGTGGTGAAAATCAGAGAGTCAAAGAAAGGAGAAGAAGCAGTTAGCATTTCCTCCACAAATACTAAAAGCAGCATCAAATAATGATGTATATGAATAATTACATCTATTCTTACACAAACTAGAATAAAAATGTAGGAGTGGTGCAAGCTGGGATAAATCTTAATGCTCTGGGACATAGTGCATCTCCTGAAGTTAAGCAGAAACTGTTCCTTGGGCATGCTATTGCATAACTGTACATTGTGTGTGGTTTTTGTACCTTCCTTTAAAGCATCTGGAGCTAACAACTGCCAGAGACAGAATACTAGATTGCAGGAGCCATTTGTCTAACCTACAATGGCAATTCCTATCTCACTACTGGTTATATTCTGTTTTCCTTTCACCCTTTCTTTAAAAGGCCATCAGGGTGCATTCATGTCCCTGCTATGAGAATGTATCAAGAATGCCATTCAAAGGCAATAGATACACATATGATATTAGATCTGCCAGGTAATGGAATTTTTCTTTTGCATCCTTCTCTAGTCACAGTGATTTCTGTGGTGCTGTAATATATATCTAATAAAATGATGATGTCTTTCTTCTGTTGATTATATGGGTGTCTTTGTGTTTAGTGCACTCACACTTTCGAAGGTTACTACTCCTTTTGTCTTGTCTCCTGCAGCAATACTCTGAAGACCATACACTAAAAGCAGCAATTATCACATAGCAGCAGTACAGAGGTCAACTAATCCTCACAGTGATGAGACTCCAAAGGCAATGCATGTGCTAATAAACCGAATGATGCCAGGGAACATTCCTGGGTGCTGGCACTAAATCATCTATGTTGCTAAATTGCCAGGCCTGTTCCAGGCACACTTTTAGCCCAGCCCAATTAGCAATCTCACAAACAGCCCCCAGTCTGGGAGTCAGTGTGGGTTGCTGACCATTCCCCCCAGTCAGTTTGGACATGGTCACCCTCCTCTGCAGGGTTTTACAGTGTAGGTGTGCCCCTGCTGTGTCTGTGGCCTCATTTCCAGTGATGGACACAATAAATTCACTAGCCTCGGTCCAGCCAGAGTGTTCTGTCTCACGTTCACATCTTATCTTCATTGCCCACAGTCCTGCTCTTGCTACGCTTATCAGCACTCTCCTGTTCATTAGCACATCATGGAATGTATGGCTAATTAGTTGGGTGAGGATAGCCATCACCCTTCATGCTCCCTTACAGGCAAGGTGCTAAGGGCTATAGGACTCGCTAAAAGTCACTAAAGGTAGAGTAGTTGTTCATCTTTAGGGCTCTCCTCGCTCACAGTCAGGCACTGCATCTGTTCTGCAAAAGGTAGGGTCCCCAGTGGCCGGCAAGCCTAGAGGTGTGTGAAAGAGCCGATGCAGAAAGCTGTGGAGGAGAGTGGAGTCTATTCCCTTTCTCAGGGCTATGCGCCTACAGCTGGTCCTTCTGGTACAGATTCATGCTATTTGTCATCTTCTGTAGTTAAATTCTTAAACTAACCCTTTCTTAAGGGCTCCTAAAAGACACTTTCCAAGCAGGCAGGTAAATGCTTTTTAGGTTCAATAGCTATTGAATAGGAGGGTTGAAGAAACATGATATATTTACACCCTTAGAGTGGAAGTAGGTTGCCCTTATTTGCCTAAATGATCTGTGGATCAAGCCCTAAGTCAAGCACTGCTGAGATTTACAGGGTTTTCTTGTGGTCAAGCACCGTTTCCTCCCACCGGTGCCTCCCTAAGCCTCACCACAGCTTCCCCATCACTAAACCTCACCACAGCTTCCTGTGCAAGGACTCCACGGGGTGCAAATGAAACACAGCCCGGCACAGAGGGACAGGACAAGGTCAGGATCCCTGCAGAGCCGGGAAAATGGGGCCAAAATGAACCTCAGGCAGTGCCAAGGCACTGTGGTGCTGTGGGGCAGGGTAGCCCCTCTCTCCACTGTAGCCCTGTGTGCTGTCTGATGCTGCGTGACATGCAGAGCCATAAGCACAGGCTTTCTTCGTCTGAGCACACACCATATGGGTGCCTCGTTGCCTTTACATGCTGCTGCAGGTTTCCTGTGGCATATGTTCAGCGTCTCACAGCTGGAAACAGTAAGAGGTAGTTTGATCTGCATGTTATACTCAGGAAGGATTGGAGTTTGCAAATTTTTAGCACTCTGCACACTAGCAAGCCCATAATAATCTTTATTGGCTGGTTTGCCTGCTTTATGGTTGCAATTTTCATCCCCCTGTGAGAGGCTGCAAGCACTTCCTGCGGGAGCAAAAGGCTATTGCCACTTTATCACTTCACCCTCATGTACCTCTATCCACCACTCCCTCTTTTGTGAGGAAAAAAAGCACCTTCTGCATTGCTTCTGTCCATCAGATGAAGGAGTAGAGCTGGCATTTAGCCATGTTTGGCGAATGTGGGTTGATATAAACTGTTTGAGGCTTTTTATAGAGCCTATCAACAGAGTATCAAAGCACTGAAATACTGTTATTCATCTTTGGCTCCCCATTGATCGTATTACCAAAGGCCAAATTTACTAGAGCCCATGGGTCTTCCATGGGGTATCACATAGAGGTTTTGTTTTGTTAGATATCCAGCGCTGGGATAATCTCTAATGCCTGAGTCAGAAAAGCATTGTTCATAGAAGCTTTTTGCAAGGTGACTTTAACATAAAAGTGTTTTCTTAAATTCGTTTGTTTCATGCAGTGAAGTCTTTAGTGTTTAAGGAGGTCTGTGGACATTGCAAGCACTGAAACTGATGTCACAAAATTCTGCCACAGGTGGAGCCTGCATAGGAAACATTGTAGAAATGGATTTATAAGAGAACCACAATGTTTAGAAAATAGCCAGCTGTGCCATTCTGACTGACGGTTTTGCTCATAATCTATATAATAGTTATATTAGACCTTTTAAATTTCAACATATTTTTATACTTTGGCACTCTCCAGACACACTGAAATAAATCTTGCGGGTTTCTTTGCATGTTGCAACAACTGGGTGCGTGTTACTGTGGTCAGTTTTAATACGTATTAATACAGTGAGTAGCAAGCAAATTATAACTGTTTCACATTAGACATAATTTTACAGCAGACACTTTTATAAGGAGAATGGAATGAATCAAATATAGTAATTTGTATTAAAACATCTTTTACATTCCCAGTGTTCCAGTGGAACTGATGACAAGACTAGAGAAGCATGCTAGGACAAACAGATCAGAAAATTAAATTCTTCTAGCTTTCAGATGCCACAGCAGGAATAATTTAATTTTCTTTTCCTTTCTCATTCTTTCTTTTTATTTTCTTTTTTGGAGAGAGAATGACAATTTAATCTTACGTTTCCAAATCACATCAAAAATATTTCTTTTCTTTTATTTACATAGAACTGTTATCTTTTTGGTTATTTTGGATGGAATCTAGCATGGTATTCATGATAGATGGCATTCACTTTACACATGAATAAAACCAAATGGTTAAAACAAAGGTTGGAATCTCAGGATTCCGGATCTTCAGGGAAAGCGTATTCTCTTAATTAAGCATATATATGTGCCAGATGTCCAAGATCCAACTGCACTTCTAACACACACCCTATGCTACAGGGGGCTGTGCTCAAGCCTAGATGCCGCTGAAGAAATATACTGGGTGCCTTAGCACTGAGGCTCTGGCAGCTTTGAGCTTTGTGTGCCCCTTTAGTCAGGAGATACCTCCAAGAGCTG
Source organism: Rhea pennata (assembly GCF_028389875.1). NCBI lineage: Eukaryota > Metazoa > Chordata > Aves > Rheiformes > Rheidae > Rhea > Rhea pennata. The sequence continues at coordinate 187,131,699 of NC_084663.1, forward strand.
TGAGGGCTTCATGGCTCCTGGTAACTGGGGGGAATCTGAGGTCAAGGTTTCCTTAGTATAATAATTCCCTCAGCCTGATTTTAGCTGCCTGTACATTTAGTGTCTTGCCTAAGTCACTTAGTTAGCTATAACCAATGTAGAGAGAGACACACTTATAAGGGGCCCATTTATCCCATATGCATATATGTATTCAAGACAGGTGGGAAGAATGCGCTCCAAAGGTGCCTGTCTGTGTCTTCGACTACAAGTAGAGCTCGAACAACAAGCTTAGCTGGAGGCCTGACATTTAGATAGCTGCCTTAAAGACCAAGCAACGGGTAGCCTACTCTGGCAGCAGAGGAGTCCTATCCACGGAGGGCATGGAGGTGATGGATGGCATCATGTCTGTCAAACCCTTTCTTTCCTTGTAGTAGACACAGCCACTGCAAGTCTCTGAGCCAGGCATAAATCAGAATGATTACTGCCTTCTTCACCAGATCTTTACAACTTGTAAAATAAGGGCTAGCAAAATATTTGCAACAGCTTCTTACACAAGGCTGATGCATGGTCATTAGTCAACATATGCAAAGGGCTGCGTGATTCATGGATCAAAGATGTTGAGTTTGCCTCTTTGTTTTAGGGTTTTCCATAACACTCATCATTTGCTCTGAAGTTCTGACCCTATAAACACCTCTGTATATCCTTAACTTTCTTCATGTGAGGAGTTTCATCGATGAGCTAAGCACTGGTATCACTCACTATACAGTTACTTATTCCACTCACTTTATTTATAAACTCCAAGACCTTTTCTCAGAAGGTCAAAAGCGCAAGATACTTTATACTACTTACATGAGTAAACTTAGGTATGTTTCCTGTTGAAGTGTCTTTATTTCTTGGCAATACATAATTTATGTTTTCTTAAAAAAAAAGAAGCTCCGTAAATATGTGAGAATGATTTTAAAAACTCTTTCTTTCTTTCTTCCCCCTTTGCTTTTTTATTAATCTACTCTGATGCCTGTGGAGGAGGGCTTATTTTTTTTGGTGACATTCAGAGCTAAGTGATGCAAAAGTTTAAAAAATGATTGATCATATTCTTTTTCATATCATAGTATTTATTTTTTCATATGGCTTGATACACTGTTCTGCATGCATCTCTTTAAAAGATACTGAAACCCAGCAAAATGAAATCTTACTAACCAAAATGTTTTTTTTTTCCTTTAGAAAACTTGTCTTCTCATCACTGTCAAAATGTGGTCAGATTTGAGATTTTTATCAAAGCTCTGGCAAAGTTTTTTTTTTTTTTTTCATTAAGCCTCAGTTTATAAGGTCATGTAATTACATTCAGATTAAGGCTTGCATTTGAAGAGGGGAAAGTTACTGATGAGTGTAGGACCAGTAAACTACACTCTAACATTGAATGTAAATTTTTCCAAAAGCGGTCCCCTTGAGGAGTTGTTAGGGATCTTTACAGTACTAGGTTTTATTCTGAGGCATCCTTAGAGGGAAAAGAGGGGGAGAGGTGTGGATGAAGGCCAGAGCAAACCAGCTGTGGGGCTTTCAACAGAGAGCATGGAGAAATTTGGAGGAGGAGGGAGCCATGGAAGGTTGGTGGTTTCCCACAGACCTCCTTGAGCAGCTGCTACTTCACCAGCCTTTCACAGCCTGACTGTGAGCATCTTGTGTGAGCTGCAACCCTCCCATGCACCTCAGTGAGACAGAGATAAGATGGCCCTGCGTTTCGGAGCCGACTATCCTCCCGTTCTCCTGACTCCACCACGTGTATGCAATTTAGCTGCTCACTGTGGTTTCTGTACATGCATGCGGCCGCAGAGCGGTTGTGCATTTCTCCTGGCCCATAACATTATTTCATGCTCAATAAAAGTTGTTGCTTTTATATTAGCATTTTATACAAGATTTCTAGGAGGAAAGGAAAAGATTACTTCTGTACAGTGGAGCACAAAGCTCAGATCTTTGACTGTAAGCTAAGCACTCTCTGTAGCCCCTCAGGGATAAGGACAAGGGGTGAAAAAGGAGCTATGGGCTTTTGAGAGCTCTGTTCCCAGTCCTGCCAGAGAGTCCTTCTTGAACAATCTGTTCTTTTCTTTCACGCCGCATTTGTTAAATAGGTATAACTTCTGCACATCTGCCTGCCCCACTGCAGAGCTGTGGACACTCACGTCTGCGTGTCATTACTAATATGTCAAGATCTATATAAATAAATGACAGATATTGTTACCTGGGGACTCCGCTTGCAGGCCAGGTGAGTACAACATGGCATTGAGGCTTTTCCCTGGGTTGCCTTCTGAAAGCCTGTCTTTTGCCACAGCTCAGGAAAATTTGCTATTCCCTTGATCCTTTTAACATATTCTTCTTTCAGGCAGTCTCAGCTCAGTTCAGTCTGTTCTTACTCTAATTTTAAGGCTTCAGTCAGCCCATAACTATATCTCATGTACTGAAAAAATGCTATATATCACTAATGTATTGTTTGCTATATAGCCTGTTCTCTATGCACATTATAACATGATTAGTAGTTAATAATAACTAATAGTTATGCATAGATTTTGCATGTATGGCAATAAACAGAGGCACTACAGACACCATATCTGAGTATTAGAACCATTCTCCTCAATCAATTGCGTGAAAAGCAGAAATAGCTTTAGCGAAGTTAGTACAATTCTGCCAATGCCTTCCAGTATCACTGTTGAGAGGATCAGCAGCATTTTAAGGTCACCCTGGTCAAAGACCAGGTGAAAGGCCAAGTAGAAGCATTGTTGAAGTTATTTGGAGTTGCTTTCCCCACTTCTTGGCAGCATTCAGAAAAGAGTTCACCTTTTGTTAGGTCCTCCTCTTTTCTGCTGTGGTAATGTCTCTGGATCTGCTTATTTTCAGTCTAGGTAGATGCCAAGGAGGAATCTGTGATGATTTCACACTCTTCAGTTGCGTGAATTTTCCAGGTATGTTTCCTTTGATGTTTTTTCAGAGGGTGAGACTCTCACTGTTGAATAAATGTCACTACATTTTCTGTGCATATAACACATCTGCCAAAAGGTGTGAAGATCTGCTATCTAGTCAAGACACTTATTGTGGTTTCCATTTACTTGGCATAGTAGTTAGAAAGATTTCCTTTCTAACTTTTACTTTAATAAGAGTTTCCTTTTACTTTAATAAGAGTTATCGAATAGCAAACATTGAAATACTGGTAGGCTTTCTGCTAGTGTGGAAATAGAAGAGCAACGCAGGCCTCTCCACATCTATGAGATCCGTACCATGTCATTATATGTTTCCAGCCACTCTGGAAAACAAAAGGATTGCACAGCGTGTAACACCGTTCACAGTCTCAGTCTTAAAGCTCTGAGCAATAAAGAAGACAGCAGTAAATATCATGTTAAAATTTAACATGTTGGAAAGGATAATCAACCTGTGCTTACGCAAGTCACATGAAAGCATCCTAAAAACATTTCGCATCGTGGCTGTCTGTCTCTCCTGACTGAAGGGATAGCCACTTTCCAGCAGCCCCAGGGCTGATTTGCTTATCATTCCCTCCAAAGTAGCTGATGAAATAACTGAGCTTGTGTGACGACCAAGTGAGCCATCTGTGGAAGGCTGGCTGAATTTACCATAAGTTTGAATGCTATGAATTATGGTTTAAGAGGTGAGCACTCCTGGCACTTGTCCAGGACCCCAAGCCAACACCGCCCTAGTAGGTCTGGCTTATCAAAGAGGCATCCAGCATGCAGATGGAAAGAAGGAACAGCCCGTACCCCAACCTTTGCCCAGACTCGCTATGGGTCTGACACCATCTGTAGAGCAAAGCTGTTGTGTTTGCACACAGTCTTGTCTACAGAGGTGCCCAGAAAAAAAGAGTCTAAAATCTCTGCTGACTGCCCAGCTTGCAGCACTGGACACACTCTTCACCAGCTCTCTCATGTAGATACTTACACCACTCACAGCCAATGCTGTACTAGCACAGATCCTGGGTGAAATTCAGAGCAGTCCAGAGGGACTCTGCCACCTTCTTGTGTCCTTCAAGAGTCACTTGAATCCTTTTCAAGTATTTTGTAGGGACACAGGACTAGATGGGACTCTCTGGATTGTCAAGTCTATATCCCTGTAGCTGCAGAGAGCACAGCATTCATTTCAGTCAGAAATGGTCAAGACCACCTCCTCTGTATAACCCCATAGAGCACTCCCCACCCCACTACTACAAACCTGAAGCCTCTGCAAAGTCCAGGGAAAGTCCAAACACTATAAACAGAATGGCTACAACCATGCCATATCTTTGAACATACGGGTTCTTACTCTACTGAATTACTTTTCCTTACTCTTATCTCAATAGAGGAGGCAGAATTTGCCTAATATATTAAACTGTGAAAAACAGCTTCAGCAAAACTCCTTTCCAGTTGGTCTACCCATGTCTCATTTTGCAAGAAATATAGTGTGAGGCTGATCCAGACTCCTGCTGCAGTCAGAAGCAAGACTGCAAATGACACCTGCCCCTTACGGCTGATGCCCACGTGGGAGAAGGCGATGCCTGTGCAGCCAAGCAAAGCTATCAGGCAGAGCGCATGCTGAAGGCTGCACAGTGCAGCCCCCCACGCACATACTGCTCTGTCCTTGCTTACATGGGGAACAGGGGCTCCCATCTCCTAGCACAGTACTTCCACTCCTAATTTCCAAATATTTCTGCATAAAACTGTATTTGATACTTTCTGCATCAATGAGATGGTTTTTTAATACAAACAAATTGGTTTATCTTTGCATCTCTGTTTTTAAAGGCATCCTCAATTAAATAAGCTCCCTGAGAAATGAGAAGTAGCAATTGATTTAAGATCTGATTGTTTCTGGAGATATAAAATGATGATGTCTTTAGACACTCCTTTCACATTTCTTTCTTTCCAACGGAGACTGTTACCTTTTTTCCATAGAAGATTCTTTCTGAGTTTTGAGTTCCTTTCTCTGTCTCTCCCTCTTAGTTTCTCTTTTCTACCAAAGGCCTGAGCAGCATTGACGTCTCACAGAATATATCGAACAAGACTCAAATGGATTCTAGGTAGCCCCTTTGCACCGAGGTAGACTTTCTCCACATGCAACTCCAGTATTTCACAGGATCTTAAATATTATGAGAGTTGCAATTAAATGATGCTAGCTGGGATCGTTCAACAAGGGTGAGTACAGGGTCCTGCACATAGGGAGGAACAACCCTATGCTCCAATATAGGCTGGAGGATGACCTGCTGAAAAGCAGCTCTGCAGAGAAGGACCTGGGAGTGCTGGTGGATGACAAGTTTGCCATGAACCAGCAATGTGCTTTTTGAAGCCAAGAAGGCCAGTGGTATCCTGGGGTGCATTAGGAAGAGTGCTGCCAGCAGGTCAAGGGAGGTGATCCTGCCCCTCTCCTCAGCCCTGGTGAGGCCTCATCTCGAGTGCTGTGTCCAGTGTTCTGAGCTCCCCAGTACAAGAGAGACATGGAGCTACTGGAGAGAGTCCAGCATACAGCTGCAAAGATCATCAGCGGGCTGGAGTATCTGCCATATGAGGAACGGCCGTGAGATCTGGGCCTGTTTAGCTGGAGAAGACTGAGGGGGGATCTTATCAATGTCTGCAAATACCTTAAAGGAGGGTATCAAGAGGATGGGGCTGGACTATTTTCAGTAGTGCCAAGTGACAGGACAAGAGGCAATGGGCACAAACTGAAACACAGGAAGTTCCACCTGAATAGGAGGAGGAACTTCTTTACTGTGAGAGTGACAGAGCACTGGAACAGGTTGCCCAGAGAGGTTGTGGAGTCTCCTTCTCTGGAGAGCTTCAAGGCCCTCCTGGATGCAACCCTGTCTAACACATCCTAGGTGACCCTGCTTGAGCAGAGGGGTTGGACTAGATGATCTCCAGAGGTCCTTTCCAACGTCAACCATTCTGTGATTCTGTGATACACTGATTGGCTCATGTGTGAGACATGGCTTCACGTTGGCTGGACACTCCTGCCCCAGCATCTGGGAGAGCTCACGGTCTCTGCATGCCTCCATGCGCCATCTCCATGCTTCGCCATGACTGCTGCAGCCCTGGCCGCCAGGCGTATGTTACACTTCAGAGTTGCATTTGTTAATTGTTTTTCAAGCTCAGTTTGGGCAAATGCAGTTTTAGCATCATTTTATTTTGGTGGGGAAGAGCTTAAACCAATAATGTTAATGACACCTATGAAATGCAGGTGTTCTGTCTGGTTCCGCTAAGCAGACCTGCTGCACTGCTTCTTAATGCCAGACCTGACCCTACAAACTCTTACCAATCGGGGCAAGTTTTACACATGGGAATATTTCCTGCTGCATTGGTTGAGACTGTTAGGTTGTACAAAATCGGGCACCAACACAGGTGTCTGCAGCACTGAGCCTACAGTTTGAGCGACTCAGTCTAGTCTAGTCTGTTGTCATACTTAAAAAATAATCAGTCAAGTTACAAAACATTACTACAGTTAAGGCCTCTATTGCTTTTTACAAAAAAAAAAGCTCTGACCAAATCTTGATGAATCTCTTGATTAAATTATGTTATTAAAATTTTCTTTTTCACCTTAAAATAGCCTTGCCAAAGTCTGTTGTTGATCAGTGACTGTGACTCATCTTAATGATGTACAAATCTGAAAGCCTACATACTTTAAAATTTAAGAATGAAGTCTTTTTTCTACATGTGGAGCCAGGCAAATAATTACCTGAAATAGAGAAGCAAATAAGAAATAATTTACAGTTAACCTTTTTAATGTGTAGCCGGATGTGATGCATTTATGTGCTGTAGAATAAACAATAGCTTTCTCTATATTTTTAATTTTTATCTGTACTATGAAAAACAATAACACAAAACCTTAAATAAGAAAATGGGAATGGAGATAAACTGAGGACTACAGTAAAAACTACAGTAAATCATTTATTCCTTTTAATTAAATATATTTCTATTGGTAATTATGGTATAATGCAGCTTACTGTATGCAAAGTATTTTAAAATAATCTGAGTTTCTGCATATATAAATGTATTTTTCTGTACAATGGGAATAATACTTACTCCACAGAGAAGCTGCAACATTAGACTAATCTTTATAAATCAGGCAGAGATCCTCACAAAGCAGGTATAATACAAAACATTTTCCAGTAAGTGATTAACCTTTTTTTAATTAGACTTAAAGACTAAATAACTTAAGTTTCTAATAGTTCAGAAAATTTTCGAGATGTTCCATAGATGTTTCAGGACATGGCCCTCAGCTGGATAACAGAGTTGCAGTTGAGTCTCTTAGTCTAACAGTTGATGATGTCTTCTATTATTTTTCCACCTTTTGTGACTTTTTAAATTCAATTTTCATATTTTCCTATCATTGCACTGTGTTTTTTTTCTTAAGTTCTACCTGCTTTGACTATGGTGGTAAAAGCAGTAAGCTATTGTGAGGCACTAGGAGACGGAGGAGGAGTAAATTAATTCTGCATAGGGCATCTGGTGTTCCCTGAATTTTGCAGACTTTTGTCTTTCCCACTTAACAACATTTTAAAAACATATTTGCTTTTAGTATAGGGGAAAAATAGAAGAGAAAGTGAACGACAGCGGATCTTGCTATGACCTTAATAAATAGTGAAAAGGAAAAGAAAAAAACCATATTACAGTGCTTCATGTAGATGGAGGCCAGAGCCTCTGGGTGTTGTTCCAATAGCAGTGTTAACAACACTAATAACAGGAGAAAAGACAGATGATGGAACTTGGAAAAATATTTTTAAGGAAAAATGACCATCCCTCCTTCTGTGACTTGCAGGCACAGAATGGTTAGTGTTGCAATTCTGCTTTGGCTGAATAGCAAGAGACTAGCCATTGTTGGATCACTTTGGGTACATCAATAGCAAAACAAAAAAAAGTGGCTAAATAGCGCAAAATACACTGTGAAAACAGGAAGCAAGTTCATGTAGGTGGGACCAGATGGCATAAACTACTTTAGTAACTGTAGATCCTTCCTCTTCTGAGAATAAAGTAGAGCCAGATATAGAAATGTTTTCCTATGCATTCAAAGAACTTGCTTAGTATAGTAAATGGACAGAATAAAATTTGCACTTGATACCAGTATCTTTGATGGAAGTTTTTGAGCCACATTCAGTGAAGAGCATAAGTAGTGATGCGAAATTGATAATAGGTGGAAGAATTATATACCCAAGTAAAAGATTGTTTGGATATATAGGATGAGGAAACTCATCTTGTCATGACGAGGGCTATGAGGGAACTAAACTCATCTCTTTCCTTTTCCTAGTTTTCTGTGGGAAAAAAAGTTCTGGAGTGGGGAAAGAGCACAATTTTGTGAACAGAAGGAAACTGTAAGCTTGAGAACATCACTCCTTGGAAAAGAAATCAAACAATAAGGGGTTTCTTTTCTTCCTTCCTTGCCAGGAGGTACTACAAAGGAAGCAATTTCATGTAGTTTTATTTCCAGTGGCACCTAAAATGGTCAGATCACCACTGAGAGAACAGGATAAAAGCTCAGAAGGGTACGTAAACCAAGTGAGGACACTATGGAGGAGACATAGATGGCTCTGATAGGAATGAAATAGCATAGACCTTATGAGGATGCTATTTGAAGTTTTCCAGTGACAAATCCTAGAAGGTAACCCTGAGGAGACATAAAGCAGGGATTGTTTAGAGACCAAGTTTGGGTTTTGAAGAGGAGCAAACTGAATCCCTGTGTCATTGCAAGGAAATGCCTGTGTTTTTCACCTCACTTTGGGAAAAGAGAGGGCTCTGGATTCATGAAGGGCATGTGAGAGGGAGGCTGGGAGAAGAGAGAGCAGCTCACAAGGGGAGGGTCTGGATGAACCAAAGGGGAAGATAATCATAATAAATAGGGTAGCATTGTTATTCTCATTTGATTTTGGATTTCCATTTCCTAGAAGTAAGAGAGGACTTGGTCCTCCCATCTTCCCAGTGGGAGGACTGCAGAAGGAAAAGGGAGTGTGGTCAGCTAAGGAAGAGGTTTTTCCAAGGGCTTATCAAGAGCATTGTCCTACTTAAGCAATTCAGCCATCCAACTCAGAATTTCACAGATGTGTCACGCCCAGACACATCTTCTCATTCTTCCCTCAGAAATTTCTGGATTCTGGTACCTTTCGGACAACCTGTGCTGTATTGGCTGGATGCAGTCCTGGGCTTCAGTCTCTGGTGGCAATCTTCCAGTTAAAACAATGCTCCTCTTCACCAGTGATACAACAGACATCTCGTACCACAACTGTTTACTCTTCCTTTCTTTGTTCTTATTTTTAATCACTAGGCAGTGATTTTGTTTTGAATGAGCATGACAAAGCAAGGGACTATGGTAGCAAGAACACATTGGTGGAGTTCTGGCACAAATGCAGTTAAACTATACCAGACATCCTTGTTCTTTGCAGCCAAGGTTATTCCTACATCAGTGAGGAGAGGAAATCTAAATATAATCCCTGCACTTACACATCAGTCCTTTCAGCTGACTAATGTTTATGGGGCTGATGCCTTCAGCAAGATCTGGAAATCTCAGGTAGAGCAAAGATTTATCCTCTTCAATGTTTCTCAGGTCTGGTTCTCTCTTATATTATCCTAAATATCTGGGTTTTGTTTGAGAGATTCAGATCCCTAGTAGGCTTCTCAGGCACTCTCTGCCTGACCAAGAAGACTGTTCACTGAGTTTGCAAAGCAGGATAACAAATAGGTGACTTATGGACCCGGCTGGAACAGAGAAAATCTGTTTGCATTTTCAATACTGCAAAAAGGAGACTGTTCATCTGTAGAATTACGATGTTGCCAAGCAAATTCATACAAAGAAGAAATCTCTAAGAGTTGGCAAAGTAAAAGGGAAGCCAACAGATTATTCCACACAGATTACTCTTTCCATTCTAATGGTAGAAATACTGCTATTTTCAATGAATAAGAGCAAATTGTCCTTTGAGTCCCATGCTGGAGCTGTAGCGAAACCACTGCATTTACAGTGCCAAGGGAAATGCTGCTATGTAAAATACAGCATGACCCAGAAGAAAGGACATTTGTGCAAGGACCTCATTGCACAGAGCTGTTAGGGACTCTGTAAGGTCTTGAAAGGGTTCTCAGCTGGGGGCATAGTTTTCATTTTCTAATGATGGCCAAGTCATCCAGCCTCTCTGTTAAATCAAATTATTGCTAAGCAGTAAGACAGATGTAGGCGTACGCATCTCTGCTAGTCATGTAGGCTCCCACTGTAATCAAAGTAGAGAAGCCCAATATTGTGCAAGTTCACTTCATGGGAAAGCAGACATCTAAAATAGGCTTGGTGACTCATACCCTTGAAGTGCCTACTTGTCTCCTGTGACTCTGATGGGAGCTGACGGTCACTAGGTCTCTTCTGTGATGTGAGGTGAGGTGAAGCCCATCTCCAAGTCTTTTAATCTCCTTTTGTTTGGGATGTTTAGGACAGCAGCTCTGTTGAAGTCTGGACCCTGGGAAGAAAAGTGCACATATGTTTAAACATGCCTGCAGGCCAGCCTGGGCATCTGGGGCTCTTTGTGCCAGGCCTGACTTTGAACTCCTGCATGCGCTGTGCAGCGCTGTGCAGTATTTCAAGCAGGCAGAAGAGCAAAAATGTGTGGGAGGTTTGTGCAGGAGAGCAATGAAACGTCTTTCTGTCAAAACCTGGTTGCTATAGAACAAAAAGCAGTTAGCTAGGCTGTTTGAAAAGAAGAGTTTCTTCCTAATAAACACTTAGGACAGTGTTTATTTCTTGTTTAATAGAGTCTCTGTAGGACAGTAGATTTAATTGCAATTGTAGCCTTTTGAAATGACATATACTTTCCTGCTCTGTGATCTAAGATCTATGTAGACTGTCAGAGATCTAGAACATAACCAAATAAAGCTGAAATTTTCCGTGAAGTGGAAATTGGAAACATTTGATGATTTGAGAAAGTTACTTCATTTCAGAATTTCTTTTCTTTAATTTTCATTTAGCTGATGTAATGTCATCTTCATTTTTATACTTATTTACCTTATTTCACAACATAGTATTAGTAATGGTAAACAAACACTTCATTGAAATGTTCTATTATTTTAATTATCTTTAAAAATCATGGAGAGGCAAGTGCTATTTAGCATGTTAAAATATTTGATCTTCTTTTCTATTTCAGAATGTCTCCTACTTGAGATATTTGATGATAGTATAAATAATAATCTTGAAGATTATTAAAGACTTAAACATTGATCCCCTCAAAATTGAATAATAAAATTCTGAACTACCTTTTTCAATTAAGTTTAGATTTTATGAAAATTATACTTTCACAGAAAAGTAACTAGACTGTGGATGAGTTCACACTGGCTTTGTTTATAGACTGTTATTCCCCACAGCAGTTTTCATATAGATTTTGTTCAAATGCATAGGCCTTTGGTCTGGAGATTTCCCCTCAGAGAGAAGGCCATAATTCCCACTAAATCTAAGAGACATATGCATGTCATTGCATGCATAAATCTGGAGAAAGAAATGGGCCTAAAGTTTGAATGAAATAGAGTGATTAGATAGCCAGATAAATTACGATGATGAAAGATGTGACTAGGAAATGACAGCTAAATTAATTTAAATTGCCTTACGTTTCTCATAGGCAAATGCATACCACAGGTTAGCACTGAAACCTGCTGCAACGCTAGTTTTTCCATGTATCCTAATTATCCTTAGCATTAGCTATACGGATTAGAATCACTTTAGAAATAAAATGTGTGGTGATATTATTATTTTTATAACATATGAATTGAATTGATTACATATTTCAATGTGGCATGCATATGAGGAAGAGTAAAAACACATCAGTATTTAGACAGACAAACAAAATTATGTACTTAAAAAGTTATTGAAGTCTTAATCCAGAGGTTTAGCATCTGAGTATGTAAGAGAAAAGTAAGAGTTGCTGGATTTTCACACATTATTTTAATGGAGAAAAAAAACAGTCCAAGGGGAATAAACTAGCTCTACAGAAGTGTATGAAGTGGTGATCCAGCGGTGGGCAAGGTAAGGGAGAAAAGAGATGCCAGTGGAGCTCCCCCACTTTTCGGACCTGGCCTCTGGGTGCTGGTGAATACCCCAAGAGGGAAAGGAGGGGAGGGGGAGATGGGGAGCACCGAGGTGCCGGTGCCAGCTGGGACTGCCCAGGCCATGCCCTTGCTTCCCTACGCAAAATTAACTTTACGGCTCCCAGAAGACCTCACTGTACGGGGAATATATGAGTCCCCCTACAGCTCTCGGATTCAGAGCTGAAAACCTGTCTGTGGAGACGAGATAGCATCTGCTGCTGTTGCTAGATGATATTAGTCAAGTAGTTCACGCGGTAGCAGGCTGTGCAGCAACGGAGAAAGTTCAACTTTAAAGGCAGCTATCGATGCATGGCTGAACGGGGGAGGGAGAATTGTTACAGCTGCACATAATGGCATTTATTTTTAGAAATTTTTTCTTCATTAAAAAAAAAAAAAAAAAAAAAAAAAAAACTTGGAAATTAATTGCTGCCTCCAGTTAGGTCAGTGTGTTAGCCAGAGCTGCTCAGGGAGCTTCTAGTGCAAAGAGGCCCCAAGGAGACGTGCTGCAGACTGATCACAGCCAACAAACTTGCCAGTGTGTCGAAGCTGTCTCTTTCCCTGCACCACATTTCACGTCTGCAACCACACAGTGAAAAACATGAAAAAGTGCTTTAGCAGTGCTTAAAAAACCCAGAGTCACCCCGCACTGCAACAGCGGCCAGTTCCACAGCTCTGTCCCCGTTCCATATGTGCAATAATTTGTATACACCCAGTTGCCAGCAATGATGAATGGACTTCCAAGTCACCTCGTGTGGTGGCTTAGAAGGTCCTGAGTCACCTCCAGGATCCTGAGCAAAGCCATGAGTGCCCTGGTGGGTGCCTGCTCCCTCCTGGACCCCGGAGGGACACAGCACCCACCACCTCCTGCAATTTCACGGGGAATGTTTTGTCCTGTTGGCCACAGCTGGACATTGAAGCACTTTGCAGACCACCCTGCAAGGTGGTCCTGCAGGAGCCCCAAGAGCCTGCAGACATTTGTGTTAGACAGTCACCACCGCGCTAGCTCGTGCTTAACGGATACGTCGCTCGGCTGCATTCGTCGAAAAGAAGAGCACAAGCATTTGCGTTCCATTAAATAGAAATTAATAAGATTCGAATAGGGAGAAACCAAACTGGACCGTTTTTTTGTGTATACAGCTGTGTTATGAAGTAATGCAGGGAACGTTAGTATGAATAATGATTGCACATGTGCATTCAATTTATTCCTTTTACTTCTTCTACGGTCTCCTTTAACCGTTTTTCTCTATAGGTTTTTCAGAAATCAAACACAGGTTTAACAGCTGGGTAAGACAGGGATTTTAACTGTTCCTTTCACACTACTGAGGTCCAATAGCACTTCTTTCTTTAAAGGCACGCTGGGTCACTTGGAAGTTGTGCTTTGAAAAATGTTCACGTACTTGATGACTGAGTACACGAATGCGGTGGTCTAATTTTTACCAAGGTAAAAAAAAAAAAGGGAAAAAAAGGAAAAAAAAGGAAAAAAGAAAAGTGTTCTAGCCTCTAAACAATGAAGGACGTATCCTGAACTGCCACGAATCCTCACGCCTTCCTCAGCAACGCTGTAGCAGAGCTGATTTATACCAGCTGAGGATCTGCCCTTGGGTCCATAACTTTGTTTAAACAAAATTAAAAAAAAAAAAGAATCGTGTTTCCAGCTCAGCTGAAAATCAAAAGTGAAAGTTCAGGAAGAAAGCAGAGCCTCCTCCTCCTCCGACAGCCCTTCTGCTGGCTCCCGGTCGAAGAACAATTTAGAGCAGTTCCTTCCACTCGTTGCTACAAGTAAACAACAAAAGTAGACTGTGTTACCCGGTTTGACAATGACAGTCTGTACTCAGCTTGATAGGCCACAAAAGGCTATGGTAGCTTTGCTTTCTCCAGTCAGCTTAACCTCGCTTCTTTTCTTCCAAGAAAAAAAAAAAAAAAAAAAAAAAAAGGAAAAAACGTTGGCCAGGATCCAGGCTCAGCAACGGGCCCAGAACAACTGCCCAGTGCCTGTGTGCGTACCAGTGCCTGGCATCCCTCTATCGTAGCTGCTCGTAATTCTTCCTCGCTTATCATTTTCCTGTTTTAATGCTCAGACTTTGCAGAAATAACCATCCTAGAGGCTGTTTTTCTATCACCCGAGGCTTTTATTCCTGTGAGGCCTGGTTTTGCAACAGCCTGAATGCTTAAATTTTTGTGCCAGGACTCTTACCTCCTCACCCTACCCTCCCCCCTTTCTCCTCTCACTCCCTTCTATCTTTCTTTTAGTCTCTGTAACTCCTATTATCCCACTAAACCTCGATCTTTCAGGCTGAACTGAACGAGACCCTTATCCCAGGCTGGGCAAGGGGGAGGGGAGGCAGCAAGTGGAAAACGTTCCTCGTTCTAGATGTAATTGCTGAGCAGGAATTTGCTGTTCCATTAGCACACACACCTCCAGACCTGCAATTCTGCAGAAAAGCTAACTCCTACTTAATCCTTTGGATAGGGAGTCAATTTTCTGGAGAGTTTTTCCATGTCATATTCCCCAATTCCTGCTCTTTGTTTTCCCACACTTTCAGGACAGGACAACAACCGAGGGAGATTGTTTGGCTTCCCTGAATGAAAACACTACGTTCAACACAAATGAGCCCTGCGCGGTTCTGGATCCCTATAAAAAAGTTCTGGCTTAAGCTCATCCCTGTTGTTAGGTCCTATCTGTGCGCCATGCCATCGCACAAGATGATGGGTCCTCTTCACCTGTGCAGGTGAGCTCTGAAGACACCTAGTCTTGGAGCAGGTCAGGAACTTTCAGCAACTGCACGTTTTAAATTGGAAAATGCCTATATTTGTTGAAATGAAAATCTTTCTTACAAATAAATCCTTTTCAACAGACCGTCTTTTTAGAGTTGCCAATCAAGCTCTCCCACAAAGAAAAAGGAAGCAACTTTCACAGAAGCTCCTCTTGGTTCAGCCACTCAGCTAGGGTTTCCAAGGCTCAGCTCCAGTCCTGGCCTGAAACAGGGAAAGCAGTGATTTGAACTGTGTCTGGCCCCTTCCAGGTTCGTGCTTCAGGAGATCACTGGTTATTCTGGAGACAGGGTGTGTGAGTACATAGATAGTAAAAATAACTTTCTCTTCTGAATATTTTTGAAAGGGCTTAGTTTTGCCTTGCATTAGAAAGGAAAAAAATATCATTTTTTTTAGTGAAACAAAATTCTTATCTTCTTTATTTCTTTTCTTTATCCAGCGACTTCAAGAAGAACAAACCAATACCATTCCCGTGTAGAGTCTGATTTTCCAGAAGATTAGCTTACCTACATAATAATGTGTGTTATGAACAAATCTTCCCATATTCATGAACTAAGAGCACAATAATGGATGTCACTTACTAATATTGAACATTTTAAGAATAGTTCATATTCCCATTGTGCCCACCTGCATATAAAAGATTGCAAGCTTTCATGACCTTACATTTACATATCACACATACATATTTGCTCTACTCAGACCATTGTTTTGCTAAATCCTTTCAGTCCTTGCGGACAACAAGCTCATATAAAGAAACACCTCTGAATGATGTTGCTGGGCTAAAATCAGACCCCAGTTTTTTATAAATTTGTCACCTCTCAGCTGAGCAACATAATAAATGATATGAGCCTTCAGCACTCAAGAAACAAGTGCCATGCATCACTTCAGTCATGCAAGTTACCATAAATATGTTGGACTCATTCTTTTCTCTCTGCAATGGTTTCCTATAATGTTTAAATGAAACTTACAGATTGAAGTTTAAAGTTTAAATGAAGAGGTGGAAGCAAGGACAGGTGACCAAAGATGAAGACAGACACACTGTCCAAGCATTCAGCAATGGAAAGGATTCAGGATTAGGAAAGCCAAAGACTTCTTGCAGTTGACTCTGGCAAAGGATGTGAAAGGCAGTGAGAAGCATATTGCTTGTCTGTTCAGGGAGGTATTACTTATCCACCATCAGTAACAAAAAGACTGCTGGGGAATATGTGGGCCTACTACTGAATGGGGCAGAGGACCTGGTGACAAAGGACATGAAAAAGGCCAAGGTACTCGATGTCTTCTTTGCCTCTATCTTTCCTGCTATGCCTTGTCTCAGGAATCCCAAGCCCTTGAGACCATTGGGAAACTTTGGAGCAAGGAAGACTTATCCTTGGTAGAGGAGGATCAGGAATATTTAAACAAGATGGACAAACACAAGTCCGTGGGCAGTGATAGAATTCAGCCATGAGTGCTGAGGGAGCTGGCCAATGTCATAGCAAAGCCACTCTTAATTCTATTTGAAAGGTCATGGTGATCAGGGGAGGTTTCTGAGGACCAGAAGAATCATAGAGTCATAGAATCAGTAAGGTTGGAAGGGACCTCCGGAAATCATCTAATCCAACCTCCCTGCTCAGCAGGGTCACCTAGAGCATGTTAGACAGGCTTGCGTCCAGGAGGGCCTTCAAGATCTCCAGAGAAGGAGACTCCACAACCTCTCTGGGCAACCTGTGCCAGTGCTCCGTCACTCTCACAGGGAAGAAATTCCCCCTCACGGTCAGACAGAACTTCCTGTGCTTCGATTTCTGCCCATTGCCTCTTGTCCTGTCACATGGGACAACTGAAAAGAGTTTGGCCTCGTCCCCTTAACACCCTCCCTTCAGGCACTTACACACATTGATAAGATCCTCCCTCAGTCTTCTCTTCCCCAGGCTGAAGAGGCCCAGCTCTCGCAGCCTTGAAAGTAAATGTCAACTCTATCTTCGAGAAGGGCAAGAAGGAGGGTTTGGGAAATCACAGGCTGGTCAGCCTCACGTTTGTCCTTGGGAAGATGATGGAGCAAATCCTCCTAGATACCATTTCCAAACATATGAAGTACACAAAGCCAATCGGGAGTAGTCAGCATGAGTTTATGAAGGGGAAATCATGACTGACCAACCTGATAGTCTTCTACAATGAGATGACAGGCTTGGTGGACAAGAGAAGAGCAGTGAATGTTGTTTACCTCGACATTAGCAAGGCTTTCAACATGGCCACACATAACCCACTCATAGACAAATGGATGAAGTGCAAGCTAAATAGGTGGCCAATGAAATGGACTAAAAACTGACTGAACTGCCAGGTTCAAAGGGTTGTAATCAGCTGCATGAAGTCCAGCTGGAATACAGTCATTAGTGATGTCCCCTATGGGCTGATACTGGGGCCAATACTGTTTAACATCTGGATGATGGGACTGTCTGCACTCTCAGCAAGTGTGCAGATGATAAAAAAAAATGAAGGAGTGTTTGACACAGCAGGTGGTTATCCTGCCGTTCAGAGGGACCTTGACAGGCTGGAGAAACAGGCCAGTGGGAATCTCATGAAGTTCAACATATGGGAGTGAGTCCAGGGAAGGCCCACAAAGATGATTAAGGGATTGGAGAACCTGTCATGTGAGAAGAGGTTCAAAAAGTGCTGAGACTGTTCAGCCTGGAGAAGAGAAGGCTCTGGGTGAATGAGAAGAGAAGGCTCAGGAGGAATCTTATCAATGTGTATAAATACCTTTTGAAAGGATGTGAGAGAGATGGAGCCAGTCTCTTCTCAGAGGTAACTGTGACAGAACAAGAGGCAATGAGCATAAACTGAAAAACAAGAAATCCCACAAGAAAACATTTCTTTACTGTAAGGGTGAATGAACACTGGAATAGGTTGCCCAGAGAGACTGTGGGGTCTCCAACACTGTAGATATTCCAGACTTGGCTGAATATGGCTCTGCACAACCTTTTCTAGGCTGTTTCTGCTCTCAGCATGGGGTTGGACTAGATGATCTCCAGAGGTCTCTTCTAACCTCAACGACTGCATGATTCTGTGAAGTCTGAAGACTTGGCTCCCTATCTTAAGAAACTCAAATGTCTGGGACTACTTCATGTTGACGACTGTCTAGGGCTTTGAGAAGATGAGGCTCAAAAACTTGACTGCTGTCTACATGAGAAGTAATATTTATACGTGTGGAGATAAAAGGCCAGGGTGAGACTAGAAGGAACTTCTCCAGGAAAGACCTCTCTCAGGGAATAAATGCTGCCACATGCTTCATCATCTTTTACTCAGAGTATGGTCTAAATTCTTTTGGCTTGCCCTTTCCCGGCATAAACCTGCAGCAACACACATACTGAGAAAAAGTGCTAACAAAACAAGGCTACTCTCTTCCCTGAGGTGAGAATGAGAAAGGACTGCTGTGCATGGCACATGTGAAACATGTCACTTGGCATATTATGGGATGGCAGCCAGACACTGCAGGGATTTGCATGCCATAGGAACCTGAATGGGCTAGAACAGAGTATGCACACATGCCCACATGATTTTTCAGCATCACTAAGTATGCTTATTTCTCATGAGCCACAGTGGCAACTGTGGTTGTTATATTCTTCTATAAATCTTTTCTTTAGGTGCTGAAATAAAGAAGGAGAGGAAGATTGGTTCATTAGGCGAGTTAGGCACCTGAAGTGTGGGCTAGGCAGAATACAAATACTAAATGCGAAATTTTCTTTGTGCTTTTTCTTCCTTCAGATAGCTCCTGCCTTGAGATGGCAAAATCTCAAGCAGGATTCTGGCCGCCTTCATATCTGACCAAGTTTATTTATATGTGTGGGTAGTTAAGTACCCAAAATACTGTAGTCAAGTTGAATGACCTGATCTGATAGAAATCGAACTCCAGAAAAGATATTGCCTTTTGTGCGTTAGCCAACAATTCTAACCTTGAGTATATTGTTTGCTGGAAACCTGTATTGTATTTTGTTAGTCTACATGCGTATGTGATTATGACTGCAGTGTGAAAATTTTAGTAATAATTTTTATAACAATAAATGCCCTGATCCAAATATTTTCCTTTATGTCAGTGAAATTTTTGATAATGACTTTTGACATTCTATGTTAAAATAACAATCAAGAGCCCTCACTGAATTTCTTGAGCCAAAAATGTAGCATAATACTCAGAGCAACTTAAAAATTTTCCAGTAGACAGGTTTTCTGTCAGAGAAAGTTGTTTGATTTGAGAAAATGGAAATGTATCACAGCATCTTACTGAGACTTTGGCACATAACTGTAAATATGACATTTAATTTTGGCTTATTGAACTGTCCTTGAAGTATTCCATGCTGGTCAACACCACTGAAATCTCTGAGTTTTAAATTCAAACGCTGCTCTCTGAATGGCAGAGCTGGAGAAGGTGACTAAGGGCCACTCTTTCACTCTCTCATCTGAGACGTGAAGTGGGAGGAGTAAGTGGAAGAGGCAAAAGGGAGTCAAATGCATCTAGCAGACGTCAGGCTGAAAGCAAGCACAAGGAGGTAGTTCAGTGTCTATTTAAGTTGAGGATCTTCACATGAAAAGTTATAAAAGCAAAAATTTCAGAGGACAAACCTTTTGAGTACTACATACAAAGACACCAGCTCTAGCATACAAACTAGAGATCCCTGAGCCACAAATCACTGGAGACCAAGAGTATATTCTGGTGAAGAATCACTATTTGCTTGCTGTTAGGAATTTCCTAAGGGAGACCTGGTTTTGAGCAAGATGTATCTCTGATCCTATGTTTCTGCACAGGTAGGAAGTATTATTTCTAACTGGTTCTAGTACTAACAATTCAGTTTTCAGCTTTGCACTTTCCACCCAGTTGTTCTATCCCTGTCTTTTCCAGGATGAAAAATAATAGTAGTCAGAGGACTGGGGAAAAAAAAACCTGACCTTTACACATTTTCAGATTTGGGGTATTGGGGTATAAATAAAAAGAGCAAATGAAAAAATAATAAAGGATATGAGAGAAACTATTCAGTCAAACTCCCTTAAAGCTGAGACCTCAAGCAACAGCACAGGACCTAGCACAACAAAACATTCTTTTTTTCATTTCAGACTAACACTCCGTGCTTGATTCACATTGTTATTTCTGCAAACTGTACCCTGAACCATGTAACATCACAGAGAGATGCTGTTCAATAACTTACAGACCTGGGTTTCTGTTCTGTAAGTCTGCAACCTGGAAGAATTTAGGCCAGGTATACCCTCAGCTTTTAGGAAGAGGGTTTCATCCACTTTCTCGGGGGACCAGTAGAGGCCTGAGTGCATGAAGACTACTTACCTGCGGTCAAAGTCAGATTGGAGATATCTTTAATTTTTATTGTCCTTGGCTTTTCCTAACGGCATGAGAATTGCAATGTTTTACTATTTTGGAAAGTTTACTTCTTTTTATTTTAAAGTAAATCCTAAAGAAATCCATGATTAATCATTCCTGGACAAAATATGAAAATCCTTAGAAAAAACCTTTACAGTTTACTGAAACTATTGCTAAGTACCATGTGAAGATATATATTTACGAGCCCTTTAAAACCACAATTATTTTTACAGGACATTGGAAGATCTTTTAAGGTCTGTTCCTATTCAGTACTAAGTACTTGTTCATGAAGATTTCATATCACAAAGTATTGAGCTATTTATCTTTAGGCTATGCCTGGCATGTATATGTAGCGAGTTTGCAAGTTTTAGGTTGTCATAAATGTTTCTTGAGAAACTGCCTTGGACAGAAGGCATTTTTCTAAATTAAATAAATATGTTGTTTCTGATTTTCCAAAATACCCAAAGGAACTAGCTCACATTCTAGATCAATGGCCTGCAAAATTTCACTTTGAAATACGATGACATTTTTTATTTAGTGAAGCAGAAAATATGTCTGGAAACAAAGAAACCCTCTGCAAAGGATCTGGTCCTGCAAACCTGCAAAATGAGAATTCTCCAGGCAAGTTTCCCCCCTGACTTTAACAGGACCACTTATCTAGGTTTTCCTGTTAGCTGAGTAGCTAGATGGAACATTATGCACAGGTCTCTGTACAATCAAGATTATTTTGTAATTAAAGCATATAATTGACTGATGCTTTCCATAATATTTGGACTTTTTTAAAAAAGGAATTAAGGTTTTTGAGTTTTTGTTGTTGTTGTTGTTGTTGTTTTAGAAAATCTGGAAAATTCTAACCCTCTAAAGAATAGGGATTTTTGAGGGTCAAATTCTTAATCATTTTAGACCTGACCCTCAAAATCTTTTCTGCATTGTGGCTTCATATAAATTGCATTCAAGTCTCCAAGTTAAGAGGTGTGGGGATAGAAATAAAACTTTTTGATGGCTCTGGCCTCTCTGAATACAGTCACTCAAATGGTCCTGGGAGGTCTGGGTACAGCAAACTGCTACGGACACAAATCCAGTCTGCACAAGTTTATTGCTGGGTCTGTTTCAAATGTACTGAGAACAGTGACTAAAGCCTTTAGAAATCAATGGAAAGTCGCCCATTGATTTCAGTGGATTTGGATCCAGCTCTAAACAAGCACTTTGGGATAATGGATTCGTTACAGAACAGGGGAAACAAAATCAAAGAACTTCTGTAGCCCAGATACTGTGGTGCATTCAAAATACCAAGGCACAAATACAACATACAGAAGGAGACACCAACCCCGCACGAATTCAGCCATCTTTAATACCCACGCCACATCCACGAAGAACCAGAGGCAAAATGGGCTCCAGGGTGTTTATGACTTCACTGTTTGCTTGCAGTTATACATCACTCTGGCTTAAATTTCTTTACAAGCAAGGCTTTGTCTTGCATAAGATCCGCTTCTTGTTAGCTTTGGCAAGAGCTGTACACAGCTACCTCTGTCTAGGTCCTCTGCCAAAAAGGTAAATTGGATGTGCAGAAAGACTTGGGCCTGCTCCACAAAGTGTTATCCATAAAAACAGAGTCAGTCATACAGACATGCCCAGAAAGGCTGTTAGATCATCAAGATCAGTTTCCCAGGATAATATAGGCCATACTTTTGTATTTTTTATTAATTAAGTTACTTCCATATCACATTCTCTAGCTTGAGTTTCCCTGACACATAGTCTTCCATAAAGACATCCAGTCTTGAGATGAAGACTTTTGGTAGTCCGGGCCAATAACTCAAATTATTCTGGCCTTCCAAAACATCTGCCTTGTTTCTCTTGTGAATTTGTTTCATTTCTGCTCTTCATTACTCATCACAGTAGCTTTCTCCACTTTAGAACCCATTGGCCCAGAGTAGTGCCTTGAGTTGAAGGCACTTCTGGTATATTCAAGTTTCCTATTCTTCCTCTTTTTGATCAAGTTGCTAGGGCTCACAGAGTGTAGAATTCTTATTTTAGCCTTCATATATTTTTTCTGGCTCATTTTCTGCATCTTCTTCAGTTTTTCAATATCTTCTTATAAATGTGGGACAGCCAGAACTGCACATAGTGTTCCAACATCTGTGTCACTGTTGCTATGTACAAATGTAAAATTACATCCTTATTTCCGTGGATTGTTTCTCTCTTTTTAGGGCTTGCTAGAGCTACAGCATTATATTAGGAGCTCTAATGCCACTGCGCTTGTTCATGAAACTTAAGTCCTTCTCCGAGGCGCTACTTTCCAGAGTCCCATACGCTGTGCCCATCCTCGCCTTCCTTGATCCTACAGGTAGATTTTCGCTTTTTGTTTCCATTAAAGCACATGCTCTTTATATGCCAAGTCCATATGATTTTGTATGTCTGCCCAGTCCTCATCATTATGTATCGTTCTGCCAGTTTTTATGTCATTAGGACATTTTCAACAGTAATTTTATATTCCCCTCTAGATCACCAACAGAAACGCTTACTAGCATCAGCCCTAGTACTAATTTGCACAAATTCT
Organism: Rhea pennata; assembly: GCF_028389875.1. Taxonomy (NCBI): domain Eukaryota; kingdom Metazoa; phylum Chordata; class Aves; order Rheiformes; family Rheidae; genus Rhea; species Rhea pennata. Next base: position 187,154,416 of record NC_084663.1, read on the forward strand.
ATTATAAACATCTGTATGTTCATATGGTTTCCTGCTAAAAATGCTATTTTAGGATTCAGTTCTTCATCCATTCCAGAATTTCTTCACAGGTGGTGTATTTTGCAGTTATATATACACTCAGTTATATATAGCACAGTATTAGGGCAAATAGTATTTTTTAAGCATTGTACACCTATACAATTCATTTTATCAACCAGCCTCCATCAAACAGTGAAATCATTTTGTTTAATGAGATTTATTTTTTTCTTTAAAACATTTTAACTGGCAATATATTCTCACTTGTTATTCCTTATTACAGTTTAGTGAAAAGTTTGTCTAGACTTTCTTTTTCCCACTGAAAATGCAAATTGAAATAAACCGAGGCATTTTCTGAATTTGTATTAGTTTTCTCATATCACATCAGTTGAAAACAAGTTTATATGTGTATGTGTGCAGAGAGAACCTGAAAAAAAGTGTTCAAAGACATTAGCTTGACATTAAAAACGGAACATTTGAGTTTTTCAAAATTTATTTAAGTTTTATTTTAAGTACTTTTTATATCTTAAAGACAAATAAAATATTTCTTTTGGGGTCAAATAATGCACCTTCTTGAATCTGGACTTTCTTTATATTAAAAAAAAAATCTCATCAATCTAGAACAATTTAAAGAATGCTATTGCAAGTGGATTAGGAAGGACTTTTATTCACACAACAGCTTCCTTTATTGCTTGAATACTATTTCATTTTTTCCTAAAATTTCTATTAGACTATAGAACCTCTAATAACTTTTGCTTATAATTTCCTATTTGCTTTTATGGATATTGGCACAAAGTTGGCATCTCCTCAGTTACCTGAACTTATGTGATACTCCAGAATCTCTTAAATATCTCTTAAATAGAAAGCCAGTATGCCAAAGGTCTTCTCAGCTAAATCTGCCTCAGGAACAGGTGCTTTTTAATAGTCTCCTTAGCTAAATTATTCTGCAATACTCGTGTGACCTACATGTGCTTCTTTTTGCTGCTTCTAAAGTATCTAATGGAATGACTTATCTTAAATATCATTGGCCACATCTTTATGAGAAATTTGACCGTTTGTAAACATTTCAAGGACTATAACTCTTCTATGCTTGTTTTCATTCAGCAGCTCTACTGCTGAAATACAGACTTTAACAGCCTTATCCAATTCATTTTTTCCTGATGTGTTTATGTATGTCCCATATTGCTTTTATACATTGCCATACTTTGGGTCTACTTCACCTTTTTCCCTCCACGTGTTATAGGTTGTCACTATGACTGTTCTACTATTAGATACTTTTCTTGTTTGTGGAGTTGAAGTGTTTTGGTTCATGCAGTAAATGTCTTCTAGACAGCTCTCTGTTTCTCACCACAACTTCTTCAGGCTGTTCTTTCTCATCAGTGAAGACCATAAGAACCTGTCTGCACATGCAGTTGAAACTATACCAGTAATTATTTTGTACAAAAATAATCTTTTTTCCACAAGACGTTTTTTAGAATCATTTGCCTGAGCACCCTAACCCAAAGCTTTTTATCTTATATTACTAGCACAATTGCATACAAAGCATGTACAAGGTTCAGTGTGGCTCAAGACAAAAAGGTGAGGTATGGGAAGAATCTACTAAATTCAAAGTTATTTTTTTTTCATCATACCAGCTTTTGGCAATGATTTGCTTTTTTCCTGGGCATACATTATTGAAGGAACTTAATACAGTCATTTAGAAAACGTCCTGATTCTCAATCTAGTTTGGTGTAGGAAAGTCTGGATTTGGAAGAGGACTGAAAGTCTTCTTGTCCCCTCACACTCCTTCTGACAGGTGGGATTTGCAGCACAGCTGTACATCCCTAGTCAGGTCTACCCCTAGTCATGTCCATGCTTCTGCACTTTTTATCATGCCACCAGCATAAGGGAATGCAGCTGGCCTGAGAGCGTGTTATAAAGACTAGGAGCAAGGTCTCTCAAGCATGAATTGATTGCAAAGAGGACAAGTGCTGGAACAAAAGTTAACTTTATTGACACTGGTGGGGAAAGCCCCATTCTGTGGAGCTGAGTGTGTAAATAGTGAACAAAGTCACCTCTAACAAGGGGAATCTCAGTGCTTAAATAATGGGATCACAAGGTCATATGAAATCCCCTCTAAGAAAGCAGACTCATTATATAAATCATGGGAGCATAATCTCTCTGAAAAGTACAAATAACAAAGAGGACTCAGTACATAGATGGTGGGATCACAGGTCACTCAAGTTTAAATCCCCTATAAAAAAGGGGGAATTCAATACCTAAACAGTGAGAGAACAGTGCTGTTGTGTACCATCATAACGCTATGGAAATTATTTTTAAGATGGAAAAAGCAAACCCTTTTGCTCCTCCATTGATAATGCTGCAAGATGCATTTCTATGCATATATACAGCAAGAACTGCTGCATCCACTCAGAGAGACTGCCCAGGATGGAATGATCTCCAGGCAATATTAATAACTTCCTTCCTGGGGTGAGCATGTGTCTTTGTACTCAGGAGATACACCAGGCAGATGGTGTCCACGCTTTTGCTCTGTTCTCCTCCCCTTCCACGTTCTCCCTGTCTGCTCGTATCCCACCCATGTCCTGCTGCACTGTGCTGACAACCTTTGCAAATGACCCTGACTCCATCATGTGGCAGCTTTTATTTGATCTGAAACACTGACAGCTGCCCTGGCTGAAGGCAGAGGGAACCTGAGAGCCTTCTTAGGCCCATCAGGAGAAAACAGGCTGCTTTCTGATGGAGTGCGTGGAGGTGCACACTGCCAGGACAGGTAGGGACATGTGGCCATCCTACACGCTCGTTTAAATGTAGCCATCCCTTCTCACAGCACAGATGGGAAACTGCCTGGCCACAGCGCAGCATACCTGTCTCACTCCCACACAGTGAATCCTCATCCCAGTTAAAGCTGGATGGTAGCTGGAAGATCTAATGCATGGAGGAGGACAGGTACCACTGCTGCAAATGAGTATGTAAAGGGCCCAGCTGCAAGGCAGCATGAAAGGCAACTCCCTATTCCAGGCAGCCTTGGACCAATGGCAGCTCGATCCTGGTCTTTCCCAAACGATGCTATCAAGATCCTGCGGACTGCCGTAAAAATCAGTGACCTGTGGGTCTGAACCCACCCAAAGTATTTCTTTGAAGAGCTCGAACTGGTTTTCTGATTGTGTTTGCAAGGGCAAAGGGCTATTGTCTTATCCCATGAATCATTCTGCTCTGCAGAATACCACTTCGAAGGCTTCTGTGTAAAGAGCATTTATACCAAATTTGCAACATGTTATAATGTAAGAATCAGATTACGCACAAATATGCACTCATAAAATGAACTACAAGTGTTTTATTGCATGTTCACAGGCAAAACATTTTATTACACTTTTATATGTAATGCAGTCATGTCCGTGTCCATATGTGCGCTTAGGGAGAGAAGAATAGCTCCCATTATGAATGCACACACATACATCTTCAACTCAAATGGGCCCACTTACATAGACATAAATCCCACTGAAAAGGGCAAATTCTGACTGTCCCTTTAGGTGTTCTGTTAAGAAGCAGTACATCTGTCTGGTGTAAGATCAGAATGATGTCTTTTTTTCTTGAACAGAAGTTACAACGGTATAATTGAGAGTAAAATTCCTTTCTGTGTTTAACAGGGCTCTGTGTCATTTGGATTACATGTCTAAATGTATTTCTGGTAAAACGGTTATCTTGGTTTAGTTCAACAAAAAGAACTGCAGAGAAAAACAAAGGTTTCTGTTGTTAAAATAATATTGGTTTGTGCTCCGATCAGGTAACAGATTTATATGTTTCTCATTAAATAATAATAATATATGTTTGCATGTATGGAATGAGTGTGTGAGTATATGTGTATAAATAGTGTATACATGTTTTTCAAATACGCCATTCTAAAAAGAGACAGTTCTCGTAGTCCAAGTTGTTGAGAACCTCTGTAAACGCAGGTCACATACATGTGTACCAGATTTATAGTACTTGCTTAGGCCTGATCCTGAATACACTGAAATCAAAAGCAAAATTCTCCGAACTTTGGAAGTCCAGAATTAGGCTTGTCTGCAACTGCAACTGAAATATTTGAGCTAAGTTTCACTGGAAGAGAAAAAGAGCGGCAGGCTCTATGTATTGAGAGGAATTTTAAAGATATCTTAATGGCCACAGTAAAATGTTATGTTCCAGTTCAGACTTGGGAAAACAAAGTCTTGGTCCAGCATGCAATGTGTGAGTAGCAACTCAGGGTCTAAGTCCTCCCACTGACTTCAGCAGAGATTTCCAGATGCTTAGAGTTAAGGTATGTATTTAAGAACTTTTTTAGATTGGGACTAATTACTGCTAGTTTAAATCATGTGACATAGTCATGGGTACAAGGGCCTGAGCAGTGATTAAAGAGATGGTAAGGGGCTCTAACAGCCTTGTTTTGCTTGAAAGTCATTTGTCATTTTCATTATGTTCCCTCTTTTCTGTGCTTGTGATCAGGCCTTTCAAGTACTTTTTGAGCAAGCTAATTTTCCATGCATGTCATCAGTGTGGCTATGGCCTTTTATATTCCTCCTATGAACCAGTTTAACTCAGTAAAATCCTGAAGAAGGTACTGGGTTGCCAAGGTCAGGGTTCTGTGTTGGTAGGACCTTTTCCTTTTCACCATTAAAAGCGCCTTAGAGGACAATTTTGGAGTTGGATTTGATTGTGTGTCAGAAAAGTGAACTAACTCTGCTCATTGTCCCCATTCGTGCTCCTGTGACCGTAAATTTTCTCATGATGTGGGACATCCTGACCCATAGGTGATTTTGGGGCAACAAGATGAAAAAGTCGAGGGCATGCAGAGCTGAGCCTCTGATTCCCGTGGCTGCAGGAATTGCTTCTATTGCATTGAGTTTAGAGTATTTTTCTTGCCCATGTCTCCAACATCTGAGCTAGCTTATGAGCTTACTTTTTGTTGTTCACCTTAAGCTCAGTCTCCTGTCTCAGTTAAGAGGGCATTAACCCATCATTTCACAATCCAAGGTGATGAAATTCAATATCCTGCCTCCCTCCAAAAGATTTTTTAACATCAGGTTCCCTCAGGAGTTTTAAAACATTGTTTGGGAGCTTTTAGTCTTTTATTTCTAATAGTTGTATTTTTTGGCATGTGGCACGTATTTTCAAACTTACTTGTTCCGAAGATCCACCTGTGATGTATATAAAGGGTGCTATACAAATTAGTATAGATCGTAAATCGTTTCAACAAAACATGTGCTATTTGAGGCCAAATCAAACTCCAGAAAGGCTGATAGTTTAAAACAAAACAAAACAAAACAAAACAAAAAACAAAAACAAAAACAAAAAAAAAAGGATGAGAGGGGAATTATGTTCATCCTGGAGGAGGCAATTACCACTTATTGTCACCAGCCAGTAGATACCAAGGTCCACCAGTCCTTTCATAGTGGTAGAGAAGTAACTGCCTCCAGCTTTGGGCTTCCAGGTTGCTTCTCTGCTGCACCCACAGTGTGCGGGTGAGAGAGATTAAAGGTAGAAAAAAGAGCCCAACCTTTGATGCTTTGGACGAGAGGGAGTGTGTTGGCGCAGGTCCTCCTGCCTCTCCTAATTGGATGTGCAACTTTCAGGCATAAAACTATTATTTTGCTTTCTGGGCCTTCCACAGCAGCTGGGCCAAGCTTCCTGCTAGGAGCCAGGATCTGCAACCTTATGAAAGTTGCAGGGCCCGGCAGGCTGTCGGTATTTGCAGCTGGATCAAGCCCAGAACAATTTTATTTTCATCAGAAATGTTCCCTGGCCCTACCACATGTGCAAACCTACATGAAACCACCAAGAAGGCTCCCTCCCCCAGCTATCTTATTTAGCTCAAATTCAGCTGCCCAGCAGAGCTGTTTCTTATCCAAGCCCTTAGAGACTGGAGAGGAGTGCAGAGATTTAATTATAATCTTTCTCTCTCTCCACCTCCCACAGAACATTAATGCTTTTCATTAGCTAAAGCCAAAATCTTGCTTTATAAGCTGTGAGAGTTGTCTTAAAAAAAAAATCCAGCTTTAAAAGAGTTTTGAATGGTAGTAACAGCAGCAAACCCCTCATCCACAGGTGTGGGAGATTCGCTTGAGGTAGAGAGGCAAGTTTTATTTGAAAGACATCTGATTCCTATTTCTGTCCATTGGCTGATTACCCGTTGTATTACAACACTTCTGTGCCCACTGACAATTTTACATACACATCCAAATGAACAAGAGAAATCCTTGACGTCCAGGAGCTTTGGGTGATTTTTATAAGTATCCAGATGTTTAGGCTTTTATCTGAAGCTTATCCAAAAATAGGAGGCCACTCCTAGCAGCAGCCTGACAAATATCTACAACCATTTAGTCTGTGTGTACTTGTGTGCAGGTCTATAGCATACGTTTATATGGACATATTACTGGCATGGATGCATCTTCTGACCTCAGTGGTATATAAAAGCAGATAAATGAAGAATGAGATTTTTGATCCACAGTTGCAATGTGCTTGGAGTCACCTAATGGAAAGGTGTTGTGTTTATATAGGATACTAACCTATTGTTGTCATTGCCTTACAGAATACGTAAAGCTGATTGCCATCCATGAAAAATGAGAGCTTACTCACAGTACTTTCCCTGCAGACTACCCAGAGGTCAGAAAGCACTAGGCAAAAGACGGAGACTGGCTCCTCATGACAGCAGATTTCTTTCTTTCTTTCTTTCTTTCTTTCTTTTTTGGCAAAATATTTCTTTTCTTCTCCTTCCCTTGTGTCTGCCAGCTTTAATGATATAAATAGACAAATGGACCTCAGCAAATTGCTAGGATGGCTTCAGGAATATTTGTTATCTGTATTCAGTAGCACTTGGAAGTGTCAAGCAGGCAGCTCTGTTGTGGCGGATGCTGTGCAAACACGTACTACGGTACGAAATCCTCTTGTGTGAAGAGCTGACAGTCTACTTGGAGGGAAGATACGACAAGCTGCATAACAAATACCTGCCTGATTGATAAAAGACAAATGAAAGGGCCATGGGATTACATGGATTACAGTTGTTGGTTACATAGATTAACCAAACAATTAAGGGCAGCAGGAATAATAAATATCCTTCCAAGAGAAGGAGCTGCTATTGGGCTGCAGGCTGAATTTGACTGTTCAGACTGTAAACTATTTATGCCGTAAACACAAAAGCACAGTGAGAGTGCTGAAGGAGAGGGAGAACTTCTTGGAAGCAGTCCCATGAGTGGGACACGCTTTCCTTGATTCCTCAAGAAATTTTACACAGTTGACTGGGTTTTATGTACATTTTGATGGTTTCTTATCTTACATTTTAATAGGAAATCTGCTGAATGTCTGAAATGCCTTTTGGCAGTCAGACCTTTTGTTGCTGATCTCCGTGACTTAAAAACAGTTTAACTTATCACGTAGCTTTGGTGTAGAACTGGTGTAGTGGGCAGGTTCATTTGAGTTTTAACTGCTTTCCTTTGGATCATTTTTAATCATCACTTGCACTGCATATGGGCATTTATGCATTGACAGGTTGATGGGGACTTTAATGTACATAAAACTTTCTCTGTCAGGACTTATGTCTCTCTGTCAGATTTTATCCTGCAGTAGAGAGGGTTCATGTATAGTTGCTGACAGATAAAATAAGCTCCTCCAGCAGCTGCAGTTCTGCCTCCCACAGATTTTTTCTGCTCTGATCCTGTGTCCCCAGTTAGGCATTCAGAAAACACAGGCAGTAACAGAGGAGGAAAACGGCACGAGAACCGGGGAGAAGGTGAATCTCTCATAGAGGATTTCGAAAGTCACTGCGTGGAAGAGGTGCACAGACACTTTTCTGACATTTGAGGGTGAATTAGTCTTACTGGGGCCGTCTCCGGTAGCCTGACAGTCTGATATTTGGTGTCTTTCTTTTACCCCCGTCGCAGGAGACAGGCAGTGACAGGAAAAAACTTTGGGCTCTATTTTAAAGAAAACTGACTTTCCAGCTCTAATTCCTGCAGAGAAAACCAAAAAAGCAAGAAATCTACTTTAAAAAACTTTAAAATCCCAAATCACAGAAAAAGCTGGAAAAAAACATGAATTTCAAGTCAATCCCATGATTTTAAGGACTAGCATCATAAATTTGAAATGCATGGGTTTGAGGATAGAGGGACCAGCACTGTGCAGTTTGGAGGGCAAGCACTATGTTTTTCCTAGCTGATACAATCAGAATTAAGATATGCTGATATTATATCTAATGCTAAAAGGTGCCCAGCACCTGTCATTTCCACAGAAGCCAATGGAAACTGCAGACACTCAGCTCATAAGGATCAGGACTTTAATCATTAATATGCTTCCAGATCTATAAAAAAATGTTTCCTAAGATACTTTATTTCTGCAAGAAATTCCCTGTTGGCAAGAGAATTTTCATAGCTCCTTAAAGACCTATAAGGAACTGTGGAAGAAATAAAGTGGGGCTTTACTTATGGAAATCAGACCTACTGGAGAGCAACTGGAAATGTTTTTTATAAGACTTTATAATGGAACTACAGTAGCAGTTCCATGTTGATTTTCATTCTAAGACCTTATTTTTTTTTCTTCTTTTTAAGCCAAATTTTTTCCCACCTGAAACTTCACGTGTGGTCTCTTGGCAAAGAGGAATATTTTTGGAAAGTTTAAGGCTGATCTGATAAGCCTTTTTTAAGTAAGGAGATTTGAAAGCATACAGATATTTTACTTTTAAAAAATCTTCAAACTTTTCCTTGCTCATTTAGAAATTGAAAACTGCTTACACTAAAAAACTTCCATTTTTTTTTATATCTGCCCTTAAGGAGATTCAACTCATGAACATATTTTTAGTAATTCTAGTCATACCAAAATTTGAGGATTTGATTACGTTTCTTGCAAAGGTAACTTTAAAAAGTGGAATAAAATTGGCATAAAAATCAGAGAGAGAGTTTATATTGATAGAAAAGTAACATATTACACACAGATGTGTCAATCAGCATAAATATATATACCAGAATCTTTCAAATGATTAAGAAGAATATTAATTTTTATTAAAATTATCCAGATTTTCTTTTCATATCGATGATAGACTTTTTCATAAATAGTTTGGTCCACTCCCATTTAACCCAAACTACAAGTGACATCTAATAAGTGGTGCCCAGTAGTAGTGAAAATTGGCATGTGCTGTCACTGACTTGGTAGGCCAGTAGCAGATTCTGTTAGAACCAAAATACAAAAATGGTAGTTTCAGTCAGAATATTATGAATGTTTATATAGACATATCAAAGTGGACAAAAGTGATCCACAGACAACAAATACAGTTCTGTAGAAATACTTAGAGATACCCTGAGTATCTCTGAACAGTGCTTTGAGGCAGAAAAACTCGTCCCTGGAGCAGTCTGGAAAAGAGCGCATAGTGGGTCCTTATCCTTAGCTGGAGATGTATTTTCTCATTTTTCAAATGCCTTTGAGTAAAGTTCTTGCAAATGAGCCATGACATTTTGATAAGGGACACACTTTAATTTTAAATTGTGATGTGTGGCCTGAGCATTGAGGTCACCAAATGTGAGCTCTGTTCATGACTACTTGCTCCAGGCTTTCCTCCACGGCCGTGTCTGTGCAGCCCTCGAGCACGTTTTCCTTTCAGCAAGCTGGATTGCTGGCTTTTCCTCTGCCTTTTCAACATGTTCTTTGACGAACACTTGATTTTCAGCCTGCAGAGATTTCCGCTCAGTTTCTGCAGTGGTTGCCTCTTGAGCAGTTCTGCACTTTTTGCTGCTTTGCTTTGTTCGAGATGCACTTGCCCTGACAAAAATCTTGATTAGATATGAAGTGATCCCTTTCATCTCTAGGAAGAGAGTTTTGAAACTGCTTTCTTCCAGCAGATAAGCAGCACCTTTTTATTCTGCAGACTCCTCTCCTTCTTCCTGCCCATTCTCCTCTCCTATTCCTCCCCTCATATTGGTAAATCCGTGCTTGCCCTTGTTTGCTTTATTGACTTTCTTCAGTAAATAGTTGATTTCTTTCTTTTTTCTTTTTTTACTGATATTTCTTAGTGCCTTCCCTTCTTTTTTTATTTCTTATTTTTAGAGAAATTTATATCCAGAAAGGAGGGGAAAATGGGGCTGCTTCTGATTCTCTATGCCAATACATATATACACAAAGTAGAAGTACATTCAGGCTTTTCTTCAATTGCAGCAAAATATGAATCTACCTAGTTCTTAACTATATGTGAATACACTGTGCTAAGTAAGAAAGGAAGGGCTTGCTTGCATGGTAAACCTCTGTCTAATTTTGAAGAAAGGCAAATGCATGCTTGTGTTAGTAGGGCTCCTCTACCAGCTGTTTTATGACCACTATAGTTTTCTTGTTCTTCTGCACTCATCCTGTATGTTGCTCAAGTGAACAAGGGATGTAGCTGCTGAAGTTTGGCTCATAATAAATTCTGTCAGATCAGAACCTCATTTCAGTGAGAATGTGACTAGCATAAGGTGAAATGTTATATCCATGATAACAGTAACTTCAGCAGCTTGGATTTCTATTTAGGGAAAGACACTATCCACCAAAAGAAAGGACAATATTAAGTATGCAGAATATAATGCACTCAGTTGGCTTCTGACATGAAGGTCAACTTGAACACTTAATCTGAGCCATATATATTTGAAGTTCCACAAAAAGTGAACAGCAGGACTTTTTTCTTGTGGAGTCTCCTTCTCTGGAGATATTCAAGGCCCGCCTGGATGCAACCCTGTCTAACATGTTCTAGGTGACCCTGCTGAGCAGGGAGGTTGGACTAGATGATCTCCAGAGGTCCCTTCCTACCTTACTGATTCTATGATTCTATGATTCCTTCTTATGTATCTTTGCATTTTTCATTTTAATGAGTACCTGTGGCAGAAGTTCCAATATCTCACATAAAAAAATTTTTTTGCAGTATTTATGGTGTAACTAGAGGTGAAAAGCAAGAGTAATCTCATTGAATTCTATTTTCATAATCAGGGTTAGATGGATTGGACAAACCTCTTCACAGCATTCAATGATTTTTATGACTACTTGACCCAGATTTATAGAGATTTGCTCATCTTTACTACTTATTATGGCTGGCATTTGGTCTGCACAACTTGTCATGAACTAAGATAGATGTTTATGCCATAGTGGTTATGGTGAGGTAATGTCATGCAATGCATTCCATATAGCATCTCCTTTAATGCTCTCCAAGTTCTTATTGCACTGATTTCAGTGAGCTTTGTATCAGATCTTGGACTGAAGATTTGGGCGTGGGACTGAGTTTGCAGGTATATATTAGCATAAGTTGCAATTGTTCAGTGATTTTCTGTGTGGGTTCTAGAGTGGGATAGTGTTTAGTAAATGGAGATACAACATTAGTGTAGGTTGTCTCTTGTTACAGAAGTAGCTCCTTACATCCTTATATAAGCTATCCTTGGATAGCTTCTTCAAAAACATGATCTGTCCCTCTAGAGATAGGTCCTTATTGACAAATCATCTTTCTTAGGTCATTAGACTGGCTAGAGTAGTGTTCTCCTCAAAGCAAACTTGGTGGCAATGATGTATGAGGGCTTGCCTGCATTATCAACTTTCTCAGATATTTCCTGGCTACACTGAGTTGCTATGCTGGTCTGTGGGTTTTACATATGTATTTACATTATGTATGATGCATATATGTATACATTCTATTTTGGAGAATTACCATTTTTTATGTTGACCATAGTATCTGGGAAAATGATACTTGTACAGGCTATCTCAGAGTTACAGCAGTAGCAGAGTATCAAATTTGTGGTAGGAATTAGTAAGAAAATCCAGGATTTCTGCCCAAATGATGAAAATGTCATTCTAGGTACAGGCTAGGCTTAGTGATAGAATTTAGAAACTTATTTAGAAACTATTCTACAAGGTGACCCATGAAAATGTTGGCACGTTTTGGGCCATTTTAGATAGTATATCTGTATTCACATTCCGAGGAAATGCAGGTTATTTTAAGAAATATATATGTATCATATAGATAATATTCAAGTCAAGTTCTGATGCTTTCATGATCTGGATTGTGATCTGAATTCTGGCATACAAGCTAAGGATAGACCTGGTATCTAGTGAGGTATTGATGAAGAGGTGGTTTATAGTATGTATTCTACGGCAAAGGTCTGTTGTATCCTGGAAAAAGGCTATTTTTTAGTTAATGATAGTGTTGGAGATGGTTCTGATGAATCTGGTAACTCTTTAAGGAAATTCCCTTGGTGAGATATTACCAGCCTGCCAGGACTTCCTCATCTGTGGATCTTGCAATAGAGGAAAGATAGGAGATGAGGGCTCAGATGGTATAGCTTTTTTTTGTAGTTGTTTGAGAAATAACTTGAGGTTATCTTTGAGCTTGAAGAGGAATGTAGGCTCTTCCTTGACTTTCTTCTAGTAAGCAGCAGCAAAAGATTGTCTATTGGCTTTATTGCTCTATGTAGTTATTGAGATACAGGATTACTTAATCTTCTACTTTGGGTTTTGGCTGATCCACTGCTAAGCTCGATTTGGGGGGGGGGGGATCCTTTGGACACAATGCTCCTTGTTTCTGAGAGAAAGAGGGGTTCTGATAATAACATCTTAGGTATTTAGAGTGGTATTCATCTCTCCAACTGTAGCTGTTGAAGAGTTTGATTTCTACCATTCCACAACAGGTGCCTAAAGTAAGTGAGACCATCCTCCTTCTGTGAGTGCCTGTCTCTCTCTTGTCAACTAGAGGGAACCTAGAAAAGCAGCTAAGACTGCCTTCTGGAAGTAGAAAGGGTGTACCATCAGGTCTCTCAGGGCATGGACATCACAAACAATCAATTTATTGTGATTCAACAATTTATTCATCACCAGTAACTGATTGTGTGCATGTTCCTAGCCCACCCCAGTTAAGTACTTGCTTTAATCATTCTCTCAAGACATTCATCAGGCTACAGTAACTTAATCATTTGTGAACATCTATTCAGATTGTCATTTCTCAAAGTGCAAAGTCATCTTCACCAACTTTGTTCCATAAACCCATCTAAATGCTAGCTATAACTATACGCATAAATGGAGACATACAAGGTTAAAATAATGAGATAAGTAATAGGTCTACAGGTTTTTTTCTTGTTCCCATTAAGCCTTCCAAATAAGTAACAATGCAAATGTAAAAATGTAATAGTACCTAACATTCATTTTGGTGAAAAGTTGACATTCTTGAGAAACAATAAAGCTATTAATTTTTTTAAAAAGTCGTAACAGTCACATTATAATTTCATTTGTTCTCAAACAGGAGCTGTGTGGCTCAGGGAAGGGATACACTGACCTTTCACTTCTGTGCTCTCCGGCTCCAATGCTGCTGCAGGCCTTTAGTGAAAATGAGTCTATTGGCCTCATCTAAACTCCGGCGCATGTTAGCCCACATTACAAAACACCAGAGAATTTGGCACGATCAGCAGTTTCTGCTCAAGAGAGGCCCAGGACTGCAATAGCAGAGGTGTTAGAGATCAGGACTCGGGAACACTGGTTGAGTTATGTGGGAAAGCAAAATACACAGTCTCTCACTTTCATCAGGACTGCATTCGCTTGCACAATATAAACATACCATGTACAATGCAAGAAAATATTTATATCACACTAAATGATACTTATGAATAAGGCAAACAGCTCATTACCACCATTCATCCAAAGGTCACAGACTGCTTTTTTAAGCAGAGATTTAGCTGTGCGGTATGCTGGTGAAGAACTGTAACATCATTCTTATTTTACAGATGGAAAAACTGAGGCACACAAACACCTTCTTATCCAAGACCGCACAGGAAATCTGTGGCAAGACCAGCAAAGACTCCTGATCACTGGAGTCTGCATCTGTCGGGGTCTGGAGAAAATGGTGAACTCATTTCCACTTGAGACCTGTGGCAGAGCTGCTGTTGAAGAGCACAGAAATGAAAGGTCAGTGTATCCATTCCCTGAGCTACCCAGCTCCAGCCTGACAACAAGTATGAATACAATGTGACTTTCATGATTTTGTTTAATTTTCATAGTTTCATTGTCCCTTTCCCACAGAAGTCGGCTTCACACCAAAAAGAATTATATGTCAGATCCTGTTATTAGCACTCTCCCTAATTTGGAAGGTTTGATGAGAATAAGAAGAAAAGCTGTAGATCACTGGAGTCTCAAAATGATGTTGTCCACTTAGCACCATGTAATGACAAAACATTCTAGTTGAAATGGATTAATGTCCTCTTCTCCTCTTTTTCCATGTTATTGTTTTTTCCTGAACTGATATTCATGTTACTTCCTCCCTATGTCCTCTGAGCTGTAAATTAAATTAGTCATGGTTCTAGGTCCTGGACTTCTGGCTATAAATGCAGTTGCGTGGAAAAAAAGCAAGTGTCCAGGAGAAATTAACCCAGATGAAGCAATGCTAGTGTACTGCAAAAGAAATGGCTTGAACAGGCAGTGAACTTACAGGACAACAGTTGCTCCACAGCCAGGCACCTTCCCAAACCTTCTGCAAGGCCAGCAATGCTCAGCACGTGTCCCCAGACCACCACTCCTACAAACTATTCTTGCCGCTTGTTCCTGGTTGCCTGATCAAATGCCTTGGATTGCTTTCATGGGCTTACATGCACGACCCCCTCCTCCACCCCATGTGTGCCTCTTAATACGCTGTTTGCTCCCCACAGAAACAATGTGGTGTGAGTCATTAGATCTCATGTGAACTTCTCTGTGGATTCCTTAATTAAAAAGAATGACTTGGATGCTTGCCACCCAGTTACACTGCATTACAGTGAGCCCCCATTAAGTGGGATTACTGGCTGAGGGCACAGCTATGCTCACTAAGCACTAATGTAGTGTTTGCAGTGGTGTGGAGCTGCAGGAGTTCTCAGAGTTTCCAGGCAACTCAGGGCTCACCGACAGTCTTCAACCAAAGGGGCCTACTACTGGGGGCCAGAGAGATAGGCTTTTTGTTAAAAATTGCATCAGACTCCATATTTCCACGGTGTCACTCATTTGAGCTTTGCATGTGAGAAATAGGAAGTGATGGAAAAAGAAGTTACAGAGGACTTGGTGTAGCAAAAATGTGGCTGGCTATGGAGCAGCTCCTAGCTCATGGTCATACTGCTGGCCTCCAGTGTAAAACACCAGCAGAAAATATTACAAAGAGGCCACCAGGAAGAAAAATAAATCAGCGAAAAGTCACTCTGCATCAAAGTTTTTTAGTGCTGAAACATCTTATTAACTTTTAAAGCCAAAGGGCAGTGGCAGCATTAACGCTACTCAGGGTAATATTAACTATCCCACCTTCTTACGACAACCCTGAAAGAGTGAAATTCAGTCTGAAATAAAAAAAGTTTCCCAAAGGTGAGTTCACAGATCACAAAATGTGGAGATGGAAAGAATCTATTCAATCATCTATCCCATCTCCCTGCCAATTCAGAATTATTCCTCATGATGTTTTTAACATAACTGCTTTTCTCATTAAAAAAAGTGAAGGAAAAAAAATACCTAGAAAAGGTCTATGAAAAATTCTATCAAAAAAGTGTTTGGTTCCTTGACTAATTCTAGTGTCTGCTGCTGCTCTGCTCAGATTAGTTCAGCATGTGCCAAGACGAAGGATGAACCAATATTTTCTGAAGAGACTCTTCCACCATCTGCAACACTCAGCGTTGGAAAAATCCTCCAGATATTTGGGTTGCATCTGCATTTTCTTAACTATTCAATTTTTCCTCACTTTGCATGAGACTAAGGAATCATTCTTTCATGGTACTGTTCTACGTGGTTATGGACTAGCCAACCTGGAAAGTGCTATAAGTCCCCCTATTTAAAATATTACATGCAGACTGAGACACACCTTTGCTAAAATAATGGAAATAAGCCATGAATCTGAGAAGTGGTTTGGACAGTGCATTTATGAAAGAAATTGTGCTATTTTAGCATGGAGAAGAAGAAAAAGCCTTTTTGTCCCTCCAACTGAGGATTCCATGAGTGTAAACTTATTTTTTTTCTGGTTTAATTTAGCTCCTTGTGTTGCAGCATCTGGATGCTTTTTTCATGACTGGTTAGACACTGAGGCCTGTCTCACTGCTAGCTTAAGTTCCATATTGCCCTCACAGAGGCCAGGTTTTACGAAGCTCTTGAAGAGCTCTTTGGGAAGGCACTGTCCACATGAAATGTTCATGAAATCAAAGACAACCCCACCTTACTCAGAACATCCTGATGGCTCTGTTAATGCAGGTGAACAATAAGCTGTGCAGAAGCAAGAGTCATCCTCACTAGCCTTGACATTGCAGTGGGCTCTGTGGCAGCTGGCACCAGATGGAGTCCGTTGATTTTGGTTTAGGATCCTTTAGCCTGTGCCAGGGACACAGAATCACACAGAATCACAGAATGGTTGAGATTGGAAGGGGCCTCTTAAGATCATCTAGTCTAACCCCTCTGCTCAAGCAGGGTCACCTAGAGCATGTTAGACAAGATTGTATCCAGGTGGGTTTTGAATATTTCCAGAGAAGAAGACTCCACGGCCTCTCTGGGCAACCTGTTCCAGAGCTCTGTCACTCATAGTAAAGAAGGTTTTCCTCATATTCAGGTGGAACTTCCTGTGGTTCAGTTTGTGCCCATTGCCTCTCGTGCTGTTGCTTGGCACCACCGAAAAGAGTCTGGTCCCATCCCCTTGACACTGTCCTTTAAGGTATTTGTAGTCATTGACAAGATCCCCCCTCAGGCTTCTCTTCCCCAGGCTGAAGAGGCCCAGCTCTCGCAGCCGTTCCTCGTAGGGCAGTTGCTCCAGCCCTCTGATCATCTTTGTAGCCCTACGCTGGACTCCCTCCAGTAGCTTCATGTCTCTTTTGGACTGGGGAGCCCAGAACTGGACACAGCACCCGAAATGAGGCCTCACCAGGGCTGAGTAGAGTGGCAGGATCACCTTCCTCCACCTGCTGGCAACATTCTTCCTAATGCACCCCAGGAGACCATTGGCCTTGTTGGCCACAAGGGCACATTGCTGATTCACGGTCAACTTGTCATCCACCAGGATTCCCAGGTCCTTCTCTGCAGAGCTGCTTTCCAGCAGGTCAGCCCCTAGCCTGTATTAGTGACACTGCAGCTAGTTACACATTGCTGAGGCTTGAAACCTCAGAAGCAGGTAATGCTGTCAGCATATTATCAGTGACTTTCAAAAGGAACAAAAATACTCCTGCAACAATATGCTGTGCTATAAAGACTCAATGGTTTTGTAACATCTGAGTCGACAAAGCTGTATTTTAACAGAAATTGAGAGCTTCTTGTCCTCTTCATCTCTTGTATTTTTCTCAGTGGAAGATAAAGGCATACAGAGGGAAGAGTCATGCAGCAACCTGTCTCTGCGGCCCTACCGACCCACAAGAAAAACTTTCCCTTTTATAAAGTCTTGATATTTAAGATTATTTAAAAGTAGGAGAAAGCAAGGCAAGAGTTTTTCCTAAAGAGAGTCCTTTCAGAATGGGCTTGAGTTTTGACAGCGGTGTCTACCCACAGACACAAGGAATGAATTGCTTAATTATCTGTGAAGATTAAGGGACCGATGTCATGCTTGACTCACCAGTAGTTATTTACAAAAGAAAAACAAAAATGACAAGCAGATCCTTCTGGGAAGCGAGTTTTCCTAGCTTTCTTTCATGCGCACATCAGTACTGCCTCTTGTGTCCTAACGGGACTCTGTGGTCCCTCTCTGAGCAGGCTTGCCTTGGGACACAGCTCCATTCCAGGGTCCCACGTGTAGGGTAGCACTAAGGTGTGGGGACCAAACAAAACACAGGGCTTGGGCATTGCAGAACTAATGACTTTCCAGGGTCAACGTGGTGAAATAAAAGAGAATCTGGAAAATGTGACTTCCTTAAAAAAAGAAAAGTAAAAAGCTTTGGGATAAAAACTATTATATTAAGCAACTTTTCTTCATCTGATTTTAGGTAGAAAACTTTCTTTAAGCATTAAACTGGTATTAAAATGAGCAAGACCAAATAATACTACATTCTGGATAGTTTCATATTACAGATAAAGGTTGATTCCATTCATTTGACCATAAAGTGTGCCTGTAAGATGTCATGGTACAGTTAAAGTGGCAGTCTTGCTCAGGTGGCAACAGTTGTGCCACTGGTAAGGCACGTGCTTGGTGGTACACTTTTTTCCTCTTTGGGAGGGCTAGATGCTACACTGGCAAAAGCTAGTGAAAGCACAGCCACACTTGTGGTTTCACCAAAGCAAGTACATGATTAAGAAAATAAATCTGTCTCCTGACACAGTTATACTGGTAAAAAAAAAATGTTTATAGAGTGGGCATAGCTCAGAATTTGGGCTGAAAGTCTCACAGGACACTCTCTTGAGACCTGGGCTGTTGGAGTATGGCTGAGATGAAAATATTATTTTTGAAAATATGCTTCCTGTAGTATTTGAGTTTCTCCACTCTCAGTCTTAGCAGAGTGCGGAAGTGAGTGGAAATTCAAACAAAAAATTAGCAATAGTTGACTTAATTATTTTGAACTTCTGGAGAAGCTGAGCAAAAAACAGAGCAGTTTGTTTGTTCTTCTCTTTTTCTTGCATTCCTTCTCTTCTCCTTCCTTCCTTCCTCCATTACATTCATCAGTACAACCAATTCTGCCTTTCCACCAAAAAACGTGTCCTCTTCTGCCCCAAAGGTGACATCACAATTTCCACTTTTAATCCATCCCGAATTTTATTCTGTCCCGATTTTTCACTTGTCCTGACTTTTAATCTGTCCCAATTTTATCATTCATCCCAATTTTTAATCCGTGCTAATTTTTAACCACCCCAGCTCCTTTGCCACTCCTCCGCCTCCCGCTGCGGCGCCATCACGAGTGGCCGCCGCTGCGCGGCGGGGCCAGCACTGCGCGCCCAGAACCGCCCGGCCCCGCGCAGCGCAGCGCAGCGCAGCGCAGCGCCGCCTCGGCGACTCGACAGCGACACCCGCTGGGCGGCGGCGGGAAGTGCGCGGGGGGCGGCGCGCAGCGCTGGGCGCCGCGGAAAAGCAGCTTGGGTCGCGCTGATTATTTCAACGGCGGAAAGTTGCGCGCAGTCAGGTTACCCCAAGCAGGGTGCAAGAGGAGAATTTAGCAAACGCCAGATTAATATATTCCTTCGAGCTAGCCCACTGCGCGTGCAGCTTCCCAAACACCTTTACGTCCTGTAGCACTTTGTGCCGTGCTCGTTTTTAGTTCATTTGATTAATCTAAAATCCCATGAGGGAGCTGGCACATTGTCTGTTCCCATGAGGTGGCTGAGCCCAGGCCTCTGGCCGCGCCTGGTGCGCTGCGGGCATCAGCCCCGGGCCCGAGCAGCGCCGTGCCGTGCAGAAGCTCAGCCAGGAGCACCGGAGATGTGATAACGACGGACACCAAGTGCTCCGACAGATGAGGCGGTCACCTGCCAGGCCATCTCTGTGTGCCTCGTCCCTCCTCTGCCTCTGAGCAGCGCCTCCCGCCTCCTCCTCACACGGCCCTGACGCAGCAAGCACGAAGCTGCGCGCTGAGCTCAACCCCACGTAGCTGCTCGCTCGGTGCGCTGAAACGGAGCTGGGGCTGCGAGATGAGCAGTTTGTGATCCTGGGATTAAAAGCCCTCAGGTTACGCCTGTGCAAAAGGGACTAAGTGGAAGGCTGGGTAGGAAGCGTGATCTCCATGGCTTGCTTGAGGTCGCTACTGCAACAGGGTTCTTTGCCCACTGTCCATCTGAAATGGGCACACGCAAAGCTGCGAGAGAAAAGATAACATACTGTGGTGGGGTGGGTTATGGAGTTTTCCTAGCACAGCTTCAGAAGTGCTGCTTTCCATATACACAGCTCATGCAAATTTAGACCTAACTAAACGCAAAATTCGGCAACCACTGAATTGTCCGACTAGGTTCACAGTGATGTGGCTGCTAAACATTTCTTAGAAATGCGATACTCAGCTTAAATGTGTTAAAAATACTCAATTTCTAGCTGTGGTGGTCCAACAGATTGCACACAGAGCCTGGCATCGATCTAGAACCAAATATTTGGAGCTGTCTGTGAAGGAAACACTATAATGTTTGAAAAACAAGCAGCCATGAAGTAGGAGCAATTTGAAGCTGCTCAGCAATTTGGAATGCTAAAGCAGTTTCAGAAATACAGATTCATGAGCGCAGGTGTGCTGCTTTAAGGTGAATGACAGGTATAATTTATTGAAGGGATATTAAAATGTTACCTAGATGATAGGACTGGCCAAACCCCAAAATAACACCTTCTGGAAAAATGTTCCAGATTTCTTTTCAATTTTAAATCTCATTTTCAAGCAGCTGAAATAAAATGCAAGGCGGTTGGTGTACAGTTTATTAAGGAAAACAATTAATGAAAAATCATTAACTTTTTTTGTAATTGATTTTTTCAGTCTTGAATTTTCATCAATATTTATATTTTGGAAATAAAATTCAAGTAGCTCTACATATGTAGTAAAAGAAGGTGTATAATAAAAGGGTTTTTTATTACCATACTACATACATTTTCTGTTTTCCTGGAGTACTTTGCCACATTTGTTAACCTGAGCCTCACTTGCTGATAATACAAAAATCCATTTATCAGATAGAATTGCTGATACAGTCATGATCCAGGTTTCTTTGCTGGTTCAGATTCTTATACACTAACTTTCTGATGTAGCCAGTGTATCCTGTGCTTTGAACCTGGTATACTGGTGGGGAACACCTTTATCCTTTAGATATCCTTGTGAGGAGACCCACTGCAAGCAACAGAGTATGCATTCAAACAAGGACTGCTCACCTGAGTAAGGATTGGAGTCGTCAGAGCCCACAGCACTGTTGAAGAGGAGGAAGCTGTTCATCAGAAGCCCTGGCAGCAGAGGATCTAAGTCCATAACTCAGCCACACAGGCAGATTTTGTGGCTCTTAGGCAGAGCAGCTCTGCTAAATCAGGTGATGCTGTTTGCAGAGCTTAACAGAAAAGATGCATATGGAGAGCTTTGAGACACTGCTGCTCTGGAGCCAAATGCCAGGATGGGTATATGAAATCACAGAGGTGCCATCAGAACCCAAAGTGAAGTATTTTAGCATGGAAAAATTCAGCTTTGGAGGCTGCTTCCGTGACAGCAGTGCGTGTAATGTGTGAGCTGAGCAACCACTGCTGAGCAAGAGCAGCTCGGTCTGGGTGGCAGGTTCCCTTGCACATCAGGCAGCCCTTCCTTCCTGTGTCAGAGGCAGGAAGGGGCATTTTGAGTCATTCTCTCCGATGCTCTGAATTTTGTCTATTGGCCAGCAAACACGATGCTCCACACAATACAGCCTGCACCCCTGCTCAAGGGCTGTTTGCCACGACAAAGGTCCATCAGCACACGGGCCACAACATGAGGCTAGCTGAGGTTCCCACAGCTGGGGCGTGTTGGATGCTAAAATCTTTCTCTAACTTAATCTCAATTACAGTATGATTAAACAAGACCTCGAACCTCAAACATGCTAATGGATAACTTGATATCCATATGCAAGTGCGTTGATCTCCTGGAAACGGATGAGCTGCACGTTTTACAATTAGGATGATCTAATTGTAAGGCAGTTGAGGCAGTTGCCACACCTCAGCTGTTGGGTGGTAACTTATTAAACCACAGTAATGTGAGCACGTTGAGTCATGAAACCATACCCAAACTGCAGATTCAGGGCTTGAGAAACCATTGCCCTCTGATTCAGTTGCACAGCCATCCTGAAGACACGAAAAAGAATTAGAAACCTGTGCTATGTAATCAAATGTAGGATGAAGTTTCCCAAGGGATTCTTAAATATCTAGCCAGAATTTCAATGAATTTAACAATGTTTTCTTTTTAAGTGACCTTGACTCAAAATATTCATTTTAAGTGGGAATGTTTGGGAAAGAAAGAGTTCTGGAAATTTTCAACATAAACAGTAATTCTTGTAAAAGACAGGAAAGGTCATGTTCAGAAGGCTTAAATTTCCCCTAAGTCCATGGGTCTACGTTTTTCACCTGCTAGAGATCTCTGCAGGCCTAGAGCCATCTAGCAGGGAAGCTTTCTAATTTGATGGAACTGTGGCTGGAGTATTTTTTTAGATGTAATGTACTTTTAAGCTGTAGCATTTCGTAGTTTCTTAGAAGCTTGAAGAGAAAACTACCTGCCAAATGCTTTCATTTCTCTGCACTTGGTCATTAATTTTCTGTAAATATGCATGTGACTGTGCAAAGGGAGTTGAGATCTTGTTGTTAGTTGTTCTTTTTCAGAGCCTTCATGATGCCATTCCTGTTAGCAACACCAATGATGTGAGATTTGACCTTGAGAGCATAGATCAAATTCTGGCTCTAGTGAAGACAATGGAAATTTTGCTATTATTTTTTTGAGACCAGGTTTTCAATGCACTGAATTGGGTGAAAATGAGTGGTGTAGAATCCTTGGGGAAGCTTTACTTTTAAATGACTTTTTAATGAAATTGGAGATGAAAACATTTGTGTTCAGGGCTAGTGTCCTGCAGTAACTGTAACACAAACACTGTAATATTGTCCTTGTTTGTGAGAGTGGATTGAGTGGGACTGGCAGAAACAACTGTGGAAACTCAGAAAAGGAACTGCCTAAATGATGGAGAATAAAGAAACATTGCTCTCACGGCCGTGCTGGAGGAGAGACAGACAGCGCCAACTGGGCTCCAGTGGGTGACTGGCACACCAAGGTGGGGGCACAGTGGCATCACTTTGGAGAGCGCAAAGTGGGAGGATGTCAGGGCTGCAGCCTCCTCCAGCACCTCCACCCCAGCTGCCTTCACCCAGGTATTGCCCCCTGGCCTCTCTGCTGCCCACAGGTCTTTCCTTCAAGGGGACAGCATTAAAAAAATCACCTAAGGACATACTTCACAGAACTTCTTCAGGCTTCTGTCCCTTTGCTATGAAGGGTGGTGCCAATTGCAGTATATGTATATATATGTATATATGTATATGTATATATATGTGTATATATATATACATACTCATAAATACTTACAGAGGGATGCATATAACACCTTTGTGTGAATCCAGCCTAGAGAGATC
This sequence comes from Rhea pennata, assembly GCF_028389875.1. Classification (NCBI taxonomy): domain Eukaryota; kingdom Metazoa; phylum Chordata; class Aves; order Rheiformes; family Rheidae; genus Rhea; species Rhea pennata. The sequence continues at coordinate 187,177,454 of NC_084663.1, forward strand.
CTTCGTTTGTTTGCTGTCTGCCTTTCAGCTCAGCGTTGCCCTGGAGATGACAACATTTTGGCAAACACCACTGTATTCTGCTATCAATGTAGCCCTTTTCCCCACCTCCCTTTAAGGAGGGAGGCACCCTTAAAACAAAACCAAAAAAGAGATATCTGGTTTTGGCCAAGTCTTCATGGATTTTCTTCCCATTTCTAAATGAATTCTAACCTGAGACACCCCAGGCAAGATTTCAACTTAGGGCACTTGTCTGCAATCACAGTAAGAACCAGTGAATAAGTGTTTTGAGGTAGCCTTAATTACAGCTGTGAGAATGACACCAGTGTAATATTTAAAGTGTGAACATAAAATATGGCAAATCAATCAGAATATGGAACCACACTCGGAAAGAATTCAGCTGATGATGTTCATGATTACACATAAAAAAAAAAAAAAAAAAAAAGAAGAAGAAGAAGAAAAATCACATGTGGAAATTCACTCCTCCAGCCAATGGAAAGAGATACTTTTCTATCTCATAGTCTACAAAATTCCCTCACCTACTACCCAAATCACAGTTAAAAGGAGCTTAATTTATCCTTCTGAAAAAAAAAATTAACAAGCCGTTATTGCTGCTCAGCAATCACACAGACATTAAATCTTATTGCAAAAAAAGTGGGGGGAATGCCTCTTTTCAGCATTACAGCTGCAGCTGTTTGACAGAAGTGAGTGACTTCATAAACTCTCCTGATTTGGCAGTAGGAGAGCAGGATTTTATGCTGTCTGCTACACAGTTACAGAGGCTGAGAAAGCTCTGCAAAGCAATCTTCACAAATGTTTCACCTCAGTTTATAAATACCTTTCCTTCACTGTGTTAATGCCCTTTTTGCTTTGCTTTCCAGTCCCCTCCACTGGATCATCTACCAAGACCTTTTATTGCTTTAAAGCAATTGATCCCACTGGTCCCACATATTTCTTTTTTTTTTCTTTTAGAGCAGAAGATCATACACTTTCACCTTTCCATTGATTTGTTGGTTTACTACAGTAAAATGTGGTGCAGAGTTAGCAGTCTATCTTTATTTGTGCTATAATCAGGCTGTATACCTTGTGTGTCTTCTCATGAAAGGGCCTACACTTAAGTGCTATATTTTTTCTGTCTTTCTCAAGTGTGCACTCCATAAGGAATTGCTTGAAAACACATTTTCCCAAGCTGTGATGAAAATAGACAGATTTCTGATGGTTGTATTCTCAGTTTCCTCCTTTTTGTTTTCATTTTGAGACTTTATTTAAGAATGCATTCTTGTTCCTCTAGAACAACTTCTTGAGATGATTCCAGCTCCCATTAATACGACTTTGATATGAGTAAGATATGAGAAGGCTATTCTGTACTTTGCAGGAATGTCATCTCCATTAGGAAATCTTCACTGATGTAAAGTCAGCAGGATTCTTGCTATAGTAAGATCTTCAGGATTCACCTTTCAAGTTATTTGTTATTTTTATAGGACCATTACAGCTTTTATGGATTCCTAGTGCCTTCGCCAAATATCCTTCTGTTTTAAATTGCCCGGAGATTTTGTAGGATTTGTCTCAGAGCAGATCGTACTGGGATATAAGACTGAGGGAAAAATTGCCAGTGAACAAATGAATTTCTCAATGATGATCTTCAAACACTAGTGGGCTTCATATAAGTCTCTATCAAGTTGCTGTCCTTCTTTTTGTAAAGCCATATGACTACAGATGTTTCTAAACTCAGTGCTATCTTAAAGCAAGCAAAAAGAAGTGAGTGAAAAATAATGTTTCTCAAGTTTTCTAAGCACAGTTTTCTAGGCAGAAATTTCCTAGCCTGAAAGTTCATCTCTGATTTAGTGCGAAACAACTTTGGTTTTGAGATATATGTGATGTAACTATTAAATACTGCTGCAAACTGTCTTGATAGGAATTCTTGGGTGACAGTTTCACCTGCTCACATTTAAAGGTCACCTGCCTTCCCCAGACATCAGCAATTATTTTTTTTTAATCCTGTTTCTACCAGACAGAACTTTTGTGGTTGTCCTCAGCAATTTAATGGCTCCAACCCTGACATGAAAGGGTGGGACCTCAGGCAAATGTTGTATTCCAGATGTCTCAGAAGAGCTCTCAGTGGCTTCCAAGGTGACTTCATCTGTGGCTGTGACCCTTGCTGAAGCATCACTTCTGTGTGGGGTCCCTCATCTGTGAGGTGACTGAAATCACCAGTGAGGGAGGTGACCTCAACAGCTCTAACGGTTACACAACATGATGAAGCATGAAGACTTCCTGGTCCCTTGGATATATCCCTTGGTATAGCCTGCAGCATGTGACAAGTGCTGCTCTGAGGCCTGTGTGTGGTAGAGAAATGCACTGAGCGAGGCAAATGTATTCATATAACCCATTCCAACCAATGTCACACTTTGCAATTTGTCAAAACCCCTGTCTGCTGCATTTGAAAAAAGCTAAGTGGAGCCTGTTCATCCCAAAGAACCCTCTAATGCTGCTGGCTGTAGGACCTTGTCTACAGCAGGGGCAACCTTCTGCCTGCCATTGAGCTGGGCCAGTACAGTTTCATGAGCCTTGTAATGTGGTGCAGGCTGACACATCTACTAAAATAAAAATGTCTTTCTCTACCCCATCTGCTCCTACTTCTGCCTTAAAAACGGATGGAAGCAGATGGCAGCAGTGGAGTATTAACCCATGAGGGTCGCATGGCCTGGTTCACTCTACAAAAGGGCTGTGTCAGCACAGAGGAAGGAGCATCTCAGTGGTCAGAATGAACAGCTGGATGTGAAGAAGATAGGACATCTTGTTCCGGCAGCAGAGTCCGCTTCTGCCAGCCTAAAGTTAATGTGTGAGTGTGGTCTTAGTGACAACCTATACCTTTGCAAACTCCCTCGTGCAATGGACGCTTCTGGAAAAACTGTAGGGGATGAGGGAGCCCTATTCCATAGCATGTCGCACACATGAGATTTTGGCATCTGTTACCTCCTTCAGGTGATGTGTTTACACTTTAGTAGCAGCCTGTGCTTTTGGCTGAGAGGAAATTGAGTTCCAATGTTATTCTTAAAAAAAGTCAAGTTCAGACTTCTTACGGGTTTTACCCTTGTTATTAAAACAAACAAAGAAATGAGTTTTTAAAACTCCATTTCACTTAGACAAGCTGAGCTCCATAACAGTAAAAGCAAAAAGGATTTGCAATTGAAGCGTTAGAATGTGTGTTAACACTGAATCTTGTCCCAGATGACTGCCTCAACGGGCAAATAGAAGGCATTCAGCATGGAAATAACTGAACTAACCATCCAACACTGTTCTTGGGCCCTTAACTGCTGTATGATAGCAGTTGTGGGTCTGCTGTGGGCAAGGCAAACTCATCACTCTGGTACGCCCTGGCATTGAAAAGCCAGGGAGTCTTGAGTCAGAAGGTTAGCTGAAAAGCAGCTTTTTTTCACATAAATTTCCAAAGTTTCCCTTTTCAGAAAGATTTTGATGTTTCCTTTGAAGGTCACCTTTCAAATCTCTTCTGTAAAGTTGCCTTAGGTATAAAATCCTTACTCAAATATATTAAAAGGTCAAATAAATTGCTCTAAGTAAACAAGCTAGCTTTGCTAGCTTTTGCAGGTGTCCAGCACATGGGAGCTTTAGGATACATGACAGAGAATAAAAACTTGACTTATCTCTCTCCTTTCAGTAAAACTGAGCGGTAACTTACTGAAGCAGAAGAAAAAATTTCAGACTAGAAATTTTTTCCGTTTTAACTTCAGGAAATAGGGCCCTCGTGAGCTGAGCTGATAGAGAGCCACAGTTCATGTGGTATTTTGCCATTTAAGAGGAGCTAACAGGAATATCTGCAGTGATTTGATTTTAAGTATTTTCAGTTGCAGGACAGTAGCATATCCTCCCTGCAGCTTCATTTGTCAAGATCCTTATGTTTAGATAGATGAGTTAATAAAGAACCTCCCCTAGAATAAAAACAGCATCGCCTACTAGTTTCAAGGCTCTTTAATTTATGGCTTAAAATTTTCCACTGCTCTGGGTCTCTTTCATGCAGTTGTCACTCAGTGGTAGGCTGAAGTTTCAGGATGTTTCTGATGGCTCAGCCTTTATTTTTGAACCTTAACATAAAATTGATATTATCCACCAAGTTGCTTTGAGTTTATGAAGAGGGCACTTTCATAAAGACTCCCTCAGAGAAGATACAGACCACTTTTCCATCTTTTACTTTACTCTGAAATGCCAACCTGACCCATCAAACAGATTCCTACAGCTGGCTCTTACAGACAGTTGCCTTTTTCTTTACTATGCTCAAATTTTAGACTTGGCCTGCTGCCAACACTCAACATTTTTTCTTAATCTCGCTGTGCCCTGGTAAACAAAATTTCCACTGAAGGCAGAGTGGCAGTGGTGATGCCTTGGCTCAGAGACTGACGCTTCCCGCAGCCAATGGGCCAAAATTTGGGAGGTATGGTTGAAGTGCCAAAGTTCCTAATGTCCATTCCTAGTAACTCAGCACCCCCACCTCCCCAACCACTTTCATATTATAAATATAAATATATTAATTTATATATTCAATTATATATATATATATATATATAATTATTTTAATATACACTTTTTCCCTAAGAATTTCTCAGGATGACTGAACTTCTGGAGGAATACAATGGTGATTTAGAAAGAGATTCCTGTGGCATCACTTGGGCACATAGTAGTCTAAGCCTTAGCTTCCTCCATCTAAGCCTTAGTTTCCTCCATGAGTCTTTCCATGTGGTCAGTAAGGAGCAATTGGGGCAGTTTATCTGACCCATCATAAATACCTGTTTTAGGAAGAACTAGTGCTTCCTTCTCTCTGATTACTCTAAATGGAGCCTAGCTTGAGTAGCTTGGACCCAGCTAATGCCAGAAAGCCTCCACAGGGCAGACGAGCCCCACCTCAAGTCTGTATCCATCACTCATCCCCTGGCTTCTGAAATAGTTGTGTTTGGAAGATTTCTCCTAAGAGTTGCATCTCCAAGAATGGTGGAATTATTAATAATTCCTTGTAAAGTCACTATTTCTGTGGAAAAAAAAAAAAAAAGGACCTAAACCTCTACTGTAGCTCATTCTGCGGTTTTCTGTCGTAAAGCCTCTTTCTAACACAGCAGGTGTGGATGCATGCAGAGTGCAGCACTAGAATATTATTAAATTGGAACCTCCTAAGCATATTTCCCCCATGCTTCCATAAAGATCTTGGAGACAATTCCTCACTTGAAGAACTTCAAATTGTCCGTTTGTCAGTATTTTAAAAATATCCACACAAACTAGTATTAATGTCTACAGCTTGCAAATAACTTTATGGAGGGTGAGACAATTTTTTCCAGGATCACTCTTCATATTAATTACTTTTAAAAATGAACATTCAAAGCTATTAGGTCCAGGAATAACTTCATAATATCAGTGGCTGCAAAATGAAGAACATGTATGCTGGCACATTTGTTTAATCCATGGTGGCAAGCAAGGATTCTGCTGCTATTTTATACGAATTTTAATGAAGGAAATTTATCTCATTTCCATCACCCTCTACGCCATTATTTATGAATCAGTCTTCAGATCTCTTGCATAAGGAAGAATTTTGGTAGTGGAAACCAATCTCCGATTTGTGCCAGAAAATCAGCAATCAGAAAACAAACCTACTAAGTACCATTAGAAATGTCATCTAGCAACATGGTTCCATATTCCTCCCCATAAAATATGCAAATCCCGTGGGCGCAGAGCTCTGTGCTTATGCTGTGCTGAGCAGCTGGCAGAGACGTCTGGCTATAGCAGCCCTTGCTGTCTGCTTCAGGATCTGCCGTGGAGAAGGACCTCTCCAGGTCTCCAGTTTGCACGCAGCCTAAGTCAGTGATGCCCAACGGTGAGATGCTGCTTCCTTGCCCGTTGTTTGGCTTGCATGAACTTTGTTCCCCAGGCATGAGTCTCAAAATAGCAGGAAAACGAAACCTCCAGCTGGCACTGCTGTGGGCAGTTTCAGCAGAGGGAATATGCCATGCCCCTGGTTCTGCCTGCCTGCGGGAAGTCCAGCACGGCCGCCCTGATGCCGCTACTGGAGTCTTGATGAAGTGACTCACTCTTGATACCAATTAAGTGCCCCCGGACTGATTTCACAGGAGCTGCACTGTTACCCCAAAATGAGGTCTAGGACAAGGAGGCTACAGGTAGATGTACAGGTCTGCTGAGGCTGACCCTCTCCGTTAGGAGTACAGAGTCTGCCACCCTGACTTTCTCCTTTCCCCATACCAAGCAGAGCAGGGGCACTGTAGCACAGGGGCAGGAGAAACTTGCAGAATCAGAAGTTTTTTTATTATCCCACCCTGCCAATCTGGCACCTTTTATGGCCACTATTTTCTTTTCCCCTTTAAAGAAAATACCATGATTTTTTTTTGCAAATGGGATGGCTATTTTAACTTCTTAGCATGATTTATATTCCATTCCCTGCTGGCTGCCATCAAGGTTGGCCCAGTCCAATCTGCTACACACTTCTGATTTAGTACCATTCTAGCGACCCCTCAGTAACTCCAGTGAAGGAGACAGGATGTTATCAAAAAGCCGGAGAAATGCATAGCTGCACCTGAGCAGAACCAGGGCAAGCCGCACACAGCTATTTTGGGACGCTTTATACCTTTTATTTTTCCTTTTCAAATGCACTCAAACTGCTGCTTAAAATACAGGATCTCTCTCCGTTAAAAAAAAAGGCCAATCTGTTTGCCTCAGCAGTGCATAATTATGGGAGAGAGAAATGTAGACATTATTACAGGGCGTCTTTGTGGAGTCAGAAGGTACTAGGAGTTTGCCTGTGGGTGACAATGCCAGTAAACAGCTGGTTAGCCATGGGGTGATGTCTGGGTCCCAGGCTAGGGGGGAAGAAAGGCCCCTCACTTTTCTCCATCTTCTCATGGACCCTTTGGCTAAGGAGTTGTACTGTCTGCAAAATCAATGGCACTCTTGCTGTCATTTAAAAAGGATTCACTCCAGGTTCGTGCAAGGATGTCCCTTTCCAACATCCTCCTTTTAGTTGTTGTGGACCATCATTGTCTAATGTGCACTGCTACTTAGCAAAAAACATTCTTTCTAGTATCTACAGGGCCTGCACTACATGTTTTACCCTTCCAGTTCCTTGAATCTATTTTTTATTCAAGCCTTCATATGTCTATTTTGGGCTGTTTTATAGAGTGACTTTTCAAACCAGTTCAGCCTATAAACCAGTAAAAAGAAAATAAAGAACAATCCCTAAACAAATCAGAAACAGGAAAGCTAGGATTGTCAGGATAGAGTTAAAAGAGACTACATTGTAGCAAGAAATCAGAGTAAGTGTCGAATACTGACTACCAGCATCTGTTGAGTATCTCTGAGACATAAAATGAGTTAGAGCTTTCCTTCAAAACCACTGACTAGAGGGACATGCTACCAAGGGTGGCCATTTCGGAGGGGTTTTGGCCAAAATCATTGGCTTAGTGTTATTTTTAAAGGCTTGTTCATCTGAATTTCCCAATGGGTTGTAAAATAAATCTTGGAATCCAAATTACTTAAAAATCATTTCTGCAGCAGTGAAATTGCTCACCGCTAAAGGGGCTGGTTATCAGTGATGCAGATTCTGCAGAAACCTAGTGCAGAATTTATGTAACCTCGCTGTAAAAAAGAAGGCTTAGAAGTCCCAGAGCCCCACTGGTCATGATAATGGGTTTGCAGTGAAAAAAGATCAAACTTTCCTTCATGTAGAATACGAAAATCAGATTCCAAAGTAAACTGTATTCCCAATGGCATCTAAACACATACTTTCACACAGACATATATTAAAGCAGTTCTGGGAAAGAGGAGGAAGAAAATAAAACCTGGTTGCATTTGGTCGAGCTAGCATTTGTTTGTACAAAAAACCAAATGCCATTGGTCTTGCTTATTTTAAATTATGAGCAATGAAGAAGTCTTACTGGAAAACTGGTTTTACTGAAGTTCTGTCCATCACAGTACTCTCATTTTTCAAAAGTAATATCTAACAATTTTAGCTGATTTTTATCTTGTTCTTTTCATATCATGCACAGCGTCCAACATTGTCCTTTCTATTTCTAGGTGAGTTTATTCCTAGTAAACTCTTTGACTGCTATTCCTGGAGACTAAATCTGGATCCAAATTTTCAAAGATCATATCTAATTTTTGGTGATTGAGTTTGTAAGGGAGTTTTATCTTAACTTGAGGTAACCTGGATTTGTTTCTTCACAAATTGCAAGCAATCACAAACCCAGCTGGATTCAATACATTGATCTAGCATTCTCAAAATGATGACCTTGCAATATCTCAGATTCATCACTCAGACACTGAGAAACCTGTGGTCAAATCAAAATTTTGTTCCCAAGTATTTAGCAAACTGATGAGACTGTAAGGGGCTACAACTTTGCTGTTCCAGTCTTCCTAAACATCCCACATGGTGCTGGTCTGTGCTGGGAAGGTCAGGCTGCAAATAAAAGGGTAGCTTCTAGTTTTAGCTCAATTGGTCTGGCAATTGGTGCCAACCAGTAACAGTGTTTCTGTGATCTACACCTTTGCTACTAAAAATGGATGAGGGCTGCCGTCTTGTTCCACATGGTATACCCCCAAACTTATCGCAAGATAACAGCTTTTGGTCAATGCTAAGGACCAAAGTTCTAAGTTGGCATGAGAGATGTTGGACTCCTTAACCAACGATGAAACTCATGAGTTGCAAGCCCATGCCTAGACTTGTCCTTGTCTATAAAAGGGGCAACAAGAGTTCTTCCTGGGGTACTACCAGTAATCATTATATTTATCAGAAAATGGAAGAGTTCTTTATTATATATTCATTGGGACTCACACACCGGGTATTATAGTGTCATTACAGAACAGCCATGGGCTCAGTTGGTCCTTCAAGTCTCATGAGTTACTGGTCATCTCTGCATTTCGTCTTGTCTTTGGCTCTTTTAGAGTTGCAGAATAGCAATTTAAGACTTTGTATATATAAATTTATAGAAATTTAGACACATAAAACTAACTTCTGAGAAAGCTCTAAATAATCTTTCCAGGCTCTGTGGCATGTGAGTAAACCTTCATTCTGCCAAAAGCACTTTTATCTCCCAAACCCTTGTGATGCCGATACGGTCAATATTTTGCAGACTATGCACGATTACTTAAATTCCCCAGGCTGGGGAAGAGCTTGCTCCCCGCTTGCTGCTTCCCCGTGAGGCTTTTCCCCCAGGGCTTTTCTGTCTGCCTCCAGCCCCCAGGTCCAGCATGACCCGCATGCCTCTCCCAGGCCATGCCGAGATCCATCAGACGTTTGGAGGAGCTGCAGGGTCTGGAGACCCTCCAGCTGGTGACTGATGAAGGCCAGCAAAGCCGCCCGTCCCGCCATGGCCCCGCTGCCTCTGCTCCCTCAGCCTCTTCCCTCCCGCGCTCCCGGCCACTCTGCTCCCGCTGCGGGTGGCCACTCCTGGCTCCCTGGCCCCCGGCGCACCATGCAGTGGGCGATTCCCCCCTCCACACGTTCCTTGGCCCCAAGCGCCGGCCCGGCGGCGGCAGCGCGTTTTTGCACAGGGCGGTGTAAATCCCCTCCCGCGGCCCCCGCGGGGATGGGGCTGCCCTCGACAGCGGCCGTCAGACGGCAGTGCTGCAGGGCCCGCTGCTGCAGGCTTTGCAGCCTGCTTCGACGAGTAATTTAAATGGAGAGCAAGGGCCCCGGCACCAAACTGTTGCCTTCAAACCACCCCCTGCGGGCTTAAAATCCTGCCAGACCCGAGCAGAGGTGGCCCATGGGTTTCGACCAACAAGCTACAATTGTTAAGTTAAAACTTCCCAAAGTTACAAGTTCCCAACATCTCCTTGTTTTCTATTATTATTAATGACCCCAAAATGCACCAAATGCATCCAGACCTGTCAGTTTGACAGTACAGCTTTTGGAGCATGGAAAAAAAAAAGAAAAAAAAAAGACTCAAGTAGGAAAACAGTGGGTTGGAAACGGGAAGGTTGAATGAGCCCCACCTGAAATAACTCCAAAAAAAGGCATTTCTGGCTTTGGCAAGGCAGCCAGAAGGATCCTATATGTTTTTGTATATGGTTCCCAGAGGATTTAAAACTGTAAGATTTGATGCTAAACCTATTTCTGTGCTGTGAAACCAGGGACAGCTGTACAAATATTTGCTGTTTTTAATTAAACCTAACATTGCTACTTCCTTGATTTAAGTTAGGTCAAAGGACTGGCAATTTTATGCTTTGATAGATGAAGAAAAACAGTCGTGGGTGTTGTGTTTTAGAAATATGTTATAAAATAAGAAATCTGAGGGAAAAGGCCTCAGAGGCTATAATAGCTCTCCTCTTGTGCTTTCTTCTCAGAGATATTTTACTTGTCAAATATTTTGCCTTATCCATATAGCAACTGTTTCTGCAGTAATTCTGCTTATTATTTTTCCTAGAAAGACTTTTACCTAAACTTTCCATTTGCTGTCCAGTTAAACTTTAGATAGCATTTTCTCAGTTTTGTGTTCTTTATGAATTTAAATAAATTTGCTTTGTTAAGGAGAAGTGAGGAGGAAAGTGCCCAGTCCCACCTCTTTGGACCCCTAGACGTCACCTGAACCACTCAGCAAAATATCTCACAGAAATTTTCTCAGGAGAATTGCCAGTCTTCGCTGCCACTCCTCAGGACACGGTTTTACTACCACAGTCTCTTCCAAAATCAGATATATCTATTCTGTCTCAGTGCTAGAACTAAACTATCACCTCAGAGGCCCATTTTTTTGTCACATAGCAAAGAAGTCAGAGCATCAACCCAGGACTCAGGAGAGTAAAGTTCTCATTTCAGCTCTATGGTTGATTTGCTACTTGTCCTGAGGTAAGTGCCTTGGTCTTCCACTATGGGAAATGAGGACAATCATACTGACTCCCATAGCAAGGCGGTTTGGAATCTGTACAGTAAAAAAGCCATATATTATAGTTTCTCAGTCTTTTAGAGGTCAAAGACAACTTCAAATTAAGCAGGAATTTTCCCCCAAACTCTCCTTTTGTCAAAAAAATCCCAATTTATCAATATAGATTGTCTGTTGTAAAACATCCTTTTTCATCATCTTTTGTTTTAAAAATGAGGAAAAGGTTGCTAGAAAGATATTCATTTAAAATGCATTTAAAAATCTAACAATATAGTATATGATTTTTTAATACAATTTTTTTTTCAGTCTACATTTAAGCCAAGCTAAAGACAAAAGACTTCAAGGAGGAGTTAGATAAATGTTTTGCTTGTCCTGACCCATATTTTGCTTTTTTAAAAATTATTATTATTTGTAGGGTGTGATTTCTTTTAGATTTTGATTGATAAAGATTTTTGAGATTTCAACTTTAATCCTCAGTGAAAATCTCATTTTTCATTTCTGTGGAAGAAGTTATCCATTTCTTCCCCTTTGGTACATATAACAGAAAGAGTGGTTGGATTGTCCCTACTACCTAGTATAATGTTATTTCTACTTTAATATTCACATTTCCCACTGTGTTAAATTTTCACTTAAGTGAAAACTAAGTTTTACTTAGTATTATAGAACCTAAAGATACTTCAATATAATTTCAGTAAAGTTCTTTGTTATTATCATCAAAATTATTATTATATTACTACTACTGCTAATTTTATTGCCACTGTTGCTGTAGTGCCCAATGTTAGTATTGATTTTAAAGGATATTTTGCTCCTTTTCTAAAGATGTAGCCCCCATAATAGATAGATAGATCTCTCTTCCTATAGCGGATGATCAGACTAGACCAGCACTAGTGCAGGACCCACACCACGCACTCAACAACTCAAACCCAACTCAACTCAGCAACTCAACCCAAAACAACTACAACTGAGGTAAAAGAGCAGAGAAGCGTGTGTAAGAGAGTGGAGATGAACAGATGCATTTGCTGAGTTTATCAGCTTGCTCACATCCTAAGTACTACAAATACGGCTTCCATAATGGTGCAAAGTTTTCATAGAATCATAGAATCAGTAAGGTTGGAAGGGACCTCTGGAGATCATCTAGTGCAACCTCCCTGCTCAGCAGGGTCACCTAGAGCATGGTAGACAGGGTTGCATCCAGACGGGCCTTGAAGATCTCCAGAGAAGGAGACTCCACAACCTCTCTGGGCAACCTGTGCCAGTGCTCCGTCACTCTCACAGGGAAGAAATCCCCCCTCACGTTCAAACAGAACTTCCTGTGCAAGGTGGAGGTTGGGGTGGAATAATATTCTACAAAATTTTTTGTATAAAAACCTAAAAAACTCCAAACTCTCTAATAAGCCCTTATCAGGAATTTTGTTAGAGAAACATTATATTGGGACCATAGAAAAAATGAAGAGTGTAATTCAGTCTTTGTTTCCAGCATCTACCTCCCTGTCTGTTTATTGTTTGTTTATGTACCATGTGGCATCCTAAAGACACTGAGCTATCAATCAAGGAGAGAGTAAACCAAGAAGAGATACTTCATGAATTGATGTTAAAGAAATCATATAGTGTGACAGCTATCTTTGTTACCGTTAGTACCTCTCACCTCAGAACTAAAACTATGGCAAGATGGGTCTATTGCCTGCTTTTAACAAGGTTCTGGTGTGTATTCATAAATCCAGAGGTTCTCTTCCTGACACTGATTCTGGCCTATCTGCTTTTCAGCATATGTGCAAAGGGACAGGAACAAATGTAGGAGATTCTACCCCTTAATCCAATCTGTACAAGGAAATGCCAGGTTTGTCCCTACTGTGCTTGTGCTATGTATTTTTTATAGTCAATTACTTTTTCTCAATGAGTTAACCATCCTTTCAAAAGAATAAGATGAATAGCTACTTATTTTAATCTGGCAGCACTTTGAGCAAATACAGCATTTTCTTCTGTCTCAAATAGCTCAAGGATAAAAACCCAAAGAGCAAGAAAACTGCTCTTTCTCTCCCTCTTTCCAAATGAAAGTCAAGGTTTTGTGGGATTCGGCAAAATCCATGGGATTTATGCTGCACCTGTTGAATTCTCACAAGAAAAATCAATTAAAGTATTGTAACTTTGGAAGAAACATAGGAAATCTGCTGGGAGACTAGCTCCATGGATTTTCTGCACCTGCAGCTCTCTGCAGTCCCAGCTCAGTGCCTCTCGGGTAAGGAGGGGCTCTTGGGCCAATGCCACATGCCACTCGTTTTCCCTCGGCACACAGGGAAAAGCCCACTTCTCTGATCTGCTCCTTGTTTGCTCTCTCTTGTTTGAGTTGGCATCTGCTGATGGTGTATGGATGATGAGGCCTTCCAGATGCAGCATTAGAGCATTTGGTCGTGCAGCTTTGGGACTCTGTAGTGGATGTGGCTGGCAGTTGTAAGAGGGTTTCACTGCTCTTGAGTGTCTGGCCAGCAAGGGAGGAGCCAAGAGGCTGAGATCTTGTAGCAGTTAGCTCCAAAACCTAACTAAACCTGATAATAATTTTTAAAAAGCTTGAATGGCAGTGAGCCCGTAAGCCTTCATCCCCAGCTGGCTACAGTGGGATTCATCAGGAATGCTTGGGGCATTGCCGCTGGTTATTACTATTGCTATTTGCAAGTTAGAGTACTCATGGGATGGCACTGGGAGAGCAGGGACATAGGGACTGTATAGTTTTGGAAGAGAGTGTATGTCCAGGAAATATGCTACATATGTTCCCCGAATGCATTGATCTAATTTGTATATAAACAATAAGTAGCAAACAGGAATATATATCTGACTGTCCTAATCGTGTCTTTTTTTTTTTTTTTTTTTTTTTTTTTATGTGAATGTTATTAAGGAGAACTCTAGACTGTTATAGAGATAAAATGAACATTCATAAAAGACATAAGCCCACCAGCTTCAGCACAAAATCCAACCAAGAACTCATGAGGATTAGGAAGAACTTTGTCTCTGAGGAGAAGAAAATTCCATGTTGTCTCTTTATAGTATGTCTTGCACTTTTCTTTTCTAGTGCACATTATGGTCAAGGAAGGAGGCATAGTCCCATCCAGGTGGCTCAGGCCAGGCTCACTAAAGGATCTGGGTTTATAAGGCTCATTGCTACAGTTAATAGTTTATAGAGCAACCCATACTGTTAGTACATGAACAGTTTCAACCTTCATCTCTCACAAGTGTGACGTTCCTATGAGCTGGTAAGATATTTGGGGAAATAATGTTCTATCTCTTCATGCTGTATGAGAAAAGGATTCAATGCCTACCTGGAGAAAGAGGAGAAGGGAATGTGGTTTTTTAGCCTAAAGAAGGGAACATGATATTGTATGTAGTCTTGCCATTCTGGGAAGAGTGGGTGCGGGATTCCAGTCTATATGCTAGGTGTCTGGACCCTCCCTATATATTGCCCTTCCTGTGCCCTAGCTGATTGCCACAAACACTTTGCTCCCCACTCATACTGGTTTCTGGAGTGGGAAAATATTTCCAGCAATGCAGCATTGTCAGATGGAAGGAGAAGGACTGGTGCAAGGTTTTGGGGTGCACACTCGCAGGAGCCCTCGCAAGGGCAAAGCAAGAGGGACATCCCCACTGTGCCTCCCTCCAATGGGGCAGGGGGCACAGACAGGAGAGGGCAAATATGCCTGAGCTCTGTTGTAGCTGCTGCAAGATGGAGGGATGGACAGCGAGAATAAGCATTTCATTTATTCCTGCATTATGGGAAGGAGTTAAAATCCCCTCATCTGGAGGACTTACTGAAACCCTAGTCCCTCTCTTTCCTGATGAGGATATTTACAACCAGACTACAAGAGGGTAGAGGAGGAACCCTCTGGATCAACACTGTAAACAAAAGAGGGCCAAGGAGGCCTTCTGCACTGCTGAACTGCCAATTTGGTCCCTCCTCAGTAGCAGCTTTGCTGTGAAACCAGCCAAGTAGCAACCATTTTTCCCCACCATGATACAAAGGAGTGTGGAAGCTACTGCTGTCCCAGTGTGGAGGCCAGGCCTGCTGGAGGAAGCTTTGCTGCTGCACCACTGCCCACAGGGACAAGCTGCATGGGTATTTAGGCAGGGAAATACCTGGATACTGGATATTAATGGAGCTTAGGAATAAGCCAGACACTGAGCAACTGCAGATGCTCAAGAAACTTTCAGACACCTGTGTAAAATACTCATTGCTAGCAGGCAGAGGTTTTTAGGAGCACAGTTTTGAGCACAGGCATGTATGTAAATTCTCCTGTTTAATTGTGAATTGTGACCGGATGATGAACCTCAGAACACCTGTAGTGGTTTAGATCAGTGTACACCTAGTCTATATTTTGCCTCCAAAAGTAGCAGGAGATGCTCCCATGCTTTTTCCTGAGTGATGCTCATCCCCTCCACTCCGCATGTGCTGACTCCACACCTGCCTCCAAAGCAGGCAATTTGCCTGTCCAGATTGTGGACAGGGTGCAGGCAATGGCAAACCATGTTCATACTCCCTCCTGGAGAAAAGGAAACCAGTGAACACAACTGGATGCCTGATGATGAATGAGGAAAGGCAAGTAAGCTGTAGAATTTTTCTACCTAGTATTTCCACAGCCTTGGACCCTTATAAGCTAGGGGTATTTTTGTGCTTGTGGTGGTTTCTTTGTTTAGTAACCCATACTGGGTCACTCCTCCAAGTGATTGTCAATACTCCCTTTAAATCCATGTAAAACCGTTGTAGCCCCAAAGTCTTTTGGCAAGGAGGCTCACAAGTATACCTACTTATTGCTTGAAGAAACACTTCCTTCCATTTGTTTTCAGCCTGGCTCCCTTATGACCAATATTTTTGTAAAAGAAACTGAGTAGTCAGTTCTCCACGGCAGCCAGAGTTTTGCAGATTTCTATCATATTTCCCCTAAATTACCACTTTTCCAGGCTGGACAACCATGGCCTACTCGGTCACGGAAGATACTTCATAACTTTGATTATCCTGGTTGTTCTTCTTTGAGCCTCCACCTTTCTGAGGAAAGGACAGCAGAAGAGCAGGCAGGAATCAAGCTGCCCCAGATTTAAACACATTCACTGCTGAAACAGCCCTTGAGATGTTACTGCTCCTTCCTGGCTTCTTCCCATTCTCCTGCTGGAGGTTATTGCCCCTACAGAGGGCCAGATGGGAATATCGTTTGTCCCAAAAGTATGAAGTCAGCTAGGTTGAAGACAAAAATATTTTCATGCTTGAACATGTTCAAGGGAGACATTTTGCCCTTAGAACCGACCTTAACAGCAACTAAATACACGTTTCATCTAAGTGGAGATACTTTGTTAGAAATAAATATGCTTATAAGCATTTGGAAGCATAAAGGTGATATTTATAAAGCAATCAGAACACCCACCATGTGCTGCATAAGCCAGTGAAAATAACAGCTGCTGAGTTTTATCAGCTTTAGAGGAACACAGGAGCAGCACACGGACCGGTTAATCTGTGATGTGCCGGTGCTGAGCCCAGCTGACTAATGTACTGCTGTGGCTAAAGACAGACTGATCATATGTAGACTATAAGTAGATGATAAAATGAGATGTAGTTTTGTGGCTTTTCAAATGCTTCCTCCTAATATGCACATCTGTACTGTATTTGTGAGAGTAAAAGCAATGAAAATTCCTGCAGGTCAAAATAACTTTATTCTTAAGAGTATACCTAGGGTGTTGTCTTCCCTCCACCCAGTGGTAAACATGTTGATGTTGGAGTAAAGAAAGGGCTGGTATTTTTCCTAGGCAAGTGAAGTACAGCTTTATCATTCTGCATTAACTCTTTCAGGTGCTGTATATACTTTTTAAACTGTTGAACTGTCCTCTGACTGTTTATAATTCATAAAATGCTTTTTTTGATTTCTGAAACCACCAAGATCAGAGTAAAATCTGACAGGAACTGGAGAAGATATAACTACCTGAAGTGAAAGTCTTACTCTCAGAACAGACTCCACCATGGAATGGCATTATTTTTTTAATTTTCTAGATCTTTGGAAGAGATGGGACTTGCTTTTTCCTTAAGGGCAAACCTTCAGGTAAACTAATTGGTGCTGCAGTTTAATAGATGCTGCAGATCAGTTTGAAGCGACATCAGTGCTGAGAGATAGTCCCAGACTGGGGAAATATGGCGATTACTTTTCTTAGCAGCAATATTAGCTTTTTTTTTTTTATTAGCTGTGGTGTTCTTCAGGCTGCTACTACAGCTAATGTAACAGTAACAAAAATTAATTTCAGCCAGGAATAACCATGAATTGTTATTTATTTATAAAAACTACAAATAAATATAATTCTATATGTTTAAAGCAGGGATAACAGAATGGTTCTTCTAAAAATCTAAATACACATTATTTGGCATGAAGTGACTTGCCATGGGCTCAGTCTCACCTGAGTTAGCTACAGTTCACTTTGCAGATGTGCTGAGGGATGGTTCGTGTGTTAAGAGCAAGTGACTCATAATTGGACCTTCTGGGAAACATTACGGGTCACCTAAAATCAGCAAGGAGTTTGGGGAGAGGAAATCAAGCTTAAAAGAGCTGAGAGACTTGAGCTTGCACTGCACACGGGATATCAGGTGGCAGGAGGAGGAACTGCCTCTGACCAGAGGGGATTGGAAACAAGCTTGTCTTGGTAGGGACAGACCTGAGAGCCTCCCAGCAAGCATGTGAACTGGCTAGGGAGGTGGGAGGGTGTCTCTGGATAATTTTGAACATTATGTTAATAAACCTGGTTTCCAAAGCAGGAAAGTTCTTGGGAAAACAGGAAGAGAAAAAGGTTGAGGCAGAGCCAAAATTAGAGGGAGAGCCAAAATTAGACTGGGTGAACAACAGGATTCATAAATCTGCGTGCAGTTTTCACCTGCTCTTAAAGAATCCCAGCCACAAAAGAAACTCAACATTTCTCATTTGCAATCTGCATAGCAGCATGTGAGCAGTTTATATGGGTGAATGCTCAGCTGAGCATCCAAATGGGAGACTGAATGTTGGTCAAAGAGTTACAGACTGCAAAACAGAGCTGTTTTTGTAACTGAGGAAAAATGGCATACAAATGTCTTGTTAAAGAAAAAAGGTCAGGTCCGATAAATCAGGTAGATAAGACATACTGTTCAGCTAATGAAAGATGCTGAGTTTGGCCGTTGAATTAAGACGGGGATGAAGGTGCATATAAACATTCACACTAATAAATCTCTCTGTCAGTATTGTACCCTGGCTTGCTGTTACGTGTGTAAGTTGGGTAAGTGGCCTGCTAAGTACACATGTAGTGGCAGACTGATATTTCCTAATTTTAGCTCTGTAAAACCTAGGTGTCCCCGTATAGAGTCCTCTACATTTTCCCTTCTGTCAACGGAGAGAGAGAAGCAACCCCGGAGGATGATTCACTCCATTGCAGAACAGATATGAAGCTTCCTTTAAATGATGTTCCTAAATGAATGGCTTAGACCAGGAATGTATTTTCTACATAGTTGAAGTCAGGTAGGTGAATCCCAGCTGTAGAAGCTAATTTGCTTTTCATAGTCATTGTGGAAGTCTTCAAAATGCAAAACTCCCATGTCTGAGAAGCTGAATGTAACTTGCAGTCACAAATATTGATCTGTAAGTACATTTCCATCTTCCCCAAATTATTTATTCCTGGATCCACAACATCATCTACATTTATGATGGCAGCTCCCCCTAGATTTGACCAAAGAAGTATTGTTTTGCCATTGAGGCTCCCATGATACATGAGTTCATCAGTGTACTGTTTGAAACAAGCATACGAGGGGCCAACTCATGGAGCACAATTTATTCCAGATCTTTGAGAAAATATACGATGCTCTTGAGCCCATACAGATGTGTAGCCAATAGGGAGCTGTCTGGCTACACAAGTTTTTTATATATTTTTCAACTAAATCAGAAATCCAAATGCAAAAGTCAGCACTCAGGGATGTCTACATGGATTTGTGACTCTCCTGCCTCAGTTTTAAGGCTATAAACCAATGAAGGGATTAAACTCATACATACTTTTTTTTCTTTATGTGACAGACCTAACATGCATAACATTGCTCATTTACAGAATCAGAGAACATTTAGATGGCAAAGACTTCTTCAGGCAGTCAAGGTAAAATCCTGATCTTATTGAAGGCAGTTTTGAGACTGGTTTTGATAGCATTCAATGTCACCATTTTTCACTGAAGGACATCTCTTCTGCCAGCTTTGCTCTTTCCCTTGTGCATTTTATAGGGCCTACTTCTGAAAAATACCCAGAAATGGGACATATGGAAGGCAATCCTGAGGCATTTACTAACATAAATTTAATAGAACTATAATATAATTCATTTTATTCAGTTATTAGAAAACCATGTGTGAAAAAAATACAGAATGGAGTAGCAAAATGATGCTGTTGGCAGTGAGCGCACAGTGTGTCTGAATCCACAGTAATGGGAAAGGTTCAAGAAGGATTATAGCTCTGTATACATACACATTATGCACCTAAATCCTGTCATGCCCATCTCTGTGACCCCAGTGTTGCCTTCATCGGAGGTGAAAATCAGAGTCACCAACAGCTAAGCAGGTCCTAAGCCAAATACATGCAGGTTGTGTCACACCTGCTGCAGAGACCTTGTGCGAAAGGGGGGCTCCGAACTTGCAGTGGGCACATCCGGCTGAAGTGGGAGCATTAGCACACAGAGTGACTTAGATTATGGCTTAGAAAAGCATGGGAGCTTGATGGATAAGTGCCCCTACTTGCAATGAGATGGGGGGGGGGGGGGGGGAATGCTAAATTATTGTGTTCTCTTCCACTCCTGCCCTTGCTGCTGGACAACTGCTTTGAGCTGGAGGACAGCACAGGGCACTGGCACTCATCAAGGCAATGCAAGATCCCTTTGTATCAAGGCACAAGTAGCACAGCTCAAATTTAGCAGTGGTGTGGAACATTTGGCCCAGTGCGCCTTATAGGCTGGCCCTCCTTGTCGGCAGACCTTACCTGCTGGCAGCAGACATGAACTGAGTGATGGCATCTCTGAGTATTATTATGGCACTAAATAAAAGAGGACCAGGAGTGAGCCTGAGGCTTGGACCCTCAATTGTACCCACTGCCTACTGGTTTATCCTCTCCCTGGATTTATTTTAGACCTCTCCAAATAGCTCTCTGCAGGACAGTGCATGCAGCTTTGGATAAGCCTGTGCCAGGTGTACTTTCCTCCATCTTACAGAGTCCCCTAATGCTATTCCAGTGGGCTTTGCATCCCACAAAGCCTCCGTATGCCTTTATATCACAGCCCAAGGCATGAAACATGGACCCTTGCTGTAAAACTTGACTCTGGTAGGCTGCAGCTTTGTCCTTGCTTTATTTTAGAAACTTTGAGCTGAAAAAGGATACATGGAAAAATAATGACATCTGAGGGCATGAGGCCTGCAGGAGATCCTGAGCCAAGCACAAGGTGGTGCAGATGTAGTTTGCTCCAGAAGGAGCTTGTCCTATGCAGTGTAGATGAAAGCCAGCTGGTGCTTCTTGGCCCTTCACAATTGTTCCTTGGGACCTTCCAGGACTTTAATGCCTGAACTGACATTCTGGAATTGTAGGTAGATGCTAAGAGGAAGCCAGGACAGGAAGATAAACACCAGAGGTTCAGGCTGACCCCAGTGCTCTGGAAATGGCAACCTTGTTCTGCTCTTATCATTGTAGTTGCGAGCTCTGAAGAGAAGAAAGTGAGGAGCTTGTGATGGAGAGCAATAACTACATGCAGAAAAAGGCAACATGAGCAGCTGCTTCTAACCTGATGCCATTAATCCAGTTAGACCTTGTGCTGGGGTCCAGATTGGCAGAAGCTGAAAAAATACCAACATCCTTTCCAACTTTCAGATCACGTGCTGAAGTTCTTTTTTCTAGGTTGCATTTCAAGAAAATCTCAGTTTTTCCTGAGGTGTTGGTTGGAGTCATTGCTGGGAATATAACACAGACCCTAGAGCTGTGGCATGCTGTTGACTAGCGTATAGGGCCACTGACCCGTACCCAGCAAGCTCTAGAAGAGACAGGCCCTGAACTCTGTCATCTCACCATTGCCTAATCACAGAAGAAAGAAGATTTTCTCTTTTATAAATGGCTAGAAGAATCCAGGATGGAGATGTGAAGCAAAAATAAGATCAGCTTGGGAGAAAAATCTTAATTTTTGCAGTTAGTTTCTCAGTGTAGGAACAATTGATGACAGCCTGTTCACTTCTATCCAAAATCCTCTCTCATCTAGTCCTGGGAGAGGATTGGGGTCTCTACATGGGGCACACTATGTTTTTAATCCAATTATAACATGGCTTAGTCCTTTTCCTACAACTCAGGCTGAAGCATGAACATAATAAGGCAGCAACTGAGTTTAGCAGCCATAACCATAAACTTGATGGTTTGCATCATTCAGATAGGGGATTCCTCAGAGATTTCCAGGAAATATTGAAGTTCAGGCTTTGCTTTTGTTTTTTTGTTTACTTACAAAGCCTAAAATGAAGACTCTACAGTTCTTTGGCAGAGGGTACAAATACCTTATAAATAACTGCAGTTTCCTCTAGAAATAGGAGCCTGTGAGGTCCAGTCTTATTTTGCAAACACCATTGTAGTGTGCTATTGATTTCAGTGTGGTGTTTGGCCTTAAATAAGAGTCTTCAGTTTACAAGGTTGGGCCCAGATCCACGGGAATGTATGCAAATCTTTCCCCACACCTATTCTTACCTGCATTCACAGAGCACTTTTCAATCAAATTTGTAACTCAATGTGCAGTTTATACAGACAGGTTAAAGAAACAAAAAAAAAATGTTGGATTCTTTGAGGGTGAAAGTCAGGCATGTGTTTAAAAGCAAGGGTAAAAATAATGTTGGTCTCCTGCTCTCATTTGCACTGGCCAGAGTGCCAGTACTCCATGGGGGCATCTGTGTAGCTGCACTGCTGGCCACCACCCTGATCAGAGAAATATCTGACCCTGAAAGTACCTCACAATATAGTCCTTGAAATGAAAAAGAAACTTCAATTACTGACAACTTCCTGGTGCTTGCTCTAGGTGATTTGGCTTTTAATGTCATTAAAAAATTAACATCCCATTACTATAGTACGAAAATTAGCCCAAATCTAATTTTATTTTTTGCTGGATCGTTAATTTACTGGCCATGTATAATATTTTGGCCATGTAAGCATTTTAAAAATGTAATGCAACCAAATTTCTACAGTTACTGTGTGACCATGACCAAAGAGCACCAACTTCCTTAACACACACCTTTAGACAAAACACAGTGTCTTATTGTTAAGGCAATGTGCCAAAAAGAATCAGGTTCTATTAGATGTGGTAAGAAGGTTGTAAGACATATATACATGTTTTGGTCTTGTTCATATAGGCAAGATGTTACCATTTTCTTAAATAGTTGAAGGAAGTGGTTAGTTTTCCCTATGTAGACCTTCATTTGCACGTTTTTGAAGTTGTAATGGGCCTTTCACAATGAATCCTCTGTATCTTCACTCACCTGAATGCCCCATGGTCAAACTGAAAGTTAGCTGGAAGTCCAAGGATGTAATTTTCTACTTTCCACTACAGGAGAAAAGGGAAATTTTACTTTCTGGCAGACTTTATTTGAACCAGTTCTAATTTTACTCACCTGTAGATTCATTCCATGTGGTGGTTTATTTAGAGTCAATATTATGGATGGTTATACTTAATGCAAGAACATTTGTAAAAAAGACATGTGCTTTGGATACAATACCCAGTCTATCTCTTCCCAAGAAGAAAAAACTTACAGAAATCTTCCTCCCTCCCCTCTCTAAAGATCTGGGACTCTCTCCAGGTATCTGTCTGGTTTTGCTCCTAATTTTCCATCCAGAGCTTGTGAAATGTATGTAAAGCTATTTCTGTGGGCCATTCTCATGGCAGAGCTGAAACTAGTTACATGTAGCTCCCAAACCAGACTGGGCAGTCAGCTAAGCGGGTGAATAGGAAACCAGACATCTGCTGTAGCAGAACAGGCAGACATATGCCAGGTTTCTCCAACTTCACCTTTGACTTCCACTGAAGGTACATTGATGAATGAGTTTCAGCTCAGGGCCTCAAAGAGCGAAGGGGAAGAATTGGCCTAGGGTGAGCTGTATGTCCAAGGACGATGACATGCTGTGAAGTATTTGAAGACATTCACATAGGGCTGACAGACGACACACAGACTATGGCAGAGCTGTGCTCTAGAGGAACAGCAGCTGGAAACCAGGTGAGGTTATATTTAGGCAATGGCATGGATTTCCTAGAATTTTCTTAAAACAATTTGTAATCAAAATTTCCAGGTGAGTTAAAATTAAAAAAAAAAAAAAAAAAAGAAAACCTAGACCAGTTAAATAAATAAGCTCAAATGACATATTTAATTAAAATTTTCCAAAAAGAAAATTTCATTTTTTTTTTTTACAAAATCAGCATTTTCCAGTGGAAATGTGTTGGTTTTGCAGAAACTACCCTTTCCTGTGTGGAAGGTCATTCCAAGTAGAAAATTTCCAACAACCTCTAGGTCTATTGTGTGTTTTTTTCAGTCTCTAAGACCCTGAAAAGTACAGGCTGAAACTACCATGGCTTTTCATAGCATTTCATACTGGCTCATTTGTCTCATTGTTTGTGTAGATAGGGGGCTGCTAAGAAGTCTTTTTTGGAACTTCCCATCTCAGATGTCTGGGACACTTTTTACTCCTTCATTTTGAAATCAGAATGAAAGGTTCTTTTCTGCTCTCTTTTCAGTTCTTATCATCATGCCAAAAGCTGTCTTAAATTATGCAGCTTTTGTAAAACGCCTTGAAATGTGTTTATATAAGAACAAACCGTAGAAATTGAAGTGAAAGGACCAAATCCTGCACTGCACTTGCTATCCATTGATGAGGTATTCAGGGAAAGCCTGAATGGCAGCATATGAATACGGGTAGAACAGAGATTAAATTATTCTCTAGGGGAAGAGAGGCACCATGGGCAGGCAATGCAGATCCTTAACATATTCCTTATGGAACCAATATATAATGATAGAATGATAGTTCATTCATGACACTGACACAAAATAAAGATCAAACTTCTTACCCACTTTGCATGACAAACTCTTGAGGTAGCTTACAGCCATTTTTGCAGCAGTCACACTTTGCAAATTCAAACGTTGGTAAACAAAACACACTTACCCTTCTCTTTAACAACTGGTTTCTCCATGGATAGTGCATTAGCACTGCCCAGTATGTGGTGCATACTGTGTCATGTCTGGGAACAGACTGTGAAAGAGCAAGTCAGTCCCCTATATGTGGGCAACATCCTACTGGAACAAATACACCCAGGTCTGTAAATACTCTCCAAAACTAGAAGTCTTGAAGGTCACTGGAGTTCTTTTCCTCTCATGTCCATTGACACAGTCATTGCTGCCACTCAAGTGATCATCGTATTTTGGTATATTTTTTAACTAAAATAAAATCACTAGAATCTCATTGTTGTAAATACTGCCTTCAGACCTCAGCCAATGAGTCCCCCTCTGCCTTTTTCCAGGGAATGGGCAACAAATAATCTTGGGATGTGGAAAATGTATAAAATCCAGGGACTTAGGGTCTCCCCAGAGAGGACAGATTGCTCCAAAATTAAAATTTATCTTTTAAAACCTCAGGGCCTGGTCAACAATTTATGGAAACAGACATGCTTGCATAAGCATGCAGGAGGATTTCTGCCAGAGAAAGGACTGGGTCTAGAATTTGAGCTGTTTTGAAGGTGTCCTTAGCAACACAGATCTGAGCTTATTCTTTTGTGCATTAAGGATCACGTTCCTTTACTGTGTTGATAAATCTCCCAGTCAGTTTCCTGAACACAACAGAAAAAGTAACATTCTCTTCTCCTTCTGGAGTTTACTATGAAGCCAGTATCTGAGACTTAAATATTCATTTTGTTAAACATTTAATTTATTATATCAGAAGTATTCAGATAACATGTTTTGAGGGTGAGTTTTCGTCACGTTTGATGTTCTATTTGTTCCAAAGAAACTAGGATAACTAGGTGGTCATCCTAAATACAAAAAAAATAAAATTTACCTTCTGTATTCATGTATTTCTTTTTTGTACTAAGGATCATTACTCCTTTTCACCCCATCTTTATAGGAGATGCTCTACAGCAAAGTATAAATGTGCAATAGCATAATTTAAATGTTTTGAATACCCCATCCCCTGAATTTCCCGTATGAAATAACAGCTCAGCCATACCATTTACATAGCTCCCAAAGCATCCAAACATTTTTAAGATGAGTTTTAAGCCTGACTCTCACCCAAGAGAGTTTATACCATAAAAGTAATTGGCACCAGCCACATCTCTACCTTCCAGCTTCACATTGGAGCTGTCCTACAGAGAAGACTGTAGCCCTTTTTGGCTTGAACAGCCTCCCTTGTAGAAACAATGAAGGTTTGTCTTTAGTAGAAACCTATTTGGGAGACAAACCACTCCTGCTCCAGGGTGATACCTTATTCCTTTAAAACTGGTTGGCCTCAGCTCACCCTCTGCTCTCACTCCAAGGACACATTATGGAGATTATTAAGGATCTCACATTTCTGCAGTAATGGGAGACTGAAACTGCAAAGGGTTGCATGACTTTCGTGTCCTCCTCTGTAGCTGTTCATTCCCATCGTATCAGTGGAGCACAACATCAGCATGGGACAGACCCTCTCTAGTGTCTCTCACCCCCATGCAGAGCTGCTCTGGGTAGTGATAAGAAGCTTCCCTACTTCTTACTGTCTTATAAACAGAGGATACAGTTTGGCCTTATGAATGTGACTGTTGCTGATTTTTGAGATACTGACACAATGTATATTTGCAAAGACTGTTCCTTCCTCTGGCCATCCAAGTACAGTATTTCAGAGACTGTTTATATTTGGATATGTAAGAATTAGGCGAACAAAGGCTTCAGCAGAAAAACAATAAATATAACACACTTGTGAGAACTAAACACATTTGAAAGCACAATGAATACAAGGAAAAATACAGATTCCTGTGCTACTGTATATGCGAAGGAAGAGAGTAGACATAGATACAACAGTTTAGCACAAAGATTGCATGCTGTGGACTCCAAATCAGTTGTAATACTACATCCATCAGTGAATGCAGGAAACAGGATCTGAACTGAGTATTATGAAATCTGTGCATAGAGGGTCTCATCTAACACTCAGAAAAGGTGATGAAAGTTCCCACTGAGCTGTGGAAGGACCTAGAACAAACTGCAAAGATCAAAGATTGCATTTTCCTGACCTGTCAGGTCCTGCACAGTGTTGCCACATGAGATATGCCAGCCTGCTGGCCCAGCACAGCCCTTTCCCTCTGGTACTGAGAAATCGTTGACCTGTCAACCTGCCTTTCACTGAAAGGGAAGAGATTTCAAAGGATTGCTTTTCTGCAAGGCAAGAGAGCACATGGGATTACCAAGATATAATATGTCAGTGGATTTGCAGCAAATATTTGCATGCTGCTCTTCCCTGTGGTACTTTATCTCTGCCTCAGCAGAGTCTAGTGGCAATGCAAAGCAGCAATGCAATTAAACATACAATCCTTTGGGAGGAAAATCCCTCCCAAACTGCTACACATACTGCATTATCCCTCAATTACCTCTTAACTTTGTCTACTGCTTCATTCTTTCTGAAACAAATAGCATAGCTGTTTGATTCTCACATTTTGTTTCCCACTAAATCTTCCAATTCATTTAACTCAGAAGGGAAAAACTCCTTTGTCCCAGCTGTAAATAAATACTTTGAATGCAACGAACCTTAAAACTGTTCCCTGAAGATCTCTACTGCTGCACCCAGTAAGTTACAGGAACTAGTTTAATTTGGCATTAAAATAGAATGACAGGTACAGGAATGCCTGAATTCATGCACTTTTTAGCTCATAAAGGACAGGGAGGCACAATGCTACCAGGACTCACACCATGAACAGCAGTAATAATATTCACAAAGCGAAATAATGGATATAAAGTAACTAAGTGCACATGCAAGCAGAGTGAGAAATGATTGCTCAGACTAATGCGGAGTAGAGCAAGTAAGACATCTTGAAGTAAGATACATATACAAAAATCAAGATGAGCAGTAAACACGACAACTGACATATCACAGGAATCCAGTGCAGGATTCCATACAGGTCATGTATCTAGGGGCTACGTGCCTTACAAGAATCTGTCAGTTTGGTGCCTAGACGATGGTGGGTCTTATCTACAAACTGCGTGAACATCTGGTCGTTCTGGTTTGCAGTTCATAACAGCGGTATTTCTGAGAGTCTCATTTTATTTGTCATTTCCATTTTCCCACCAAAAAAGCCTAAAATATTTGTCATCATTTTAGTGGGGAAAATTGTAATTTCTCATTCTTTTATGTACTTTCACTATCTTTTCTAACTGTTTCTCTCAAGTATCATCTGTTAGATGAAATATTGTGAAAAATATCAACAGAAGTCAATTTAACAAATACTATGAAATTCAAATAAAAAATACAATGAGTACACAGCTAAGTATTAGTTAAACAACATATAAACCCTGAGAAATATATGAGAGAGGCTCAAATTCAGTTTTTTTGGTTGAGTAAGGCTCGTCAAGAGTCCAGGCTCATGCAGCATGGCCTCCTAATCCTTTCCTCTGAAACATTAAGGATATGGCATATGTACCTTCACAGTAAAGGTGGGTGATGAACCTAGTCTCCTTTAAGTCAGTGCTCAAAACTCTTTTTTTCCAGAAGCCTCCCGACTTACCACTCAAGGTAGGATTTGCCTCCTATGGGTGTCTATATGCAGGTATTTATTTGTGAGCATGCTGTATAAGCTCCTGACGTATCAACAGAAATCTATTCATTACAGTCGCTGGAGCCCAACCGAGGTGCCTAAACATAGGTGTCCAGCTGAGACTCCCTAGTATCATAAGGAGACAACTATACATGGATATATCTGAGGCATCTCTACAAATGCCTGGCAGATATGACACAGGATGTACGCCAAACCATCATCAGCAGCTAGATGTTACAGGAATACACCTGACCATCTAAACTGATCCTTAACTGTGTTTGGGAAACTGAATGAAGCCCAGTGACTTCTGCTTTTGGCTTTAATCTGATTTTAATAATAGTACTTTAAAGTGTATGATGCCTTTATTTAGTCAGCTGGGCCTAATCTCGATGTATAGGACAATTCTAGAGAAGCTGTAAACAAGTTTTTAAAATGGTCATGATGCTCCATGCCACAAAGCAGTGAGTGTGGATAGCTTCTTACAACCAGCTAAGAAAAATATTCAACATTCCTTCAGACTAAAAGCTGCTCTAGTGCTGGTGGTGGTCCTGCTTCAAGAGGGAGGTTGAACTGGATGACCTCCAGAGATCTTTTCCAACACACACTTCTATGATTCTGTGAGCCTGGCTTGTTCAGTCCTACGCTACAGAGCATCTTCCTAATCTCTTCATGAGGTCTGCTCTGTTCTTGAGTTGAAACAGAAGCTAGCATTTTTTTTTAGGGCATTTCTACGTGAGTCTGAGTCAGTTCATCAGCTCCCCAGGACATGGGCTGTGTCTCTATTTACATTTATAAAGGGTCTAACACACCCTCTGAACCAAACAAAAACTATGTCAAGAGTCTGCAACTGTTCTTCAACTATGCAGAGGCCTTATATCAAGAAATCACACTCACATCAACCTAAGAAAAAGTCGAGCATATATTTTAGTGGTTTCCAGTACATGATAATAAACAAAATAATAAATACTGTTTTCTAACCAGACCGAGACACTTGCTCTGTGAGCAGCAAAGCCTCCCTGACTGTGAGAAGGGAAGGATAATAAGAGCACCCCAGTGTGCCCCTGTAAGGGCAGCCTGGGAGCTCTGCCGAAATGGCATCATCATGACTGGCGGCATGGCTAGGACAGACCCATCAGCACCAACACAAGAGAAAGGCCCAGAACAGGGGATTTACGTGTGGTTTATCCTTTTCATCTGAGAAATCAGTTTCAGAACAGGATGAAGTAACTGGATGTAACCGAACAGACATCTAGCTGAATACTTGTCTTTATAATATCCAATAACTATATATATTTTGGAGAACATGGTGCTGGATTCTCAATTGACTCATTCATTGTACAAGCATCTATTAGATTTCCAGCCACTGAGATTTATTTCTTTTCATTAAAAGTCCACATTATTATTTATATAGTCAAGGACATAAGTAATGTTGGAAAAAATAAGTATTAAAGTTGAAGAAAAAATAACCAAGTCAATAATAACAGAAGAAAAGAAAAATATGTAGTACATATTAAAAATGAAAACAATTGTTATAAATATAATGGCCTTAAATGTTTGCTTTTATGTGACAGATGTTTTTAACAAAATGTCTGTGTTGGCAGTTTGAGCACACTTATGATTTTAATTTGTGTAATATTCCCTTTTAGTATTGATGTCTATTTACAACATCTGTGAAGGGTCTGTAACCTGACTGTGACAGGGAAAAACTAACAGACTGCTGTTGGAATCTTTCCACTGGGTCCATGTAACAGACTATTAACAAAAATCTTAAATAGCTATTCTAATCATCAACAGCAATCTTACGCAAATTATATCAGACCCAAAGGACACGATTAACTTTAAAATGCCTAACAGACCTGAAACATAAATTTTGCTCCTCAGCGGAGTCAGAATCAGATCATATCATATGCACCAGTTTTAGCTAGGCACACACAAAATCAGTATGCAAGGCAGCCTGCAGACACGCAGGCAGGGTTCCATTTTCATGACAAGGAGAGCACATTTCTGAGCATTGAAATTAAATGTAGTCCTCTTTTTTTTTTTTCTCTGTTGCTCTTCTATAAATCTCCAGCTGGAATTCTCATTCCATAACAACTCTTTTAACCAGCTGGAACTTGGACAAAATCCTGGCACAGGGAGGCATTAATATGTCAATGCAGAGCTGCTGTTAAAGTGATACCACTGATAGAGGTAGATAGAGGATTTCTGCTTGAGCAAAGCCAAATCTCACTGACCGAGATGCAGCGGCAGAGTATGCAGTTTGCTCTTGGAAAAGTGTGAATGAGAGAACATGGGTTGTCCTTTGCTATTAATTGCTTAATAGTTGCACCAAACTTTGAAATGTTAAGTATTATCAGGTTTTGTCCCAGAGGTCTTATCCACAGAGTTCTTGCTTGTTCACTCCTTCTAAATCAGGAGCCAAGATTTCCTCCACCTTTTGCCACTTAGGCCTTCTCTTCCCTTCCCTCCCACACATACCCTTTGTTTGACCCCATCTATACTACAATAACTATTTAATTAACAACAGTTGTTAAATTTGTTTATGGCCTGACCTTATAACGCAGTTTGGCTGGCCACTTTGGATGGAGCCACACTGTTTTATATCTAGGTTAAGAAAAATGACTAGGTAGAGAACTAAACTAAAGAGCTTTTCTATAAGAAATAAAAACCAAAACACAACAAAAAAAATAATTACATTTATATCACCATTTGGCCTTACTCACACTGGCAGTCCAGGCTGCATTATAACCAAGTCTTTGATGAGGGAGTCCTACAGGCATTGCTTAAGTTAACCGTTTTTCATACTGTGGAGGAGAGAGGAGGATAGTTCTTTAAGAGCTTTTACTATGGCACTTCCTTTCAAAGCAACAAGGCAAAAAAGCTCCCTTCATCCTTTATCCCTGTTTTCCTTGATGCTTAGAAGATAGGTCCAACTTCTGGCAAGAGAACTCCAAAGTTTCTGACAAATCCAGGTCTCAGCTGGGTACAACTGCTTACTTCTGAGCAAATGACATGATCATAGGATAAAAAATTTCTAGTATTACCTGCAGTAATTTTTTCCTTCTCTCACACTAGCCATATTTAATTTCTTTTTTTTCATTTTTATTTTCATTCATTCTTTTTCCTTTTCTTATCATATTTTTTTGGCTGCTTTGCCAAAATGCCTCCTTTCTTGTATTTTCATTTCCCTTTTTCTTTTTCTTCTTTTGGTCTTTGTCCCTCAGGATTTCCACATGAATGCCCTTAGGAATGGGAAAGCACCGAGTAGAGTAGCAAAGCCTTAGTATATATATATATATATATATATTTATATATATATAAAGAGAGAGAAGTTATCTTTTGCCTGCTACTTTAAAGTCCTTTGAATGTGAAATTCCTTAGGATAGAACTAAGAAATCATGAACCACAGAAGGGTTGAGGTTTGAATGGACCTCTTGGAGATCAGCTAGTCCAACCTCCCTCCTAAAGGCTGACACTTTCTAGGTGTATTCTATGTAATTCACAAATTATATATTAGACAAATAAAGATATGGATGTTTTCTACATCATTTAGGCTTTCTTCTTGTTCAGAAGCATTCATGTAATGGATTTAGTATCTGTAGTATCTTTAATAGGCCAGTGCAAATCTTCTTCTCTCAGAGTCCAAAACTTTTCCTCAAGCATTCTGCTACAAAAGGAAGGACGACTCTGAAAATTTTATTTCCTCTCTCTCTGTGAAGCAAAAAGTGACCTCAGATGGGTCTCTGTCCAGACCATCAGAGTCAGATGGTATTTGCACATCTGAGAAGGAAAGAATCAAGGCCTCACTGTGTGTATAGAAGCCTAATGAACATATCTTTTTGCCCTTTGAAGGGAGGTTGGTTATATAATAGGGAGAATGTTCTTGGTTGTGCCAATGTCTCAGAGAATAGATGGGGATTCAGCCCTGCTGCGGATGTTGCCTCTAAGACAAAGCAAATCCAAGCTATTAAAGATTCCTTAGCACGTTTCCTGAATGTGTTCTTGCCAAACTGGCACTCATTTTGGAAAAAAAAAAAAAAAAAAAAAAAAAAAAAAAAAAAAAAAAAAAAAAAAGAGCATACTAAGAATAGGTAGCAAAATGGACAAATGATCCATATTGTAAATGTCAGGGTTTTATAGTAAAGTCTTCAAAGATCAAAAATTCACTGAAGAAAACTATGTATGCTCACTCCCAAACACCCACACTTCTTTCATCTGCACAGCTGAACTAGAAATGGATTCCCTGTGAGATTTCATTCATTTCACATTTGTGTTTGCGTTAGAGCTAGCATAGTAGTGGAAATACTATCAGAGTATGTCTTTATTCCTACTTCACCTCAACAGAGCAAATAGGCACAAAACAGAATTTTATATTGTAGTCTTTGTTTAACTGAATACAAAAAAAGATTTCAGCTTCAAATTGGTCAGATTTTTGGATACTGGCTCAGACTGTTTCTTATTTTATCCAAACTGACCTATTTGAAATTCTGTTAATGTCCTCTTGAACTAGTTCATGTTCTCCTGCTCTCTTTGTGTAATGAACTGTATGTGTTCCAAAACAGTTGAGTGCAGTTAAATCATAAAACCATGGATCTCTGCTGAACCTGAGTGTCAAGCAAAAATTAAAAACATATTTCTGAGAAAGGTTAAGGAATCACATCAGCCACCAATCTGGGTAGATTCAGAAGACTTAGGAATATTAATAAACTGTCTGAGTTCAACTGTTAATGCATAGCTTTTCCACAGAAGTTTCTGTTCAAAAAATGTTTTAGTCTTCTGTTCAGTTCACTTATGATGTATGTAGCAAAATTAGTTCACATACCCAAACAGACATCTTGGACTGAACTGTTCTATATTTCTTGAATTAAACTGTTCCAGGTAGACATAATTTTTGGACTGTTATTCACCTATTCATAAAAAATTTTTAATGGTACTAAATGAGAATTTATTGTATTCTTTGCAATATTTTTTCAACATTATCTATAATGATCTTAAAGCAGATAAATCACTATATTAAATACACATGTTTCCTAAATGCTAGTATTTTTAGCTTGGTTTCCCATAATTCCTGCAATTGGGCAGTCTCTTCTGAACTTAGTGGCAAGTTTCAACCAAATTATAAAGAAGAGTAAGGGCCTAAGAATGTTATCATAGGTACCTAACTTGAACCAAAATTTCGGGTAATTGGAGAAGAAGCCCCCCTAGAGCAAGGATTCTCTCTACAGTCAGTGGAGACAGGTAAATGCTTTTAGAAGCCTCCAAAGGCAGACCTTGTCTGCCAGGTTTATGTGTCTAGACTTAGGCAGACGACAGGCACTGCTGTCCTTCTGTTGTTGGTAGTCAGGACAGAACCACTGTAAAAAGACTGCTCACTAGTTTCCTTGAATTTAATTTCAGGTTAGGTCCCTATTTAGGGACTTGATCCCATCCTAAGTACCTACAGAAAAATAAGAACTACCTGGAGCACAGAGGTAAAAGACACAGGAGCTGCTCTCACCAAGGGAAATGCACTGAATTTAGCTTTTGCGTGGTCTGTTCAGTGGCCAGAGGGCCAACAGCATTTGCACAGCTCTAGACTAGCTGCAGCATATGCTGAATCTTGGCAAATTGAAATGCTGAAAAGGAACTGGGCAGGGGATCTAGGGTTACTATGGAAGGAAAAGTTGGAGAATAAAGGATAGAAATCCATAAGAAACAATTTGCTCCTACTAGAATTTTATTCTATTTGTTGGTTCTGCTGCTCACAAAATAACTTATTTAAGTATGTCAAATGCTTTTGTTTACTCTTTTAAGCTCAAGATGCATTTGAAATTCAACTGTGCTGGAGTAACTGGTAACACTGTCCTTGTCCTACCAACTGCTTTTCCAGGACATCACATGCAAACTCTGTATTGTAGGAATATATATTTTGTGGGAGATATTGCAGTCTAAATGCCTAACTCTTACAGGAACAACCATTGCACTGACTCTTGCTTACATTTTTAATCTTTCTTTGGCTTCTGGCCATTTTCTAAACAAATGAAACATGCCTGTATTGTTCTGTCCAGCAGGCAAATGATAAAAAGTCTGTTTCAGACTATAGGCAAGCTAGTCTTCAGCCAGTCACTTCTAAAGACATGGAACAAGTATAGCAGTCTTTAAGTTTAATATTGCCCTTTCACATTTTAAATCAATTTACAATCTTTCTTTGTAATCAGCTTGGTTCCTTCCCAAAACCAGTATGAGTTATGATTTATTGCCCATTTTTCACTTCTGGTATGATGCTCTTGATAAGGGTTATGTCAAAGACAATACTTCTTGATTCATACAGAACTTTTGATATAGCATCTCACACAGGCTCTTTGTTTAAGTAAAGCTCTAGATGGTGGATGTACCTTAACAAGTAATTTTTGTAATGATCTGCTTTGGAGGTCGCAAAATACTGTTAATGATGTTTCAAATAACAATGACCCTTTGCCTTCTAGAATTCCCCTTGAGTACATACTTGGCTGAAATCTATTTTTATGCATATTAACAATATAATCTCTTTGCAGCACTCACAAAATAATAGACTTACTTGCATTAGCGAAGACACAACACTTCATAAGCCAACATACAATTCAACTGAGCTTTCTGATTTTCAGTCAGACTTAGAAGTAACTTTAGAATAGAGCTATTTTCTATATCATTAACACATGCAGGAAGCTAAGAAATCACCAAATACCTAATTTCCAGTAAGATTTATTCTGCTCATGAATTCAGAATACTTTTAAAAGATAAATGAAAAACTGTTGTGAAGTGAAAAGCTTTATATAATGAGAGCCATTAACTCAGGATCAATTCAATTAAAAAAAAAACACCTAAGTTAGGTATACCTGCGTATTTCCACAGACTCTTTTTCCACCTAGAAATTTTGTAGCATCAGAAAAACATGGTCACTTATCAAGGATTTCTGCGTGTTTGTCAGTTCATTTGGAGCGACAGCAATAGCTCTGACCAGGCTGTCAGTTCTGGGCAAACAGCCACTATGCATGCACCAGTATCCACACTCCTGTGCAGCTGTTATACAGTCTATTTGCACACATTACTGATGCAGCTGTACAGTGTGCTTTCTGCATGTGCAATAAGCCCAGATCTCCAGAAATGTCAGACTTACTATGCATGAGCTGGCTACCTCCTCACACTATTCATCCACAACTCCTAAATAGAAGAGCCTTATAAAGTTTATTTGAATATTGACCTCTTGTTCTTGCTTGCAGTAGACCTACTCGGCAAAAATCCTCACTGGCCCCATTATGACACATATATTGAAGCTAAGTTGTGTCTATACTAATAAATCAAACAGGCCCAGGCCCCTTCCCTGGCCCCAAGGGAAGAAGCAGGCATGTGTCCATGATGCTGTACTCTTTCTCCTTAAGACAGAGTGGCTCTGTTCAGACAGCCCACTGGGAACAGTCATGTAGCCCCTTAAGTTGTGCCATGCTAGATGGCATGGGGCAAAGCTTTGCCAGGAGATGCTGAGAATTAGACAATACAGACAGTGTCAGGAGAGTGTAGAGGCCATGTTCTCACCCTGTTTGTTTTACCTCTCCTGATGTCACCCATGGTTACAGTAAAACAGTCAGAACTGCAGAATAGGCAAGCGAAGCAGTCAGCCTCCACTTACTGAGGGAGGACTCTCAGGCGTTTTTAGTTACACACTGTAAGCTCCCGCAAACCTTGTTTCCTTGGGACATTGGATATAAATGCCACTCAGAGCTTTTATAATTATTTTTCTGTTGTGGCTAGTTTCCAATCTAAAAATAGACTGGGTAGAGAACAGAGACCCTCTACCCAACCTAAAGGAGGATTAGTATGCCATTTCTAGAGACAGAAATTCAGTGGATCAGTTAGGCGTCAAGTCTGCTTTTTGAAGCACATGAATGACTATCTTTGGCACTAGCAGACTGGCACATCGTATTTGCTAGGACATTGAGATGCCTCTAAAGGAAGCTTTTTAAATAGTGCTGACCTTGGAGATCCCACCTGGAGGGTTTCCTCTAAGAGCATAACTCTTGGTTTATATTCGTATGACTGAAAGCAGAATTTGACTATTTAAGTTTTGTAGTTAACCGTGATGGAACTCTGTAATGACTTCTGAACATAGAATACTGTCTTGACTATTGGTGGATATTAAAATTATGAATATGTTAGTTTAATAACAAGTTTGCTGTCAAGAAAAAGCAGAGTGGAAAAAAATGGCAGAAAGTAAGCCATTAAACACACAGTGATTGTTCAGAGAGAATTCCTCAAACGGGAGAAATGGAAGATCAAAGGGAATTAAAGCTGTTTGAAGAAGGATGAGGGGAAGGAGAGAAGGCATTTTCTGGACTAAAGGAATAGCATTCTGGGATAAATAGTGCTGATTTGTCTGAGAAATCCAGCCTTTTTCTCTACATCAAAAAGGATGAAGCCTCAGGTCCAATAAACTGGTATATAGACTTATGAAACATTTTGGTGCGCATGCACAAAGGCACAAACACACAAACACTACATATATATGCATATCTATAGCATACATTTTTGTATATAAATTATATAGTTATTGAATGTATATGTGTCTGTATATAGTTACATATGCATAAGTGTTGGTGTAGGTGAACTGTGATAGCAATATTGTTTCCAGTTTTTTACTTCAAAGTTACTACATTTACTGTTGATACTATGGAAGATACCCAAGTACTGTTGGATTATAGTAACAATCCTATTGCATCATACTTGTGAGGCTAACTATATAACATTCAAACTCAAGGATTGTCTCATTGCTTACCAACCTGGATGTCTTTTCTTTTCTGATCTGTTCTGTTGGGCATAATTTCTTTTCTTACTCTGCTTATCAAGTGAGCACTCGTTTTCAGAGTCTCCTGATGGTACTGAGAGATCCCTTGAAATCCACAGTATATGTAGGCAGGGTTAATATGACCACAGTAAGTTTTGAAGTAACGTCTTTTAATTTGAGAAAAAAAAAGTCTCTATATGTTTTTTGAAGCATGTGTTAGTGTTTTCTTTTTCTTTCTTTTTTTTCTTTTTTTTTCTTTTCTTTTTTTTTTTTTTTTTTTTGGTCAGTGTCTGAGTCATAATCTGGAGGATATTTTGCAGTAACTTACTGCTATGGATGAACGTATTATGCACATTAAACAAATGTTGTTACTGTTCACTTCAAGCCAGCTCAAAATCTGCATGCTCATTCAACTTTTTCTACAAACAGTATACATCACACTAAGTAGTTTCTATAAACAGACCAAGTTCTGCTTGCTACAGCAACACACCCCCAAAAAGTGAATTTTCTAGTTATTTAAACAGAGAAGGAAAAAAATTCTCAGGTGCTCTGAAAGAAAAATGTGAAGTTGCAGTGTTCTTGGGTCAACAGCTATCTATTTCTGCTAACACCACAGTAAAATCCTCTCCATCCTTACAGTATGAAGGATTTACAAAGACAGAGATAATAACAACTATGTGTAAAATGGAGTCTAGTAAAGAAAAAAAGGAAAGAAGGAAGGGGTTCATATCTGCTAACTGAGACATTCACAGTCTGGATATCTACCTCTAGCTAGTTGGCTTCCTCTGAGATAAACTTATAAAGCAGGTTCAATGAATAGCCAGTTGGTTTCTTTCCATTTCACAAAGTGACGTTAACTGACCAGCTTGAAGGTAGGCATTTACAGCCTGGATGCCTAAAATTGGGCAATACTAATCTCATAGTTTTTATGGGTGTGCCTATCTTTTCTGTTTTCCTTCTTTTTTCCATCTCTTATCCCTATTAAAACTGACATACAGACAAAATTTGGAATGAACTGGGTTATCTCCATTAAGGCAAAAATTGATGATAATCATCTATAGATGTGATACAACCTTGATTAGTACCAAGAACAGAGAAATTCTAGCTCAGAGCTGATTAGATTTTTTTTTCATTACTGTTATTTAAATGCTTCTATATAAATACTGCTGTTTTATTCAAAATGGAATAACTTCAATAAAAGAGCACTTGTTTAGATTACCACTATCATGAAAAAACTATTTTAAATGATTATTTTTCAGCTTGGAAAAGTGATTTAGAATTTCAGTTAAAAAATAAAACAGTTTTGAGAGTTATTTTATAAACTCCTAATGTTTATATTAGTGTGTATGTTCTTTTCGGCCAAGGCATCTCTATTTTAGGCCTACGTATGTTCTTCTGAGTTGCAGCTGACCATTCTAAGGTGCCTAGGATTTAAATGGAGGGATTAACCAGCTCTTAAGTATTTCTGAAGTTATAAACCTGAGATCGGAAAATTGTTATCTGAGTCAAGCAAACCAATCTTGGAGGATAGGAGTACCACATAGCTTGTTTTCTTCCCTCTTATATGACAGGATGTGTTTCATGCAACCAAAATGGCATTTTTTTTCCTGCTACAGGATGAGACTATGCCAAGGCATGTGAGAAGAGATGATCCTGTTCTTGAATTCAGGGAAATGGATACTGAATTTTGGTCACATCAGGAAGTACTTTTAGTCACATGACGAGGAAGAACTATGATTTATTTTGGTGGGTCAGAACAGAGATACATCATCGTTTTATGCTCTGTTAAATTATGCTAAGAATATACCATTTGTCATTTAAATGAGCTTATTTTAATGTATAATGAAGCATGATTCATGTTTCTTGATACAGTTTTATTAGGCTTTTCAGCTTTTATATATATCTAATGTTTTCTTTTTTGTACGTATCCATCATTAGTCATGAGGGTGAAGGGGCGTAATTCTTGTCTAATACTAAGAAAATAATGAAAATAAAGATTGAATAAAATATTTTCAAATAGTTTCAACCCCACATGTATTTTGTTTTCAGTAAAGCCAAACAAAATAATAATTTGACTTGTAATGAACAGAGAGCAGTATTTCAAACTAGACAATTTTAAATGAATCATAATTACTTTTATATTCTGGTACATCAACTCAAGTTACATGTAACAATAGGCATCCTACTGGGATGAAATATAATGCTGTTACATGGATACAGCTGACCCTTAAACATGCACGTCAATAGATTTAAAGTTATGCATATAAATGCCTGAAGCACCAAAGCATAAAACAGCTAAATTTGGCTCATAATTTTAATTTGTTTGTTGAAACATTGTAAAGTGAAACATAATCATAAGTGGAAACATTTTTGTCTTTTAAATGACAACCTTAGCTTAAGAAAGAATCACACTTCTTTCTAAACAGCGTTTCAGCTCTCCCTCCAAGCAATATTTAAAAGTTACTTGTGTAGCTGAGGAGGAAGGGATAAATTCCACAGCTGAAGGTGGGCAAAAGTAGCATTTCTTTGGCAACAGAAAGTAAGTAATTTTTGTTTAGCGAAAAGAGATGCTTGCATTTGCACAGATATTTGGATTATTAGAAGCAGCCCTAGCAAAAATGAAGGAAGGGACATAGTGCAGGTGATGTTTGAATGCATATCAACTGGTTCTGAAATGTGTTAAACAATTGTCCTCAGATAGGATGAAATCCCATATTGCATGCATTTAGGTTTCTGCATGTGATGAGTCATACTGACCCAAATCAGACTATCCATGTGTGTAAAATTAAGATTTGAATTTTACAGTGATATCACCACAGCAGTTCAGATCAGTCTAAGGTTTAAACTTCAGCATTTGTTTTGCAGTGGATATTACTAGGTAAGAAACGTTGGCAAGCCTGCAGAGAAAATATTTAATTCTTATGCAAATAAGATTTTAGCTTTATCATCAGCTCCTGAAAAAAATCCTTAATTAGTATATTTTAATATTTGTTTATAAAGGCAGATAGTCTATCTCAAACTTCCATGATTAAGAACAGAAAGTTGTAAATATTTAGCATGTATAAATCACTGCATTATTTTTGTTCCACAGCTGATATAATTTTAAAACTTTATTAAAGCTCATTTGAGAATTGCAGTTTAGGGCATTCTGGAATATCTGAGGAAAACATTTCCAACTGGAAGTTCTTGAAAAAGTACACAGTAGGTCTCAGGGCCAATATACATCTAGAAATTGTGGGAGATGTTTATAAACCAAAAGAAATGAACAACTGGAACCTTCATTCATTTCAATTGATGTTAGGCATACTCAGGGCTTCTGCAAATGAGTTTGCTTATCAGGTGCCTAAATAAGGATGGATTGGTGCAAGGAAAAAAATAAGAGCTTAATAACTCCGTTTTGCAAATGTGCAGCAATATTTGCTGTAAAATTTCCATCATATATGGTCTTGCACACACTGAAGTCAATGGAGGAAACAGGATCTTTGTGCATGCAACAACTGCAGGGTTGTACCTGTGGACCTGACCCTGACATATACAGTATATCTGGAGGTTTGCAGGGTTGGATTCCTAGCTTTTTTTGAGCTTTATTAAACTCAGCAGTGTAAAACAGCTAACTATGCACTGTATTTTGCATGATTGGGAGCCAAATCAATGTTGTTATTTACTAAAAACTTTTTATCCTCATGGAAATCTTTCCTTATTGAAAGATTTCAAACACAGCAACCTGTCCTGTTCTTCTCTCCCACTGCTCTTGTACAGATTACAGTAGAACAGTTGGGAGTTTCTTTTTCTCTTTGCTAATGTAAGCGTTGAAGAGGGTTTTACAACATCCATCAGTAAATGTTGCAATCCAGGCATATGCTATGGCAACTTGCAATCATTTTGAAAGTAGAACTTCCCTGTGATTTCAGTGGGGACTTCTCCTTCAAAACACATGGTGTGGTGTGGTCTTTGGCACTTATATTCTGTCCCACTTCAGGCAGAAAAAAAGGGAAAATTAAAATAAAACAAATTTAGATTAATGTAATCTCAGAGTTATGAATGTATATGCTCAAATTTCAAGAAAGGATATTTTTCAGCCTCACATCAACTCAGCTGTTTTGCATATGTTGGCCTTGGTTAGTTCTGTTCTGTTTAGGGGCATAAATGTTAGTATGTTTTTAATATTTGTTTCATATCTCTTAGATTTGCATTTGACATGTATACTTTAATACTTCTGATATCGCGTAATATTTGTCTCTTAAATTCCTGGGACAGTGGCCATCAACCCAGCCTCGTGTTGGCGAAGTTATGTATGTATGTCTACTTATGTATATATATAGGCACATGAAGATATACGTATGTACAGATTTTATTTGGAGACCGGGGCTCCTTGGCGTTATCCGTAAGTATAGGAAATATTTAACAGGGTCGTTTTACACCACGAAGAATGACAGTTATAAGGAAGCTGTGGATCTCCCCACGCCCAGCTTCGGAGGACTGGAATTTCACACAATTGTTTCACAGGGTCGCTGAAGTCAGAAGGGACCTTTGGAGATCACCTACTCCAACCCCCTTGCTCAAAGCAAGGCCAGCTAAAGGAGGTTGCTCAGGACTATGTCCAGCTGAGTGTTAAGCACTTCCAGGAACAGACACTCTACAGCCTCTCTGGGCAATTTCTAGCATTTAACCACCCTCAGAGTAAAAGCTTTCATGCGTTTCAGTGGAATTCCCTGTATTTCCGTTTGTGTCCATCTCCCTCTGGTTCTGTCCCTGGGCACTACTGAGAGGAGTCTGGCTCCTTCCTCTTTACACTCTCCCTTCAGGTATCTATGCACATTGACAAGAATCCTCTTTGAGCCTTCTCTTTGCCAGGCTAAACTGCCCCAGCTCTCCCAGCCTCCGCTGCCACCCCTCCATCACCCTCGAGGCGCTGCACTGCTGCGGGCAGAGCGACCCCTCCCCGCGCCCACGCGCCCAACGGCCAGCCGACCGCCGGCAGCGCCTGGGGAGGAGCTTTGGCGGCCTCGTTCCCGCCCGCAGCGGCTCGTACCATTCCGGGGAGCGGGACGGGGTTGCGGAAGCGACAGCGCAGCCGCAGCGCTCTATGCGGCCCGTTGCCGCCCGCTCCCCTCCCCCCCCCCCCCCCCCGCCTCTCGCTGCGTGGAGGCGCCCCGCCGCCGCGCGCCGGGTCCCGTGGCGCGCGGCCGCGGGGGGCACGCGGCGCTGCTTCCCGCTTCTCCTCTCGCTGCGCGGCCCCGCCCCGGCCGCCATGTTGTGGCGGCAGCGGCGGCGGCGGCGGCGGGAGCGCGGGCGGCGGCCGGGGGGCACGGAGCATGCACGGCGCGGAGCAGCGTCCCAGGGACGCGCACCCCGGCCAGTGGGTGCTCATTGCACCAGGTAACCCGCGGGGCTCGGCGGCGGGACAGGCTCTGCCGCCGCGCTGCTTCTCTCGCTCGCCTCCGCGCCTCGCTGCCTGGCCCCGGCGGTGCTCGCGCTCCGCGCGGCGGAGCTGGGGCCGTCGCTCGGGCAGGAGATGGGCGCCCTTCTCCCAGGGCTGGCGCCGGTCTCCAGGCTGCTGTGTGCAGCCGGCCCCGGTCCTGGTGTGACACGGACGTCTTGTGACAGAGCCCTCACACAAGCCCCGACAGAGCGTCTCCTCCCCCGACGCCGTTTCTCTCACAGCATCTGGGCGTTGTGTTTTTCTGTGGTAGCGGGGCTTTACAAAGGTCAGCTGGCCCTTGGCTTGCAAACGGCATTGGGAAGCCTGGAGAGACGAGCTGTACGAGAGCAGTCTTGTCACCCAGGTCCCTCGAGGAGCCTTGCCGCTGTCTCCTTGCTGCTGGCTGCCTCACCTCCACCCTCTTTGTCCGTTCCTGTGTTTCCCGGAGAAAATGGTTTACTGCCCTAAGCATCAGCTTTAAAACAAATTCCTTGGAAACTGTAAATCCTGATCCGGAGTGAGATCCGCTCATCTCTTTACAGGCTAAACAAGCAGCGCTCCACATAGCAGCTCTGCGGATGTGATGGACACAAGGCCTTAAGCACTGTGTAGGCTGCATTTCTCTTGCTTGGTGTTGAATAAACGTGAAGTTGC
Organism: Rhea pennata; assembly: GCF_028389875.1. Lineage (NCBI taxonomy): Eukaryota > Metazoa > Chordata > Aves > Rheiformes > Rheidae > Rhea > Rhea pennata. The sequence goes on from NC_084663.1 coordinate 187,220,008, forward strand.
CTTTCCTCCTTTATGTTTGTTTCTGTCTAGCGTCAGATTTTAAAATTCTAAATTCACTGCCCACAAAAGGTTTTGTGTTAAAGAGTATGAGCAAAGCGGGACATGTTCAAACTCCAAGCCAATAATAGGAGAGAGGCATGTCAAAGGTGGAGGGTTTTTTTAGCTCATATTCTTAAGGAAACGCGACTTACCCAGTTGCATTATCAATGGGTCTGCTTTGAACAGTGCCTTTTTCTTACACCACTGAAAACTTTTGAGCCTCTTTGCTAGTTTCGATCAAATTTGATAAAGAGGAGGTCTATTAGGGGTATTTTAGAGCTTTGTGAAAAAGGCAGCTGTGAAAATGGGCCATATGTAGTATGGCATGAGCTTAGTTCAGCAAGGGTTTAAAATGAGGCAGGAGCTCAAGACTGAGACACGCATCCTTCAGAAACCAGACTTCTTTAGTTACATGAGCACCAGAACCAATTCTTATGATTTGCTGATTCCTCTCTTCCTCTGGTTTTAACTTTTCTGTTCCACCCTTTTGGTATCTGACGTGGTTGATGCCTAAGAAAGGAATTTATAAGTGAGGAATTCTTTTTTTTTTAATATTGATTCTCTGCTCTAGGATTTAAAGCTAAATCTTGTCTCAGGTGACAGGCTATGTGAACAGATGTCCATACTGTGCAAATATTTGCAAATATGCTTAACTTAAGCACAAGTAGTCGGTTCTATGCACTAAGTTAAATTCTTAAGTGTTTGCAGGATTGGAGCCAGAGCTTGTAACTTTCTTAAAGCCAGACAGTTTGTACTACCAATTATGCTAGCGCAGCTCTGAAAAATTTATATAGTACCCCAGACCTGTAAGAAAGTTTATTAAGCTTTAGTAGAACCTCAAAGCACATAGTGATAAAAAAAAAAACTGCAAACAGTAACTTCATAGCTCAACTGCTGATGAAACTTTGCTATCAAATGAATGGGTCTGCTGAGCTGAAATAGATTGAATGATTTTAATGATTTTTAAAGTTATATGTTTCATCTTTCAGGGTTTTGCATTTCTAAACTGGATTTTCTGATTAATCTCAATTCTCTGTTGTTTAGCTGAATTTGTAATAGGAAGACCTGATTTCTTTAGGAAAATAAGATGGGCAAAGTTGCTTTTTTGTATCTTTACATTTAGGCAAAAAGCTTTTTGTTTGATGTTAATTTTTATTCATTCAGCAATCCATAGTAATCATAATTTCTGCATGATATTATGCTATATACATGCGTAAGAATGACTTCTGTAAATAATTGCCTGTGATATCTGACTCTGGGTGCAAGTTTAGTACCATGTACTAAAGGTAAGGTGTCTATCAACACCTTTGTAGACCTAAATAGTGTGTTTATAATCTTGTATCTGTGGCAATTATCCTGAGCATAATGTGAAGAAGGAGAAAGATAACATTGTTAGTGCTACACAAGAAGCTCCAGTGATAGTTTTCGTGTAAGAAAAGAGTATTTTAAGGCCCCAGTTTCAATCCTTAAATTAGCTTGTAACTACTCACTGGATATTCTGCCTACCAGAACAGCTTATGAGGTCAATAATGTTTTGTACCATCCTACACGACCTAATGGAATCTCCACTTAGCTGTGTCATTCATCTTCCTCCGCTTATGACATCTCAAAAGTTCCTGTATGGCTGGAGATAATGACTAGTTCTGCAAAGAGACTAGAAATCTTAGTCTCAGACTCTGAGGTCTGTCAGTATAAAATCAAAGCAATGGGAGTGGACTTGCTTCCCTAAGTATCTGTATTTCTCAGTCCCCTAAACCTTCAAAAGCACAACAGTGGCTTCCTAGAACAAGGCAAGGATATGGCTGGAGTTTTGAACAATGCTTTTGCTCTTCTGATCCTGTAGTTATGCCACTGGACTGAAAATGGATCTCTTGATTTTACAGAAGTGTAAAGCCAGGGTTTTGCTGCTAATGTGGCATATAGAAACACCTAACTAGATGTAAAATCATATGTAAGAAGAAGGTAAAGTACTTTTTCTCCTTTAGACTTCCACAGTTGGCAACATTGGGTTGATACTTGCAACTCAGCAGCTCGAAAAAAGGTAGATTTCATTTTCTAATCTTCCTTAGAAAGTAAGCAAAGTCTATTTATGTGCTTTAGGACTGAGGTCTATAAAGTGATTATTTATTTCCTTGTTTCACTACACATATATACAATACATCATACTGTGTAGATAATAAATTGCTGGTGTATTGTTTGGAGCATGATTGATGATTGAGAAAATGAATTTCAATGTTAGTTCTGATTTTTTATTTTTATATTTATTTCAGTGTTCTAGAATCAGCTCAAAAACAAGGATCTCCTGTGCCACATGGAATTGCCCATGGTCTTTGTTAGAGTCTTGATTGTAACTAGAGGAATAACGCAGTTGGAGTGGTTGCTCAATATATACAGTTCCAACCTTCCTGAAAAATTCTAGAAGGTCAGACTCAACCGTTTTGTGTTACAAATGATTAATTGTATCATTATATTTCCAGTACTCTAAAACTTTAACCACTGGTGTCCAGCTCATGCCACACACAGGACAGAGCTACAAAACACACAGCTCAGGGAGTATTTTGTGTGGATTACAGAGGTGAGTGATGATTCAAATGAGAGTAAAAGTGCCTGAGCTGACAGAGCTGATGTCCATTCAGCAGGCCAGATGTCCTGTGCTTCATCTCAGTCTGCCTTTGTCTACCTTAATTCCTTCCTATGGCAAGGAAAGAACCTCTGTCACAGTTCTTATCAGTAGCAGCCTTAGCAACCAGCCCTCTGTTGTGCCCAAACCTTCAGGCCTGCATGGCACGGGGCAGTCGCACAAGGGAGGTGCAAATAGGAAAGGGGAAAGAAGAAGAACCTTGGACACTCACATGTGGGCTGGCAGGTAAGCAGTTTTAAGGAGAAATAGCAGATTTTACTCTTAGAACTGGTAGCTTCCCCTGGTGAGAGATGTAATGATGTAGTAGTTTTTACTGATACTGCTGCTCATACAGTTCTTTTTCCATGGAGGCAGGATGATTTGCTATATCAATGCAACCATCTTTTTATTTAGTTTTTATAGGTGTAATTGTTCCCATGTTAGAGATTGAAAGGCCAAGGGCAGGGAGAAGGGGGCAGCCTTGGCTTGAGAGTCAGCAACAGAAGAGTTAGAAAGCATCAATCTGATGGAGAGGATGGGACAAGAAGAAGAAGGTGGTGGCTGTGATAATCACTTCTGAAAGACCGGGAGCCACCAGTGTACATTGTGCAGTCTTATCACGGACATTTAGAAGAACGTTGAGAAATAAAGGTCAACAGTCAAGAGATAAAAGGATGAACAATCGGGGAGAGTGGTATGTAGTAGATGGAGTGAGGTGATGAGAACAGAAAACTTGGGCATAAAGGTCAGAGTAGAGCTGTGCATGCTGGGCCAGAATTAGAGTTCACTCTTTCAGCAGTTTCTGCAGTTGCAGATTAACTATGCTGTAGAAATACAGGCACCAGATTTGGCCTAGAGCAGACTCAGCTCAGCACTAACAGGGTTTATTAGTTCAAGTGCTGTGCCATGTTAACACATCTCTGCTGTTTCCAGGACCAGCTCTGCAGTGCAGCTGCTTTCAGACAGTGTCTGAGCTAATAAGTCCTTATGGACCCAAGCTGGCTCTGTGCTGACCCACTTGAGTGTTTCTGCACTGTGCTCCATGTTCCAGGGGATTTTATTAGCTTGGCTGGAAAACTGGATCTGAACTTGCTTTGTCCAGGCTAGTTGGTGTCGACAGCTCAGAAGACCTCCCGAATCTGGAGCTCCTGAGGAGCCATTGTACAGAGATATCAAAGTACTAATATGTCCTGAAGGACCTATGTGGTTATCACTAGTGAGTGCCTCGAGTTTCCAGACTCTGCTCTTCTGCATTTCTTGTAGCACTTAGATAAGCAGGTTTGTTAAATTATCTATGTATCCAAGACCCCTTTACCCTGGATAAGGTGAAGCTTCTTGTTGTATTGGTAAATAGATACAAGGAGAAAAAATGACTCTTAAGGATTAGAACCTGGCCATCTCATGGCTAGACAAGTGCTAATGCCATGCTTTAATAGAAGACATTCTTTACGTGTTTGCTTAGTATTTTTTTTAATCACACTACTTAGATCAATGACTTTTTTATGTGCATATGGATATTTCTACTTGTATTGTGGAATTGAGCGTGTGGAACTACCATTTTGAAGCTTTTTTTCTGAAGCCGTAAGGACTAGAAATTTTTCCTCAGAAAAAGAAATGCTGTTCAGATCCCACCTAGCTGTCAGGTTCTAAGAGTAGTGGCTCTAACAAAACCCTCATATACTGTGATGAAATCAGTGTGTGACATAGACCTGGTCTGTGTATAACAAATCTGATCTGTGTATAACAAACGTCCCTTTTGACGTAGTGGCTTCAAATTAGTCTTACCAATAGCAACTAAAATCACACACTGGCTGCTTAACAGGATGTGTATGAAGCACGGTCTCTTTGCCATAATGTTTTTCAGGGATAGGTATTGTGTCAGAACTGGAACTGTTTATAACCTTTGCAAGTTTTAGCAAAGAGGTCAGCGACTGAAGACAATTTGCTAAGATTGTTCCATTCTACACCTAAGGTTAAGACTGTTGTACTTAATTTGTTCCCTGTTTATCTGTATTAGTAAAAGAAGTAGGGGTTAGCTGCAGACTGAAAATTAATTTCAACCTTTAGTTTCCAAACTAGACAAATGTAGATTTTCAGCCTGCTATTTTCTTAAACAGTAAATTCATTAGTTTTTTTTATTGTTTTATGTAACATGAATGTATTTGAATGGCATTGGAAGGGGGGAGGGAAATTTAACAATCCTATTATTTTTAGGAATTACTCATTTAAAAATAAAAAGAGCAGTTTCACATGAGACTTGGCAAGTTTTCTGAGCAAATCTCATATATGCCAAAAGTCAGATGGAGGCAGGAATAAATGGACCGCATTGCCAAACCATAGGGCATCAGCATGCATTAAATTAATCCTTAGTGCTTTTAAATGAGACTAAGGAACTTTTGTCTCTGTGCAACAATAGAGGAAGCATTTGACTTAGCAATTTTGGGTCATATTGAGAGAAGATGTCATATTAAAAGAAGCTCTAGAATACATAATGCATAAAATGTAGTTTTCTTTAAAGCCTTACGTTGACACTTTTTATTCTTTTCCATTCTTGCACTTTGCACTTAAAAACATTTTGACACATGCTTTTATTTAATATTACAAAAATTAGTTCAATTTACATGCTACAAAATAGACTGCAAGGCTGTTAGAAAGTTTGATTCAGAAATTTTAATGAATGTCAAAATTTAGCTGGGCACTTGAACACTAATAGTTCCAGAATAAATTAGGTAAAGATTTTTGAAATAACATTTGCAACAAAGCAATATGTACTTAATGGCTGACTTAAAACATTACAAAGATTGTATGAATACATATGCATGTATTTGTAGAGCTTCTTAATAAAATGACTGTGAATACTCTTATTTTAAAAGTTATCACTCTGTTGGTATATTTTACTTAACCTTCCCCTAAACTGGCATTTGTATTCCTAAACAAAGCCTTTTGCCTGCAGGTAATTTGCACCATTTCTTATATGTCATCTCTTAAAAGGGTGTACAGAGCTCAGATGCATATAAAGCAGATATAACTGGCAAGCTAAGGAGCCAGAAGGAAGCAGAGCAAATAAAATAACTGAAAAGAGATGTTTTAATGTGTAACACCATCTCCTACTTCTGCTTTCTGCCATCTGGCTTGGAACAGACCAAGTTATGCCAACTTAGGCCTCTCTGCACATGGGAATAGGGCTGATTCAGCCAGTAATACAGCTGCACCAGTTTTGACCCCATAAATACTGAGAAGGGAAGTCTGAAGTATTTATCCTTCAAGTGATAGCTTGTGCTTGAACTTCTCAAGATTGACCTCTCTTTTAGTCTGCACAAACGCCTGCATCACCTATCATCTTGATTTCGATAATTGCTGAATTAATACTGTCGATTGCTGCCAGTGAGACCATGAGCATGTTTTTTGGCCTATGTACCAGCATAAGATGAAGCCAAAGGAGGCTCTCACACAGGAGTAAAAGCTAGCTGTGTACAGGAGTAAAAGACTACTCAAAGCATCTGGTAGCATTTCTCTGTGAATTTTTGCTCAGGATAGAGATCTTAGTGCCATTTTTAAATGGCAATATATTGTATGTTTTAGGATTTCCAGGTGAGATGTGAGGCACTGAGAATTTAAGGGATGTAACTTACACCACATTAAACATTATTTGTTTTATGGCATCAAATAATAAGTAAATAATAAATAAAATTGTGATTACTAACCTGACAACCATTCTAGCTTTGACAACAGGCATTGTAGAAGTCCCCTTTCACTGAAGCTAGTATGGTCAAGGAAAGCATGAGGTGTTCAGATAACATCCGGCAATGAATCATAATTGAGTAACGACTGAGAAGACAACATTTCCAAGAAGCAAGGGGGTGCACGTGCATTTGTATGTAAGCACCTGAAAATTTCCTTCCCCCCCCCCACCTCGCCCCTGCTGTTTGCAGAGGTAATCAAGCTGTGTACTATTTTATATAATGTAAGTGTTGTGAGACAAGGAAGCAACAGTATAGTTTTGTATGCTGACTTGCTTTCCCATCTCTTTAAAGTCAGGTGAGATCTAGCTGTCTGATCGGCTTAAGCTGAAAGACACCATTGTCATATCAAGAGTAAGTTATTTTGCATGTCATCTGCCCCGGCATGGGTTATTTCCTGTATCATGTAACCATATGGTGAGTCAGAATAGCTTACAGTTCTGGCTGAAAATTAGTACTTCTTTTTTGTGACTGGTTACTTCTTAGCTGGATCAGTGAACTCATCCAGTTCGTCATGTGTCCATAAGATTGCTAGCTTTGATTGAAAGAAAGCAAAAGAGGTGTGCAATGGGGAGGGAGAAGAGGTAGGGACTACATGTTTTAATGGTGTGTGGTCTTAGGTTGGTTGAAGTCAGTTGTGAAACTGCATCCTAAATCTATGCATATCTGAATTTATTCATTATACTAACACATAATTACCTTGTAACTTAAAGAAATTGTTAAAGTTTGGATGATAAAAAGTACTGGATTTATTAATTAATTTTCATCGTGCACCAGGATATGGTGTAGGATGGAGGACACCTTGCTCATATATCATTAACCCAGGCACAGAATTAAAATCATTTACTTAAGAGTTCGCTGAATTTACAAAGAACATAAATAAAGTGAATTTATTAGATCTAACATCTACAGCTTTAGACTATGTAGTTTAAAGTCTTCCATACAATGTCCATTAAATAAGCTCTATCATAATGTCTCCGTCTGACACACCTTTTGTGCACAACTAGAAGTTCAGGAGGGAATGGAAAAGACTTGTGTAGGTGACGTATGGTTTAATATCTGTTTTTAAATGAAATCTTAACTTTATATTTCCAGACTGTTAAATGATTCTGTTTTTTTCCAGGGTGATGGTGGTGGGGAAATTTGTACTCTCAATGGGTTTTTTCCTTTTATGCAATAGACAGTTATTTACAGCCTTTTTGCTTTCATGTCTGGCGGCTTTTTGCATGGGAATTTCATATAATGTGATATTAGTCTGTTATATATAGTATTCTGTAAGCCGTTAAAAAAGGTGAATAGACTTTGCATCATCTGTAACAGTTTCATAGATCTTAGTGGGAGTTTTATGTTCTTTTCCTGTTTATTCACGTAGCAATACCAGCTAATGCTTTTTTTTTTTTTTTTTTTTTTTTTTTTTTTTTTTTTTTTCAATAGCCAGGTTCATTAATGCCTTGTATCTATCCATTGTGGAAGAAATTATTGCCAGATCCTTTGACAGCTGGTTCATTTTCACTTTGTTCTGTTTATATATTTCATGGAATTTGCCTGGTTGTATGTTTGACCTCCACGAAATATGATAGGCTTTCCTCCTTTTTTTGTAGTGGAAAGCTGCTTTTAAGCTTTTATAGTCTCTTTAACTCAGCTTCAGGATTCTGAGGTTCCCTTTGTAGACTCCATTACAGCTGATGGATCTATCACCCACATTTTTAAACGGCCTTAGTGTAATCTGATTAATAAAGAATAAATAGTAAACTATAACTAAAGCAAGTTATACATTAGTATTAGCCCCATGTTGACAGTGTTTTAATTGTCCTGCACTGGGTTTACATCAGAACTCCCTCTTCAGGTGTCGCTGTGGCAGTACTGTGGCCCAGATTCATTCTGCCTTGCTGAAGGTATCTGTAAGAGGGAGACATGTACTTGCAGGGGATGATTCAGGCTTTTGTTGGGTTCAGCTGCCTCCTGGAAGTTTCTGTTTTCCTTGGCCATTTAGTTGCCTACCAACTGAGGTGCCTCCTTGGGACAGAATTAACTGAGCCTCTCTCTATCTTTATATCAGTTTTTGTATCCTTATAGTGAATGATGTCCTAGTACAAAAGCATGCTGTCTTATCTGATAATAAACTAACTTGTGCTGGCTGTGTTACCTGCAAGACAGTTGGTAGAGGCTATAAAGTTTTGTAATAAAGATCATATTCACTGTCACATATTATTTCTTTGGATGAAGCACATTTCCCAGGGCTGAGCTGTGGTAGCTATTGTAGTAAGTGTGATGGCAGTCATCTGATGTTTTCCTTTAGGATTTAACAAAAGAGCTCTTCCTGTATTTCCCTTTGGTATGCTTATTTTCTGTAGGATTGTTTCTTATCTTCCTGTTAATCTTAAAACTCAAAAAAAAAATGTAGTTTAACTCTTAGTTTTACTGGTAAATTGCTACAATACTACTTTTTAAGAAGTCTTTGTTTATTTAGCTATAAAATATCCTTGCCTGAATACAAAGGCTGATAAGTGTAATGACATTAAAGAAATCCACTTACCTTTCCTGGCTGAAGGACAGAATACACACAGGAAAGGATTTGGGCACCTAACTCCAAAAATCTTTTGCTCAGCATTTTCCTAATCTTTAAATTCAGATATATAGAGACTTCTTCATTCATGAAGCCAAATTGGTATTGCATCCAGTTTTCTAAGCAGGCACTCTCCTAGTTGTCTCTTTTTATTTGCCAACTTGATTTTTAGAAGGGCCAATCTCTAATGAAAATATACTTCAGCTGCCCCTGGAAATGAAGTAGGAAAACTGAGATTACAAGAAACTTGGAGAAACACCGTTTGTGTTTGCCGACCGCTTCGCTTCTTGATACGTGTGTGAGAGCATGGTTGTGTGTGCCCATTCTGCATGAAGACTGTGACATTTACGTTGATCCCGTGCACAAGAGATGTTGGGGCTGATGGCTGCAACTTGGACTGTGTTTGTTAGGGGCCAACTGGTAGGAGCTGCTTTTGTCTGCGTCATGATGAACCATGATGAGCTGGGAGAAGGAGGGGAGAACTAACTGGGCAGAGCTGTCTTTTCTTCACATGGAGATCCAGGGCCCCTGGCTGAGCCATGCTAGCTGCGGGGCCAGGCTGCATATACAGTGGAGGAATCTCTGTCAGGCTGGGGGGGTGCTGCACAGGGCAGGGGGATGTTATCTGCCTAGGGAAGGCAGAGAATCAGCAAGGCAGTGGGTGGGGGGGCACCGTAGCCCTTGGCTCTGTTGCATCGAGCGCTCCTTGCATGGAGGTATCATCCCATCTGAGTTGGGATGGATACATTCAGCGTGTTAATAGAAGATTAGGAAAAGGACAGGTCAACTAAATGAAGATGTGAACTTCATTAAAAACAGCTACGTTAGGAAGGGCTGTCTACTTAATTGTTCACATTATACAAGATGCAACTTAGGGCTCAGCTGGACTCCTTCCCAGTGTTCATAAATCTATTCATGAAGAAAGCAGAGCAAGTGAGCGCTAAAAGTTCCTTTGGGGGTTTCTTTTGTTTTGCTTTTTGTTTTAAATTCTAAATCTCACATTTAGTATGTATATTTTAACATGTTCATGTGAAACATATCAAAGTAAACACATGGAGTATGTTACTTTTACTGTCATTAATCACTGCAGTGATTTAAAAAGTAACAAAAAGTACACTGATGTTAAACTGTGGTCAAGAATCGAAATATACACAACTTTAAAAAATTGAAGTTCTCATTTGCCAGGACAAATGTAGCTTGACAACTCTGTGTGTGTTTTATATATGAGCATATGAAGCAAGTCTGGTTAGAAAATGTGGACATTTTTTCCATTTAAAAACCAACATTTTCAAGCCACCTGTAGACTTGACTGAAAATTCAAGGAAGGAAAATGACTGCAAATTCTCCAGCTTTGAGAACTGTTATCCTCTAATACATTACCACAATGCACACTTGCTCTTTAAGCTCTGCCTATGCCTTTATCCAGGCAATCTCTATTTGTGGCACAATTGAATAGCCAGGAGCAGATATGAAAGATAAGGGTTATTGGGGGCTTTTCTGTCACTGAGGTACCAGTGAACAGACTTGAGAGAAGTCCACCTTTCCTTTTCTTCTGTATTGGACTTTCAGCCAGGTATTCTTGGTTGTATTTGAGGTTCCTACCTCCCTGTTGCCCATAGAAAAGCACTGTGTTGTTCCCACCATCTTACGAAACCTCCTAGATGACACTGGAAGGTAAAGGAATTGTATTCCTTTCAGCCCCCCTGGTGAATAGCTGTATATCCCACCTCTTCTGCTTCTCTTCTGCTTTCCTCAGCAGCATCATAACCCAGATGTCAGCCTGGTCCCTGTCACTCCTCTCTCTTGGGGTTTGCAAGTTGGTTATATATATGAAATGCTTTAGTAATTTTCCTTGCTCTGATGAATGCCTTTATGAGAGGAATTGGAACAGAACTGGCAGTCTACAGGCTAAGAAAGATGATGCTGTCATGTTGCTCTTCACTCAGATGTGAGAAGTTGTTTTCATAAATGTAAGTTAGACTTTCCCTACAAAGAAAACTTGGATAGAGTATAATTAACCGGGGACTCTCACAGAATCTTTTTCAGACTTGAATCAGTATTCTTATGGGAGCTGTTTCCTTATTTTATTTTTTTTTTCACAGAGTAGTAGTACTGTTCTGGCTCTGCTTTTTATTTGACTCTTTTTTTTTCTTTAAGATACAGAAATGAGAACTGTCAGGGGCCTAAGCTAGAGGTGCTGTACTCTCTCAGCTTCTTTTTCCTGAGGAGAGAATTAGATGTACTCTTTATTTTTCAGGATTATACGTAACAGATAAACAAGCATGCATATTTTTCACAGAAATAACAGCCACTCAGAAAATTTCTGACCCACGTATAGGCTGAGTCCTGAAAGCCAAGCTTTAAAGGACCACTATTTCTTCCTACAAATATTCTCCCTTCTGCACTTTAGCTTTTTAATGCCACATGCTATGCTTAATCTAATTTACCAGAGTGTTTTCGTCATCTTTCAGACTAATCAGGGCTACACATCTGTTCATGTCACTTCACTGAGATATCAAAGTTAAGAGCTCTGTCACCTGAGGCTCTTTCTGGGGGAGTGGTTTTCAAAATCTAAGTCATCCCCAGGTGTATGTCTCTTTCCTGTGGCAAACAGAGTGCCAGGATGTCTGGAATCATGATTTAGGTGCCTTGGTCATTTTGGATGAATTTTGGCTGTTACATATAGCTTTTAGCAGAAAATACATGTGCTTTCAGAAAGTGTCAATACAGCTAATTCTGAGTGTCTTGGAGAAGCATAGCAGAGCATGAAATATTTCTCAATTTACAAGTTCATAACTTTTTCCTTCTCCCAACAGAGGCTGCTACTGACCTGCCTAAGACACCTGACAGTGAACCTTTGTTTACAAGACTACGCAATCCAAGCACAGGCAAGTTTTGGAATTGTGACATGAGCCTGTTAATGTTCTGGCTGATTTCCTCCATCACCAAAATATTCATATTTTGCAAGCTGAAATAATGATGATAGTGTAAGTCCTGTGTGCCAAAGATACTGCTGGTGATGCCAGGTAGTTAATGCTGTGCAAACATTTAGGATTTCTTTTATAATTTTAATTGGTTGGACTGTTTATTCATCAGGAGTATTGGCAGCACAAAAAAGAGGTGTAATTTAAGTTTGGGTTTTAGGTGCAGTAGTTTTGGGGAACTTTCAGTGTAGGGAGTTGAGCCTGGGCTTTTTTTTTTTTTTTTTAATCCAAATTTAGCATAGCTGTTCAATTTATGCTATAAAATAAATAATTGGGGTTAGAAGAAGTGATTCAATTATGCTTACCAAGTTTTCTGAGACTTTTTTATTTTTAAATCTAATTTTCTTCTTTCCTTGGTCCAAAGGGTGATATCTCTTTTCTTGTTAATAGATGATGAGGCACTTTGAATTAAAAACACATTGGAAAGACCAGCTAATGCTGGCAGTTTAATGACCTTCCCTCCATCCTACTGACAGTCACTTTCTTTATTCAAATTACCTTTTTTTGTCAAGGATTTGTTACTGTTAGATGAGCAATGTAATAATTGCAGCATGAAATACAGCAACAGAAACTTGCAATAAACCTAGCTTACAATTAACATATGTTGTTTTAAAAAATAGTTTGTACAGTTATTTTCTCTTTTCATAAGCTCATTTGTTTCGTATAGAATTAAGGTGTATGTTTTTGTTTTGAAATTCACTGCTGTATTAATTTATGTTTGTAACAGAAGTCTTCAGGTACATTTTAGTATCACAGTATAATAATTGCTACTTGTTCTGTAAAGAGGAGAATAACTTAATAGATACAGAATGTGAAATAATTTATTCTCATCATGGTATCTGTTTTTTTGATTGCTCAGAATTTACAGGAAAAATATATAGCACAGATATTTTCCACCTGCTATATTATACTGGTTTTGTAATTTATTATGTTTGAAAAAGCATAGATGTTAATTTGCATTTTGCTATGGAAGAAGAGCTCTATTTAGCTTATAGAATCAGAGATCTTGGGAAAGATTTCTGGAGAAAACCTAAAGTACAATGATTTGACTGAAAGCCTGGGTGTGTTCCTTCAGAATTCACAGAAGCTTATTTATAGACCTGCATAAACCTTTAGTTATGTAGCCTATTAGAAGCATAGGGTTTGAAAATGGAAGGACTGAGAACACCCTATTAATGTCTTTTCCTTACATTTAGGTTTAATAGATGAATTGTTGATGCCAGATATTGCATAAATACCCACTGAAGGACTCAGCATGCTATAGAATTCATGCTAACCACTTTATTAAATAAAACTACTCATGGTCCTTTTTATAGACAGGTAAAAAGAGCAAAGTCTCTATTCCTTACAGAAACTGTAAACTAGGGTTTCAGCCTGCAAGAAATGTTTGTCAAAGTGCTGAACTAAAAGAAGGGGAATACCCATACCACTTGATTTAAGCAGCTAATTGAAGTCCTGAAGTTGGGAGCAAAGCTGCCCTAGGTTCTCTCTGCAGCCCCTGGAGTTTCTGTCTAGTGACACTGTTTGGAACGGATACAGACCTTTTAAAATAAGAAAATAAATTAAGGAGCTGAAGTTAGGCAGAAGGAATGCTCTCTTTCCCCACATTCTCCAGCTCTCCACCGCATTTGGCTCGTGTGCTCACTGGTAGGAGTCTTAAATTGTTCAATGAGCACTTCTGTGAATAGTTTGATGTCTGGTGCTGGTCAGACCCTTCACTGAGAAGCACGTGGTAGTGATTGAAACCTCTGCTCCCCTTTCCATCTACTCTTCAGTCCTCCTTTCCTCCCCTCCCCAAAAGAAAAATGATGATCAGAGGATTGAAACTATATCCTTAGGTGAGGTTAAACATCTGGTCAGCCTTTTGGATAAAGGGGGAAAAAAGCATCATCAGTCATTTCTGTGAAGAGATGTGTCTGCCTATTTTAGCTGGCCTTCCTCTGCATCTGGGGGTCTCTAGAGACTGAGAGCAGCAGTGCTGACATCAGCTTGTAGAAGCCTGCACTGAGACTTTCTTGAGCCAGCCCATGATCTGCAAGTCAGTGCAGCCTTGCATTTTATGTATTATAAGCAGGATTGCCATGCTAAGTTGCTCTTGCCTTACCCCACTTTCTTTGTTTTTCTCAAAAGTAGATTGATAGCCTAGAGAACATGAGTCAAGCCAACAGATTCAACACACCAGATTTTAGTGGCCCCTTCTGTAGTTTTGATGACTTCCTGTCTCAGATGTGGAAAATGCCAATTCTATTTGCAACATCCCCATCATCCCCAGAACTAATGTGAAATGGCAGAGCTATGCTATCAGTGGTCTAAAACAAAGTTTTTCTTTTCTTTTCTTTCCAAAGTATAGATACAGATGAGCACTTTGAAGCAACTTTCTTCAGCTTCCTTCTTCAGCTTATTTGTCTCCCTAAACTGAGTCATCTGCAGTCCATTTCAATTAATATACAAAAATTACTTCAAATTGTCACTTGAAAGTTTGAGAATTTTGTTCCCCTACTCCTGAGTCTGATATCTCAGAAACTGGCATGAGGAAAGGAGAAGTTTTCTGGTTATCCACCTTCCCTCTTCAGTACAGGCAAAAGCTAGTTTCTTGTGTGATTTTGATTTGGATTTGGATCAAAGGTTTTCTGTTGTAAGATGAACTATTCACACATCTTATTTATTGATTCAAATTCAGTTTGGTTTATAGAGCTGCTAAATGAACATCTGTATGTAATAGTTTTCTTTGTTTGAGCTTTCTTTGTAGTGAGTTTATGTAGAATGTGTGTATGATTGTGTGTGTGTGTGTGTGTGTGTGTGTAAGGCACATTCTTCCAACGTATTGGGTATTCTTTTGATTTTTGTGAAAGCTTACAAACACAAACCAGATTTCTTTTCAACAGGAGAAGCAACCCTTTACTTATTCAATAGCGGTGCACAGCAGCTGTTTGAAGTAAAATCTTTTCAGGAGGAATATCATTCCTGGTTTATAGGTCAGACTGTTCAACAAGGTGGGTAATATAATGTATCCTTTCCCCAACTGTAACTAATGTTCATACTCAGACCTTCTCTCTCTCTTATAATAAATTTACAGGTGTTTCTCCTAGTTGTTGAAGCATGCTGCATCACATGCCCATCTTCTGACATGCTTGTTTACCATCTGGACTCAACCAGGGCTGGGCTTTGTGGTCTCCTTTTAAAAGACTGCCTTTGGCAGCCTGAATTAGACAGATGTTCATTTGTCTTTTAGGAGAGAGTCATTCAATTGTGTTAAAACTGAAATTCCATAAAGTACTTTGCTTGCCTTGTCAATCAAACCAGCCAATCCTCCATGTAAGTAAAATATATTTTATTCTAGAAAAGAAAAGAGGCTGGATGGCCTGAGCTACTTGAACAGAGCAGTGTGTTAGAGCTCCAAGCACTGCAATGTATGTTACTGCTTTTACTTACTGCTCTAGTCTCTTGTGTGAGTGCTGGGATCTTTAGATGGGGCTGCTGTCTGAAGTGCCATTTCAGAGTTTTGTTGCCTGAAGTGAGCTCATGTATAGAGTCCCAGCCATTTCCTGATCCTAGCTTGACTTTCTGAGTATGAGACAAGAGATTTCTGTAACTGCTTATAACAGCTGTAACAAGCCTTTATCAATAAGGATGTTGCTGGAGTATTGTTTCTCCCTGATGCTCTCTGTAGACCAAGCAGTAGGTATTAATTTTGCTTGCATGTGCTGATCTATATCAGTTTGTCATAAATGCACAATGCCTTATGTTTTTCGGTTTCACCCAGCTCACATTGAGCACTGGACCCACTTTTGGAGACCATCACCTTTAAGCTTAGGTTTTGACTACAGGAGATAAAACTATACTTGTTTTGTCCTTTCTTTAACTAGAAAAAGACCATTTATAATAATAAATAAATAAAAAGCAACCCCACCGAAGGTATGCCTTCTTTAATCGTAATATCCCAAAGTGTGTGTTAACTTTCAAACATCCTTTGCAGGTGCATATAGCAATGCAAGTGGTATGTCTGTGAACTTTGCCGTGCTCCATCTGGGGATGAGCCAAGAGACTTAGTCCCTGTTCCCGATTATGTCTGCATTGTATTCTCCTCCTCCCTTTTTAACCTCTTCTTTTGGCCTTGGGAAATGGTTGCCTTAAGGAGTCATCACCTAAGTTTTCTTTAAGAGATACAGGGGAAAAGTTGTTCCTGAATGTTAGGGCTGCTGCATTTCTGAAATGCTTACGGGAAGAACAAAACACAAAAGCTGCATGTTTGCAGTTAAAGCAAATTATCTAGTTACATACAGGGAAGGGCAGAGGGCTTTATAAACATACAGTGTCTGTGTGGTGGAGATGCAGTGGAAAGTATTTACATAGGAGCTTTGGGAAAGTGGCTAGTGATTTTTTCTTCCAGTTTTGTCATCAAAACTTTCAGTTTTGTGAGTAAGAAGTCTAGGTACTTTCTTTGCTTATGGCTGTGTATTTGAGATTGAGATTGAGAACACACTTTGCCTGATTCTTGTCCAGGGAATATATCCTCTTATGGCTAGGAACTTTGCACGTGGCAGTACCAGGACAGATCACAAACTCACTTAGCTGGTGAAAAATTCCAGCCACTGAATGCCCAAGACTCACCTTTGTTTTGCTTGCATATGCTGATCTGTATCAGTTTGTCATAAATGCACAGTGCCTTATGTTTTTCGGTTTCACCCAGCTCACATTGAGCACTAGACCCACTTTTGGAGGCCATCACATTTAAGCTTAGGTCTTGACTACAGAATTGCAAAAGGGGAATGGCAGAGGGCAGTCTAAGAGTCTGCTCCAGCCTTGTTTCCTAGGTGTCATTTAGGATCCTTGAGGATTGTGCTCTCATAGGAAAACTCCTCGATGTTCTCTCCAGAGAAAAGAAATGAAATTAGCTTCTGGATAAATGTGAACTGGATCTCCAAGCTAATCTGTCTATATGGCTTTATTGCAGAAACCTCATGTTTCATGTATCATGTTAGTAATACGGATATTTGACTGGGTGCCTGCTTTGCCCAAACACCTTCTTTTCACCACGTTTTTGTCAGTTTTAGGGCCATCACAGTAGGATTCCTTTTTTTTTCAATCGTCTTAATGATGTTAACTAGAAGTACTCCATCTCTATTTGCTTCTGGTTTGCTAATTAATGTCAAATTGTCATCAGTTACTGGATCTCACTAGTTCACTTCCTTCATGTTGCATTGTTTGCAGTTGTCTGCATTTATATGAAAAGCCTGACTAAACTACTGTCCTGCAGTGAACTCCATATGGGCAGAGGTGTCTGTTTTATTGGGAGACCAAGACCTTTCCTTATCCACAATTTTGACCTCACTGAGTTGTATTTTCTGACCTATTTTAAGTTTGTTCTTTCCTATTAAGAAACTGCATGGCCATTCTCCCCTTGCAAATGATATGTCTTACCCTTGCAAAGCAGGTAGAGGCAGCTCAAACTGATCAAGATCTTGAAATTATTTTTTGAACAAAGTGTGTCTTCTGCCAGCATAGCATCTCTTGCCCCGTATTTGGGGTGGAGTGTACCAAGCAGAACCGATGTACCAAAACAACGGTGTGTTATGCCCAATTCTGCCAATAGAGGGCAGCTTTAATTTTGGCATTATTAATGTAGTCCAGAAAAAGACAAAACTGAGTAAGAGTGTTTGAAGCCAGCAAACCTGCAGCAGAGTTTATGCTTTGGTTTAGCACAGCTGACGCCTGAGCGTGCTCTACATTTTTAATATAAAGTCATGATTACCATTTTCCTTCCTATTTTATTGAAACATTTTATGTAAAAAAAAAAAAAAAAAAAAACACCCCCACCCTCCTGAAGAACATCCTTACCAAAAAAAAAAAAAAAAAAAAGTGGTTAAGCCACATACTTTTGCTTCTTGGTGCTAAGCTTTCTTTTACATGTCTGACACTTAGATGGACGTCTACTGTTTGTGACACCGATGGATCCCTTATTTCTGATACTTTATTACCTCATAAAGGCAGACAAAGAGGTAAGCCTGCTTTATCTTTTTGCTGGAATTCTTAGGTGGAAATATTATTTCTAACTTGATTTTCTGCAGGAGATATTTTAATTTTATAAAGAGGAAAAAAGGACTTCCATTGTATGGGAAATTTAATTTTTGTTTAGAGCAGGGATATCCACCACAGAAGTATTTTTGTTTTCATCAACTTATCTTGATCAGAAGGTATGTTCAAGGAATCATCTTGCAATCTGAACAAATACTAATCCTCTGCTTGTAAGAGAAGCAGAGAATCTGTTTTGTCCTTTTGTGAGAGCCTATCCCCAAACTATTGAATTTAAAGTCATCAGAGTACAAAAAATTGATGCCCATTCTGCAGCATCAGTAGATGAGTCATTCTGGGGAAGAGAGGAAGAAAGAAAGATGATCTGGATGCTGTGGGGTAGGAAGAAGAAATATTTATGTGGCAGACTGATCTTAGAAGGAGAAGTTGCCTTTTTAAAAACAGTACTTGTAGAGATGGTTTATCATAGAATGGCAAAGTAATGATGAAGTATTCAAAAGATAGATGATTAATAAATTGGTTCATCGTGAGTATCGCAAAACCTCATGTAAATTTAAGAAGTATCTCAAAAGGCATAGGCAATGCTTTTGATTTATTGATTATAATTTTGTGCTTGTGAACAAAAGGGCATAAAAGAAAATGTAAATGTCAGTCTTTGATTCTTTCTTGATGGAGGCAGTAATTTCACTTTATGCATCCTAACAGCTTTTGTTCTAACAGCATTTCTTATGAGGTTGCTTGCTATTTTCCGCTTTAGTTTGCAAGTAGAGAATGCAGGAAAACAATTTTTGTATGCTGAAGAAATAAAGTCCTGTTAGAAATTTGTAATAATAATCTATTGCTCTATAATTATTTTTAAATTTTTTATGATATAGTGTATTCAAATGTGTTCTATATTTCTGTGATCTGTCCCTGCCTCAGGGTAGCCCATGAGAAGTCATTTCACAGCAACAGTTTAGCTGTTTCTCTGCATACTATGTTCTACTTGCATTTAGCATCCCTTTGAAAGCTTTATACCAAACTTAAATTATGGAAACAGTAAATCTCCTCCGTCTATGTGATAGAGTGCTGAGGTAGCCTGAATAAAGGAAGAACATTACTGCTCTTTCTGTGCATGGGAAGAGTCCTGTACTGCCCTTTACTTCCTAAGTACTTGGTTCTGGGAAGGTTTTCTAGGGCAGACATGGTGCTAGATAAGTGCACAGAGCTGGACTGGGTACGATATCAGGACAAACATATTCCTGCAGTGCCATGCACAAATTAGCATATTCCCCAGTAAAAGGAAGTCTGAAGGACTGTGATCCAGATACCTCGTGTGAGACCAGCTTGAATGCAGCCCTGTTGCTTCTTGGCTTGAACTAACAGGGATGTTACGTTTCCTACTGGGTAGTTTTGAATCATCCTTTGCTCCATTCTTTGGTTCTGATAGTGTAATGCAGGGTTGCCTAAGTGTCCCTGAGCAGAGCCGGCTTCTATCTAGCAGGGCTTCTTAGCTTAGGCTCTGTACCACTGCACAAGGTGAATATTGGCTGTATTGCTTCCAGACATAAGCTAACTTGTGCAGGTAAGTTTTCTATGGGTAACAAAAGAGTTGCAGCTTTGTTATTGCCTCTTACAATCTTCTTTTTGCCATTGTAATTTAATCTTTACCTCTTCCATAGGAAAAAATTAAAATTAGTATTGTTTTTTACCTGATTTAACTGTGGATGCTTATTTTTATTAGGCCTCTGACTGTTTAGTAGGAGGATTGATTAATAATGAAAGCAGTTTACCCAGGTGCTTTTTTTAATGCTGACCAGTGAAATCATTTCACCTTTGGATCCCTGAAACCATGCACTCTGTCAGAATGGAGAGCTCACCGAATCTTTGTACTGATGTGCTAAAGGATCTTTCCAAGGGGAAGGCTGCCAGTTGTGCCAAACTGTGCTGAATGATTATGCATTATTTGGCAACAGCAGGATTTGTTTGATGGTTCTGTCATGTGTGGGGCTATTTAAGTTGTGCCAAAATCACTTTATATACATACTCTGGCCAAACTGGAATTGACTTTGCAGAGGTGAAAGGTTAATACTGTGTTCCAGAAGCTGCCCTGCTCCTTTGAGATTTATCTTTATGGAAGGAAAAGCAAAATTTGAATGGAAGTTATGACACTGGGTTTATTCCAGCAGGTTTTGATCTAAAACACTGTTGGCACACACTAACTACTGTGTCTTCTGTCATCTTCCAAAAAATCCCCCTGTACTTCACATTAGTTTCTCCCCATATTGTTTTAAATTTGGGCTTTTAAGAGCATTAATTGAGGAGTTCAGCATTTTGCAGGTATTTACTGGTTTGAAATAAATATTTATAGTTGCTTTGTAATCAGTTTCTGAATATGTCATGTGGTACCATTTGAAATACGACCTTCTCTAAATACTTTATTTTAAAGCTATGACTACTGCCTGCATATATATACACACACACAGAGACACACATATATTTTTATATATATATATGGCTTAACAACGGCTTACTCTTAGTCTGTTGTTATTTATGATAATGCTTTTAGAATCCTTTTGATGTTTTTTCAGAAAGGAAAGTTCCAGCCACTGGATCAAGTTGTGCTAGACTCTGAGTATCCTTGCTGCTCATTGTTGTTGAAGTGTGCGGATGTTAAACAGTCCATACATCATGTAACAGAAGAAAAAGGTAAAAAAAAAAAAAAAAAAAAAAAAAAAAAAAGCCTGAGTTTATTAGTTCCACTAACAAATTAAATATAAGCAATAGTTTAGATTGTGCAAAGTGAAGTGCTTCAACTGATCTGTCTGCTAGGAGAGGAGAAGCCACTTATTTGCAAGACAGATTTAAGACTGGTTCCATGCATCTTTAAAATTATACTGCTGTATGCTACACAGTTGTGTTGATAGTGCTAAATTTGTGTTATCTCATTTTGATTGGGCTACATTTGCAGAACAAAGAGTGAGCTTGATTTTGTTCTTTGTATGCCTATGTTTTAGATGCCAAATTAAGCTTGTTGAGCAGGTCTTTAGAAGAATCATTTTTTTGTTCATTAAAATAGATACGTTTTAGGTGATTAAAAAATAATGTGCATACCTTCTCTCCTCTCACTTGATCTTCTGTGTTAGCCATCTAGACATTTTCTATATATTTAGTGGTAGAGAAGAAATACTTCTTGAAAATGATTCATTCATCTATATTAATCAGCTTTCTCAGACTGGGAAGAATCACCATTTGAACGGTATCTTTCCCTCAGATGGCTACAGATAGAACCTAGACTCCTGTGGCTGGGTAGGGTGAATCCTGCTGCTGTTGTCGTTGCACTTTGCCTTTTCCAGGTTGGAGCAGTACTGTAATTGTAGAAGCTTATGCGTAAGAGTCTTAATTGCAGTATTATAAGTGGTAATATGTGGGTCTCAGATTATTTGCTGTAGCTCTAAAATTGTTCTGCAGTCTTACAGTCTTGTTGGTTTGTGGTGTAAAAATGATAAAGTAGTCGGGGTTGGCTTCTTAGGCCTTACTGTATATGCTGTGAAATGCCTTTTGCTGAAAATTGCACAACTCTGAATTCTTTCTTTAGGGTAGGATGGTCTGGTATGGAAGAAGTGAACCACTGTCCACGTGGCCCTTTTTCACCCTTTTTAGCAGTGTGTTCAAACAATAAGTAGGCAAAAGCTGGAAAAGGGCAAATATGCTGCTGAGAAAGGCAAGCAGTTTTCTAGTTTGGCATAATTTGATGTTGTGGACTTTGCGTAATTTGACGCGTATTCAAAGACTTAAAGTTTTTTTAAAATAAGAACCTTGTTTGGGATATACAAGTGTACGTGAGAGAAAACCTAAGTGGTATATATTCTGCCCTCAACCTTTTTCCAGATTACTCTTTTCTATAGAGGGCATTTTTTTTTTTTTGAGGATAGGATAGAGAAAACAACATTACATAATCTTTGCAGCTTGGCAAACCTGCAAAAGGTGTAAGATTTCACTTTTTAAATTTAGTCTTTTGAAGAGGATTGTCTTTCTGTTGTACTGAGTTCCTGATAGTGAATGAAAATCTAACTGTGTACAGGAAGGGATACAGGAGTCTGAGAACATGGAATCTCTGTTGGGTTTCCCTTTTCTTCTCTACCACCAAGTGAAAAGCAACTGAACTCTCTGACCCGTATGTGTGTAGAGCTGCTGTAAGGGATTGAGGTGTATGGATTAGAAGCCAGAGAATATGCTTTCACAAAGCACTCAGCTCTTGTCGCTGGTATCTACAAGAAGAAATGCTTAGGTGTTCTACAGATAACTGGAAAATGGCTGAGATAGGTTGTTGGAGGAATAAACACCCTGATAAGAAGTAAATCACTGTACCACTATGTGGTACACCACATTAATGCATAGGACATCAACACGGGGGAGGTGTAAATTTTCCCTGAAAGATTTAGACACATGAATTTAAATTTTTCCTGTATGAAATGGTGCATATGTAGTAATGTGAAGCAATTACTTCCCCCAAAAATCAAATTGAATTTAGAATAGAACGTGTTCCTGTTGAAAATAATCATCTTATCTTAAAAGTGGAGTAGGAAATTTGTGCAACAAAACAATTGTTACCTTTTGCTGGGACTGGGATAGCTGGAATTGTGTGCTGCTGTGATACTTCCAGATTTCCAAAAAACTTTCAGAAAACATTAAGCTATGTTCAGTATCACTGGGAGCAAGCAACCCTTTTCTTACGGTGAGTTATGACTTTTGAGAAGGCTTGTCTGAGACAGATACATCTCAGTTGCAGTTACTTTCTGCTTTTGCCTTTCCAGGAAGTGCTAAATGCTTCCAATAAAAACTGATAGTAAAGTTGTAAGCAATGGCTGTCCCCTACAACTCGCTGATACTGCCTTGGGAGCTAAGGATAAGAGTGGGGGTACTAGTGTTCCACTCACCAGTTCAAGAAGTCCAGTTGAGAAGCTCAAATAGAAATATAGGACAAGGCCAGGAATTTCTTTTTTCTTTTGGAGGGGCACTTCCTGTGAACAACTGTGCTGTCTTTGGGCGATATTTATGTCTTCCTCTTAACAGCAAAGGAAAATTAAAAAAAAAAAAACAGTCTTTGCCTTAGAAAAGATCTTACATCCTGTTCTAACCTCATTCTGGAAATCGGATTTGCAGTTGTTATCCACTGGAGCGTCCTGTGAAAGTGCACTCCATTAGACAATTGAAAATGCCTTACCTCTTGGTTTTGATTTTTGTTTTGTTTTTTTTAAATAACTTATTGTGTATGCCTGTAAGCTTGGATTGTCTTTTCAATCACTGATATTTGCCATTCAATAAATTATTTTCACTTCCTGTTATGTATTAAAAATATATAATATAGATATACATAAATATATATAATAAATATAAAAATTGATATTGACATTAATACTGCAGGCACATACACACGCTGACTGTACATGATATTCTTGGATGTCCCTGAACATGTACCTGCTGCTTTTTGTCTTATTTGGGTTTGGTTTGGGTTGAAAGTATCAGCAGAATTTTTAAAATATTTTAGAACACCAAGAGTATTGTTATGCAACAACCTCGTTGGAGCTTGCTTCACCCTTCTCTTCAATCTGTTTCTCTCTCTTTGGTATTCTCATGTCTGTAATTACCTGTAAAAATATCAGTATTATGACTAATGTACTCTTTTTAAGAATGCTTGTCCTTTTCTAGCTTTATGACCTGTTGTCTGCTTTGTAGCCTTTCTTGTTTAAGGCATACAGTCTTAGGGTAAGAAGTGTCTGTGGTATTGAGTTGTCTGCAGCTCTGATCTGTTTGGCAGAACCTAACAACGTAAATTTCTTAATTTAATCTCAAGGCATTTAACATCTGTATAACAAATTCTTACCCTGGAGCACATGGAGTTTACACATACTGGATTAGCAGAAAGTCCACCTTCTCTGGCCTCTGTGGTGAAGAATAATGAACATTCATTTTGCTGGATAAAATTCCCATTTACCTGCTTTAGTAGTTGGGGAAAGGGTGTGTTCCAGCTAGCTAAATCTGGGTGAGGCAGGTTGTTTGCTAATAAATTCAAACACAGGGTAGCGAGTAGAACAGAGAAGGTTTAAGAAAAGGGTGATGAACTCCAGTTCCAGAGCATTACTCTTTGTTTCATTTTGCAAGGCAAATCTGTGCTATGATCTTGTCTGATGTGATTAACATGAAGAGCCAAGAAAACTTACCTGATTAGAATAACTAAGTAATATTGCCAAGCTTGTATTCCCAGAAGGTAGGAAAAAAGGGGCCATAAGAGTTTCTGAGTTATGGAAAACACTGAGAAAATGGATGTTAAAATGTGCTTTAGGCAGTTTGCTCAACAATACATCAGGGAAACTTCCAAGTCTACATAGCGATTACCCGATCGCTGAACATATTATTTAATTGTAGAACCACTTATATTCCATCTGTATTTCTCAAACGCAATCTTTCCAGATGTCTCAGACCAGTTTTATAGGCACCAGACACATTAGGGAACAAAAGACTTTCCAATATATACTCATATTATCAAACATAGTCGCTAACTCTCACCAATATCAAATGTGCATCACATGTTAAATCCACGTTCCAATATTGAATCCTTTTGTCAGCAGTTTGTGACTTTCATAACTCACTTTAATTCTTCAGAGGTCTCAAATATTGTCAGTTTCTAGAGTTTAATAGTCAAAACTGTCAAGCACACAAAATATTTTCAAACAAAGTGATCTCTGAAGGGTTTGGCATAATTATTTTTCACATATTTTAATGAAAATGGCTTCACAGTTCTGCATTTCCTTTCCCTAATTGAGTCACTCTGAATCATGCTGTTGTGGGGGAGTCTGCCTGGGAATCTGGACTAGAATTACTTTTCAGCACGGTTTGGGGGATGGTGGCAGGAGGATGTCCCTTCCTCGAACTTTCTCAGATAAGAGAGGAATCTAGGAATCGTACTCACTGTACTTGGACCTAAACCATGTTAGCTCTTTGAGAAGCAGGTTCACGTATCCAGAGTCTCTCCCCCATTTTCCCTGCTTCTTTTCTTTTAGAACCATTTAGAAATGTTTAAGTCCTAAAGGCTGCAGCCGGCTATGTCACAACTAATTACTTTACCTGCAACTCATCAGCTTCATGAAGCAAAGCTTATTAGTGTTTTTTTTTCCTTTTTTGCTCTGAAGAATTTTTGCTTTTCACTTTATCTTGTGTGCAGCTTTCCCCAACCTCTTAAACCCCCCTGCCATGCAGAAACAAAGAACACATAATAGTTAGATATTTGTAAGCAATTTGAAAGAGCCAAAATAAACCCCAAAGAAGGAAATCATAAATAATATGTTGTTGATTGTTTGCAAAGGGGAAGAAAGAAACTCCATGAACCCAGTGCTAGAATATGAAATTGGATCAGTAAATGACATGAAACAGATGTAGGTGTCTATGGGAATGGTATACAGGAGATTAAAACTTACTGAATACCCGTTGAAGAACAAGACTGAAACACAGTGGACTCTGAAATCTCCTGTGTAATCTTATTAGGCATTTCATTCCATTTCAGAAATGTAGCTGTAAATTAATACTCAGTAATTTTTATCATGAAATTTCTGTGAGCCTCTGTAGTTTTTTCTCCTCTTTGCCTCAGCATCCTGAGCTCACATACCTCCAGATAACTGATCATATGTGAATAGTGAATGTTTGTGGTACCCTAGTTATCACAGGGGAACCACTTTCTGAAATTCTTATATCATCAAGTTAATTTACATTGCTCAATAAATCATAAATGAATTATATACTTCCTCCCACAAGGAGTGTGTTTCACTATTTTGAGTTCTGGGTTTTCTTTTGACATTATATTAAAGTATGTAATATGGGGATGGAAGTAAATGCTTTGCTGTAGTTAACCTGTGAAGTGAGAGGAGGGAATTGATAGGAAAAGGGATTATTGAAAGGACAGGTGGTTTATCTTCACTAACCATCTTTCTCTTGGCCCCGTTACTAAGTGCTGGAATTCATAAAGATTTAAGGCTTTTTTTTTGGGGGGGGGGGAAGGAGAAGCAGGCATGGACCCAGCATTTTATGTTACAAACGGGATAGTTAAAATGAGCAGTCTGGTGATACAGGGCAGTAAAGACTATGCTACGGACTACAAAAGCTTGAGAAGAGTCTTACTCTATGCAGTCTAGGGTTACATACATATGATTAAAATATATGCTTTGATGTATTAGAGCCTAGTTAGAGAATTATCAAGTTGTTGAAACTTGCAAATATGAGCTCAGTCTGTTTATTTTTCCATTTTTCAATATTTTTGAAACTTATTACCCTGACATGAAAGAGGTACAAGTCACAAATTAACTTCCATGCTATATCTGCATCTTACAAGCTTTTAAATATATTGAAAATGCAAACTTAATCACTCATTATTTTTCTTCCTCTTATTGGTTTGTCTCAGAGATTGGCAGTCAGAAATTTCACAAATACAGTCAAGAGAAGACATTAAAGTGGTTGAAGAAAAAGGTATTGTGATTTTCTTTTCCTTTAAAATTTGCTTTTTGTTCAAAATGAAAATGTTCATTAACTTGTCCATATCTGTATTTGACTCATGTAGCATGCCTCAGTTCAAGGTCCTTGTTTCATCCAAGAACAGACACTGCATTAAAGCTGTTGAACTTGGGAATGTGATGAAGTATTATGGAAGTGCTAAGTTTGCTACAGTCCTCTTTTTAGTGGTGCTGGCGTACAAGGGAATCATGGAGGATAGGTGGGGGCAGAGGAAGGAGCTGAAGTTATCTATAACTGTATTCTGTATGCTTTACACAAGATGAAGGGCTTCATCCACTTCATAGATGGGCTAGAGGGAGGCTCCAACTGTTCCCCCTCACAGCTTCTGAATTCTACTGTGCAGTAAAGCTGAATAGATATACTTTGGTTTTGTGCTATAAATGTGTTCCCTCATGAAGTCTCAGCAGTATCTCCCAGATTGGTACTGTTACGGTTGCTACTATCTTGATGCCGTCACACTGTAAAAGAAGCTAGTACAGTATGCTGAAAATAAACTGGTACTATAGCTAAGCTTAGTGTAGTCTATACTTTGACATAAAGAAGATGAATCTCATGTTACACACACACACACACGCACACACACACACACACACACTGTGATGGGTCTATGTAGGAAAAGACTGTGTGCATCATGTGATACGAGGAAGCCTTCTCATTTCAATTAGTCAACCCAAGCACAAAATCTGTTCTACTTTCTGCCATAATGATGGAGCTCTGGAAAAATATTACTACTTTTCTTTCCTGTTACTGCCTTTTATGGGCTGTTAAAAATACTACATGGCTGTGATAAGGGACAAAAACAATTCTAGAATCCAGTTGAGGCATTGAGATATCTTCTTTTTCAGTGAATGCGATGTGAATGTTTGAACAGGTACGTGTTTGTGTTGTTGAAAATTCCTTGTTCTGACAATGATTTCTGAGTCAGATCCAGTATAACAGTGCCATTTAGTGTCCTGAAACTTAGATTGCTGTCAGGACTGCCTTTGCAATCCACCTGAACACAAGCATTCTCTGCTCTCCTAACAGGTGTATTTCTCACCTGTGTAATCATGGCTGTTGCGTCTGAATTGCTCAGCTCATCTTAGGGTGCTGCAAAACTGGTACTGTGTTGCCAAAGCAACATGTTCAAAGACATGCTAGTTTCTTTGGAGTTTTTGAGCTCATATGCTAGTCATTACAAATGTATATTAAATTTCACCACAGTCCATAACTTGAGTGTTTTATAGGCTTGAAACAAAATTACAAGAGCTTTGTCACTGCATTAACATGTGCCTAACAACACTGATACAGACATTTCATTCTGTGGTTTCCTATAGGTCAATCAAACAGTGAAAGCACTTAAAAGCAGCAATGTAATTGTAGGTGAAAGGGTACAGTCAGCTACATTTATCAGCGGTAAACAAATCACAGATGCTGAAGAAGGTAAGAAAACTAAGCGTTGTAATGAATTGCATTTTTGTGAAATAACATACCTTGAGATAAAACACATGATTAGAATCTAAAACTTACTGAAAATGGCCTTTGCCACAAACATATTTCTTGCACAGAAAAAATCCGTACATGCTGTGACTATGTGTCTTGACTGTTCTGAGTTCTTTGATATCTTTGTTAGGTAAAGTTATAATTAACACTAGATCTTTGCTGGAGTTCTTTTAGCTCCTCCATAGTTCAGGGAAGGGACATCTGTTGTCAGTGAAATATATGTGGAAGTGCTTTGCTGAACTGAGACCATTTTGGATAATATAGCACATGTGTATGACATGTATGAATATTCACACAATAAGTGTGAGTGTATTAGAACAGACATTTTTTACTATTATTAGCATGCAAACGTGCTTCATAGAATTCTCCAAAAAGAAAAAAGATCTTAGGGAGTTACAGGCTGCATGCTTCTGACCCAAACATGATTGCTTTATATGACAAATTTATTGAATTACACAAATGTGTGTTTATTAAGGGCAAAAACTTTAATAATGTGTATGTTAAATCTCCCTGAAAGTGATAGTGCTGGTACCAGAAAGTCTAAAGTAATCCTGTTTGCTTCTGGTCACCTTTTTCCTGGGGAGGGCAATATCCTGAATGTCTCTAGGTTACGAAGTTATCTAAAGAAATCTACCTGAAAATGAACTCTACTAAGAAAATACTATGACATGATAATGAAAATGAAGACAGTTTAGAACAAGATGAGCAAAAGCAAATTATTTCTGATTATTAAGATATTCAGAAGTCTGCCTGCAATTCAGAAATAAGGAGAAACAAAGCAACTTGCTGACAAAGTGGAAAATGAGTTACCAAGTAATGATATCAAAGGAAACAACATAAATGAGATTTAAGAGGCAGCTAGACAGTTTTATAGAGCAAAGATTATAATATATGGTTTTTGAAAAGAGGCAAAGCTGTAAAACTTATAAGTGTCTTTATCTTTACAGTAGCTTTTTATCCTTTCCCAACCCCCTCTTTTTAAAGGCGGGCGAAAATGACCTGTCCAGACAATCTTATCTGTACTTAAATATTTTATCTCTGAAATTTGTAATTAAATGGCTAAACTGCAGTGGTTTTTTTTCTGCCTTCCTCCTTTCTTATACTAGCATGTGTATACTTACCTTCTTAGAATGTTTTAGAATTGAAAGAGCTCATTTGGACAATATTGGGGGTTAAAAATAGCTAAGTTTTGGAGGCAATCCCTTTGTATGTAGCAAGGTGAATGACAAGAAATCAAATGGACCTTACCCAACATTTATTTTAATAAGCCTAATTTTCTTGTCTGGTCCTTTCACTACCGTGACAGTACAATTTATTTCATAGAATCATAGAATCAGTAAGGTTGGAAGGGATCTCTGGAGATCGTCTAGTCCAACCTCCCTGCTCAGCAGGGTCACCTAGAGCATGTTAGAGGGGTTGCATCCAGGCGGGCCTTGAAGATCTCCAGAGAAGGAGACTCCACATTATGAAATGAAATTTCATATTGTGTTCATAAGGTATCATGAAATTTCAATACCTTATAAATGTGTGGGTATTTGTAGTTAGTATCTACAGATGTGGTAGGAAAAAAAACTTGAGAGCATATAGTGAGTGCCAAGGGGAAAGGAGGAAAGGTTTGCTATTTGGGACCTGAGTACTTCTTTAGGAAGAAAAAGAAGGGAGGTTTGCAAATATTCC
Organism: Rhea pennata; assembly: GCF_028389875.1. Classification (NCBI taxonomy): domain Eukaryota; kingdom Metazoa; phylum Chordata; class Aves; order Rheiformes; family Rheidae; genus Rhea; species Rhea pennata. Next base: position 187,249,693 of record NC_084663.1, read on the forward strand.
TGATCTCTGACAGGAGATTAATAACGGAGCAAGGTTGGGGCAAGAGTGCAAAGTCCCTGGAAGGCAAACAGTGGTATCTTAAAATGGGTAAAGGAAGTCAATGAAGATTACTTCATGGCAAAAAAGCAAAGAAAATGGATTTTGTATTTGAATTATAACATTGGTTGACTTGGCCTCACCATTCAGTATCATAAAGCAAAGAATGTGATGATGAGAATATTTTTCTTAAGAGATAAATTGGATAGAGAAAGTGCTGAGATGAATTTGTCTTGGTTTGAAATCATTGTTGTTCTCTCCTGCCCCTAAAGTGGACTTAGGGAGTGACAAATACTTGATGGATGTAGGCAGTGGAAGGAGAAGTGCAGACAGGAATTACTGAATTTTATGCCAGTCTAGTTGGAATGTGTATGCTGGTTTCAGCTTATTACTGCTTTCTGCTTCAATGCCATTTTACATTGAACTTCTTAGATAAAAATAGAAGAAACTGACATCGAAGAAATAGTTCTTTAGATGCCGGTCTACCATGTGCTTCTGAACTCTGAGCATGTAGGAGTATGAACAGCTAGAGCTGGCTATTTTAGATGGAATTCAGAGGTGAGATTTCAGCTCAGTGTCTATCTGGCAAGTACTTCTTGTCCATGGGTAAAGTTACTTGCAAGCAGCCCTGAAAACAGCAACTTTAAAAAATCCAGCCCATGATTAGTAAGTGCTTGTGTAGAATGGGACCAGAAAATGTGTTTTAGGACTTCATGTTATAAAAGGGTCACTTTTTCTTCCCCTTTTTCAGAAAAACATTTAAGTGCCCTGTACTGAAAACAGCTTCTAGTAGTTCATATTTCCACAGATAATTATCCTGTCTTGCCAGTGATGTTTAGATAGGCCTTGGCATTTTCCATAAAGTACTGAAATTAAGTACAAGACTTTGAAATAGACTCATTGTCTCATCTAATTGTTTTCAGTTGAAGCCAGAAAATGTACTTTATTACTAAAGCCCATGCCAAATAATTGTAAGATCCAGATGCTTTAAAATTAATGATTGCCTGTTCTGTTGAGTCAGCTTTTTACTCTTGCAGGTTTTTAAAATTTAATTTCTTCAGAAAAATACATGATATCTAGTATTCTCAGAAAGTGAACAGCTTTTGTAAAGTACATACAGCAGAGATTAATAACATGTGCTGACAAAGTGAGTGTAGTAAGTCTTTACTTCTTAAATAAACCTACAAGTGTCATATAACATAAACTACTCAACACAGAGAAGCATCACAGTGTATCCATTAGAAGTCTCTTACTATTAGCTCAACCGTATGATTTATGATAGCACACACAGCATGGCTAAGACAGCATGACCATATAATGTGAATGTTCTTTTTCTCCTTCTTTCCATTCCCTGCCCTGTTCCCGAAGACTATATACGGTATGCCCACGGGTTAATATCAGAATATATTCCTGAAGATCTGAGTAAGGAGTTGTCAAAATATTTGGAGTAAGTATTGTTCCAGCTTCTAGTTTTATGTGGTATACAGTAATGATCTTCTGGTCATTTCTATTGAATACTGAAATTTAGTCATCAAGGTTACAGTGAATTCAGAGAGATTATATTTACCACACTTTAGAAGTGATGTTTTCAGATATGAGTTGTGGATGTATTATTTCTGTATTGTTTTTGTGATCACAGAATCACAGAATGGTTGAGGTTGGAAGGGACCTCTGGAGATCATCTAGTCTAACCCCCCTGCTCAAGCAGGGTCACCTAGAGCACGTCTCACAGGATCATGTCCAGGCAGGTTTTGAGTATCTCCAGAGGAGACTCCACAACCTCTCTGGCCAACCTGTCCCGGTGCTGTGTCAGTTGACTTCACAGTAAAGACGGTTTTCCTCATATTCAGGTGGAACTTCCTATGTTTCAGTTTGTGCCTGTTCCCTCTTGTCCTGTCACTTGGCACCACTGAAAATAGTCTGGCCCCATCCTCTTGATACCCTCCCTTAAGGTATTTATAAACATTGATAAGATCCCCTCTCAGTCTTCTCTTCTCCACTCTAAACAGGCCTGGCACTCTCAGCCTTTCCTCATAGGAGACATGCTCGATTCCTCTGATCATCTTTGTAGACCTGCGCCGGACTCTCTCCAGAGTCTCTCTTGTACTAGGGAGCCTAGAATTGGACACAGTACTCCAAATGATGCTAAAAAGCATGGGCTGGAGGAGAGACATAATAATAGCTGAGTCTGTTATGTCTTTTATCACAGTCTCATCATAAAACTCCAAGGAATTTAATCCCCTTTTAAAGGAGAGAAAATGGAAATCCAAAGAGTTAGAGTGGATTGTCCAGAATTGTCAAGCACGAGAAGCGGAGCCAGCAATAGAATCCCAGACCCTCTGTCCCCCTATGTCCTTTTGCATTCTCACTAAGTGCTGCTGGGGTTTGAGTTCATATATCTAACCTGTGTTACTTCATACTTAAATCTGGAAGGTGAGCCAGGATCCTAACCCTGGTGTTTGTTTTCTGCCTGCAGATTTCGCTTGAAGCATCATTGGGACTCTGTATGTGCCCTCGGTTCAGTTGTATTATTGTGGCCTAGGAAAAAAATGTGCAATTTTCATCTCAGAAGTTTCACAGTATAACAGAGATGGCATATAATATCATCTTACTAATTATAGCAAAGGTTATCAGAAGTAGTGTGGGGTTCTCCTGTTTTGATTGCCAGACTTAACTTTTAAAAGAGCCCATGGGTTTTTTTCGTTTGTTTGTTTGTTTTTTGGTGCCTAGCTCTGTTTTAGATATCTAAGTCAGGCATACAATGTCTGTGAGCCACTTTTTTGCAAACACATGCCATGTGTGAGCAGCTGATATCCAGAGCATCCTTTATGGGGAAGGAATTAGCTTCAGGTTGTGTCATTCAGAAGTTTTATTCAGTTGTCCAAAGTTACACTGTAATCTTCTGTTCTGCAGGCTCTCAGAACTCACAAGCCCAGCACCGGAGCCAGAGATGAAGGTAGGAGGATATTAAGAAGATATTGACACATATTATGTTGAAGGCTAATTTCTCTGTGTTATTATTAAAGCTAGACTAGGCCAAGCACTGTGTACAGTACAATGAGTAAAGTAAATTGGCCGTGTAAAAAGTCAGTCTGAAATAACACCAGAAAGTTAACAGGTACTTTTATATTTCTTATTAAGCAATATTTTAGTTGGTTTTCCTATTTAAAAAAAAAAAAAGGAGAGAAGAAGAAAGAGACATTTTATGTTTTTGGTCAGCAGTCTTTTTTTACTTGGTTTGCTCATTTAGTTTTATTGAGGTTGATGGGACAATATGACCTCATAGGTTTTCTTTCATATGTAATTTATGAGGACCCTGGAATGGTCCACCAACTATGGTGGATAATCTCTCATACACTGACCGTTCTCCACTCTAAGTCTCATTAGAATTTTTATTTCCATTACTTCTCTTGGAAGGCTGTTCTATAACCTCATTCTTCTGATGCTCAGAAGCCTTCCTGTAAATTCCACCTTGAATTTATTTGTGACCAATTTATTCCCCTGCATTTTTGTGCTAACTTTATCATGTTTTTTTTTTTTTAAAATTGAAATGGCTCTTTTCCTTCCCTAACACTAATCCTCTCAGTGTGTAAAGGGAAAACATACATTGTCCCTGTTTTCATTTTGTGAAGCCAGTCTTGGTTATTTAGGATGAATTCTGCATTCCCTCCTCATCGCTTGTTCCAAGCAATTCAATTCTTTGAACAGAGGTGACCAGAGTTATGTATGATTTATTCAGGATAAAATCTTTACCAGTGCAATACGATAGCATTCATCCCTTCTTGTCTGTCTTCTTGTCTTAACTAGAAGGATTTTATTTCACTACGTCTTAGAATCCCAGTTGCCTCTCTTGTGTGATGTAGCAGATAACTCATAGTCATGCTGTGAACAGTTAAGACATAGAGGTCTTTTTACTCTACTGCGATTTCTAATTGATCAGCATTCAGGTTATTCCAGAAATTTATGCAGTAGTTGTTACGTAGATGACCTTATTCATCTGTACATTTCATCCTCAGTCTTCAAGGTTCTGTGGCTTTTCCTTTGCAGTGTTACAAGTTCTTTAGGTATTCATAATACTTCTCAGTGATGTATACTCAACAAATGTTAGCATTCTGCTATCTTTAATTAACAATTAATGAACATTTGAATAAACATTATTCATGGAACTCCAATAGTAATCTTCACGTAACCGAATGTCTTCCTTTTCTGCATTACCTGCTTTTGTTTCCCCTTCACTCAGTTTCTTACCTGACTTCCAATTTTTATGCAATCTTCATTTTCTCTTAATTTCAGGTTTTTAGGTGGCACTGTGTCAAATCCTCTGGTAATCCCTTACACCTTCACAAAATGTGTTATCTTTGAGAAAAAAGACAAGGCATTACCTACATTTAGTTTTTCATTTACTCCATATCTTTAATTACTCCTCATACCTTCAGCTTTTTTTCCGCTTCTGTTCTGCTGCAGTCCAGTGAAAGGGCCTGTTACTGACTAAATCACTTTTTCCTCCTTATATGTAGATGAGTGTTGTGCTATTCTGCAGCAATATGGTTCCTACGTTTGGCAGGTCTTGCTTCTGGACTTAGGATTTCTGAGGCAGTCTCCCACCAGCTTTAGCATATTGAGTTTTACTTCTATCCTGAATAGAGCGATTTCCATTCTCTTTTCTGTCCCTGCATTTAACCTCTTCATTCTTATTGAAAACATTTTACTGACTACTTCATTTTGCAGTTCTATCTAGATTAGGTTTAATATCTGACCGATCTTTTATTGCATAGCAGCCTTGCTTTGCCTTTTTTGATTCTCTTTTTGCTTCTATGGCTAAACAACTTCTACTATTTGTTTTAATTTCCTTTCCAAGGTCTAACTCAGGATGGCTTTTTGGCAGCTTTCACTTTATCCGTATATTACCTGATCCCTGAAACAAATTTCTTTTTTTATCAAACTTCTTTTTCCATTCATCGTAGGCTTTCTGCTTACTTCTAATACCTTTTTTTCTTTTTTCTTGGAGGGGATGTGTTTGTATCTGTGTGAGTGTGTATAGGGGGAGGATTCATCCAGTTTAGTCTGAAACACTCTTTCCTACAGGACTTTTCACCTTATTTGAAGTAAAAGATCCCAAACCACTTTTTCTGTCTTTTTTCCTTATGCATTTCAAGCGGCCCCTTGACACATCAAATCCTTTACTGTGGCTTTGAGAATTAAGGAGAATGGTTTGCAAAGTTTGACCCTCTGGAATCAGGAGCCCTACTTTTGATTATCCTTTTCATTTAATTGAAACTGAGACACCCTATTTCACTGAAACTGGGTTACTTACTGCAGTGACCTTTTCCGCAATGTCCCTGCTACTTACCGAAACCAAGTTTAAAATAACATCATTGCTGGCTGTTTAGTGACTGTTTTGTTAAGCAATATGTCAGCTAGCACATGCAGGAATAATTGGGCCCTACTGTTATTAATAGCATTTGTTCTCCAATCTATATCCATGGATATAAGTTATTTCCATGTGGTTGGACAGTTGTTCTGGCTGCACAGTTACTTGGCCCTTTGATTCTGTTAAGAATTATCTTTATGTATTGTAAGAAATATTAAACACACATTAAGAGCCAACTGATATTCATCAGCCATATAAGCATGTTACAACAACTATATTAAACTACATGTGATGTGCATTACATATTATGTACGAATAGTTTTTATACCGTTGGGATAGTTCTGAGAATCTATTTTTAAAAATAGTTTTATTTCAGCAGTTAGGTTACAGAGGAAATGAGGCTTAGAACTGTGTTCATTTGTTGGGCAGTGAAATCTTTCTGAGCATCCCATTAATTTCCAGAGGACTGACTAGGGTGTGCATGATGCATTTGTGTGTAAGTCTTTGCAGCTCCAGAGCTTAAAACACTCCTCTATTTCACAACCTCAGAGGAGAAACGCAAGCTTTTACTCTGAAATCTGTAGTCTCCTTTAGACCTGTTTTTATTTGCCTGCATTTAAATTTCTCTTAATGAAGGCAAGGTGTGTATATGCAGTATATGATTATTATAAAAAAAGAAGGATTCAACATATATTCTTATTATAGGAAAGAAAATGCATGTTCACAAATAATGTTAAAATAAATTTTGAAGGGAGGAGAGATTTAGAAACTTTAATACTTGACAGAAAAGCTACAACAGATTCTCTTATATACTACAAGAGTAAACTGGGTACAATCTAGAGTTTGTGATTTAATGATTAAATCAAAATTACATGTTAATCTTTGTTATAATTGTCAGCCATTGATCTTGTGTTATAATCATCGTACTGTCCGACCTTTCAGCATAGGGAATCTGGCCATCGGCAGATCATAACAGAATATGTAGGATCTGCTACAACCAAACGCTCTGCTGAAACTCAAATGTTTTATTATAAGGTTTAAAAAGTTGTTTATCAGATTCCAAAAAGAGGAGAATAGTCGTAATTCTTTAGGTTGTCATTTGAAAATGTAATCACAGTGCAGTAAACAGCCTCCCAAAGAGGCTGATCCAGATCCCATTGAAATCAAAAGAAAAGGCTGCTGCTGGATCTGGTTCTAAGAGCTGAGAAATCTAAGCTGCAGACCTGGCTTCTGTGCCAAAGAGAGAGAGAGAGGAATGGAGGGAGGGAGAGGGAGAGATCAGAAGTGCCATAAACAAAATGAATATAACAGGGGCTTAAAATGGTATGGTACCATCCAAGTTGCTTGCAAAATCACTGTCTTTGGCACAAAAACTTGGAAAGCCACAGCTTAGATTTCACAGGATATTAAGGACAGGGTAGTAACATCAGATCTATAATAATAATACAGCATTGTAAAATACTACATACTTTTTTTTTCCCTTTTGGAAACATACCAGAAATTTTTCACCTTTAAACTAAACACATGCTCATAGTTTATGGAAAGAAATATTCATTCTTACGGCCTGATCATGTGAAGTGCAGAGAACCCTTAACTTCCATTACGGCTGAATTTAGAAGGCACCCAATACACACAGCGTCAAGCTTCTTAATGTGCTGTTGAATTCAAGTGATAAAGCAGTCAGTAGATCTGTGTCAGTGTTCCACTGTTGCTGAACTGTAGAAACTAATTACTCTGAGAGGTTGTGCACGAACAGATAGAGACTAGATGATAATCTACTGGTGTTGGCAGATAGCAATAACACTGCAGTTCCTGGTCCTTCATGGTTCCATGAGACCATGGGCACTGGATTGTAACTTCCTGGTTGTTAGACAGTAGCTTCCAACAGCTGCTCCACAAAGGCTCTCCACACAGACTTTGAAACTAAAGTCAAAATCATGAAAGTTGAAAACCGTATTGAATTTATTTCTGTAAGTCATTCCACAGAAGGCTAAAAAGAAGAAAATGCCTCCCATAACATTAAATAATCTCTTCTAAATACTGGAGAGATGCTATATGTTCATGCCTAAAGAAGACAATGATGAGAAGAGATCTACCGCTGTTACTGCATATTCCTCAGATGGTTCCAAGCCTTGTTTTGGTGCTATGGTTACATTATAAAACCAAAGTTTTAAATTCCGTGTGTGTACATCATAACAGTGGTTGACAGAGCAACTTCATCACTCTTTAACATTTCAGAAAAGGAAATTATCAGATGTCCCTGTGGAAGCAGAAGAAGACTATACTAAGTTTAACAGCAGCAATCTGAAAAAGAAAAAGGTAAGCAAACCTTGCACTCATGCATGTTTTGCCAAAGCATAGATTAGTACCCAGTAGTTGAAGGCACACGGTCCCTTCTTTTCTCCTCCAAACACGTCAGAAAAACAAACACAAAATGACAGATGTCTGCAGCTGTATTCTACTTGGCTGTGACTCAAGACAACGCTCTTCACTTTTTACATGGCCTCAACATAGCGATTTTTCTGAATCAGTGTTTTGAAATGTTTGGTGGTGGCCAGTTTAAGTAGGAGATATCTAAAAATGGGAAAATGGTAACATTTCCTATCTCTTTTAAAGCTATGGTTAGTGATACTGATTTCAGAGTGCTGGGAGAAACACAGAACTGACAATACTATCTCCTTGAACTTTTCTTTCAATTTTAATTTGACCTTGATGCTCTTAGTATCCCCCTCTGAACTCCTCTGTACTGTCACTATTTGAATATATTTTATCTATGAAACTTCTAGTGAACCTCTCAGCTAATGTTTGCAAAACTCTGAGTTCTTTAGATGAGAAATCCTGCAGCTTAGTGTTAGCAACTGTTAAATTTCAGTTATTTGAAAAAGAAACGAAGATGGCAGCATTCACTTAAATTCACAGGGATTTTAAGACAGGCCTTATTTTTACCAGAAATGTTGCTTGTGAACTTATTTATGTCAATTTAATGAAGTTAACACGAAGCTTGCTGATTGCCAACTTCAGCACAAGTTTTGAGGCCAGTTCAAATCTGAGTCCAGTGGTGTCTGCCACTGTATCATTCCTAGGGGAGCAACAGAGATGTGAAAAGAAATGGATTCTGTTTGTATATGCCAAGCTTATGAGGCTTGCACTGGGTTGTTTCTCTGAACACTGAAGGAAAAGGAATCCTTCTCCAGTCCATTGGGAACCAAAAAGGCACTCTGCACTGCTCTTGTGACCTTCAGACAAATGCTGACTACTTTTTATTTCTTTAGAAAGAGCAGCAGCTGGTGACAGATGCATTCCTCCCCTTCTGCCCACCCTGCCCCCAAACTTTTTTGTATGTGGGGCACACACTAGTTTTGAAGTGAGAAAAGGATTGCCCCCTTGGTGAAGGAGATAAATAGTTTAAAATATGCATGTTTTTTCCATCTTCTCCCCATAATGTACTTGAATTCTGTACAGTATACCACTCTTTTCTAAACACTTAGGCAGAGTTTTTGTTTGTACAGTAAGCAACACAGACAATTATACTGTAGTTGCATATCTCTATCCTATCCAGAACCTTCGAGCTGATCCAAAGAAGTGGAATTATGAAGTCCTACGGTCTGAGATGTATCATAGGAAAAGGTCGAGGCAAAGATTTCTTAATAGGGAAAGCAGCTAGAGATTTAAAATGTAACATTTCAAAATGTAAGAAAGAAAAGAGGTCAGCTCTATAAAACGTGGCTCATAAAATGTGTTAGGTGTAAAAGTCTGGGAAGTTATCCCAGTGGCCTCAAAGTGTTTTGCAAGTGTCGGTTACCTTCTTCAGTCTTAGTTCTTCTGTCTCTTTTCCCTTTATTTCACTGTACTGGGAGACTTTCATAATAATTCTGTGTGAATTATTCATCATCTCTAATGCAAGGCTGTAATTCAGCCTGCTGACAACATAATCATGAGATTGAGTCGGAGGGTACAGTATGCATCTGTTATATTGGATGCATTATTCCTCTTAATGTACACTCAGGGATTATTCCAAAGTAAATGTTTGAGTCGGGATACCTCATTCTGCAGAAGGGAAAGATGTTTCACCTCCTTGTCCTTGTAATTGATTCCTGTCTTTGAGGTTAAGTAATTCATGACAAGTATTTTTCTATTTGAATAATCTCAAATTTGTTTTGTAAGGTTTTTCCCTTGCAAATTAATATCCTATATAACATTATCTTTACTGCTGCATACTAAAAAAGTACTTCAACTTCTTGCTTGACTTCTGTATCTAAGAGTTTATAGCTTACACTCCCCTCCTATGGAGATGCTGCTTAACTTTCTCTGTTTTTCATTTCACTAACAGGCAAACAGCAAGATGTCTGCAGCTCAGAAGGCTCTGGCCAAAGTTGATAAGAGTGGAATGAAATCCATTTCTGCTTTCTTCAGCTCCAAACCTAAGGCATCAAAATAAAGGCTTGTTCCTGAAACAGTTTTATACAGTGTTTTTTTTTACATTAAGCTGAAGAGATTTTTGTTGTTAGTATATTCAGGGTATATCTGCATACACAATGGAATGCAATGAAGAGATGTGTGAGCTAGTGCAGGCAGAGCTTTTATGTCTCATCGGTTCAAGGCAGTGCCGTGCAGACATCCAGCCTGGGTCTGGAAGAGAGCGTAGCTGCGTTAGAGTGGTGCTGTGTGCTGAGAAGCAGGGCTTAGCATGGCACCATACAGTGTGGCTGTACTGCTTCTTATCCCAGGGCAAGCTCAGTCAAAGCCGCCACCACAGAGTTTTCTCCATTGCACTCCATTCTGTGCAGGAGACCTGCCCTTCCTTGTGATATATTTTAGAGGAGAGTGTTTTGATTCATTAGTAGCATTATTTTTGAGACTGTTACGCCAAGTGTAAGACCAGAGTGGGATGGCATATTCAGATTTCTATGCTGACCCCAAATCTAAATGCTGATGTAAGCATTGCTTTTGGTGGCAATTTATTCAGGCAAACAGAATACTTATGTTGAGATTTTGATTTTGATTTTGCCAAAAACAAATTGTAATAAGTGTCAGTATGAATATAATACAATAAACTGCTTTATGTAACAAATTTGTGCATGTTGTGCTTACTGTTTGTTTCGAGAGTTCAGTTACGCTTCAGGACATTAGTTATGGGCTTTTGGTATTTCCCTGTGTGTAAATCTTTAATCTTTAAAGACTTAAAATATCACGGTGGTCTTACGTGATAAATATCTTGACACATAACAATCTAGAGGTATTTTTACGTTTAGTTCCAAGGTGCATAGGTCCTTACAAAAATAATGAGAAGAAGATCTATTTAAAGACAAAGCTGAGCATTTTGAAGACATCTATCTGGAGCTGGATGCATAGTTCAAAAGCTTAAGCGTGGATGTCTTAGATAAGATTTAGCTTTAGGAAGAAATGCACAAGATAAGATCATTATTTAAAAAGCCGTATTCGCTCTTGGGTGTATTCCTCCCTCATTATAGAGTATTCCTGTATAGGCAAGAGGATAGTTACCTGCTATGTTGTAACTTCCTCAGTTCACAGAAATGAAAAGAAAGGGAGCCACTGGGATCATTTATCTAGATCGACCCGCAGTCCGGCACAATACTGGCTCTTAGTCTCGTCCAGCAGTTCTTCCATTGAGCCTTAACTGTGGATGAATTACAATGCGTGTTTTAAAAGGACAGCCAACTTCAAATACTTCGTTATTTGCTTCTTCAACTCAGTAGAGCATCTGCTTGTATCCCTTGACAATGGGAGTTTCAGAGAAAGTAAGAATTTCTTCATTCTTAATAATTATACCATTTTTCCACTTCAAACTTATTTGTCCACAGTTTACAACCATTGCATTACCGTGTTCATCTGATAAGTTAAAGAGCTCTGTGGCATTTTTTTTCCAACTACAAATGAATGAAAACCTTTGCTGAGTATTGTGCACTGTTTTTCAGTTGCAGTTTGTTGTGGTTTGTATGGCTTCCAAACTAGTGCTTTCTAAAGTTTTGTATGTAGTTTGTTAATTTGGAAGTCAGTATGGATGGAGTTTCAGATAGAGGATAATATTTGGAAATCTGCTTTAAAATCATTCTCTCTGATTATGGGAAAATTTGTGGATGCCCTCTTAAAGGTATTGAGTCATATATTCCCAATGAAATTAGACTGAACAGAGAACAAGTATATAAATAATGCTCCTAGTTTTTAAAATGTTTGTCTGAAGTGGATTATCTGGACCTAAAATTAAGTTGCTTAATAAAATGCTTTTTGGTCATTCTGAGGAATCATTACTGTAAGTCTTCTTTATCTCTGAAAATCAGCCCATAGTATCAAAGTGTTTGAATGTAGATCAAAAAGTCTGTGATTTAGATGCAGAGATTTTATTGATAGTTCAGATAAAATCATTTCCCCAAGTCATTTGGTGTTTTAATAAAATTCTACTCATTAATGATAACTTTTTAAAACAATGTAAGAGATGGGAGCAAAAGGGGACAGAAGAACATGGGAAGTGCTATATTGAGCCATAGGAAAATTCCTGTTATACCACGTTGCCTTGGTCTTCAGCTATCTTAACCAGAATTTCAGCAGCTCTATCAGTAGAGTTTCCTATTCTGACATTAGTTATCAGACAAGTTTAAAAATTAGTGACAAGTGTTATTGCATGTGACATTTTTCTATGTGCGCTGCCTTAAGAATTGCTATCTTGCTTTTTTCTACCTTACTTGTCTAGGCTGTAAGTCAGGGCCTGCTCTGTAGCAGCATATATTGCATTAACACATAGGTCCTTGATATGAATTGGAAATAGCTAGCATTTGGTGAGCCCAGAATCAGCAAATGTGCTCATAAACTAGAAAGGTGAGATTTTGAAAAGCGTTCAGCCTAATCCAGCAGTTCCCTTTGAAGTCTTCTTCTCCCCCTGTCCCAATTCAGATCAGCTGGAGAAGAGATCCACTAAGGGTGTATCCCTTCCTTTGAAAATCACCATTCGAATTACAAGACAATATTATGAAAAAAAAATGGTACATACTGTCATTTTAGTAGAGAAGTGTGCAGTAAACAGCATGTTAGGGAGTTTTTTGGTAAATGACAAGAAATGAATTGTGTTTCTGTTAATGAAAAAGCAATTTCAGGCACTGGAAGATGATGAGAAAGCAAGCAAGCATAGGATGACATTTGAATGGAAAACCAAGAAAGGTAGATAGTTGCACTAGAAACCAGGAGCTGTGAGGTGAGACAGATGCATGCTAGTTTTAAGATTTTGGTTTTAACAAGTCAAATATTTTGTGAAATAAATTTTAGAAACATAGCTTGTGACTGACTGAACAGTTTGAGAACGTTTCTGCTAATAATAAAGGTGCTGCTTCTCTGGAAGGAGGACAATCCTGATACAGATGGAAGGGCTTTATTTTGACTTCTGATCTTTGATACTTTTTTTTTCTGTATATGACTTTCACATCCCTCTGAGGACTAGTCTAGAGTTCTTCCTCCATGCATAGATGCTTTGTGCTTTAGTGTGTCACATCTCAACTTCCAACTGTCAGCTATGCCATAACTTACAACAGTAGTAATTTTATTAGTGATTGTGTCTCTGGTTGAGTAGAAATTTGTGAATGACAAAAAAACACAAGCTGTTCCCAAGAACCATTAGAGCTTTCACTTGAAAACAAAAACTCTTCTCCCTTTAGAAAAGAATGAAATACGTTTAGTAACTTTGAAACTTCCTTTGCATGTAGCTGTAAGAAGTTATGAAAAGCATGTGGTGCCAAATGCACAAAACAATATTTTCTACCACAATGAGGATTTAAATATAGTTACTATGACTGGCCAGCAGTAGCAGCAGTCATTATGAAGTGCTGCTTTGCTATTTCTTGCTTGGTTAGTTTAGTATGAAACAACATGCTGGCACCATTGTAGAAATGTGGTCTTATTTTATTTCTTTTCCAGGATTAACATGTTGTCTGTGTGTGTTCATGTAAATATCTGATGACTTGTGTTGCTTTTATGGTTGCTGTTTGGGAATTAAGCAGCTCTTACATTTGCACTTTTTTAGACTTCTCATTGTAAAAGAATTGACATCACTGGGTATGGAAAACTTCATACAGAAATACCAATACTGACTTGGGGACATTTCAGAGTTGGACACACATCGTTTTCAGTCTTAAGTAGTAAACTTAGTTCTATTTGTAGAAGTGCCTGTTGGTGACTTGAATATTTTCAGTGGAAGAGGTGGCACAATTGGCAAAATTTGGATTCAAATCTGAAAGTTAGGAGGATTCGGTGATTCTTGTTTTCAGGTATTCAATTGTATCTGCCTTTAAGCTTTTTAGAAGGAAACAATGCATGGGTGCTTATTTGAGTAGATTGATATTTATGCCTAGGGTTTTTTCTTCTCTTTTTAGATGCCTGTGGAAAGACGTTCAAAGAAGAAGTGAAAGGAGCATAAGGAGACTTGCTAATATTGTTTTAACTCGCCATAATCTCAAAGCAGCCTTTAAAGGCTTTTTTTACGCACTTTCTGAAAATAAATGCTTAAAGTTAGACATGTCCTGTTCCAAGAAAAAGCAAATCTCAGCAGATTAGCATTTTTAAATATGCACTGTGTTAAACATACACTGCTTCAAATTTTATAGCTCATACACTATTGGTCTATCGGGCCCTTCCAGGAAAGCACTTACGAGCATGCCTAATGTTAAGCACATGAGCAGTGATCTTAAAGTCAGCAGTGTTGTTCATGTGGGTAAGTGCTTTGCTGGATCAGCGCCTAAAGTCCTGTTAGGTGCTGAGCATCCTGATCTATATCCAGCAAAGCACTTACGTCCATGCTTATCTTGAAGTGGAAGAGCCGGTCTAACTAATATTTGTGCATTAGTGTTCTCCATAAAATCTCTCTTGGCACAATGACTCACATGCTTAAAGTTAAGCACCTGCCTAAATATTTTGCAAGGTCAGACTAACAGCATCTTCAAGTCTTAAATAATTACTTGATTTTGTATTATTTTTATTTGTTGTATTTTAGGAGGGTATATGATTTTGGTGGCCATAATTTCAAGTTTTGGAAGCTACATAATAAAATACGTTTTATGCAATTTTCCAATTTTTTTTTCCAAAATTAGCCAAATTCAGCAAAATGCCCTTTTAGACTAAAAAGTCCAAATATTCAGTCTTAGAATAATCAAAAAAAATATTTCTAAGATATTTCAGTTTTTCTGACCACTATTTCACTGAATTTTACCTGAATAGTTTTGGCCAACCCTGACTTGTTATCCAGAAAATGTCACCTAGCTCTGACTCTGTGAGCTGTCTGATTCTTGAAGTGCTAAGTCTTAAGCTAGGATATGTGTTGAGAAGGGAAACTGTATAAAAATAACAAAAAGGATGGAGAAGTTTTTATTTTACTTTATTTTTAAGAGATTGGTACCTAAACATGCATAGAATATTTGTACATTTTGTGTTGAGAATCAGAAGGTTTCATTTTTATTTTTGAGAACAACTAATAGTGTGTTTCTTTCGGTTCTTGTTGTCCTATGAATCTTGCAAGTAAAAAAAAAAAAAGAGACTTAATTATACTATTTTATTTTTTTCTCATAAGTGAGACACTTTCAAAGGAGTGTACTTCAACCAAAATGTCAGTGTGAAACTACAGAAAGCTAACAGGAAATAATAATGCTTATGAGATGCTTAACTGCTCTGTCAGATGCATAATCTTGATATTTTTAACTTAAATACCTGGTTACCATTCATATCTAAATCTTTGTTAAATGACTATTTTTTTAAAGTAATATTAGATAGGATTTTAGGTGTGTATTTCTGTAAACTTTAACTATGACCCTACATTCACAGACGTGTACAGCAGATGGCCAAAATGTTAATGTAAAACTTAATTATATTTGAAGCATTCCAGATAAAATGTATTTTGCTTCCACTCTAGCAAATCCTGCCTAACTTCATTAAAGTCACGTGAGAGTTCAGAATATAATTTATTAGGATATTTCTGAAAACTAAATTCCAAGAGGTAGGGGCAATAGCTTATTCAGATTTCTTTTCAGTTTCTGATCAACTTCAGTTTGGAATATGAAAGAACTGAGCTGTTGACCATATAGGAATCATGTATGAAAATAAGTGTAATGCTTACTGAATGCTGAATGCTTACTTAGAAAATCTACCCTGAATTTTCTCTGTTACCTTTACACTTGTCCGGTTAAGCGATGTGCACTATCCCTTTTCAATGAAAAAAATACTTATTTTTATATAGGTTTCTAAGCACTACTACAGGAATATTAAATAGATGCGAGTTGAAATTTCTCTTTTTCTAGCCTATATTCAAAAAATATTTGAAGTCTAAATAAGATTATATATTTCAATAAAGAATGTGGTTAAATTTTTATTTCAGAGTTTCTTTTTTAATTCATGTGAAACAAAGAAATACCTTTGGAATAATTTTATTGATTATTATTTCATTAATTTCGCAGAGAAGTACAGTGCAATCAAACTGCTAGTGCTGCTAGTCTCCGCAAGTTAATGGGTAAATAATTCTTTCAGTTGAGGGGGAAAAATTAGTTCTGAGATAAATAGATCTAAATCTAAAAGTTCATTAAGGCAGATTCAGTGCAGCCGTTAGGCTAATCCTTGAGGACCTTATTGTACAGATGTTCTAGTGAAAATTTGTTTGTATGTACATATATTACAGTTGTTGGCCTGTGTACATTGGCCATTTTGTTTCTTATGAACATGGTAGTAAATCTAAGGGGTAAGGGGGTGAGAAGAGTGGACACGGAGAGAATTAAGCAGTATTTGGTCATTTTTTTACATACTTCACCATCACATACGTAGTACATGGGTGTTCAGCCACAGGACTGTGCAGAAATGATAGCCAGTTCTCTCCCCTGGTTTTTGTAACCAGACAGTTAATCAGACACAGGGGACAAGTTGTTCTTTTGCCAAAACACTTTGGTGTTTACATGATGCTGTGTGAAGCGCTGACATGAGGTATCAAGACACTTAGGAGATTTAATTTATTGCCATCTCATTTGAAAAAGCCAGAGAACAAGGAGCAAAGCAAAGGTGGCAGTGGTGTTTATTCGGTGGTAGAGTGTGTTTATTGGTTTTACTGAGAACCAAGCAGGAAACACAGTTTTGTACCTTTTCATAAACCCATCACCCACCTGCACTTACCTGTAGAAACAGAATTACCAGTGCTACAGACAAAGCACTAAGGCAGCTTCTATTTTAACATGAAATAGCATTTACACTGCTGAGCTCAATAAAGTCAATTCTCTAAGTAATGCAAAGACTAAAGAAAATAGCACGTTGCTTTTACATCTTCAAAGAATTGCCACAGCTCGAGTGTCTAAGCTTAGCTCTCCAGTATCCTCTTTGTGCACAGCAGTTAAGTCTCTTAGGGTCAGTTATACTGCAAATTGCCTTAATTTTTCCAAAAATCTCTTTTAAAGTATGTTTGGTACCTTGAGCAAAGGTACCAAATGGTTGCAAAGCAAAGCAAGCGGTGTTGTCCCAGCTAAAACAATGCCCCAGTGAGGCTCAGCAGTCTCAAAGGGGGAAGCTAATAGAAGAGTGAAAAGGGTTTTTTCTCAGAAGATGCTAAATTGGTGCAGCCCCAGCTCCCCCAACTTCAGGCAGGCTGAGCAGACTTACTTAAAACAGGCAACCACATTTATCAAAATAACCAAAATCGAAGCTTGCCTCAAGCCTGCAAACGAGCAGAACTGGTCCTGGCTGTGAGTGGAGCCACCAGCCACTTCATTTAGCCTCACTCTTGGAAGTCCCTGTTCGCAATCAGCATCACTGTAGGTTCTTCACAAGCTGTTCAAGCTTGATACAATAGCAGTTGAACCAGCACAAAGTGGTTGGTGTACTGTCTGATCTCGTAGGCCTACATCTGGGAAGCTGAGCAGAATGCTTACAGAGATTGGTAGCTAATGAGGATTGAAGATTCATCCTTGGGAGGTTTTGGTGTTGACAAACACAACATACGCAGCACACACGCATCTCCATGACTTAGGAACAGAAAAACGAACACTGAAAAGATACTGGCAATGAATTAGATGGTGCCTTGGTTCCTTATTTGTTACAAAACAGGAAGCATCACTACATACTGGTAGGTTTGCCTTTCTCAAATGTAGCATATAGGTTAAAAAAAGTAGCTCATTTGACAAAGACAGGAAGGCTGGCTCTTTGGTAAAGGGATGCATTGGGGTGTGAGAGATTCCAGGTCTTAATCTTCCAAAGATTACGTACCTGGCTTGTAGTAAGTCATTAAGGAGTCATTCCACCTCATTTTAACCCTCTGAAAGTTAGGTATCTACTCACAACATCGTTTCTCTGTTATTAATAGAGAGCACCCTGAAAAGGTGACTTTTGTTATTCCAGAAAGAATCATCCACTGGAGCTATGGCTTTTTCTCATTTACTGTAAGATGAGCCTAGACAACTTTGTGTGCCTGCACACAAAATTTGTAGATGGCTGTCTGCAGTATCACTGTACTTGTCTTCAAGAGTTGGAGACAGTCCTGTATTTGAGGTATTGAATTTACCTCCAGGCTGGACAGACTGAACAATATAGGAAAGTCTCTCAAGATCTCATTAGCTTGCCAGTAAGTATTCTCTCTCTCTCCCAATCTCTCTCTCCCCCTCTGTGTGTGTGTGTGTGTGTGTCTCTTTTTATAAATGCATAATCAACTTAATTTTTAACCTGTTCCATTGGGAGGGGAAACCTTCACCCTCTACCCACCAGATCTTGTGCGGTGTTGCCATGTGATTTCCCTTTACAGCACAATAAAAACGATCATTCAGACTTTGCCCTATTACTTTTGTTCCCCCATGTTACACTTTTGTGTGTCAGAGGGAAAAAAATTGTTTGTAATAATTTTGCAGTCCACTTTCAAATGCCTAAAATGCTTCCATTCGCCCACAAGCGCTAAGAAACCAGACTAAACTATTTGCTTAATTTGCAGGTGGTGAGGTTAGGCAAGTTGGTCTGGACCCCGCTTTCCAGATGTACTCTTGTGACTGATTTTAAGGAGTTTTAGCTCCCTAATTTCCAGTTACTGTTTCTCAGCTGTTAACTGTCCCCCACCCCTTTGGCTGCGATGCTGTGACTTACTGTGTGAGGTACGGTCAGCCCTTCAGTGTGAACTGAAATAGCAACCAACAGCCAAAGGATTGTAACTGTTTAAGCTGTTAATGCCTAACTGAAAGAGTATATCCAAGTGTACCTTTAAACTCTGTCCCTCAGCCTTCCATCTATAAACTGTGAATTATGTCTCCCTGCCTCATCACGGTAAGTTGTGACAGTTGCTAGCTCACAGGATTACAGCTTAAATGAAAATATATTTAAAATTGAATCCAGTGAACTCAACCTGAACTTTTCTGAATTCCCATATGCCTACCAAAAGGAAAAATACCTCTTTGGAGAACAGAGCTGCGCAGACACATTGATTTGCTCTAATTTTGGACAAGGCAAGATTACCTCTTCGTTCATAGCACTCTGAGGGAGACAACCTGTACAGAGTAACTGAGTCCTGACCCAGGCCCCCAAAATCTTGGTGGAGGGAAGTTTTTTTCTAGATCCAGGTTCTGAGTTACAGGTATAGGCTGGACTCTATAAGATTTGCAGAGGAGGATTTAGTGCTACAATTTGTTCCCACAAACAAAGGCTCCTATAGTTCTTGTGCTGCCTTGGTATGGTTGTGGCTTTAGTAAGCACAGATTTTAGCTTTTTGCCTTCTCAAAGTATGTTCCTCCTCCAGAGTACACAGTGGTTGTTGTGATCCCATGGCATGGGATCATACCATGAACCCAGCAAAGATCACGTTCACAAGGCTGTAGCAGAGTGGTTGTTCCCAAGATACCATATTGACTGACACATTAACTGGGCAACTTGCAAGATCTCTGAAGTCAGGGAGAGATTTCCTCTGCAACCCCTCCCAGGCAGGACAGGATTTTAACCTTTGCAATCGATCCACACCCAGCACAGGCATAAGCTCTAAGAGCCATCAGGTGGAGAATTGGAGTTAAATTAAAATAGAGAAGTAGAAATTGAATAAGGTGGGGAAATCTGTGATGGAGGTATTGCAACAGTGATGTGCTGAGTTTGCTGCCCTTTTTCTCCAACAATTTGGTTGCAAAGTGCAGCTTTGGCAGAGAAATGCCCTCAGGGAGGGTTGTCTGTTGAGTTCTTATTTCCAGGCTATGTTGTCACTGCTTATGGGGAGGTTGAAAAGATTGAAATTTCCCTTTCAGTGCTACTGCTTAGTGGCCTGTAGCATGGGACAAATACTCTCCTACAGGGTTCAGAGTATGCTTTATAGGCTGTTAAGGGGGGTAAAAGGCTCAAGATACAAAATGAAGGAGCAGAGGCAGGAAGGGCAGATGGCAGAGAGAGAGCTTGAACAGCACAAGGGAGAGAAGAACTCATTTTAGCTCCTTTCCATCGTCTGATTCTGTGTAGGAGTTGTGCAGTAAATGTTCTCTACTAATGCCAAGGGTATATGAAAACCACTAGTTATCAGAAAAATACTGAAAAACAGTAACTTACTAGAATGGACATGCTTCCATGGCAGGAAGAAAATGTTAGTGGACTTTTTAAAATTAAAACAACTACAGGAATTAGTTTGCCAGTAGCACTTACACGTATCAGAGAAATTCTGGGTCCAGAGTTTTCCTGAGCTCTTTTCAGCAGTTCTTCATACAGGACAGTTTATCTTCACAGCGTAGAAAAACATCCTGCTTGGCTTTGAAGACAACTGAGAAGATTCCTTTGGAACTGAGCTATCTGTTCCAAAGGAATTGCAGAATAATTCCAGACAGTGACATTTTCAGCGTTCCCATAGTTGTCTCCATGTGTTCTGCTGTACATGTGTGTTACAGTGTTTTCAACTTTGGCAAAATTTATCCACACAAATCTTACTGAATGGAACAGGAGTTGTGTGGCTAAATTCTGTCATGGGGTTTGGAAGTATTGACTTTAAAGGAATACTTGGTATTAACATACTGCTAGTATGTTTATAGATTGGCAGAGCCTAAGCCATTATACTCAAGATGGTCTCTGTCAGTGGAGGGGAAAGGCTTAGGGAGGAGTAGAGGTATCCTGTAGGTCAACACCCATTTGCACACCTGGTGTTATCAACAGGGATTTGGCATTTACAGCCATGGACTGACTCTGAGGACTGAGGACTGCTTGGGAGAGGTGGAATACACCTGACAAAGGGATGCAAAAGCATCTTTGCCAACAGCCTGGCCAACCTGGTGAGGAGAACTTTGAACCAGGAAGGATAGGGAAGGGAGATGATGACCCACAGGCAAGTGAAGTAGCAGTGTACAGGGCTCAAAAGCAAAATGTCCAGGGTCTTGGGTACAAGAAAGACTTCAGGAAATGAGAAAGCAGGACAAAGAGACATCCATCTCAATGATGTGTATAAGCAGGAGGAACTAGAGTTCTGGAGTCATGTGATGGACTGATAAAAGCTCTTCAGGAAAGACAAGCAGGAAAGATGAGAAGGGGGACTATCCTCTCTATGTGAGGGAGCAGCTCAGATGTATGGAGCTCCTTTATGGGACTGATGACAGGCCAGCGGAGAGCTTGTGTGTTAGGACCAGAAGAAAGATCAGTAAGTGTGACATCGTGGTGGGAATGTGTACAGAACACCTGATAAGGGAAAGGAAACCTATGAAGGCTTCCTTGTCTAAACAATTTGAGGAAACCGCTGAGTTCTCATGGGGGACTTTAACCTTCCTGACATCTACTAGAAGGGCAACTCAGATGGATGCAAGCAGTTAAGAGGATTTCGGGATGGTGTCCAGGAGAACTCTTTGTTACAGGAATTGGATGGGCCAAGCAGTGATGATGCACAGCTGGATCTGCTGATCTCTAACAAAGAAGATCTGGCTGTGGATGTGGTAATCAATGGCAGCTTTGAGTGTAACGGTTGTGATTCAAGATCCTGTTGGAAGTGAAGAAAGAGAGTTGCAGAGTACAGGCCCTGGACTTCAGGCAGGCGGAATTCAGTTTATTCTGGGAACTGGTAAGTGAGATCCCATGGGGGCTGCTCTGCAGGGCAATGGAGTTCAGGAAAGCTGGCAGGTCTTTAAGGACAACATCCTCCAAGCACAGGAACAGGTCATTGCAAAGCTCTTGAAACCAGGCAGACATGTCAGGAGACTGGCCTGGCTAATTGGGGAACTCCTGGCACAGCTCCCAATGCAAAAGACAGCATACAGGAAATAGAGGCAGGGCAGACAACCAGGGAGGAATTCAGAAACGTTGCCAAGGCATGTGGAGATGGTGTCAGAAAAAACAAAACATAACTGGAATTGACACTTGCAAGAGACATGACAGACAAGAGCTTCTACCGTGACATTGGTAGTAAAAGGCTGAACAAAGAAAATGTTGGCTCATTGCTGAATGGGGCGGATGATTTAGTGACAGCAGATACCAACAGGGCTGAGGTGCTCTATGGCTTCTTTGCATTAGTCTTCACGGAAAAAAGGTCTCCCAGACCTCAGCACTTAATGAAAGGGCTCAAAAAGGAGGAAAACAACCACGAGTACATGACTGAGTCAGGGATTACTTGAGTGAACCCAACCCATACAAGTCCATGGGACCAACAGGCTGCATTCAAGGAGACTGAGAGATTTGGCTGATGTCCCTGCAAGGCCTCTCTCTGTCAATTTGGAAAGGCAGTTGGGACTGAAGGAGGTCTCCCAGATGAAGGCAAATGTCACACCAATCTTCAAAAATAGCTGAAACAGCAATCTGGGAAACTACAAGCAGGTTGGGCTCACTGCAATTCCAGGAAAAATTAGGGAGCAAGTCCTTCTGGAGCATATTTCTCATCACATGAAGGAGAAGATGATGGGGACCAATCAGCATGGATTTACCAATAGTAAATCTTGCCTGACAATGATCAGATTTGTGGTTGAGGGAAGAGCAGTGATGTCATTTATCTTGACTTTAGCAAGGCTTTTGACACCATCTTCTACAGTATTACTGTATCCAGTCGGGACACTATGGTCTGGATGGGTGAACAACCAGCTAGTTAAAAACGTGGTTGGACAGCCAGGCTCAGAGGGTTGTGCTTAATGGATTGTATCCTACCTAGATGTTTGTGAAAGTGGGGTACTGCTGGGGTCTATTCTGAGATCTGCCATGTTTAACAGTTTCGTCAGTGACTGGGAGGAGGTGAAGGAGTATGTTCTCATGAAGTTTGCAGCTGACACCAGACTGGGAGGATGAGTTGATACGCTTCAGGGAGGCTGCCATTCAGAGGCACCGGGACATCCCGGAGGAATGGGCTGACAGGAACCTTTTGAAATTCAATAAGGACAAATGCAAAGTCCTGCCACCTGAAGGAAGAGTCCCCTGCAGTGACACAGGGAGGGATGGCCTGGCTGGGGACCAGCTTTACGGAAAGTACCTGGGGGCCAGGGAACAGTGAGCTGCATGGGAGCCGGCAGCATGGCACCACAGAAGGACAACAGCATCCTGGGCTGCATTGACAGGAGGAGAGCAGCTACAGCGAGGGGGATTACCCCCCTCTAATCATCAGTCATTAGACCGTGTCTGGATACTGCATCCAGTTTGGTTCCCTCAGGACAAGAAAGATGTCAGCAAACTAGAGCAAGTCCAGCAGAGGCCACCAAGCTGTTTGGGGGCTGGAGCACTTCCCTTTGAGGAAAGAGCAAGAGAGCTGGACTAGTTCAGCCTGGAGAAGAGACAGCTTCAGTGGGACCCAGCAGCAGCCTCATGCATTCAGGGAGTTCATCGAGAGGATGGAGCCAGCCTCTTCACCATGGTAAAAAACAAAAGAAAACAAAAGTCTATGGACACAAGAGTGTTTCTGACTGCATGTAAGGAAAAACTTTTTTCCCCATGAGGACGGTCCTGCACTGGAACAGGAAAGAGGTTGTGAAATCTCCACCCTTGAAAGTTTCAAGACCTGACTGAATAAAACCCTGAGCAACCTGATCTGATCTCACAGCTGGCCCTGTTTGAGCAGGAGATTGGACTAGAAACCTCCTGAGGTCCCTCCCAACCTGAATTTTCCTGTGGTCCTATGATAATATAGGACCTGGATGGACTTCCATGTAAATTAAACTACCATTATTAGGAGAATAAGAAGCATCCAACATTGATTTGCTCATACAGTCCTTGGCGAGGTGTTCTTGTGCTTAAAGACCCTAACAGTTAGAAGTATGCACTTTATTTTTATCCTAAATATTTTAGGCTTTACCTTCCAGTCACTGGATTTCTTCTTCCTTTGTGGAAAACATATTACTGCTCTTACGTGTTGTCATCTCTCAACTTCCTTCAGGGAAGCTGATAGATTACAGACTTTCATCATTAAAACCTATTTTCTTGCTCTCTGGGTTCTCGTGGTCTTGGGCCACAATGCTGCATGGGTTACAACAGTATATCAACAGTCCAACCAGCCACACACCGTGCGATTTTTTCTGATTCGCTGCTTCCCACGATGGCGTGAGCTCTTCGTTCCCTGTTCCGCAGTGGCAGCGCTACCACCTGTATTGACTGTTTGTGGCCCCTTGTCTTGACAGTCGGTGTCACTGACTTGTTGGTCTTTTTAAGCACTCTATGAGACATTGTATCAGTTGAAAATATTCCTAGGAAAGATTTAGTGCATTTTGCCGACTTGTTGGTAAAATACATCTTTGCAGAGGGCCAAAAAAGTCCTTCTGCCTCCCTCCTACCTCACTAGAAAGAAGCCCAGCTGATGCTGATGGCACTTCTGCACTTGCAGAGAGCTCTGTTGTTTAAATTTGTTTGTTACTTTATCCACCTACTCTGTGGCGCATCAATTTTCCTTCCTTTTTTATGGAACCCTGTGGTGTTAATCCAGTGGTTTAATTGGATGCTTAGTTTTGTATTTACACTGCTATACTGCTTTACTGCCCTTGCTGTATAACACGTGTGTGTACCGGTGAATATTTGATTGAAACATTAAAAAATATTTTATTTTTCAACGTACTCTGTTCCTTGGCCCCCAGGTTCCTGTTGATTTCCGCTGGATGGGAGCACAGCCCCTCGTCTGCACTCGCTGGCTGCCGGCTTCCTACTGCTGTTGGTCTATTACGCCCTGGGGAGTAGTAGGAAGCTAATGACCAAGGGCAGAGGAGAGTTACACAAAAGACTGCTGAATAAAGCCCGTAAAAAAAAAATGACTAGGGGAAGGAGAGGAGGAGGAGGAGGAGGGAGGGCAGGCTGTGCAGCACGAGGTTCTGGGCCGGCGCTGCGTGCTGCATTACAACGACGCAAGCCGCAGGGGTAAGCAGAAAGCACCCGCGACCGCGTAGCAGACGGCGCGCGCGGTTCTTGCCGGACGAGTGATCCCGAGTTCCCTGCCCCGAGGAAGCTACGCTGCTAGCAGAGCTGGAGAGCTGATCTGCGACAAACCGGGAGGCAGCACGGCTCCCAGCTCATACAGCTACTTAAACCAATTCCTAGCAAAACGGTGCAAATAGCAAACACACAGTAGCATCCTGGTTTAACCTGGAGTGGAGGCGAAGATAGAGTTGAAAGCATTTATTGGTGTCTTAAAAGGCTACTCGAAACCGCCTTTTCCAGGATGCGTTAAGCAGTCTTGTTGTCCTGTCATTACTGCATTTTGAAGTTAAACAGCTACGTGATCTATGAACTCAAATCACACAGTTAATTACCCCTGCTTTCCCCCTCCTTGCTCCCTTCCCCTTCCCGCTCCGCTCTTGAAATACATTATATTTCTTTGACAGTCCGCCGAGAACAATGTCTGCTTTTGTGACAGCGACATTGCCAGTGGTGTAAAAATCTATGCGTCTGTCAGGTTTCCCCATGTGAAACATAATTGCTTAATTTCCATTTGAAAGTACATCCCTGACATTAGAACAACGTAGACACACCAAGGATAACAATGATTTCCTGACACCTACAATGGGGCATAATGCGGTAATAAATATGTGTGCAAAATGAATGCTCTGCACACAGAGGGAGCAGGTCTGAATTTACAGCTGCAGATGAAGTGTTCCTCAGGAAAAAAAATAATAAAGAGAAAGAAACCAACAGATTAGCATCAGTGTGAGTCTATGTCAACCAGATGGCTTGCTATGGAAAAAGAGCTTCCCTGCTTTATTCCAGTAACTCTGGCTAGCAGGCTGAATGTCTGAGATGAGAAGAGAAAAATGATCTCATTCAGCTATTTTTTTTCCTCTTGCATACATACAGCTTGAGCTGGAGCAGAGAAACAGGTCTGAAAAGAACACAGAAGTTGTCCCTTAACAGTGGTGTGTGAGACGAGATGGACCAGGAAAGCCAGCAGCAAGGGTTCAAACATGCAGAAAGCATAATGTGAAAGCACTGAGATTACGAGGGGAGAGCTGAGAGTGCAGGGAGGAGGGGAGCCCGCGTGTTACTTCCGCTGTGTCTTTAGCACTTCCAGGGACCCCTCAGAGGAGCGGTTCGCCCAAGACGTAACGGGACGCGCGGCACCTTGGGGCAGCCGTACCGTTTGGAGACAAGCTCAGGAGTGCAGCAGTGGCAGTGCGCTGGCTGGGTGCCCATGCTCACAGTTGGAGCAGAAGCCTTGTCGAAGCACAGCCTTACCTGAGCAAGCCTTGGCGCAGCCATCGGGTGTGGATACCAGGACTGCTATCTATGCTTGAAGGGGTGATAAGCTTTTCCTCCTACTTCTCTCACATTTGTGTAACCCCTAAACCATTCAGAGGTGAGGCCACCTTCCCTGGCCCTGGTTGTGCTCTTTAGCTGCTAAAGCGATGGCAGAGGCACCTAGACTTTTATAAAGTGGTCCTCATTCACCAAGGTACTTGGTCATGGCAAAGGAGCATATAGGCAGTTCATGTGGAGGCAGTCACATGAGTTTATTGTGTGGTCCAAGGTTATCCCACCTCTTTTTAGGCATTTAACTGGAATGCTCATGTTAGGAGCTCAGTTCCCTCTTTGAGTCACTGGAGACAGAAACATGTCTTCAGCTGAGTGCTGATGGAGGCCTTTTTGTAGTACATCTTTCTATTGACTGTGGGGAAAAAGTCTCAGTGTAATAACACTCTCAGTCTGGTCTGAAGTTAAACAGGATGAATCCAGGCTCAAATGTCAACCTTCAGGGCAGCGATGTCTCCCCTTTGCAGGTCAGGATGCCCTCACGAGCAGGCTATCTGAATTACACAGCACTTCTCATTGAAGACAGCACAGGTTTGACAGCTAAGTGAGGGACCTGTAATTGGCAGTTTGAAGAAGGCCAGCTGTTCTTATCTTTACAGTCTTTTGAGACCTAATACTAGATTTATGGCAATGGCCTGCTGCTAAACTGTGATTTCAAGAAAACTCTGATACAGTGGTTTCTGGGTCAGGCATCTTCTTTGGACGATGTGCTTTGCAGAGTGGGCAATTTGGCTTGGAGTTTATGGATTCCAGTGAGAATGAAATGCATTTTAGTGACAGTGTGATGAGCACTGTTCTACAGGGAGGTTGTAAAAGTAATCAGGGTGGTTTGACCTGTCTTATCTGCAACAAAGGATGAGATATGAGAAGGCAACAATAAACAGGAGTTGAGTCCTCCTTCTTATTGGAGAAAGTGTAACATCATTTGTCAAATCTGCATCAAGGCTGGAGTATGATTCACAGAGCAAGAGCTGAATAGTTTTTTTTTTCTTTGTTTAAATTCTGTGCCCAGTGGAAACTTCTCACTGTGAGGGAGGATGTTTAACTTCAGTTGGGTCTATGGTAGAATTAATGCGCATGGAATATCCAGGCCTTGATTCTTTGCTTGTCTTTGGCAGTGACTGAATATCTGTCATTGCAAATGTCTACAAAATTACTATTTTAATGACCTGTTTGCTTCAATTAAGGCCTGGCTATTATCTTTCCAAGAGACAGAGGGCTGGGGAGGGGGAGACAGAGTGAGAGAGAAAGAACTGATCACTAGGACGTGTGAGCAGAACATTTAAGAGGCCAGCTGAAACAGAGAGTCGATTTGGAAAGGCTGTGTGATGAATCTGTGACATTGCAATATTTCAATCATCACGTTTCAGATTCTGGTTCATGCATCATTTGCTATGAAAGTTTTGAGATTTTAATCAGTGTTTCAAGAGTAAATTGATACAGCCTAATCATTTAGAATCTCTGGCACAAAA
This sequence comes from Rhea pennata, assembly GCF_028389875.1. Classification (NCBI taxonomy): domain Eukaryota; kingdom Metazoa; phylum Chordata; class Aves; order Rheiformes; family Rheidae; genus Rhea; species Rhea pennata. The sequence goes on from NC_084663.1 coordinate 187,277,233, forward strand.
CCAAAGTGTATTATGTTAAGTGTATGTTATGTATTATAAAAGCTGCTTGCTGAAAATTAATTGAGTATTCCCGTGCTAGATAATGTTTCTCCATTCCCCAGAGCCCATCCCTTTGCGTGCGAGTGTTTTCCCAAGTGCAATGCAGATGCCAGAGAAAAGGTGAATATATAACATATGTAAAAGACTGGCTCAGTTAAACACAGCACAGTATCAAGGCTGCTAACCTCCCTTGCTAGATTATATGGCTGTTTATTTGTCTGCACAATGTGTAGGATGAAAACTGTTGGGTACAAAATAAAATAACAATTATTTTCCATACAAGCAAAGTGTAAGAGAGCCTATGCTATGACTCTGCTTCACATAAAAAATTGGAAATGTGTTTGTATTTCTCCTGATGACTTATGTGAACTTGGCAGAACAAGCAACCGAACTAAACGACACAGCCTCCAGTGAGCCTAGGTAATAAATGAACATGCCATCACACTGTGTTTTCAAAGGCTCTGTCACTTCCCATGTTATGCTTGTCCTTTATTTTATATCTGAGACGATGCTGGTGAAAAGAATGTGTAAGGAGTTGGACACACCTTTAATTTGCCAAATGCCCGCAGCGGGTGGCCACCGACGTTATTTATGCTCAGTGCTGACATTTCCACTATGACCCATTTCCATCTGAAGAGGCAGCTTTCCCAGGAGGACTTGGATCCCCTTTGCAATGGGGGGTTGTTGTTGGAGCTCCCCACGGCCTCCTAGCGCGCAGGCAACAGGTTCAAATGCTTTTGATCTGAGTTAAAATGCCTTTGCTGCCTGATTCAGACCAGGGCTCTGAACAGAGGCTCCCCGACTGAATCCTCTCACCATCAGTATATTCTTCCCAGTGTCCTGGCTGAAGCCAATGGGATTCGATTCTAGTTTTCAATCGTTCTTGGTGGCAGGTGCAAGAACTTCCCTGGAGCTCACGTCCTTCGGTTCCAGCTTCAAGTTATCCTCACACATTTGCTTCCTCCTGCCCTTCAAGTAACTATTTTTAGAAACTGGAAAAACATCAGCACTCAATGGGTGTGTCCATTTTATCACCCTCTCCTGAGATACCAATGCAAATCCTCTAGTCTGAACAGCACAGACCAAAGATTTGAAGCTTATTCATCCATCTCCCAGGCAAGAGCCCCAATCACTACTGTTTAGGACCTTTAGCCACAAACTGGGGAGAAAGCAACATTTCTTTCAATGGCTTTGCCTAGGCACCAAACCATCCCATTTGACTATCTTTTTTTGCCTCATTTTAAACCCTGAACAATGAAAGAAAAACATTTGTTTGGGCTCACTTTAGTCTGTCAGAATTAATTATTTCAATTTGCTAAATATTTGAGAAATTTTTCTTTTTGTTTCAGTTCCATCCACATTCTCCCCTGCCAAGTGGAAAATCAGTTATTCTCAGTAGTTGTCAACAGAGTACAGTCATTACCAGGCTACTATTTGGTAAAGGTCTGATATGGTCCACAGGATGGAAGGGTAGATGGGTGGGAAGGTGTCTTTCTGCTCTGCTGAGCAGAGAACATCCCAAGGCACTCCAGCTATTCCTTTCTAGTTAGAAGGTATGTAGTCCCTTGGCTCCAAGAGGACTCTAATGGCCCAAGCTCATTGAGGCCACCACAAAAGGGTTGTGAGCAAATATTGTGGGTGTAAACGTACTGAATTTCATTTTCCAAGTAGGCAAATCCCACAGCCAGCTTCCCCTTCAGGACCTAGTCATTTTGCAGCCTCAGCCATAAGTCACACATTTGCAGTGCTGCTCTGTAGTGCTCTCCCACTCTCTGATCTCCCTTTCCAAGGGCAAGCTGTGAGCAGCTTATCTTCATCCTGTGGCCACAAAACAGCTGAGGGTTATCCTGTTAATGAGCTCCTGACTCCCAGAGGAGTCCTCCTGCAAGCTAAGGCTGCAGCCTTTGCTCTATCACCTGACTAGTCAATGATGTGCCATGTTTTGTTAGTACAGAAGGTATTTTTAAGTCCAGTGAGAGAGGTTTCATGCTCATGGTAACACATGATTTAATATTGCAATTTAATAGTGCAGCTTAACTATCAGCTGTGTTAAAAATAGCAGAAATAATTCAAATATTTAATCATCATTTCTCTTGTAGGACATCAAGGAGAAAATAGGAATGGGGTATCCTAGAAGGTAAAATACCCTTAAGGTTCACAGCTAATATCCCTCTTCAACACTGAGGTGGAGATGGGCTCTTTAGGAATAAGTGCTTGCTTTAGTGATGGTGAAATCCTCATCTTCTTTCCTTGTGTCATTTGGATGTAGATAACATTCCTCCAAGGATGGGAGGACAGGCTATCTTCACATAGGTTATGGAACAGCTTGAGGAACTTCCTTGGAATAGCCTTCAAAATGGTCTTTACACTGGGTGGTAGAAGATACAGATGATCATTTAACACATATGTAAAATGACTCAAGCAGGCTTAAAGTCTAACAAATAGGCAGAAGTTCTGGGCTGCAGGAGGTGAATGTCTCAATCTCCTACCTAAAGAAGTTCAGGGTCCATCACTTACTTCCTGCTGCTGGCTGCTTATTCACCAAAGTGCAATGGCCATCCAAGCATACTTGGTCCTGTTTACTGTGACTCTCCACAGTTAGCCTGTGACTTGCGATCTCACTGAATAGCCACGAAGAATTCAAACGAACTAGCAAACTGGCAGCCTTGAGCCAGGTGTGGTCTCGCAGGGAGCCTCCTTCCAAACTCCTTCCTCCTCCCTCCCCTGTCCTCTTGCATAGTCTCTAGCATGGGAATTGCTATGATCCACACTAATGCTATTGATAGGTCTCCTGCTGCTCTAGCCCCGTTAAAGCCCATAAACCCTCCCAAGGCAAGGCCCTATTCACTTCTCAGCTCACACCTACATTATTCAGAAGTACAAAGGGATGAGGTGAGATGGCAACTTTCCCTCTCTCCCCTGTTCCCTGCGTCCTTTATCTGGGTCAGATAAATATTCTGCTGCTAAATCCCCAACCTATTGCATGCAGTGATATCAGCGAGGGTATGGCTATATGATCTGTTGTGGGCTGGGGCACGTGGCTCTGCCAGCCTCCAAACTGGTTGGAAGTTGTATGGATGCTGTTAACGCAGTGAGCTAAAGCAGCCCATAATAATAATCCCCGCTCAGCGCTAAATTCACATGATTTTTAGCCAGGAAGGGTGTAATGAACTCATGGCCAAATGGAGATAGGATGGAGTGAGTTAATGTTTCCCTGTTCCAGAGGATATGAACACTTTTGTCTTCTAATATCTTCCAGGGCCAGGCCTACATGTGCTTGTGGGGCCTTTTTTCCAGATTACCACACAAAATGGAAGGGATTGTGGATGTTGAGAGCCCCAGCTCTTTCCCTTGTTCAGATCCTGACCTTTGCCAAGTCATTTGTGGAGGTCCAAGAGAGCTGGTTAATATTCAAGCATCACTTCCTCCAAGCTCAAGAGTGGTGCATCCCTATGAGTAAGAAGTCAAGCAAAGGGGGCAGGAGACCTGCATGGATGAGCAAGGAGCTCTTGGCAAAATTCAGACAGAAGAAGAAAATACACAGAATGTGGAAAAAGGGACAGGCCACTTGGAGGATTTTAAGAATGTTGTCAGAGTATGCAGGGACGCAATGAGAAAGACTAAGGCCCATTTGTAATTAAATCCAGCAAGGACAACAAGAAGAGCTTCTTCAAATACATCAGCAACAAGAGGAGGACTCGGGAAAATGTGGGCCTGCTACTGAATGGGGCGGGAGCCCTGGTGACAAAGGGTACGGAGAAGGCAGAGTTACTGAATGCCTCCTTTGCTTCAGTCTTCACTGCTAAGGGCGGCCCTCAGGAATCTCAGAGCCTGGAGATGAGAAAGTCTGGAGAAAGGAAGACTTTCCTTTGACTGAGGAGGATAGGATTAGAGATCATTTAGGCAAACCTGACACCCACAAATCTATGGGCCCGGATGGGAAGCACCCACCAGTGTTGAGGTAGCTGGCGGATGTTGTTGCCAGGCCGCTCTCCATCATCTTTGAAAGGTCCTGGAGAAATGGAGAGGTGCCTGAGGACTGGAAGAAAGCCAGTGTCACTCCAGTCTTCAAAAAGGGCAAGAAGGAGGCAACTATATAGGCAGCTATAGGCAACTATAGGCCAGTCAGCCTCACCTCCATCCTTGGAAAGGTGATGGAACAGCTCATTTTGGATGTCATCTCCAGGCATATAGAGGAAAAGAAGGTGATCAGGAGTAGTCAGCATGGATTCACCAAGGGGAAATCCTGCTTAACCAATCTGATAAACTTCTAGGATGGAGTGACTGGCTGGGTAGATGAGGACAGAGCAGTGGACGTTGTGTACCTTGACTTCAGCAAGGCTTTTGACACTGTCTCCCATAACATCCTCCTAGGCAAGTTCAGGAAGTGTGGGTTAGATGAGTGGACAGTGAGGTGGATTGAGAACTGTCTGAAAGGCAGAGCTCAGAGAGTTGTCATCAGTGGCGTGGAGTCTAGTTGGAGGCCTGTGGCAAGTGGCGCCCCCCAGGGCTCAGTACTGGGTCCCATCCTGTTCAACTTCTTCATCAATGACCTGGATGAGGAGACAGAGTGCCTCCTCAGCAAGTTTGCTGATGATCCCAAGCTGGGAGGAGTGGCTGATACACCAGAGGGCTGTGCTGCCATTCAGAGAGAGCTGGACAGGCTGGAGAGTTGGGTGGAGAGGAATCTCATGAAATTCAGCACAGGGAAGTGCAAGGTCCTGAACCTAGAGAGGAATAATGACAGGCACCTGTATAGGCTGGGGATTGACCTGTTGGAAAGCAGCTCTGCAGAGAAGGACCTGGGAGTGCTGGTGGATGACAAATTGACCATGAGCCAGCAATGTGCCCTTGTGGCCAGGAAGGCCAATTGGTCTCCTGGGGTGCATTGGGAAGAGTGTTGCCAGCAGGTGGAGGGAGGTGATCCTGCCCCTCTCCTCAGCCCTGGGGAGGCCTCATCTCGAGTCGTGTGTCCAGTTCTGGGCTCCCCAGGACAAGAGAGACATGGAGCTCCTGGAGAGAGTCCAGCGTAGGGCTACAAAGATGATCGGAGGGCTGGAGCATCTGCCCTATGAGGAACGGCTGAGAGAGCTGGGCCTCTTCAGCCTGGGGAAGAGAAGACTGAGGGGGATATCTTGTCAGTGTACACAAATACCTTAAGGCAGGGTAGCAAGAGAATGGGGCCAGACTCTTTTCAGTAGTGCCATGCGACAGGACAAGAGGCAATGGGCACAAATTGAAACACAAACTCAAGTTCCATTAGAACATGAGGAAAATCTTCTCTACTGTGAGTGACAGAGCACTGGCACAGGTTGCCCAGAGAGGTTGTGGAGTCTCATTCTCTGATGATATTTAAAACCCACCTGGTTGTGATCCTGTGCAACGTGCTCTAGGTGACCCTGCTTGAGCAGGGGGGTAGACTAGGTGATCTCCAGAGACCCCTCCCAACCACAACCATTCTGTGATTGTGTGATTTTTGTCTTTGTCTGCTTCCTCTTGCACTAAAACAAACAGTGCTTATGCAGTTTAATGAGGCATCTGGTGCTCTTACAATGAAAGGGACTAAATTGTGTCAAGGAGTAACCAAGGTACCGAGAGCTGTTTATTAGAACTGACCTTAGGAACATGTGCAGAAGGAAAAAAAAATTAAAAAATCACAGGCAAAATACTCAGATGGGTTGTCCAGACATAAGGTGGGGACAGACCCCATCGTCATGGAATTGAAGAAAATGTTAGGGCCAGAAATCATAGCTTTACTTAATTCTGTAAATTTGTGGTTTCCAACCTTTTGCTTCCCTGTTTGCAGACCCCCTAGAAGTTTTTCTATAGGAAGGACATATTGCTGTTTAGGGAATTTAAGTCCATGCACAAAAGGCATTCCTCATTTCCATAGGTCACAGAGAACCCAGGCTGAAAATATCTGCAATAGCTGTAAGTAATAAGTCTTGGGTACTCGCTGTTCCAGACCTCAGAGGAGGACACAATCATGGATTCTTAGCCAAAGTATTACATGGGCTGTCTACTACCGGATCTCTGGCTCCCCATGCTCAACTTCATGCTGTGCTTCACTTGTGAATGAAATCAAGCATAAGGCGCCAAAGTCCTTGGTCAGTGTTACCTCTGAATCTTCTGTATAAAGCAGAGGACTTGAATTATGAATCCAGATCCAGCTTACAGATACCTGCCCTTATTCTCTATGTTTTATATTAAAATAGTCTCAGTGAATGTCATACTGGTAAACCAAGATTCAAGGGCTCTTTCCTCATTTAAAAGGCAATTGCTGTGTCATAGCATCATATCTCATCATCTTTATATTAACAGCCAAAAAGAAAGGCCCTAGACTGTATTCACTTTTTTAAAAATAAATAATAAAACATCATCTTTTTTCATTCTGGGGTTCTGTAGCAAAAGCACTGAACATTGCTGTTTACCTTTTCTTATTACATAATATTGGCATTCTTAAAGCCTGGACTGAAAACTCACTATCTTTTTTTCATTAAAGTTCTCAATATCGGGTTTTCTGCATTTTATTGTTCCTTATTTACCATGTATTACAACAAAACACAAAAGCTAGGATATCTGTTGCCATCGCAAAAATGCTGTGTTCTTGTCTGATTGGAAAGCCACTCTTCATTGTTCCCTTTCGTACACTCTCCATTAAGCCAACTGGCTTCAGCTTCTGACAGATAACAAGTGAGGACTAAAAGAGGTGTAAAAAAAAAGAGCCAGGAAAATCTCCAAGCAGTTCTCAGTGTGAACAGATCTAGCTTGTTAGTCATCCCAGCAGAAAACCCAGCGAAGCTGACAATCCCCTTTCTTAGATGCCTGTGCTCTCCCGGGAGAATTGTTTATTCTCCTGGTCATGGCTGGTGCTTTGAGTACAGCTTTATCTGACAGAGCTGTTACTTCACTTCTGATTTCTACTGTCATCTACCACATTGCACATTCTGCAGACCATGTAGCAAAAAAAGCAATGACAAAACCAGAAGCCTCAGAGCAAAAGTGTGTTAGAAACTCGCTTATGGGAGAAGGAAGAAGACAAGAAGGCTGGAACAAAACAACGGACAGAAAGTGAGTGTGAAGGGAACTGAAGAAAGGCACCAGAATATAAAAGCAGAGGACAAAATCCTGAGGATAATTCCCCTCCTGCTTAGCAATGTTTCCCCAGCACAGCAGAGGTGAGGATGATGGGCTGAGGAATAATATTACAAAAACATAGGACATCTGCATTCTTACATCCCATTTTCTTTTTTGAATTTGTACTGACTCATCTGTCTCCATTTCACCATGAAGCCAATAGTGATTGTATGATGTTCCTAGCAGATTTGTTCCACGTGTCAGGAAGAGACATGTGGAATAAACAAAAAAACTCTTTAAAACTCAGTGATAAAGATGACTCATGATTTTGAAGGGAGGTTGCTGCAGGGCAAATGACTGTTTGGGAGGCAGGTGATTTGACATTTGCGTGACCGGCTGCTGCTGCAGCCTGGCAGGTGACGGTTTGTTCTACACGAAAGTAAATGACCCTCATAGTAACTCAGCATCAACCTATAAAAGTCTGAGCTCTGCTGTGACCAGACCAGATTACTGCTGCATTTGATGATAGCAGCATTCAGAGTGAATAAGGCCAAATCAGCTTATAAAACTGCTTTAACTTGTGTTAGAGGTCCCATTCAGGGCAATCTGGCTTTTAGCACAGGTTGCTATGGTGGGAACATAGTAGTGATACCCCTTAGCTACAGTTGGGTTTGACAAAACCCCCTGCTGTCAAACTCCATTGCTGCTGTGCCAGCCCATCAGGCTGAAGCACCACTTTTACTGGCATCGAAGTCACGAATATTTGCGCTGGGAACAGCCAGGGACCAGGTGCAAATTCAAGTCAGAAAACAAAGCTACAGCTTCTGCCAGCAACACGCAGAGGTAAATCGGCAGGGATGTGGGTGCTCCAGTCGCAAAGCCTAAAGGCCAGATTTTTAAAGGGACTTAGCTGCCTCTCTCCCAGGGCAATCAGGTAGACTGCAGCACATAAATGCTTTGGAAAAAATCTGGCCACCGGGGTACTATTTGCCATGGTAACCAGATGAGGTATGACCTGGCTTTTACTAGGCTCATCTGGATCATCTTCAGCCCACCTCCCCTTGTGTGAAATAGAGTGTCAGGACCATTTAAAAATGAGCCTTTGACATACTGACTGCCGGCAGTGCCACTTGTGGTGAGCAGCTGGTCATCATCAGTGTGCTTCATAACAGTGACCATCTTACTGCTGCAGATTCCCACAGCATCTGCCTCTAGGAGCGAGAGGAGGAAGAAAGCAGAGGTGACAACAAGTGCACTCCATAGTAGGCTGAGGAGCTTAGAAACCAAGGCCTGAAAGCCTGAAAAGAGGAGTGAGAGGAAAGGAAGGCTCTTAAGGGCCAGACTTTTTTCTGTTTTTGTTTTATTTTAACAAGCACAGGCTTGCTTGGATTCTCACATACACACAAGGGCGTGTGTGTAGTTGCCAAGTTGCGTTTGTGTGTTCAGCTATCACAGAGTTATGAAGTAATGGGTCCAAGAAGGGATTAGACAAATTCAGAGAGGGTAAGTCCATGGTGGCTCTTAAACTTGGTGGTCTGGACACAACCCCAGGCCTAGAGAGTCTTTAAGTTGATGGCTGCTGAAAGCCAGGAGAGTATGCCAAGTAGAGCCTCAGTCTCTGCATTTCCCATTCTTAAGGATCTTCCCTAAGGATTTTCCGCTGGCCCCTATTAGGATACTCATTTAGATGGACCTTTGATCTGACCATGTTCCTCTGCCTTCATGCTGTTATTTTCTTATGTAACTTGGGCACGAAAGCGGGAAATGAGCTTAGCTGTCCTCTGTTTTCTGAGCATCAATCCCAGCTCTATTGCCGGCATGCCCAGGCACCACAGGCTTAGCATTGGCTGGCTAAAGGTTAACAGCTACATGCATCAAGGAGGAATTCATAAATCTGTTACTGTTTTCACACTCCTGAGGTTTAAAATGTAGTTTTTGCCAGAAACAATAGTCTTTTCGTTTCACTGGATGGGAAGTGGGATCCTATTGACTTGCTTTCTGCCATGGATGTTCCCACTCTGTCAGTAGTTCACTCTTTCAGTGTGGCGAAGTCCCATCTTTTTCATGGAGTGAAGAATGAGCCAATGAACAGGCAAAGCGATTGCATCTGGACTAAGGTTCACAGGCTACTTCATGGCATGTTGCTGACATTTTGTTTTCTCCTTGTTTACCGCAGAGTAGGAACAAATATCCCATTGATAGACATTTCGAAGACAAGCAGCTGAGCTCATTCTGAAGTGAAATCCCCTCCTCTCCATGGCAGAGGTGTGCTAGCCATGGATTTTGCCTGGCTCCTGCTGGCAGAGGCAGACTGATGATGTACGGAGTGCAAACAATGTGCAGCCCAGGGAGACGTGCCTTTCTTGGCAAACACACATGTTGATTTTGTATTGTGTCCTCCAGTTCCAAGTCCTCTCTTTGGCTCTGTTTTAGGCCAGGAGAGCATTTCCTTTTTTATGTAAATGGTTTCTCAAACATGGGGAGGTATATATCTAATTCCACGTCTACTGCTTACATTTACTTTTCCATCTACTTTAAAAACATACCCTGCTACCTCCATCCGAACTGCTTACTGACAGCCAAAGGGGAAGGGAAAAGCAAGGTCTATCTGGCTGCTGTGATGTAAATTGAATTCCTTGAAGGATTTTCTTTGAACCTTAAATGAAGAATGACTGAATTACCTGAGACTTTTAAAAAAATGAGCTTGCTACTGTTTCCTGGAATTCAGAGCAATATTGTTTTATCTGTGGCATACTGGGCTGGCAGGCTCCCTCTGCATCCTGTTCTGGTCAGCCTGTCTGTGGTGAGGCTCTTTCTTTCTCCCCATGATTTTTGCTTGCATGTAGATTCTTCCTCCGGAAGCATGTGGTCATTTTACCTTTCACTTCAGTTTCTCTTCTTACCTATTTTGGAGCCTTGGTTTTGCACAGATCGGCACAATAAAAAACACAGTGCTTAGGACAAAGAGGCCTACAGTGACTCTGGGACCGAGAATGATCAAAAGGAGATTAAAAACAAAATGACAGTACAGAATCATTAGTACTGGATACAGTCTGATGGTCAGAACAACGGTACTCAGAGTAATAGTTTATTGTTCTAAGTTGGCTACCTGTGCTGCAATCGGTTCTGGGTGCTATAGCTCCCTCTGTACTATATCCTTTTTCATAGCATTATATAAAAGCACCTAATAGTACATAAAAGCCCCACTCCTCCAAGTCCTCAATATACCACAGATTCCTACTTTCAATAAGGGCCCAGCTGGACTGGAAGAGATGTCAGAAGTTTGTTTACTTTGAGAAGGAAGACAATTTTTGAAACGCTGGAGGGAGAGTGGGTTCTCCTGATATTAAATAGCTGTGGAGATGAATTCAAGCCATGTTCCAAACAGAAAGCCCCAAAGCCTAGTTCATCATGTACAGCACATGAGTAGACAGCTAAACCACATGGAGCCTCCTGTTTCCCTCCCTGTGCATGGGGTAGTACTCTGCCCAAGTGTTACGTGTTGCAGGATAGGGGTTCGGTGAATCCTTCTGCAATGGCATATTTGATTTAAGAATCCAAAATCCACACATAAAACAAAAGAAAAAAAGAAAAAAGAAAAAAGAAAAACAAGCCTGTAACAAAAGAGTGTGAGGGTCCACTTTGGTGGCTTCTAATGTGATTTGCCCGTTTTTTAACCAAGAAATCTCTTTTGGGAATGCCAGCTCTGCAACTCTGCTCTCTTCTGGCTCGTGTATCATCACCAGTAATAAAAAATATTGCAACTGGAACTTAACAATTCCACTGCGAGGCATGAATCAGAAAGGAATCTAGAGTTCTTTCCTAGAGCTCCATTAGCTCTGCAGTGCTAATAAAAATTATTTCTTGTTAGCAATTTTTTTGAGCAGAGAAAAGCTTTGCAAGATTTCTCAGAGAGGGATCTGGTCTGAGCATTTAAGACTTCATTTGCACACTTCTTTTGCTCTTTGACATTACACTTTACAGAAGTTGTTTCTGGTGTGAAATATGTGGAGTTGTTATATGTATAGCACCTAGCATGCAAAGTTTCTTGGTTCTATATTTAATGAGTATTTCTGTGTTTTCAGGGGAGCCCATGTCTAATACACAATGCGAGTCGAAGAGGCTCTATGCTGCTGAACACTCAAATCGCATTGCAATAGCATTTTTCCTGTTTTGAGTAACAACAAGTAAATGTTAAGATCTGACAAACAATGCATTGTTTTTCCTGCATTGTTTTAAAGCCAGCAGCAATCATTCTGGGTTGTACAATGTGAAGCGATGCCTGAAGTGACTACAGTGTAAGATAGCCAGTTGAGGAGGGAGCTGAGCAGACTATTTTCAATCAGCAATGTCACAATTATGACAACTGTTGAACATATTTTAGCCTAATTAGGCGAAAGTCTCATTAACTCCAACAGAAATTCTGAGTATGGAATGCAGAGTAGGACTCTTTATTTGTTCACTAGGGGAGGAAGTAATGCTACAGGAAGAAAACTGTTCTTATAAGTTATTTATTGCTGAGTTTAGGGTTGGTTAGGACTAGTGCCAGGTACTAAATCACTGCAGGTCATGGAAATTTTATTTTTAAGCATTGAATGCCCCAAAATTGCTTTAGCTGTGAATTATTTTGAAAGACCATGACCAATAAAAATGTGAGAACCATAAATCAGAGCCAACATGTTCTTACTGGAGAACCTAAGTATAAAATAGGAAACCAAAATCAGGAGTATTAGGATATAACTGGGGAGGAAGGGATTCCTTTTTCTTCTGCAGGTACAGATGTGTAAATTCTGAGGGTGAGTTTTCAAAGGGGTCACCTCGATTATTTCACAGAAGATGCTTGCAAAAAAGTGCAAGTTTATATGCCCACAGTACTCCCCTACATCCTCTATTTATTTTGCATCCTTGTTCCCTCTATTCCGTGCTCTCAGTTTACTGTGTGTACACAGAAAACCTGGTTCCAGCTTATTGCCCCACATTTAGCACTACTGTAATGCAGCTAATCTTCTTCTGTGCTGCCCTAGAGAGGACAAGGCCAAGTTGTTCAAGGACTCTCTAGATTATCCGTAGCTCAACTTTCTCCAGGTAAAAGCTTGTATAGAAAGAGAAGGACGGATAAGGCAGTGGATGTTATACTCTTTCTAAGTTAATATTTCATTCAGTACAGCCTGTTGCTCTGGCTTTTGGGCTTTCTGTTGTTGGGCTTTGAGCCCAAGAAAATCTATCCAGACAGGGAAACACACTACAAAGGTCTGGATCTTTCAGCCAACAATTGACTCATGTGTGTGTACAGCATTTTCTAGGATTTTTACAAGGTAAGGGTTAGTAGAATCTTGCTCCTCTGTTTAAACGTCCGGATTTTAGGTGGTGGATGGAGATATTAAGCAATGTGAAAATAGTGCTGTTTGTATGCATGTTTGTCTGTGGGTGGCAGCATTCATACTTCCACTTAAGAATCCCCCGAGGTTTCTCTTAGATATTCTGGATTGTCCTCCAGAAGCACTTACTTTTTTCCACTGATTCAAGTGTTGACTGATGTTCTAAACCATCCTAAGTGACATCTCCAAAGTAGCCTGCTGTAAGTAATACCAAAACCTCCCATGTTAAACTGCTCTAGGCAGAAATGATGGAGAAGAAAATACTCAGGTTGGCTTTGTTTCATTTGATACTTTTTTACCCTACTTAAACACTGCTGAGCTGATACGGATGCTGTTGGGAAGGCTGTGACTCTCCATCTGTGCAGCTGTGTTGACAGTGTCTCCACACAAGCAGTACCTTGGCATTTTCTTACCAGCAGCCCCAGCCAGGACTGGTCCAGAGTGGATCTCACTTCTGATCTGTCATTATGATTCAAATAGTAAATCTGGTTGATGGAACTGGCTTCTCATCGTCACTAACTAGAATACTTTAGCAGTCATTCTTGAGCCACCATGCCAGGCACAACCTCGAGCAGACTCTTCTCCACCTCCCATTCTGGGGACTAAACAGCAGCTTACTCATCCACATGAATCCATGCTCTTGCTCACAGAAGCCAGAATATAGCCCTGGGCTGTTGGTAGAGATTGCGTTGTTTGTAAGGAGTAGAAGAGGATGAAGAAGTGTTGGGAAGCAGTTTAGCTGTTTCCCAATTCTGTGACCTCCCTGGTCTTGTGATTGTCGCACTGGTGGTAGTAATCAGCAGAGAGAGAGAGAGAGAAAAAAAAAATTACAGCCTCACTGTATCCATGGTAAATACTACTTTGGACACCTTTACACTGAACTGTTTCTTTCTTCCCATTATCTAGTTCCTCAAAGTCTGTGCTCTGTGTAATATACAGTTAATGTTATGCTACTATGGTGAGTCAATGAAGTGTTGTAAAAATGTATATTATCAATGAACAATTTAATACCTGCCCTTGTTCAAGCAGCTTTTACAAAAGAGAAGCAAGTTCAAGATAAATTGTCAAGGCAATTATTTTTGTGTGCACATAGAAGTTACTAAGAGACTTTCTAATTATCTCTGAACACAAATTCCAATAAAGAGTACTCACTTCTTGAAGTTGTCAGTGAACTGACTACTACTGTTAAATGCATGCTTCTGTATTATTACTGGATTCTAGACTGCAAAGTTCTGCTTGCTGCAAAATTAAAGCACCATAGTTTGAACTCGGCAAAGCATTTATGTTAATATTAACATGAAGCATAATTCTATTGACTTTCAGTGGAACTTGAGGTCTTCCTTAAAGCATCTACTGACATATAGCATATATTTCAAGGTAATACTTCACCAATCCCTACCTAAAAGGGCTCCTCAGTGATGGGATTCATCATCTCTTGAGATACAACTGCTATAGTAAGCACTAGATTGGCTACTCTTGCTGTACAGCTAGTGATGGGGAATGGGACTTCTCTGACCTGACCACCATATATGTATCTGCTATTGTTTCAAACTGACAGACAGCAAGAAATAATACAGTCATAAAATGTCTGATATCTACAACTCACTGAAGTCAATGGAAAAGCTCCCATAGATGTAAGAAGGACTTACATCTGGGCCAAGTACCTCCATCTTGCTTTGATGGTGTGGATGTTCACTTACTTACAGGAGGAAGTGACCTGTATCTTGGAGATACAAAGATATTTTCTTACTCTTTCAAAGATCCCCCAGTGACAAATTTTTAGTTTCTTTTAGTTTATGTGCTCTCTGTGGCCATAGGAAAGACTCCCATCCTCCTCTGCTTTTGTTGGCACCTGGATTATACTGACTTGAGGTGTGGACACCTCACTTTTCAAATTTCTTTTGACATCCTAGCTTGATTATTCTAACATACTGAGATATATTGGACAGCATTTGAGTCATTTCTACTTTGCATCCATTTACAAAGCTACCTGTTCAGATAGAATTCTTTTTAAGAAGTGCTAGTGGCTAGAGCCACAGATCAGACCTCATGTTGTGCTGTGGAGGTGTGCTGCGGAGTCACAGACTAAGGAGCTAGGGATGAGCTAACAAGATAGCTCAGTTCTTTCCTGGATCTGTGATTTTTTCTCTCTGTGGAAACCAGTGAGTTGGGGGTGGGGTGAAGATAGGGAAGATGATTTGTGCATGTTGTGGAGTTGGGAAGGACCAGGACACAGATCTGGATCCAGAAATTACAAGCACTCTTTGCCTCCCAGTTTATCCCTTATCAGAGAATCTCTTTGAACCCCTATTTTCAGTGAAGAAGTAAAGGAGCAAATTTTCAGAAGTAACTCCAAATTCATAGTTACCATTTTGTGCAGTCAAGCTTTGAAACACAGAGTTTCAAGGCAAATAAGCCCATGCAAACTGGGCAGCAAAATACATATGCTAAGGAGCAGACATCTCTCTGGAGTGGCTAGAAAAGTATTTGCTTAGCAAGTGTTGGATAGGACTTCGCTGAGCTAGTAGATTCCAGATTGAAAATAAAGCAACACATACTCTGCAAATGCCCTCCTTTCCTGCTGCAAACTAGGTCTCCACTTCTTCACAACAGGGCTCTCTCTTTAAAGCTTTATATTGATAGTATTCAGGCTTGAATTTATGAAGGGCCCTTACCCATAGCTGTAGTTCACAGACAAGGCACACTTTTCATGTGCAGCCATCTGTGCTCTATCATTACAGCTGTAAGGGTCCCTGATGATGCTTATATTCTCTCTGCATTGTAAAATATCACCTAGAAAAAGAGACTACTCTGTTACTACATTGTTATAAAGGGAGCTGCAGAGTTTCAGATCAGACACACTAGAACGATAAGAGAAGAATAGAAAGTAAACTCCAGTACTGGCATCCACCTTTTTCCCTTCCTTATGTTGACTGGCAGTATGTTTTGGCAGCATGGCATACAGTAAATTCTCTGTCATCTTCTTTTCTGACTCTGAATTCTTGGAAAAGCTCCTGAGCTCTTCCTTCTGTCCAGCTGGCTGGACATCTCTGACTCTGTCCGGTGCAACAGGATAAGCACCTTTACTATGTCATAAGGTGCAATGTCAGAGAGGTACATCTTTAGTTCCTCCAGTTCCTCAAAAAACCTGTGGAGCCTGGGGGAGCACAAGTAAATCACGCATGGGCCAATGACATTACCGACACATACATTTTCTCCTTTACACCTCACAAACCTGTGGATTAGTCTATGATAGAAAAAAACATACACAATCTAGCAAAGTTTAGTATTTTTCAGACACGTCTCGTATTGCTTCTCAAGACATACTGAGACTGGAAAGCTGCAGTAACAGGCTAGTATAAATAACTCAATCATGCCTCCTGCACAGGCTGAGGCATAGCCTTGACTTCCTGTCATCACACTCTGCCACAGACAGAGCTATACCTCATCCACCAGCAACACAATGCTGTCTCCCAGTTTCCATGTCATAGATACATTTGGGCTGCTACATCTGGCCATGGAATACACCATGATCAGCCATCTAGGAGCAGCTTCCTACACCAAAGAGCCTTCCAAAGAAACCCGTCTACCCTTGGTGCAACCTAGCATTTTCAGTCCCTGCCCTATCACTTAACCAATGCAGGATCTGTCTCATGGAGTAGAGAGAAAAGACACTTGGAAAGATTTTGAGATGTTTTAACAAACATCTATTATCTTCAAGGAAAGAAGGACAAGGTGTCATTTAAAAGAAACTATCAGGAATAAGATGAGTGCTAACACCACTGTAACAATACATTAATGAAAGGTTTTTCCAGTGTGTTCATGGGTGAGTTGCCTTGTTCCCACCGAAGTCAGCACTAAAATGCTCACTGGGAGAGCTCCGGCAACGCAAAGAGAATCTGAACATACCAGAAAATGATATTTGGGATTTTGGGTGCTTGGGAATGGAGGAGGCTAACAAGAACAAAATCTCCAGAAGGTTTGATACACTATGTTAGGCTTTTTTTTTTCCAACAAGACATACATTCACAAAAGTTCAACTTGCTCCATGTTTCTTTTTTTTTTCTTTTTTTAAATTTTCTCCTCTCCCTGCTTTCAGTCCACAAAGACAGCAGTACAACAAGATCTCTGAGCTTCAGCACAGATTGGTTTCTCCATGATTTAGATGAATTTTTCTCCTTTTGTTTTGAAAACAAACTAACCATTGATGCTTATTGATCCTTATGCTGAAAATGGTGATGGTATCTTGTAGATGGATGATGGCAAAATATTTATTTAAATAGATTGCTGGGTTCCGTATTCCTGATATGAACTTCTGAATATTCACACATGCTTGCCTGATCTACAGCTAAGGGAAAGAATTCTAATTATGAATACAGATAAAAAAAAGTCCTCTTTCAAAAGGAGCGTAAGATAATACCACAATGTGTGTCTGCAGATGTTTGTAGAAAGAAGAGAAAAGCGTAAGATCATGGTTAGAGAGGGAAGGAAGACACTCCAGACGGTGTGCAACTCTGTTTCTCATCTTCACTTTGAGAGAAGAGTTTGCCGCTATTATTGCCTCAAGGAATATCTCAGGGGTCAGATATTTATATCAGGACTGCTCACACCAAACTAAGGCACTTAATGTAGGGATATGGTCACTCTAAGTTCCCTGTGCAGTCAAGGGATAAAGACGGGCACCTAAAGAGGGTGGTGCCTCAGCTGATCTACTCTACTTCTGAGTAGAGTATTCTGGAGATCTCTCCCCCCTCTGACTATAGCGCAGCCCTCAGGTGATGAAACTCTTAACTTTTGTCCTTCAACTTTTGACAGATTCATGATTTCACAGATGCCATAGCTCTGCTTTGGCCTCAGCCCCTTTGTTTGGGAGTCACGACTGTAGCATTTAATGGTGAAGATCACAAAGCCCCAGCCTCCCTGGAGGGGAAGCAGATCTCCATCTGAGAACATCACCTCAACTAGTTTTCATTTCCCTTTTTAATTATACAAATGCAAGCATCAAGTCAACAGTGTGACACTGTGTTCAGACCAAGAAAGCTGCTTTACTGCTTGATTAAACACAAGAAGGAAAGGAAAAGCACAGCAGAATGTTATTTCTTCAACCCAAAGCCTCTCTGGATAAACAGGATCAAAAATAAGTAACAAGTTCTCAGTTAAACAACAAAACAAGACAAAATAGACACTGTGTGGACAAGAAGAGGATTTTAAAAGGCATAAATGGTGCCAAGGCAAAAAAAAACTTGCTGAATTTGAAAAGATATTTGATGCCTTTCTGCTCTTATGTCTTCAGAAACCATCTTTATCTATAATAAACTAGTCACAGAGAATCAGATAATTAATCAAGAAATAATTTTATTTTCCAAAAACCAAAAAAAAATCTTAACAAGAAGAGACTTGTCAAACTTTTCCATGGGTGATTTTTATGGGACAATTGAAAATATTTTTGTTTTCAGATATTCGGATATTTCAGATTTCAGTATACCTTCATTTTACTTTACTTGCAGAAATATTTTTGTTACACCTTTCATCAAAGGAATGAATTGAAAATGTAGCTAGCTAATATATTCTGAGAGAGAAACACAAGCTAATGCAATTGTTTGAAATATTTACATTTAGGAGGCTGAATGTGATTTTTTTTCAATTGTTTTGACAAGGTACAGGTATATTGTCTTATTTTTGAAGAATGTAGACTTTAAAGTGTCAGGTTCATACTGGTGCTCCAAGGAAGAGCCATAAAAGCATCACAGGGAAGATGAAATCTGTGCCTGCCTGAACCAAGGCAGAGTCATATGCAATTTAGCAATGACCAAATTAATTTTAATTTCTCAAAGTAAAAATAAAAACAAAACACTAGAAAGCCATAGTTATCATGCTGAAACTGCTCCTCTGATACCACATTTCTCCTAACAGCATGGTTTTATGGAAAATGTAGTAAGTTCAGAACATAAGTTTTGTGAAAATGCTGTCAGAAAAAGATCCTGCCCCTAATAATACAAACAGGATTATTATTGCTAGGCAAAACTGCTTTGTGTAACACCCGAGGCTACCTCAGTGACTTCTGAGATGATACTTTTGTCATTATAAATGTTCTAGAGAACACAGAAAGGCATTAGTAGCAATTCATGTGGCTTGGGAGGAACGGCAATAACTTGGCACCCTTTTGAAATCCTTGGCTCCTATTAAAATCCTGTGGCTGACCAAGAGTGGAGTTATTTTCTCATTGCCAGTGGAGGAGTTCAAAGAGAAGCCAAAGAGAGTCCCAAACAAACACAGAACTGCAGCACATCTGGGATTAAGCATCCAGGGAGTGAATTAGTCCCTTAGCTTTTCACCTCCTGGCATCCTGTCTCCCGCTACTAAGGAGAACAAAGTGATGGTTTTACCCTAGTTAGGGCCCACAGTACCTGCAGAACAGCTGACTGCCTTGCATTAAAAAAGACTCGGATTTATCCCAATTGAAGAAGCGAATAGGGAGATGCCTATAGAAAATGGATATGAAGACTGTTCCAACTATACCATGCATTAGTGTTACTATAGCATCAGTGTTAAAAACTACATTTATACACTTTGTTTTTGTTGTATATGAATTCAGCCATGCTGTAGACCCATGCCCCTCAAAACTGAGATCTCATCTTTAGCTAGCGTACACATATTTATATATACTGGCAGCGGTAGTAGACAATGCATCAATACTTCAAATCCGATATATGAGGGGCTATCATTCTGATGAGGAAAGAACTGGTCCTTCCTCTTCATCATCTTTCCAAACATCAGTATCTCCTCTGAGACCACTATCAAAGATGCTGTCTGTGTTCCATTTCTTTTCACTTCGGACACTTCTCTGGAAAGCTAAATGAAACAGTTCTTGTGTCCCCTGGTTGTATAAGCAACCACAGCTATTATTATGTAACTGCTGAAAAACCAATCCTCTTTCAGGGCAAAATGTACATAAAATATTGAAAGAAACAAAAGGAGATCTAGAATATATATTTTTTCTCAGTGACTAACTCAATGCATCTCAGTATACAAACGAAAATGAAGCAAAAGATCTACTACAAACAGAAAAAAATAAACTCACTGCATATCATAGTCTGGCTGTATTTAGACAAGAAAACCTCTCCCACCAAATCCAAACTGCAGTCCCTGCATAAATCAATGACATCATCTTTAGTGACTCACTGCCTACAATATTTATATTCAGCAGGCTGTCTCCCTCATGGGAAAGTGTCTGTACAGCTGAGACCCATATCTCACTCTCATCCCTGTAGAAGAGGTAAAGAGGATGTACTCTCACCTTGTCTTAATTTCACAACACTTTTTGCACAATATCCCGGTAGGATTTCTTCTCTCAATTTCATTACATTGTGAACAGTTCTTTGTCTGCTGAGAAGCTTCATCTTGTGCTGTTTAAGGACTAGCATACGGAAAAACATATGTGAGTGTGCTCATGTGTGTCATGTGTATGACATGCATCATCTTGGTAGACTTTTTTAACATGATACACTAGGATAACATAAAGGCTGAAAGATAAGCACTCACTAAGCATGAAATGGCATCAATGCATGCAACATTCATTTTGCTTCAGTCTGTGAAGGAGTGGTGATGCTTTCTATCATTACATGCTCATATGCTCTTTCTCAAATATTCTCTCACATTTTTTGTTATGCTTTCCTATTATCTGAGCTGGTTACTGCAGGCACCCTTTACAGTCAGTAAGAAGAAACAGGCACTTTTACAGTGCAATTCATCTTATCTGAAAATAGATGTCTAAAATATGACAGATGAATCGCACTTGAAAAGTACCCTTCAGTCATCTACACCTGCATAAAATATTGTCATTTGGCCTCATTTAGCTTACAGGCAATTCCTCTGTGTGAACAGCAAGATAAAGGACAATCATCTGAATCGTCCATCTCCACCTCTCTTTAAACTTCAAGTCTGTAACATGTTATCTCTTAAATATTTCTGATAGATGAAAAGAAAGCCAAACTGGCACAGAAATTGTAAGCAATTTTCCTGATTTCTGTAAATCATTGAATGCACCTCATTATCTTTATGAAAGGCTCCACTTTCTGAATTTGTATCCATTCTTGTTTTCCTCTCTGGGCTGTTAAACTTCTGCAGCACAAGGAATATCACTTGCTCCTTTTCCCCTGTATGCTCCTTTTCTTCTCCTTGATTAAGAATTACCATTGTCACTTCTCTGGCAACTGACTAGGATATCTGATTTAAAAAGAATCACAGCTTTGTATTGTGCCCTAATAATTTAAGCAACATTATCCTACAATAAACCCTTCCATTTTTTATATTTATTTATGAAATATCTTTTCTCTCTCTGGCTTAGCCTGCATTTCTCAGTAATCTCTGCTGTTATCTAGCTCAGCAACAGCATTATTTGATATAAAATATGCTCTATAAAGGAGAATTATAACCAGATTCAATACTGATTTACATTCTTGCAACTTTGTAAATCTTAAAGAATTTTAGCCAAGGCAGAATAATTCCAGATTTACACCAGAAGAACCGAAGTCAGCATCTGGCTCAGAATTTAATTCAGAGTAAGAATGGTCCAAAATGGGAAGCTTCTATTGGCATATGTTGATGGGGGTGGAAAGAGCAAGAAAATGTGTGACTTTTTCAAATGAAATCACTGGGCAATTTTATAATTACATTATTAAAAGCTGGGAAAACAAGTTGTGTATCCTACACTCAACATAAGATTTTAAACCCCAAACACAATATTCTTCTGACTTTTTAAAGGCTATTTCAATTATTTTCTATCTAACTATGGTATTTATCAAGTTTCTGTCACTGCACACAGGCACCAGCTGCAAAACCCCAGCACTTTGGATATGATCAAGTCAAAGCCGTAGCACTAAGAGGAGTAATCATTAGTTTCTGTTACAATTCCCAGTGCCCACAACAATGCGATGCTCACAGTAACACATACATACGTACAGAAACTAAATCCTGACCTTCAGATGAACAATCTTATTGCATGACAGTGCTACCTCCTTGCAGGTGGATAGGTCTTAAATACTAACAAAGATCTAGTTTCTCAGGCACATTCTGAGGACAGATAATGCAAAAGCATGTGTTGAATCCAATGCAGAGCATTTCTAGACAGAGAGCAGCTTAAAGTTGGTTTATACAGCCTCTTCCAGTTGCAGTTGTGCTTATAAAGGGACCAGCCTGCCCAAAAAGTGTATCACCATCCCACCTGCAGGTCAGATCTGCCAGCTGGGCTGCTTCTATGATTGCTCTCTATATATTTCATCCAAGCCAGACATGTAGAAACAGCTTGCCAATTCAGAAGGAAAAAAAAAGACGGAACAGTAGTGGGGATCTCAGTGGTAAAAGAATTAAGTATTTTAGCATATAGATCTCCGCATGTAACTGCACCATCTCCAAAAGTGTCCTTTATTCACAGGTTTCCCCGAAGCAAGGGCATGCCTGGCCAGGTGCAATGCCGGTGAGATAGCACTTCTGTCCATCCTACTTGGCATGATAGGACAAAGGCCTCCTCTGTCAGAATGTAGTAGAGAATTGCTCCGTCTGTGCTCTTTTCCATGTGAAATGATGGTGCATTCATTTTCTAGTGCAGAAAGGTAAGAAGATCCAGATTTTTTCACAGAAAAACTTCATAACCTTTCCAAAGGACTACAGACACTAAAAATATCTTGGGCACATCATTTGATGGTGAAATTAGCATAGCACTTTTTTGATCTGCAAAGACAAGATGCCTTGACCAAAGGTCAGAAAAATAATTTAACTTAGTGGAATAAGGCATCCTCTTTTGTTTACTTCATGGACTTCATCTGTATTTTGAGATATTACTAATGAAATTCAAGGCTAATTTGGGGCAGACCTCACAAAACTGCTGCCTATCTGTCACGAGCTCCTATTGTTGCCAGGGAGACATAGAGAAGGCCTTGGAATTAGTGAAAGTGTGAATCCAGAGAATGAGGCACTGCCTCTTCATGCAGAGGTGCTGACCTGATCATTAGCCTGACTGGGCCATGTTGTCCAATTCTCCATCATGCTGTAGGGGTGGTCTCGAGAATGGGCTCCAAGGGATACTCACTGCCCACCCTTTAGCAAGGTAGCTATAAAGGGATTCTAGTTTCTCAGTGAATTCTTCCAGGTTCTCTCCCAGTGTCTGCAGCATTCAGTCATATCCTGAGGTCTTAGAGAAGTGATGAAGTATTCTCAGAAGTTTTGTAATATCTTCTTTAGACATATCTGTGTAAAGCAGATGCTCAGAACGATAGCTCTGACTTAACTAGCCACATCTTTTTTCATTGAAGTGCTTTTGGGGGCTGAATGAGATATGGACAAACAGGTTAGATGCCGAATGTGATCTACAATCTTTCTAGCAATAGTTTTCTTAACTGTTATTAATGTAGCTGGTTTTCCTGAAGGTAGTCAGGAAGCCCTGTGGAAAATGGAAAATACTGGGATCTATTTTATAACTGCAGGAATTGCACTGAGTTTGGTAGAGTTAAACCTTGTTTACATCTATATAAACAAGATCAAAATTAGACCTGAGAAGCAATCTTCTTTAGTTTATGTCTGTTTTCTCCCAGTCAAACAGATCTATGGGCAGGATTAAAGCCAGCTTTAAGGCACCTTCATTTAGTGTTTATGCGCAGGTTTCTGCTTGTGACCTAGATTCTAAAATAAACTCCCATGAGAGTCAACAGAGAGTTCAGGCTTTTTCCATGCCTGAGCATAGGTGTTTAGTGAAATTTAAGATATCCTAGGTTCCCACTTGGCCTGCCACTGCTGCTCCAGAGTGTGAGTATCACACAGATTGTGTGCCATATTCTCCAGCATGTGTGAACATGCCTGGGATATTAAGAACATCTCAAATGAAAGAAGGTGCCTAATTGAACTGAGCTCCTAGTCAATGAGTAAACAGAGGAGTTGAATAGTAGCAGTCTGGAGAGCTATTCAGCTAACCTGCAGGAAGATATGTACATTCAGTCAGTTGAATAACTGCAGACTCCATGAGCTCAGTTGACTATATCTCCACTGGGAGATGTAGTGTCACATCATGGGAACTTTGTCATCTAACTTACGTGTGGACATCTCCATACAGACATCTAAACTTAAGTGGGTAAAATCTGAAGTTGCAGCCTACACTTTGGGCTAAGTTCAGTTGCCAACTCATTGGTGTCTCATGCCATTTAGGTGCTGTAGGGTGTGTGAAACATCCACATATTGTGGACAGGTATGACACAGCTGTGGGAGCCCTGTGGGTCTCTGGGAGCTGACCTTTTAGAATAGCAGCTGGAGGCTAGGAAGCACACCCCAAGGCACCTGAAACAAAAGCAGACATCTTGATGTGGACAACTGAAAAGAGCTCTTTGGGTCCTTAGCAATTAATATGTCCTTGTTTAGAACCTGGTAAAGCAGCTCTGTGTAAACTCTAGAAACAAAGCATAACGATTCTTTGAAATGAGTTCCATGGAAGAGGTTTCAAAGGAAGCAGGTGTAGGCCAAGTAACCTAGCTGGTATGAGCAACAGTTAGCATAATAATCCATAATTATTATAACTTATTATCCATAATTTGTTATGCATAGATTTCTCCCCACCAAGTAACAAGAAGAGTAACTGCCATGGGATAACTCCCTAAGCAGAAGGCAATGGGGTAAGGAAAGCTGACAGAGGTGTCTTTGGAAAGATAAAGAAGGGAATGTTACTGCTGAAGCAGGAAAAGCAACTGATGAGGTAAGCAGAGAAGATAAGGCCAGGTAAGCAGGCCTCAGACAGAGAACTGAAATGATAAAGCATGACAGGAATAAACAATCTGTGAATACTTTTGGACTTGGGAACACTGAGCAATCAGGACAGAGCTCTGAAGAATACCATATTCAGGATTATATTCCAAGGGTGTCTGGCCAACAGACAGGAAAGATTTTATGAATGGGGGCTATATTTCACTGCTTAGTTTTGCACAGTAGTGATGATGTCCTGTGAAACTTATCTGTAAGAGAAATAATTACTCGGCTGCTGGCCATCTAGTTGTATCACTCTGGCAACAGAGGGAAAGGCCTGGGACCTTGCAGGGTCTAATGCAAAGGCTCCTTTGCAAAGGAGCAAAGGGAGAATATATATCCTACCTCTACAGTCCACGTCCTTTGCATATCCTCTCTTTCTGGAGTGCAAATCCTCACAAGGCTTGCCCTGGAATGGGAAATGATTTCTCTTGCCCTTAGAGAGAGGCTATGGCAGATCTACCACAATCTTGGCATAACAGCAAGGTTTACCAGGAGGCCCGGAGCTGGATGTTAGTATTCTTTAAACCATAGAGAAGCAGTGAGAAGTCTTCACTTTTAGCAACTCACAGGCTTCTTGAATCAGTCAGAGTATCACATAGCATCATCATACACAATACAAGTCATGAAGATGTTTTTGATTCCTGCCTGGGTTCTGAAAAATACAGATGGTGATGACTTCAGGTAACATAAAGGAAAAATCATCCAGCCTAGTTTCCTCTTGAAAATGAGGCAGCTATTGATAGGACTGAACAGAGAAGAACCAGAAAGCATCATACTCTAAACTCCTTGATTATAAAAGCAAATCCCAAGGAGCTAAAAGGAAAATGAATAATCCCTGCCAAGAAATTTCTGGAGTGGTGGCTACAGAGAATTTCAGGAGGGTGAAAGCGCTGCTCTGTGCTTTGTCCAGGAGGTACAGTTCCTAAAACAGAAATGCAGGTAGAACAAAGGTCAGATGTGCCTCCAAAAGGAAAGTACAGTTCTTTAGCCTTATCTCTCTAGAGTGCAGATTTTATCTCTGTTCATCCTAGGCATTCTCATCTGGGTACAGAGCTCTCTATTCTTTCCCTATTAATAAAAAAGTCCCTAGATGCTCTAGTTAAGAAAACTAGGCAGAAAGCCATAAACAATAATTGCTCAGAGAATCTGGGTAGCCTGCATTCCTCTGCATCTCCTGCACTTGTACTCATCTAGGGGGCTCAACCAAGACACTGAAGACACTGACACTGGTGTGTCAGATGCTACAACACATGCATAAGAGAGAGCCTCTGGCCTGGTGGGGGCAGGCAGAGGCTGAGAAGACAGATATGCATGAGTTTAGAGGAGTGATTACCACCAAGGTTCAAAACCAGGTTTCTGACTCTGACTCCTAGTTTGAAATATTTCAAAGGCCCTGATCAGCAAGTGTCTTAAGCTGAACCACCAAAATTACTAGAAGTTTTGAAAAACCTTGACCTATACCACTGTGTTATGATCAGCAAAAGTCAAACATTAATATTTCCTCTACACAGGGAACATTCAGGATCAAATGCTCATCTGCCTTACCCTACATTAAATTTTACTCATATCTTCCTAGGGAAGCTTCTGATGGAGTTTCATGATTACTCTCTAGATCTGAGCAAATAATGACATAAAGCAGCCATCAGTAAATTCATATTTCTTCCCAGGGAAGCTACTGAGGTTGATCTAAATTTCAATCCTTTACTGCTGTCCCTGTAAGCATCATAAAAGCAGCATGAAAACTACAGAGAAAGGGACAGAGGTATATTCAGACCACCCACAGCAGAGTTCTAATTTAAGCATATGACATCCTTTCTACTTACGCTCAAGAGGATTGGATTTGAGCAGCTCTGGGCAGCAGGCAAGCTGAATGGTGCATTGCTTTAGATGTTGCAAAGACAAATTTGCCATTTGTTTCAACTAACTGTAGCTAGCTAAAGCTTATACATATAGTTTGAGCTAATTGGCCAGATCTTTTTATAGGCTGTGAGAGAGAGGTATTTTCAGAAGGTGATTCATCCTACCCTAAGACAGGTGCCTCAGCGAGGCAGGATGAATAGCCTGTGAGAATGGCTGTCAGCCTCCAGTAACTGCACAGGGGGCCTAAGCTCCCTGTCCCTTAGACTAGGTGCATAAAATGTTAGGTAGTAAGAGTCATCCTAGCCAGAGCTAGATGAGCTGAATCCCATCTAGCTCTGAATGTGAAGAAGGCCCATGTACCCTGCTCAGAAGAGTCCAGGCATAGGCATTTTCTTATATTTAATAGAGAATGCTTATACAAATCGCTCCTTTTTCTCTCCACGCTCTTTTATTTGGCTACATCTATCATTACATTTCCCCTCCCATTCTGCTGACCTCAGTGCTGTAACACAACCAGAGAAATACAGTTGTACTGGGAGAAGGAGGAAGAATAAAACACAATCAAATACAAATAGCTGTGTGTAAACCCATTTCAGAGGTTGAGAGCAGAAAATCAGAGTACAGGCAGAACAGTCTGCATGTTTCTGGCATGCTTGCAGGCACAACACTAGTAAATATCTGAAAGACAAAACTACTATCAGCTCAGCATAGAAAGAGTTTGCCAGATTCAGACAAAAATGAGTGCGAGGCCCAACCTAAGCATGTGTGTGCATACTGAAAGGAGCCAGGAAATCTCTACAAATGTCACTATCCACTCCGTTTTACTATACAGGCCCCAGAGGCCAAGAACTTCACTCTCGGATCTTTTTGTGCAAACTGTGACAACTCAGACTCACATCAAGAGCTCTCTATATGTTTTGGCTCAGTATCTGCTCCCAGTTATGTTGGTGGAAGGAACTCCAGATTCACACCAACCTAACAGAGTTTATTTTGCCATCTGTCTGTGTTTAGTCTTCATATTAATAATTAAGGCAAGCAATGCAGATTGAGATGGAAATTCTTTCCTGAGGAACAGAGCCGTGTGCCATGCAAACCACCTAGGAGACGCTGAAATTGTTGTTTCAAAATCTATTAGTGATAAAGCTCACTGCTCATTTTTTCACGTTTCTGCAATTCTAGGATGCCCATTTCCATGGGCCTGTTATATAGCATTTCTGCTGAACAAGAACATATAAAAAAAGCAACACGCCCTCTTAATGATATGCTGTGAACCTTGTGATTTTGGGGGGGGTGGGGGCTATAAATATACTTTCCATGGTTTGTTAACAAAATCATCCTTTCTGGCAAAGAACTAAGGTTGCGGGGAGGCAAACTGCATGAGATTTCCCTTATGGAATTTTTCTTAGCCTGTTCCACCAGGGGCTTCCAGATCCATCCTCCTTGCTTTACACACACACACACACACACACACACACACACACACACACACACACACAGAGTCTCTGTTCTGCCAGTAGCTGCATAGGCAGTAAGAGTCCTGCTAGAGGCACAGTGCAAGGCTATCTGCACGGAGGCCCCTACCGCTTCGCTGGTTCAGAAAATCCTTCTCGTCAATGGCCACATAATCCTAAAACAAGCTCTGCATTTAGTGTGGCCTTGGCTTACCGTTTTCCCCCACCCAAGACAGCAGTGGAAGGTCACTACCAAGCTAGCAGGGTCTCTATCAGCTGTTCACCGCTTTCCAGTGCATGTTGTAAAGGAGGAGATCTGAAGAAATAAGTCTGTTTTATGATATGCAACAAATTTAATACCAGAGGGGATAAAACAAATGTGGTAAAAGGTAAAGGCATTATTAATCTCATGGAAAAATGTACCTGTCACCACTGATGTGGGATGTCTTTGCTTCTTCTGGTTCTTTCCAGATTTATGCCAGCTTCTGTGGGGATATGACTCAGCACTGAATTTTGGCACAGGTTGCTCATAATTAATTATAATTGTGAAGTACAGAACTGTGGGGCCCCCAATTCTATTGATAAAACTTTTCACACCATAATCAGATTTTAATCCCATTCAATCTGAAAGTCTTCATCCAGAAACAGTGTTTCTCCTCTGAAGGACAAAATACTTTTTCCCCAGGTCTCTCTAACAAATCTCTCTATAATAAGAAATTTCAGACAGAAATTGATAAATCCTTCCTAAAAGGAGGAAAAACAAGATATTACACTCATGGAATAGAAGGGAAAAGAACAGAGCTCTTTAAGTGCTAGTTAAAGAAAATGTAATGGCAATCCTTTAAAAGAAACAATAATGTCCTCATTTTGTATGCATTTGGGTTTTTTTAATAGCTCTGCTCATTTTTACACCCAATCTTAAATTCTTCACATAATTAATTACAGTTTCCATAGAGGAGATATATTAAATTTTGAAGACAGAGTGTAATTAAAGATAGTTACAAGGAAATCATCCCTGGGCAATTTGAATCCTTTTACAACCAATATGGCTAAACTTCTGACAGGATAAAAAGGGGAAATTAATGGATCTCATATCAGACTTGGGTGAAAGGCAACTGTTTTGTTTGGTAAAACCATACTGCAATTGGCATTTAAATCTGACTTACAAAGCTTGCTATTGAATTTTTTTAAGTGTTCTCTCACTGTATATTTTCATCTTAAGCAGTGATGCTGAAAGAAGCTTACCATGGTTTGGCTGTCTGCTCTCAGCTTCTGCAAGGCAGCTGCTCTTGGCTCTCTGCAGCAAATGAATTGCTCCTGCTTGTTGCTGTTCTGCCACACCAACTGTGAGGGTTTTTTTCTTCTTTATTCTTCATTTAAGTGTATCAATTTTGAATGTCTAGAGCCCATGGTACACAGGACTGAAAGATTCATAGGGATATAAAACTCCCAACATTTGCCTTTCTGTATATCCTTTTCCAAGAAAGCAGAACATATTGCTCTGAAGAAAACAGAGAGAAGAGTATTTCTCTTTGTCTGAGTTTGAACTAAGTGTTTCAAGGTAAAAACCTAAACTTACTTAGGAGTTACTTGTGCTCATGATGGTGTCTATCACTAATAGAATAGTCTGTTTGGAAATCCATGGATTCTGGGAGCATGCTGCTCATCCTTTTAAGTGCTGCTGTTAAGCTGGATCAAATGTTGTTCATTTGTGCCTGTCTCAGGGTATGTCTGTCCAGGTGGGTGCAGGTCATTGCTTGCCCAGCCTCTCAGCTGATCAGATACTATCCAGAAGCCAAGCAGGTGCACACCAAATGCATCTGGTAGGTTCTGCTGATACTTGCCTCTCATATCATGTAAGAAGTAAAAAGACCAAATACTGTGTTTAAAAACACAATTATTTGCACTGAATCTCTTCATCTTTGGATCTTTCCCTAGGTGAATTTATTCCTTCCTGTCCTCTATTTCCTTTTAGCCTCCTGAAGGCAACAGAAGAGATTCAGATTTACCATAGTAACAGTGATCAGAATCTGCTCCTTAATACCTGACTTTGCTGTAGAATAACAAATCTGAAATCTTCCCCTGATGAAAGGGATGTGTGGTGATATTGCCCTAATGGGACAGCAGGTCTGTGGAAAATGTCGTGCTGCCACATGCAAGTATCTCCTGGCAGAGGGTTAGTTTTGTAAGTGCACCTGGACTTAACAGGCAAATATAAGAGCAGTAGCTGTTCTGATATCCACATGGCATTATAGAAGTTCTGCTTTTGAGAGTGATAGCACTTCTAGGAATATTATCAGCAAATCCTGTAGGGCCTAAGCTGCATGAGAGCATCAGAAACAAATAACAGCACCACAGGAAGAAAGTGGTACAGTCTGTGGAAATCTAGCAAAGCTGTGGGATAATCCTTTCTTTCAGAATTACACCACTCCAGAGTTCACATTAGCAGTCTTAGAAACAGACAGAATCGGCTAATTCTGGACTTCTTGTGAGTCCAATCTCATAACTATAAGTGGAGCTGTGTCTGTTGAAACCTGGCTGCAGACCATCTTTTCCAAAAGAAGTCAGGCACCACTGTAATTGTGAGAGTCACCTAACTCCCACTGATGCTAGTTACGTGCCTTTTGAAAAATCTCACTAAGGACCACTGAAATTCTGGCCCTGAGTATACTCACGTCAGTTTACTCAGCTGTAATTATGGGTCAGCTCTGCTCACACTGGAGTCCTTCCATTGAACTGCTCACTTTCCTGGCACAGCAAAGATTTATACCATTGTGGTGAGGGGGCAAAAATTAATTCTGCATATTGGAAACTGAAAAGTGAATCTATTGAAGGATAAGAATGTGATGAATCAGTTCTATACAGTGAAGTGATACTAAAGCTAGTTCTAACTTATGAATAGCACAAAGTATTTTATTGTTCATCAATCCCCTTCTCCCTTTGCTGTTCCCCATGCAAATATCTGGAGACAACGGTACTGTGTTTGTTAGTTAACAAGGACACAGTGTCATACATCAAACCAGAGGCAAGCCCAGGCTGAAAGCCTGCATGTGAGCAGTCCCAGGGCTGAGGTCATACCTGGGCCTTATTAATGCAGAGAACCTCATTAATCTGAACACTTTGGGACCACAGAACCGTCTGAATTAATGAAAGTTCCTGTTGCTGGTGTGTAGTCATAACTAGCGCCAGGGCATATTCCTTTTTTTCTGCAAATGAGTATTTTGGCATAAAACAAAGCAAAAAACCTCAAGAAGTTTAGAGGGTGTGCACTAAATATAAACATTCTCCTGGAAGCCACAGCAGGAGCTGACGCAGGAGCAGGTTAGCTTTTGACTAATTGAGCTGCTTGGATTAGTGAATTCTGGAATAATGGTATTGTAGGCTCTAAGAAGCTGGAAACCTCAGATATTGATTCTCACGGACTTTGGAAGGACCTTCAGAATCAGGTCAGAAACTCTTAGCTAAGACCTTTTTCAAGACTGAACTTTTGAATATTCAAATCATCTGCTCATTATTTTTAATCTATCTCCATATTTTCTGGGTCAAAAAGTTTACTGTTTTTGGCAGTGGCAATACTTCCTCCATTTGCTTCCAGACACAGTCAGAGGCAAGTGGTCAGCATCTCGGAAATGATTTACTGAGGTCTCAGTGTCTCCTATGATGTCATGTTTATTTATTTCCTTTGGAAATCATCTCCTTGGAAGATTAAGCTCATTTAAAGAACTAATGTAAATTGCAAACTGCCCAATAAACACTTATGAAGAAGTGAATAATAGACATACACACTGATCTTCTGTTGATGAAGCAGGACAGAACACTTCAATTTCCCTATTATTTTCAGTTCTCTTGCTGATCATAGAAATAGGAGGGCTACAGAATAGCTAGGAATGAAGTGCCACCATGTGGCCAAGTGACAGCTCTAGCTATTTTATAGAAATCTACAAGAGTTGTTACTCTAAGAGCAATAGCAGTCCAGAGCACTTACTAGTGAAAGATCTCTACTTATTCACTTACTTCACTTCAGTAGTACTTGCTGTGTGGTGGCTCATTAGCAGTGACCACAGCCTTCTTTGTGGGGGTCTTACTCCTTTCTTATTCTCATTTGAAGAAGTGGAATGTATATCCTTTTATTCTATAAATCCTTTTTATATTGTCTCTAACGGGTCCTTTCACTTCTTGCCAGGTTTCAAGGTATCATAATCACTGAGCCATTTAAGTGATGATGCCTAGTCTTGCTTAGGAAAGACTGATGAATTTTTAATATGACATTCTTACTAGAAGGAAACTTCCCACAATGCACTAAATAACTCCTAATTGAGTAACAGACTCTACTCTCTCCTTCTCAGCCCAGTTGGAAGCATCTGAGCTCACATCCTCTGATTTACCCTCAAAATTCTTTCAGAACAGAATGCTGTTCTAGCTCAAAACAAGTCAAGAGTAACTCCACTTATTTGATGCAACTTGGTTCCACTTCACCATGGTCAAAACTCAGAGCTAAAGGCCTGAAAGGTGACAAAGGCCCCTAAACAAAGGCTGCTGTGGCTGTCCAGCTTTGTATTGCCTACATCTCTGTGTGGACTTGCCCAGTCACGGAAACAGAACTGGTGTACTCCTGAACGTGCACAACAAGGATTAGGAAGGGCCCCACAGTTGACAGAATTTTGAATACAGCTGCTAAGTGCTAATCTAATATTTTTCACACATCCCACTCACTCCTGAGCAGCAGATAACCATATATCTTTGTTATGCATTACCTTGGAGGACTTCCTGCATTGCTTAATGCAGTGCTGACACCTTCTGCCTTCATTATAACTTTATGGCACTGAAAGATTCAAACCAGAGTGCACATCTTGTCCAGTTGCCAAATTTCCATTAGCTGCCTATGTTTCTTCGTTTCTGTCAAAGAGACACTTATGATTTCGGCTCACTTACGTGCTTACACCATCATGGTTACAGTAAGTTACTGGACACAAAAAGACATTATAAATAAAATGATTTTGAATCCCTCAGGACATGATTTCTTCAACAGACTTCATCTCTCTTTAAATTATTGGATTCTTGTGTACAGTGTCTTTAGTTTCTCACAGATGGTTGGAGATGTGGCATGAGAGAAATTCATAGTCAGCAGCCCTCCAGTGCTAGTGCTCTAGCTAGAGGAACTTGAAATATCCCAGTACTTCAGCTGAGCTGGACTCTAAACAACAAAATAAGAGATGCTCTCCTAAAGATTTTGCCTATTACTCCAATGCATTGTGGGAAACAGCTTTTGGAAATTAGTGCTACAAGGAATGCTCACACACAGCAGCCTTAATCAACAGAGCTCCTAGTTTATGCACTTCATTATCAGAGCCTGGGGATATGAATGAAAAAGCTCACCAATAATCTCTGCAAGGGATCTAGGTCATATAGAGATCTGCTGGTCATGAATAATTCTGCTGTATGATTTGCATAGTCAGAGCACCTGCAGTAAGTACTTAATTTCAACATTGCAATACCTCAAAACAGCTGCATGTCACCACAAGGTGATTTAGAAGACAGAGAGATTCCTCAGTCTCCAAAGGCCATACGGAAACAATTCAGAGCAGTAAGTGAGGCACCTTTGTAGGACAACTGACTGCTCCTGGAAACGTAGTTGGAAGCTGTCTAGAGCATGTTAGGCAGAGGCATGTTTCTGTCTCAGGGCAAGACAGAGGGTGCTTACATCCACAGCAAATCCTTCTCTGAGGAGGCAGCTAACATTGTCTGGGAGATGAGAGAACTGTCCCCTTTTCCTCTCACCCACTCCCCTTCTGCACAGCAGCCCCATTCCAGCACGGGAGTGGGCGGCCTGCCTCCTGGGCTCTTTTTGGCTAGTTTGAGCCCTCAGCTCCCACCCTCCAGAAACTGTCCTAATTAACAGGCTAGGGCCACTCTCCATAGCTCTATTGGAGCTGGGCCATGTCCCTCTAGGAGCGCAGTAGAGGTTCAGAAGCCAGACAGAAAACAAAGAGGCCTGAGTTTGTGGGCTAGGATGCAGAAGATGTCCTCAAAGATATATTTATTTTCCTTGCTTAATTTAAATTTCCTAAGATAATAATAGGTTTGAAGTGAGCTTTAAGAAAAGAACAAAAACAAGGAAACATAGAATCCAAAATAAAATTACAAATATTTTTTTCTCTGTCTCTTATTCATAACAGTAAACACATATTTCACACTGGAATTTGTGTGCTGGACAGCAGGGGGACCCTTACTCTCTGCCACAGCAATAGTGACCAGAGATACCTCAGCTTACAAGGACAAACAAGAAGTTGCAGGGCAGATTCAACTGCTGGAGTGGTCTGGTTTTGCATGTCATAGCGCATCCTTAAATCAACAGCAAAAAGGTTGACCATTCCAATGAGTAAAACTTTGGCACTATGAGTAAGAAGCACAGCCCAGGGTAGAACACCACTGGAAACCTTCTTTCATCAATATTTTAATGACATACATAGAATCATAGAATCGGTAAGACTGGAAGGGACCTCTGGAGATCATCTAGTCCAACCCGCAAGCGAGTGGCCCGTATGGGGATCGAACCCACAACCTTGGCATTATTAGCACCATGCTCTAACCAACAGAGCTAAATCAATTGACCTTATACATGTCTAATTCTGCTATAGTTCTTCAAAACGATGGTGAGGTTTTCTGTCAACATCCCTGTTGCAGGTTCTAGTAGCAGAAAAGGTGACCATAGACTCATTAAAAGTGTTCCTCAAAAATTTCAGCATGAGATTCTGAGAGGGATTTCAGGGTGTTAGAGTTTCCAAAATAATGCAGCTTTAAGTATCCTCCTCCTTCTCACACACAGAGCTCCAGCCTTGAGGCACCCCAGGAAGACAAGGGTTTTGGAGCATGTTGTGCTCTGACCATCCAATCTAGCTGAGTTGTCTTGAACAGACATATGTCAAAGCTGGAACAGCTTTAAGAACAGTTATGATGTTCAGTTCAGGGCAGCAAGGACAGAACTGAGGAGTTACAAAGGCAGCAGCACCAACTGCATATAGAAAACTGATTAGCTGAGAAGCACCAATGGTGGGGAAGCAAAAGCAAAGCAAATGAAGCAAGACCTTCATTTCAACTTTTCACCATGATGTATCAATGATGTTAGTTAAACTGGTCATTTTGAGGAGGATATAGGCTAGAGTGAGAGTTGCAAGAGCACTTCTAGAACTCAAGAATTACAGAAATATTTTCCCCCTCCCCTTCATGAACACCACTAGAAAAAGAACAAAAAGTTTTATTCAGTCAGGAGATGACAGTTCTAAATAGATGAACACATATTATCTTGGCACTTTCCTATCTCATGACAGAAAGTGTCCCAGATCAGCAAGATTTGAGAAAGGTACTTCCACCTAATGGCAGAAATGCTGGTTGAATAACTCAGTCCCAAAGATTAAGAACATAGATCAACAAAAATTGCCATCTGCCAAATGTTCTGTGTAGAGGGCACAAGGTTTATGAAGACTATGATATATCAGATGGGTTACATTAATGGTTAGTGCCTTAGAAATTTATCCAAGTGTTTGGACACAAAAACTACTGAACATAGAAACAGGAAATCCCCAGTGAATCATTAGCTGGTTTTATCAGTGTTGCCATGATCATTCTGCCACAGAGCAACACGGACTGAACACCAGTTGAAAAAAAAAATTGTATCTGAGTAAACAAAGGCTTGCTCCCAAACATCTCAGCAAATTCTTAAGACAAAGCTTGAGCTGGGGGATTTGGCTCAGACTGATGCCAGTGATTTACAAATGGTACTGCCCTATCTGAAGGGCAGCAAGTTAGTACTTCTGCAGGATTCTAGGTCCTTGCCGCAGTCCATGCATTTTTAAACTGCTGTACCTCAGTGAAATAGGCAGAGAACAAGGCATAACAATTCCAAGTTCACATCAAAGACATCTCACCTCTAAGATGAAAGAGCCTGAAGAGGAACATCTCTTGACTGTGTTTTTCCTAATGTTTAGTCTTTAATGATGAACTATGCAGAAATCCACTACTGGGTATAATCTAATGCTGATGTAATGGGATTTGTCTGTGAATTGCCTCCTGTCCGTGAGAACAACCTATGCTCCAATTTGCTAAAACTGTACTGCTCCAAGATATTAATAAGCTTTTCTAGTGTACACTGGGATGTTTTAGATTCCTAGCATTTAAATAAGGTTAATTCTGGTGTTGAAATAAATGAAAACTAAGAGGGGGTGCAACCATATTAAAAAACGCTGTATAAATTTTTGCATGCAATGAATGCATGTTGCATTCCTTTGATGTTTCATCTGAGAACACAACCTTTCCTGTTAGCAAGTAGAGTACAAGATACCTTGTTTTTTCAAAACACACTGGAGAAATTCCTCAAAAATATTCTTCATTGCTGGTTCCTTCATTGTAGCTCTTTCTGCTTGTACCACAGCCTCTTGTCAGTGCCACTGGATACTCTCAGATCACAGAGTCAATGATGGCACATTCTAATTTTCACGTGCAAAAAAAAGAAAACTCTGCTTTGCTGCTCTGAAGTTGGAGACATTGATGCAAAAGCTTATAATGTATTAGCTGAATTGCTTTGCAGTGCTGGAATCAGAAGAAAAATTACTGCACCAGGCAATCTTTGAATAATTGCTTTCAATAACAGCACTAGAAAAAGGCT
This sequence comes from Rhea pennata, assembly GCF_028389875.1. Lineage (NCBI taxonomy): Eukaryota > Metazoa > Chordata > Aves > Rheiformes > Rheidae > Rhea > Rhea pennata. The sequence goes on from NC_084663.1 coordinate 187,313,487, forward strand.
TGTCAAGCTGGAGTTCCCCCCAAGCTCGATGATAAAGCAATACTGTTAGGCACAATGAACTCGATGAGTTAAACACTCATATATATGAGTACAAAATTGGAATAACCATGGCTTAGAATATATCCCAAAGAACCTTCAGTGACTGCACGTATCACTTCTACAGAGTAAGATACAGGCCAGTGGTAAAAAAAGAAGCAAGTCTTACACACACAGTCTCATATATATCTTCAGTTGAAGATGGAATAGTCTTTCAAAATTCTTTCTTATGTGTTTTGGGCTTAAATTTTAAAGTGTTATATGCCCCTTCCACAGCTTTGGGCAAGTACATGGGATGTCTTTCCAATCTCTTTCTAGAGCCAGTGGTTCTCCACTGGCTGTTTTCTTGAGATTGGTTTGCAGCCTTTGCTGTTTGGGCAGTATCTTGTGAGTATCGCCGGGGAGCACGAAGGATCCAGTTTGAATGTAAACTGTGTTCACTTGTGCTAGTAGCAACTGAAAGACAGAAGACAATCTGGAGTTAGCAGAGTTCAAGAGTCATATTTCTACATGCACCATGGAAGAACAGGGTGCCTGCTACAACCTTCCTCGAGGTAACACTGAATAACAAACACTTACTAATGGCTTTCAACCTGTTTTCAGTTCAGGATACCCCTTGAGATGAGATTCACCTTATCTAATATTTTGATGCTTGAAGTACAAATGTACTTCAGTATATCAGTCTCTACTACTCTCTTCATAGGCACTTTCAGGGCACAGTTAATCTGACCTATTTCAGATATCTACTTTAGCCTAGGACAAATCACTTACAAATGACTATTTCTCTCCAATGATTATATAGGATGGATGAAGAGCTCAGATGGGCACATCTTCATTTAGTCAGGCAAATCTCATCCTTTCTAATGGAAATACACCATTATTTAACCTACTCTCTAAATGCCTTCTATTCTGCTGGTTGGAGAGAAAATATCCAGCCATTTCTCAATGAGGAAAATGAAAACCAGATGTAGAAAAAATTATCTTTACATTTTTTATAACTCTTCTGCAAAGATGGCTGAGGGTTGAGATGCAAGAGTGGAATTCAGCCCTGGGCAGAAGGTGAACACTACTCCAGCATTCCATATGCTACATTTCCTCATGTAATGGCCACACATAAAATAGTGCACCCTTTCAGTGATGAACAAGCAGTGCACTACTATAGTTTCACATAGATGCACACAGAATCATAGAATCAGTAAGGAAGGGACCTCTGGAGATCATCTAGTCCAACCTCCCTGCTCAGCAGGGTCACCTAGAGCATGGTAGACACGGTTGCATCCAGGTGGGCCATGAGTATCTCCAGAGAAGGAGACTCCACAGCCTCTCTGGGCAACCTGTGCCAGTGCTCCGTCACTCTCACAGGGAAGAAATTCTCCCTCACATTCAGGCGGAACTTCCTGTGCTTCAATTTCTGCCCATTGCCTCTTGTCCTGTCACATGGCACTACTGAAAAGAGTTTGTCCCTGTCCCCTTGACACCCTCCCTTCAGGTACTTGTACACATTGATAAGATCCCCCCTCAGTCTTCTCTTCCCCAGGCTGAAGAGGCCCAGCTCTCGCAGCTGTTCCTCATAGGGCAGGTGCTCCAGCCCTCTGACCATCTTCATAGCCCTATGCTGGACTCTCTCCAGTAGCTCCATGTCTCTCTTGTCCTGGGGAGCCCCCACATAGCGATCCTAGATTTGTGAAGCAAAATTAGGATAGAAATAACTCTATTAAATAAACAAATATGGTCTCACATTACCACCCCTCCCTCTACTCTCTGCTCAGCAAGAGTAATCATATTTTGGCTGTTTTATACTGCACCATCAAAATCAACATCCACATTTGGCAGATCCATGTCAGGAACTCTCCGCCATCTCTCTGAATCCAGGTCTGCAATAACTGAGTCGAAGAAAGCTATTGCTTCTCTTACATCTGAACTGGACTGTGGGACTTTTCTTTCCATAGGTGTCTGTTGAACAGATAGGTAAGAGTTAGCTGACAGTTGGGCAAAGTGAGTGAACTGTACAAAGAAGTTGCAAAAATTGTATTTGATTCTGTATTTTAAGCTGTCAGAAAAGGATACACAGACTACTCCAGTTTGTGGCCATCAAAGAAAGCAGGAGAGCAGTCCATCTTGTCACATGCTTGACACCAAACATTTTCCACTTGAACATTGCTGAACAGGTTTTCTAAAATCCCCCCAAATCCCAATACCAGGCCATTTAATTGGGTGCCTAAGTGACAGCTGAGCTTTGTGGCCAAATTTATTCTGCCTAGCAGTAGGCACCTAATGAGATACACATATTAGAACTGTAGTTACACAGGGTTTCTTCTGTAATTAATGCAAGGCTCCAGTACCTCAGCAGATGAGTCAGGCCTTAGTAGGCTGAATTCCCCTCTGCAGGCAGCTCTTTCTGTTAACTGCAGAGGAATTGTAGGGTAACTTGGTTACTAATTTAAGCACCTCATTAAAATGCCTAGGTTAGGTGAAATGAATCCAGATCTAAATTGCTGGAATCTTTTTGAAATGGAAAAAGACTGTGTACATTAAATACAAGTCATTCAACTCTGCAATGGTAATTCCTACAGGAAAGCCATGGGGTTTAAAATTAGGAGCCTGTCTTAATAAAAAAGCAAAGGCCTGTCTATAAACTCTGAAACAGTCATAAAGCCTTGATTAGCAATTCTGTGGGTCCATGTAGGATGAACTCTTTCTGCCATTCACAGGGGTTCTATCTAATAAAGGGCTGTATATTTTCTCTGAGAGTCCAAGCCAGGCAAATTGCCAGACAGAAATATGAAGTCAGAAAATTACTGCCTTGGGTTTCAAACCTACAAGGAAAAGGTATGTGCTGTATCACATCTCAGAAGGATCAGCTTGCTCCCCATTCTGTGAGATGATGGGGGCAGAGAGATGAACTAGCTTATTCCCTTCCTACTATTACAGGTTGATTGGCATTCTCAGAAGTGCTAAAAGATAATTGTTACCACACTGAGAATAGTGACTGCTATCACAACTAAGCCCTTATTGATTAAAAGACATTTCAAAGAAACGCTTGTTTTTCAAGAATCTGATACAACTCCCTATTTCTCTCTCTCACTAGACCCAAGTAGCAAATTTTGAAGCTACAGTCAGCCTTGAAGCCCAGGCCCCATTCAGAACCCAGGGTTTAGTTCAGCTCATTTTTTATGGAGTAAAATCTTGGGGACCTGAGGATAGGGATGTCTGGACAAAGTACATTCCTATTAATCATGCAGCAGGTATAGAGAAGAAGTGAATTTCCACTGACAGGTAATTTAACACAAACAGGTAGTTAGGTACAAAACCATTCAAGCCTGTTGATAAAATGAACCTTGCAATCTGTGAATGTAAAACAAATTTGCAGTTAGGAATCAAGTGAGACATCTAGATATTCTGGAAGTATTCTTACTCTCTCTCTAATTTTTGCAAAGCTAGCACTGTGCTGCTCTAGACTTGCTATGTGTGTCAGCAAGAATGACTCACTGTACGGCATATCTTGCTGATGTTCCTCTCTGTTCCAGAGGGGTAGGCTGCTGGAGTTACAGTGCCAGCCTGTATCAGGGCTGTTCACACATAAGAGCTAGTCAGCCATAGTTAGATGACAGCCGCAGCCTCTGGGATATTCATTTGTTTGCTAAACTGAAGGTTTTGGCATTTTTTTAAGTGGAATTTTCAGTAGCAAACCTCAGGAAGTCACAATTCTTCATGAAGCCTAGATGTGCACAGTCTGTTTCACAGGATCTTGGCCCATAGTTTGAGTATCCTTTCCCACTCTTTCTTCTCCATCTGGCCCTTTGGTTAGTCACATACTGCTCTGATATATTACCACTGAGCTCACCAGGGGAACTGACATGCTGTAAATCTCCTCTTCATCACGCCCATCTTTGCATAACAGGACACAATGGCAGTTCACAAACACTGTACTGATAGTGTAAGAATCATCTCCTGGCGCCTAGCACCACCATGCAAGCCACTCTTCTATATATCAGTCATTCCTCTAGATGTTTCCCTAGCCCTAAATAATTTTATAAATTGTAAAAACTTTATTTATAAAACTTGTAAAACTTTTTATAAAACATCTTTATAAAAACTATCTCCTCCAGTCCAGAAAGCTAAACATTGTTTCCTACTATTATTCCTAGATTCTGAGAGTCACTGTTCAAAGCATTATAAAGATGACACAAAGCTCAATAAAACTAAACGGAAGATTCCTATTGACTAAATGTGTAGTAGATCAAAATTTAAAATGAAATACGTGATGTCTAGTCCTAAAAATATGAGGCTTGTGCTTTGGCTAATCAATGTCTGTAACAGAGCTCTCTTTCAGCTATTTTGAGATTCTGCAGTAAGAGAACATATAGGTGCAGCAATACCTTTTTGGTAATGCCTACCTGGGCTATTCAGAAAATCAGCCGTATGTCCCTTCTTCCTATTATCCCTATTGGTATGCAGTTTAAGGGCTGCACTGAATATGCTGTGAGTCTGCTGTCAAAGACATGTTTGTGATCATGTAACCAAACAGATCACCCCTCCTGCTGGAATTCCTTCCTTTGTCACCACTGAATCATGTCCAGAGTCAGATCAGCCACTGAACTTTCCAGCCACACGCACTTCATAAAATGCAGTTAGGAGGAAGTTTTGCAGTCATTTCCTCTCTAGCATATATGGAGATATCAAAGACAATATTTCAAAGCTATTTGTGGTGTCGCTATAGTAAAGGGTGAGGAACCACACTGTCTGTCTCAAGACTTCCTGTCAGTTTCTTAACTAACAGAGAAGGGAGCCCTAAGAATGCTTTGTGTCCTACCACCTATCAGTTAAGCTTGCACTCACGATAAAAGTAGCATTGACAAGCTATCTGATGAGTCATAGGAAATCCTACTTGTTTCAATGTATTTAAAACTGCTTTGTGTAAGTAATTTTAAAGCCAATAAAAGGGCTGCCCATATACCCAGGGATTACTATGTTTGTCAGTCAGTAACAGCTATAAATAACCATAGCATAGAATTCTGTAGCCAGTCAGAGTACTGAGAAAACAGCTATCTTTCAGAGTGTGTTTTCACATACTTCCCATAGTCTCAGACCTGTTTTCTTCTCCTCTTTTTTTCTCTCACACACAGAGACATATTTCTTTCCATGATCAGTCATTCATATTTGACTTCACACTAAGCTAAAAGAATCTTTAAGATATTTAGTAGCATTTCAGATGATGTGACAGTAAGAAGACAATCAGCAGGAGACCAATAAGGCAGAAAATCACAGGTTACACAACTAAGTGCTTCACAACTTAAGATGAATCACATGGCAAAAGTTCTTAGGAATTACCTTAGAAGACTCTTTGGAAGGAAGAGGAGGTAATAACTTTTTTCCTGTTTTAGATGATTTTGTGGACACTGGAGAATCTGTAGCCATATGCATGGATTTTAAGTTATTGATACTGTCAAGGTATTTTTTCCTCAAGGCTAACAGATCCTGTAAGTACTTCAAGCAGTCCTGAGTCTTGGAGTACATCCAATCTCTGTCTTCCTCTTTTGGCTGGAAGTAAGCACAGGAGTCTATGCTGGTTGTACTTTTGCATTTTTTCAGTGGTTCACTAATTTTCTCCTGCTCACCACCAAGAATGTACATGGAAGTGCTGCGGATCAGTCTCACTGCAGAACCTGTACCATCGCAGTACGGGATGTTGTCTGTCACATTTCTTCGGTGGGAGTTGGGGTGAAATATAGAATGGATCTTTTTGAACATAGTGTCACTTCTTCCCCTTTGTACCTCCTCTCTTCGAGCTTCTTAATTTTAACCAAAGACCTGGTATCCAGTAGCTGAAACTCTTGCCTTCAACTGACAGAGAACTTTGTCACTTACTAAACGAGGATGAAATATCTAATACTGTTCAACTGCTTTCAATCTAGTACATTGTGAAAAGCATGATGGCAGCTCAGAAGTGAGCTTTCCATTCCATTTGTGACAGTTAAAAAGCTTTGCCCTTTTCTCGGATTAAAATAGAGTAGAGGAGGTGAAATGTCATTCTGCGTCCTTTTCTTTGATTGCTCCCCAGACAAAACATCGGCACCTGTCGGAACTCCGCTCCTCAGCGCGTCCCTCGCCTTTCTCGGTCCGCCTCAGCGCCGCGCTGCGGTCTCGCTCTCCTGGCGCTGGCCGTGGTGCTGAAGCGCCTCCGCCGTCCCGCGGCCCCTGCGAGCCCCGCGCGGGCGGCGCGGCAGGCCTCGGCCGGGTATTTTCCCGGAAGAGCTTGCTGAGATCAGCCTCGATCAACAGGGGCAAGCGACTGACTGCGGGAGAATCGCTTCTGTCAGGTGGAATTCGGCTGCTGAGAGCAGCCGTTCTGGGTTTCACCCTGTGGTAACCAGGAGAAGGTTACAGCTACCCGACACCACCACATTGGTAGGAACGACGTGGATTCAGATATCAGGATCTATTACACTCAATACAAAGCTTCACTGTGTAAGAGATGCTGTAAAATAAAACACTGTTCCAAAACACTCAGCTGTCAAAATAATGAGAGGAAACCAATGCATTCATATCTTTCCACATTAGTTCTTTTTGTGAGCATTTAATTTAAATAACTCCATGGATTCAGGAAGTTAAATGGCGAAACTATGGATATTTTTAAAGGTCACAGTTGTCTTGTGTGTTTTGTGAGAAAATGAATGCTCTGCATTTTTTCAAGATTTTTTTTATGAGATATTTGCATTCAAACATGTTTCTTAAATAGCATTGTACTTATTTAAGGTCAAACTCTAGTCCCCTTGTATTTGTAATTCAGCCAGCAGATATTAAAAACCAAGTTCTTATTTCAGAGTGATTTCTTTCTGCACAAAGACACTCATCAAGCAACAAATATGGCTGAAGAATATTTAGTCTGTTAATTTTAAGTACCAAATTTACAGGCAGCTTTTAAATCATAAATAAAGATCTCCCATAGAAGGAGCTTGAGAGAAGCAGATCAGATGGACCACGCTAAATATTTAATGGCATCTAAGATTACTAACTTTGACAAGACAATACTCATATCTTATTTGTTCATTTGGCTACTTGATTTTGAATTAACTTACTGAATATTTTTTATATTTAAAGTGACTTTCCTTCTTCTATTGTTTTCAATGTTTCTGTTTTGCTTTGTAGCTAATGGAGTGGTCTAAGCAACATAGATCACCTACCAATAGCTCACAGAATTGCCTTTGTTATCTGCCCTGAATATTTTGGCACTTCCTGAGCCCTCATGTTTGGGGAAGAAAATCCAATTAGATGTTTCCAATCAAATGGATTTGTCCTGTTTAGCTATATTAACTATACAGTTGAATAAAACCATAAAATCCAATATATAAACAAATACAATTAAATTATAATAGGTTGATAGCAAATTTTCCTGATTGTCAGCTGGCTTAAATCATAAAATCACACTTCTTTATCTTTTTTTATTTTATAATCTGTCAAATCTTAGACTTATCTCCAGAATAACATGATATCATGCATACAAATTCTTCTTAATAGTAACATTTCACCCAAAAGACTGATACAAAAGAATGTCAGTTATTGAGCCTGGTACTATTTTATATGTTTCAGAAACTAAAGTGCAGTTGTCAGTCTCTGTTAAACTCTGGCTACATCTATATAGCTAAATAAAAGAACAGATTGTCTAGAAGAGACCTACTTGAAGCTGTCCAAAACAGACCCAAAGCATCAGCGAACAATTAAGCACTGTGCACAACACGTATCTACTGTTTCCGTTTGCTCCCTGGTTCTTTACTATTTACTGCTTCATATATTTCCTTTAAGTTCTGCAAAACCACACACACACAAATACACAATCTCCCAGAGATACATGAAAAAATAAAAAATGGAGGAATGCTGAGGCCACAATCGAATACTAAAAAGAAGTCTGATACAGGTATACAGCGGCTAACATGACTCTTACTGTTTCAAAATCTATATATACTTGAAAGGACCAGCTTCGGAAGGATAGTCTCAAGCCATAGATCAGGTGCTGAATGTCATTGCTTTTTGGAGGCAGTGAGAAACAGTAGATATTCGAGGTACAATACCACAGGATTCCTGCCTTCCATTGACTGAAGGAGAATATAAAAGAATGGACCTTGTTATCAAGCAAACAAAAATCCTCTGAAATAATTGTTTCTTCTTCTCTGTCAGTCTGTGAAAACAACAGTCTGGAGGAGTTACACCTCTTCAGAATTGCTATCAAGAACAAGTCACTGATATATCCTAGAGAATTGCATAGATCACCTTATGTGAAAAAAGTTGTCTTTCTGGAGTTCTCAAAGTTTAGGAAGAGAAAGCGATTCCAGTACCATGCAATTGAAATAGATACTATTGCTTCTCTAAGCTATGAATCTGGAGAAATGAGTTTCTTAAGAATAGAGATGTTACAATATGAGATATTCATTTAAACTGATTTAGATGTAAACCCAGTAAAATCTAGGTGTGTTGCACATGTCAGATTTAATGGTGATTTTTTTTTCTCCTGGGGGTACACACTTGAGTCATGCTGTTGCCATGGCAACACTGACCTGCAAAACCATCTGAGTCATAAAATTAAGGCTTCTGTTTGTCAGAGGATGAACAGAATGTTTTTGTTAGGCTGGAGCATCACCTTTCCATCTAGGCTACATTTGAATCTGAGTATTTCCATTTGACTTAGACTCTGCACATGCTCCAAAAATTTTCACCGCAAGCAACACTTACATTCATTGAATAGGACTTGTTGCACCATTAGCACTGATTTCAACCAACCAAAGGAGGGACTGCATTTCCAGTAAGCATGAAAAGATTAAGAAATGCCATATATGTATGAAAGATTCAGAAATGTCATTTATGTATGGAAATGCCATTTACGTATGAGAAATGCTTAGGAAATTATTATACAAATGAGATATCAGTCAATATCTTTTTTTAATTTAAGTTACCTTGATATCTCTATTTGGTAATGTTTTGTGTTCATTTTATCACAAAGCAATAAAATCCACTCTAGTGAAACACTGCTGCTTTAGTGCTAATTCTATAGCTGTTGCCTGGCAGCATTTTCAGAGGGTGAAAGGTTACCACACTTATCCACTGTTGTATCTAGCCTTCTCTTCCCCTTTGTTTCCCAGAATAACCCTGCTGTCAGTAAAAGCTCCATCTCTGTGACAAGCCTGACAAGGGAACTTTGTCTTGTCTTCTGTCACACAGGGTCAGGGGACAACCAGTTGGTGTTGCTTGCTTCATTGGAAGAATTCATGTCCTTTCAGTATAAACATTGTTAGGACCTTTCTAAGCTTTGTTAGTCTCTGTAGAATTAGTTATTCTCTGGCCTCTTGAGTCTTTTGCCCCAAGGATGGGTGAAGAATTATTGTGATGTCTAGCTTGTTGCCTGTCACATCCATCACCCATTGATAAAGTCTTTGCCAAGAGAAGGTGATAAATAGTTAAGATTCTTGTGAGATAGCTCAGTGAAGAATGGATATTGTAAGCAGCAGTTCTTCAAATTAGTTTATAGAAGACAAACTTTTTAATGACCTGTCTGTCTTGATCTTTAACTGGATGATCTGTTTCTTACTCCAATTAAATTCTAATATATTATTCAACCTTCCAATAAAGGAAGCCCCTAGGAGGATTTATGAGAAGGGAGAGTCTGGATTCCTAGCCCTTCGGTAAGTGACAGAGTGGCCGGACCTTATCAGTCATCTCCAGGCAAGGCCCACTCAGGACACCTAGAGACATGTTCGTAGGTAGCCTTGGATGCCTACCTTCCATTCGTATCTCCTCCCTACTCTGCTGACCCAATAAAACACGGTAAAGACTAGCTAAGCTGGAGCAGTAAAGGAGGAGTAGCCTGGCTGAGATGTCTGAGAAAGAGGCATTGAGTACCAGGGAGATATTATATGAATACTGGGCAGGGTGGAAAAAAAGAAGAAAGACATCTTGAGCACTTTTCTAATAGTGCTTTTGAGCATATTAATTTAAGCATTTTTATGCTTTGACCACAAGGTTTCTGGGAAAAATACATCTGTATAGTGCCTGCCAGGACCAGGGCAGTGGTCCTGCCCTGATTAATGGCTGACATAACTAACAAAAGGAATGATTCTCTTTCATGTACATTGCTTGAGCGTATCTCCTAGTATGGCCTGTTTAGCATCTGCAGAAGCAATTTTCAGTTGGAGCAACACTGCTCGTACTGAGGAGTAGAAGGAGCCAACCAGAACACTTTTGCATGAAATGCGAGTTCAGCCCCCACTGACAACTTACAGGGAATGAATCCTACATTACCATCATTACTGGAGTGCACATCGGCATGCGCCTGCTCCAGCTACTGCTGCTATCACTCCGAGCATCGCTGGAATAGAAAGGGAAAGTGTTTACATGAGTAAACACTAAGTAGCTCTTTTTGAAGAGGAGCTACCAAAATATACAAAACCATGATTATTTCCCAGGATTGGCAAGAGCAGTTTTTGTTGCCTCTCCCTGCTAACTGAGTGCTCAGTAAAAGAGTAGGAGAATTAAGATCTCATATTGCTCTTGCTGATATGTTAACGTTAACAGGAAATACTGTTGCTGATAAATACAAATTGTTTAACCTTAACTAGCTTGATTTTTTGTCCCTGTCCATTTCTTACCTACTTTTCAGCTACTATTATAAACCAGCCTATATCTAATAGGATACACTTAAAAGGTGTGGGAAGGAGAAGAAGAAGCAGCTATCCAGCCTCAGCTATCGCTTTAATTCCTCAATTTGAAAGACACAGTGTAGTGCTGCTGGAATACCCAGATTAAGAAGGACTGTACAAGGCCCTTTTGGCAACATGCAAAAGTGGACACATGAGATGTCACACTGTTTGCAATGGGTTCAGGAATTTTAAGAAACTCAGAGTTAAGAAACTCTGAGATGGCTCAATAGTTGTAACAAAGGAAGTAATAAAATATTTACCAAATCTTTGTCTATTCATGTTCTTTAAGCAACCTGAAAAGTCTCAGAAAAGGTTCATGCATAAGATTCCAGTCAGGCCAGAGAACCAAAAAGACATGTAGGTGTGGTGGGCATGCATGCCGGGCTGGTTGCAAGATGGTTACAGAAAACTGCAAAGCCAAAGGGCAATTTCCAGGCTGAGCTATAATCTCATTAAATTTATAAATCTTTGAAGTACATTTGTGTGGTGCTCAAAAGAACATGGAGATTTACACCTTCTCTCTAAAATCAGGTAGAACATGAGCCTTTGACCCCAAAGTGATCAAAATATGATTCTAAATATATTTTTCTTTGAGACCTCTAGGTCAGGCGCAAGGGAATGTGAGGCTAGGTTAACTGAAACTGAAGGAAATATTTATGTGAACCTTGGTAAACTGAAACAGCCAAGACTTACAGGTATGTACATTGGAGATTATCACAAACTGAAAGAGACCATCACAATGGAAAGAAAAGACTGAGGTAACCAGCATTTCTCTCGAGATTTTTTTTTTACAATTATTATTAATAAAAAAAATTCTCCGGGAAACTGAAGTAGTTATGGAAGTGCACAGGCCAAAACAACACATGAAATCATGGTCAGAGCTGGCAGCAAGCAAAGGTCACTGGATTTCTGATTCAAAACACAGTAAGCAAGGACTTCATTGAGGATCCTCTACTTATCCACTGGATTTAAGTGGATACAACAGAATCATCCACAAGAAGCTGCTGCAGTGGAAATGAACTGTAGCCTATTCTTCCTGCATACAGAGAGAGCCAATTGCTTGAAAATAAGAGGCAGCAGGAACTGAATAATTTGATACTTCAATTCACTTCAGCTCCCCTTACTGACTTCAGCAGTATGCAGAACACTATATTTTACCATTCAACCATCACTGTGTGACAGTTCATTCTTTGAATATGAATATGGTTATGTCTATTGATATGCATATCTAACATGCAATTAGATTCCTGCACACTGTGTCTAGATTTGTGTCTGTGGATATCAAGAATTGTCCTGTGGTGTTTGGTTTTAGGGAGGAAGAGTGGAAAAAGTTGGTTAATACTGCAAAAGCACACTCTACAAGGTTGCAAACCTCTTCATTTATCCACTGCCTGTCCCAGAGCCCATAATGACATTACAGTTTCCACGAAAGCTCTATTTGTTACATCTCTCACATATCCTTGTAGAAGAGATTATGGACCTGATTATAGTTCTAAACCATGTGAGAGAGAAAAGATTATCAACGACTCTTGACAGGATGACCTTAAATTGGAAAATATACTCCTCACCCTCCATGACAGTGCCATTTTTCTGAAAAGGAAATTTGAAAATACAGGATTAACATGCAGAGATCAGTGTTGCTTTATGCCATATGCCTGAGGCCACAGGTCATGCTTATAGCTCATTCAGTATACTTGACTGCCAGGACCTCTTTAAAATGTCATCTTGTTTTTAAATAAAAGACAGTTCTCACTCTAGAGAATTGTAATCCCTTTCTCCTTGAACTACACTGCTCCTCCTGAACCTCAGTGATACTGTGAATTGTCTGTCTGCTTTTTGTAGTTTTTTCTGCTGTTTATTTTCTTGCTGTTCTCCTCAATCAGTTATAATTTGGAACAGCAATCTCAAACCTAATAAATTTGTAATACTAGTGCCTTAGTCAGCAACACCTCTAAGCAAGTGTCTCCTCTGTGATGTAGTGATATATTGATCAACTCAGTACCTCAGCCATTAGCTCTGCTCACAATAAAAGCTTGCCACTGTTTCTCCTAAAGCTTCCCTGCTAAGTTAGAGGCACAGAACACTCCTATTCGGAAGGGAAACATAGCATATGATTTACTTCAATGCCTGCATGCTAATTTCAAGTATATCCATAACTAATATCTGAATGGAGACCTAGTAATAGTAGTCCTCAGGTCCAACCCCGTGGGAACAGTTTCTCCAACAGTCTCTTCCTTGATCTACTAAGATGCTGCACTGTCTACATACTCATGTGGCTGTTTAGAAGGACCTCAGACAGTTCTCACTCCCATGAACAACTACTTTTGCACCTTTATGTTTTACCACTAGATGGAAGCCTTGACCTCCAGCGTTATTCTGTTAGCTTCCTGACCATTTAATTGTATACGCAAGTTTCTTGAAGAGTTGTTTATCTATATATAGTTAGATATTTAAGTAAGAATTAGCTGTGCTCAGGCATTTCTGTAGATTACTGAAATCTTACATAGAAGGCATAAAACTGCATGAACCTCCCAGGTATTCACAGATTAAACCCTATAAACTATGAGGACTATGTAAATCTTCCCATCGGCCTCTTCACAGAGGGTGGTCGCCAATGGTATACACTTAAGGTTGCAAAGATTGCGCAGTGCTGTTCCTTTTATTAGCTTTAAGCTCCCCATCGCACTACTGATGTCCCTGATACATAAATGGTGGCTATATACCGAGTTTCCCAAAAGGTTTCCTGTTTAACATTAACAAAGTGTGAGTTTTCAATTTTTATTTATTATAAGAAATTACTCACCAAATACGCCTTAAGAATTAACACTTTTTATTTCTAAGCAGCTCACTGTGAGTTACGTTCAAAATTTGAGATGTTCAGGACATGAGATGTATTCTCTGTGTGGGTAACTATCTTTTAATAATGGGAGATGAACTACTGAATACTCATGACTATGAACATAAAATTTGCTTTTGAAGAAAACTCATATTGGCTCATATAGCCAATGTCAGTGAAATCAATAGGAGATGTTCTTTGTCCTGAGTACTAAATCAGATCCTGAGAACTCTACTGTTTCAGTAAATAGCAAATTCATTCCAATACTCAGACAAAGCTAACAGGAAACACAGTTTATAGAAATTTGCTTAAAAACTCAGAAGGCTATTTATGAAAAGAATTTCTGATATTCATGTGTCTCTAGTTCTTATTTTTATAAGGCTACAGAAATATCTGGAGGCAAAGGTAAGAAGTTCCTTGTTTCTTGCTCTTTAATTTTGAATAAAATGCAAAAACTTTATATACTCCAGTCTTTATCTCTACAATTGTTCTCACACATAGTATTACAACTGTCATTTCTGTAGAGACACTGAACTGCAGAGCATTTTACATAAGATGGTGTGTATGTCAACCAGTGGCATCTGAGGCTACATGTGTACAGGAACGTCAAACATTATAAAGCCTGATCTCTGGCTCTGAGGGCAATAGATAGGGTATGGATAATGTCCACCTGAATAAATGCTGTTTTCCCTCAGAATATGTGGTTTTGTCCTTTTTGCCAATTGGACAGATCTCTGGCTTGTGCTGTTGCCCAAATTGTGCCAGGCACTGTTGAAGGGAGTTCTGGTTAACACAAGCCATAGTGGTATCAAGGAGCAGGTTACCAGTATGGACTAGTGACTGTACTATCTAAAATTACCTTGAATTAATTTCTGAAACTAAGTGTATTTCAGGTTGACAGTGTCCCTTTAGAACTGTTATTTAGTGTGAACAAAAGCTACTTAGAGAAAAGAAGCAAAAGTTTCATGGATAATGGTATCAGCACGGAATCATGGATGATGTCACACTATTGGCATCTCTGCCTTATGTGTTAAGGTGATAAATATGTGGTAAGCCTCTACAAATAGCACCCTTTTTTATGCTAACCATTTTCAGTTTTCCATGATTTGCAGACTCCTCAGATTTTGACAGTAGAAAATTCACATACATGGTCGTATATGGACAGAAGTAAGAATGATAGCCACTTTGACGGCTAAAATTTAAATTAATATTTGAGTTTTATTTTATAGTTATAACATAGTCATGCAAAAGTTCATTTTATGGGCCAAACTGCTTAAATCTTTTTTTCCATTAATAAGCCAGCTGCTGCCTAAAGAGTCTAGCCAAATTCAGTAAATTCACAGTCTATTCCTTAATCTAATTCCTAATGAAGGTGGATTGGTCACAGAAGACCTTTTTACATTGCTCAATTTTACATAGTTTAACATAGTTTTACCAGCCAGATACATAAGTCAAAAGCTGAGAAATCTGCACTGGTTCCAATGTCTGATGCAATTAGGTTAATGGAATGAAGCTGTTGGAGTGTAGAGATGCAGGCAGACTCCTCTGTGTCCAGGAGTCAAATTCATGATCATGTTTGCCCTTGCTGTCAAAGTGAAGAGAATGACAATGACAACAATAGCTAGAAGGGCCTTTCTAGAAATAAAAACTGTCAGCCTCTCCTTGCATTCTTGTGCCCTTAGGCGGTTGTTCTACAAAGTACTCCCACTTCCTAGAAATTTTATAAGTTTTCCTGGACATCAACAGAGAACTTTTCACAAAAAATGAGCCTGGTCTACTGAAAGACATGAATTGTTGTGCTCCACAGGCCTGTCTTTTCCTTACATACACAGTTCATCACAACATAAGGAGAGATCAGAATTAGGTCTCCCTGGAAGTGAGAAGTCATCTAAAATGATTTTTAGATGAAGAAAAGTCTGTAACTTCTTAAACATTTTGCAGCAGTCTTCCTGAGTATAGGAGTTTTCTTCTCATTTTCTCCCTGCTCCTTGTCTCCATTTTTGTGGCATTTTTTTCCCAGTTTCAGACATCCTGCCTCAAAATTGTCTTTTACTTCAGCTGTACACTGTCATACTGCCCTCCTTAACTTTTGTTCTGGCTATATTATGGCTTACTTCACTCATTCTTCAAATTTGTGATCTGGATGACAAGCCTGCAGAGCTGTTCTTATCTGCTGACTGTCTTTTGTCTCCAAACAAGTTCTCATCCCCCCTTTTCCATACAAAGATACCATGTCTGATGCCACATTTATGCACTACTCCCACAACCGTTTCTTTTTTACAGAGGTATAGATAAAGGCACTTTTGACAGCGAACAACACCTTCTGTCATGTGGATTTGCTTGCGGATTATATTGAAATCATCACTAAAGGTTACTGAAAGAGAACCTAGTTTATATAGAAATGAAAATGACTTTGATTAAGGCAGTCAGATTTCAGCTATTTTTAGATTGGTTCTATTTTTTTTTCCATAGAAAAAAAAATGACTCTCAGTCATAACCCAGTTCTTGTTTAATGTGGAAAAGGAGGCAACTAGGAAGAACTAGAAAACACAAGGTAGATAAGGTGGAACATTCTTATTAGTGAGACGAATAATTGCCATTAGGGGGTCAGACTCTGCTCTCCCTCTGCTTCTCGCTGAAGGCTAGATTACTCAGTCTGTTGGGGATACACTATGCTGCACAAGCATGATAAAATACCAACAAGAGAATTAAAGAGGTCAGAGATGCCTCAGGAGAACTCCCGGATGCCTTTTTACTGGTGGTGCCACAGTCTCAAAGCTTGCTCTGCTTGCACCAAGCCCAGAACCAGAAGTGATGTGGAGATGGAAGGGAGGCATCTGGATACGATGCAGTTCAGGTCTAGAAGCAGCTTGTTTTCACACGTCACTAAACCCAGTTTCACAATCCTTATCTCAGATACACTGCTCTATGAATTCAGTCAGAATGATTTTGGACTCCAACTGGCTGTGTTCCTGTGTTCCATCCTGGGAACATCTCCATTAGCTTGGGAACCTCTGTATTGTGATCCCTTTCCTGCTACAGCTATCTACTCTGACATCTCCCCTCCAAACACACATACCTCCACCAGCACTACAGGAATGAAGGTCATAAAAAGAACATTTAATTGTGGGTAGGAAAGGAAGTGCTTCATTACCTTTTAGCACACAAGCTTCAGCTCATCCCAAGTGACAAGAGCTAAAGCAGATTTCTAATGCTCTGCAAGCAGTTTTCTCTCCTTTTGCCCACATGTAGCAGTGGAAAGACTATCATTTGTAGAGAGTCATGAGAGTCTGTCATTGTAGAAGGGCTCTTGAGTTACTGGAGACTTTTACTGTATCCTGAGTGCTTCCAGCAAGCCGGAGATATACATCCTTTAGAGAATTTATAGTAAAATGGAATTCAGACTATCAAAGATAAACATCAGTGGCATCTCACCATTCAACATCTGTCTTCTTTGAGGTTCCTTTCTGTCTGCCCTGGCCACACTGCTGGAGCTGCCCAGTGACCCCTGAAGATCAATAAAAGATCATGCAGCAATTATATACACAATCTCAGCTCAGTATCCTGACAAATAGCTTGGTTGATCATTGTAGTCTAGATTTTAATAATGTGAATTTTCTGGTTCAAGGGTTGTAATGTGCATTGCAAGTACATACGTGGGTATTGATTTCACTAACCTGAAGCACTGAAATTAGGTGTTTGAGATAACACGCTCTTGTGACAAGCGTGCTGTATGGAAAGGAACAAATAGAAAGGAACAAATTCCTGCAGTGGTGACTCAGAGCACCTATGACTTTGGAGTGAGTCCAGAGAGATTAGTCTCCTAGCCTGCGCATCTAAACTTTGTGAGTCTGACCATTCACGTGCAAATCTGCTCTAAGAATCTCTGTTCCATGGGAGGCCAGAGAGCCCTTCTGGAGCACAGCCATATTCCTCTGGCACCACATCCCTTGTGTTGTCTATCCCTTACAGGACATCCCTGTAAGGCAGACGGACAGAGCAGATGGATAGGCAACCAGTTGACCAAGCCTTTACTAGAACAGCCTTACTGATAGGCCATCTCCAGGCACCTAGGCTCTGAGCAGGGAGTTCAAAGGCAGGGTAACTCCGTTCTGTACAACGGCTTTTTGCTGGACTACAGCGCAGATGATGGAGCGCTGGTCCTAGCAAAACTCTTAACTATATGGAAACATAAAGAAAGCCGAGATGTACCTGAGGAACAGCCCTAAAATTAGCACAGAAAACAATATGATGTATAATGGAAACATTTTCTCCTAAAGCTACTTCAAATAGCGAAAAAGGTAAATAGCAATGTCTCTTTATTACAGACTACATAAATATTCTGCTACTGAGGATGCCGTTGAAAGTAGAGTTTACTCTTGGTAAATAAAGATACCAGATTAGCAGAAGGATTCATAGTGTTTTAGATTTACTAACATATGCAGAAAATGAAAGACAACAGTTTTACAGCACTTCATATCTTCATAGCACTGTGTAAACATTACATAGTCACATACCTCAGAAACAGCAGTATCATCACAATTCCCCAGCAAGACCTAGCTTTAACGAGACACCTGCTCTGTGAGAAGGCTGGCTTCCCTATCTGTCCAGCCTTTGGCTCTACTACAGGGTGGCTGAATATGGTTATGGTTTTCTGTCACTCACATAAGAAGAGAAACTCATAGGAAGTAAATCACTATACAGTTACTGGGCTGTATACCACTACTACTTTTTTTAGGCTGGTGAAATGATCCAGAGCCCACACTCAGTTACCTAAGCCATCTAATACTCTTTGCATAGCCATTGCAAAACTGGTCTCAAGCTATACCATAAACTTCCACCATTATCACCCATTAAAATTCTTCCTTACTTAGGGAATGTTTAAACATGTGTTATTATATTGTGGCTGATATAATTGTGGCTGACAATGTGGGTGGGGAAATGAATAAGATTTTTTTGGTCCATTTACCTCTTCTAGTGCCCCAAAGCTTTGCCAAAAATGTAAGAAAGGAAGCAATCACTCAAACAATCCAATAAACATTTTCTTCATGTGGGTGATCTCATGATACAGCAACCACAGAAACTATAATAGTCATTTAAAGGAGCTTTTCCACCCCGGATACAAGAAATATTTGTCTATCAAACTGACTGACTATTCCTATAGTCAGTAAGCTAAGACAGTTATATTAACTGCAGTTTATTAGATGGTATTATAAAGCTTCTTCAAGAACCAGGAATTTGAAGGTATCAGTCTACAAACAAGAATATTATTAAAAGCCTGGACATGGTCCCCCCTACCACCCACCAAACTAGGAGTGTAGTCACTGTAGAGTACTTCTCCAATGATGTATAGAGATCTCATGCAATGTGAATCACCCTGACTGTGCCTATCTTTCTCCATTGACTAAAGAAGGCAGATAACTAGGTCAGCTAAGCTCTTCACCTATAAGTCTTCAGAGGATTGCCTAAGATTAAAGAAAATTAATTCTGTCCTATGTTTGGTATAGTCACTGTTCCCCTGCAAAACATAATGAAACTGCACATAGGTTTTTATACAATGAACTTGGCCTCTCATTTTCATCCATTAATAACCTTCTTTTTTCTGTTTCAGAATCTTCTTTAAGACAAATTAGTCTCTTTAAACTTTTCGCTGAGTGGAGACTTTTCCTCTTTCCTGCATGTGTATATGGGCTGATGACTGATGCATCATCTGTTTGAAGTTAACACCACTAAGTTCTCTGGGCAAAACAGTTCTCTCTCTCATATGCTCAATATATACTCCTGAAGAGTAAGCAGAACTGCTCTGAATGGAAGGAGAAGATTACAGTGACCTTTTTTATACTAGTACAAATTTCTCCATACCGCTGTATTGCTTCATACAAAATGTTCTCCAAACTTCAGCTGACTGTCAAAGGAAACAGGCAATGAGATGCTGCAACATTTGCTGCATTTTCCCTGTGTTTCCCCATGAGTACATGAAAGAATTGGATTATTGAGAGATGGTAGTCAAAAGAAGATACTTCTAAAAATATCTTCCCCTTGGGGAAATAGGCCAAAAAGAAAGGGCAAGAAAAGGGGAATTGATATGAAAATGTGAGCAAAATAAAGGGATGTTGTAGCCTTAGATGGGATGAGAGTATCCTCTGTGCTTTTCTGTAAGTCACTCCATCCCTTTCTAACATGCTTGAGTGCTTTCTTATCCACTGCAAACAACATTTGAACTAATGGCTCATATTCAGAGTAATAAAAGAGACTTGGATTTTGAGGAGTCCTGAGTATCTGCATTGCCCATGGACAGAAAGCTCTGAAAATCTGACAAATTTGATAAATCCTAGGTGAATAAACTGGCATCTGAATCAGTACTTCATGCACAGAACTTTTGGAGAACAGCTATGGGAGCAACTTCCGGAGAAGCAGAAGTAAAACTTCTTTTCACATTCCTTGAGCAAAGACACGTGTTTAAATTTTACATTTTGTTTCTTTCTTTGACAGTCCTGGAGTAAATTTTAACAAGTTTTTAGGCCAAGTAACCTTTTTGCTCTTTAGTTTTGCTTAAGGGTCTTTGCAGCTCTTATAGCTGCAATGATAGCATTATCATTGAAAACAGTTGAAAAGGAACTATTTATGAGATGCAGCATACTGTCAATCGAGCATATTCCAAAAACACTACACAGATCCATAAAATGCTATGCAGTAATAGCACATAATAAACAGCCTCCAGAAATGCCAACATGCATACATACATACATGGCTATAAAGAATGTATATATACAAAATAAAATTTAAAGTAATAGCACTATTTGCTGGACAGATACAAAATAATGAATAATGTTGTCTTAGTGTTGAGATTAACACTTCATTTTCAGACAATGAACCTTGCTGTTTTATTGTTTCGATGCATTTCTGTTTTGCCCAGAATCTGTATTTAAGCTGTTTTTTTCATTTCATGAAGCTATTTTTTTTTTAGCATAAGCAACTTTCCTCACTCACAGACAAGAACATGACAATCAGCTTCCTTGAGTATCTAGTCAAAGGACAGATGATGAATTTATTCCTCATTGTCCCTGCAGGCTGTTGCTTTTTCACATGCTGACATGCTGCAATGAGCACTTTACAATGCATAGCTGACCGGCTCTGATACCACTGATCCTTTATAAATTAAGAGGCAAGAGGCTCCAGCCCATCACATAACTCCATTACCTGGATTTAGATTAAGAATGCTCTGCACAAGTTACTATCTTTCTCTTTGCTGCTACATATTAGGCGCATTGAGAATAACTTCTGGAATTCTTTTTCTCAAATCATCCTTTTACTGCCCATCTTAAAGATCTGCCAGAGATATATTCACCAGTGAGCTGCAAGGGCCTAGCCTGGGAAAAATCCAGCAATCAACAGAGAAAAAGAATAAGTTTAGACAGAATTATTTCCATTTCATTTCCATCTGCCTTACAAAACCTCATCTTGGCTAGCAGAATAAATGTTTTTATTTGCATTATAACTTCTAGGTTCATCTTATAAATATTTTACCTATTATATTACAGAAGTGACTGTCTTCCCAAGAGATCTGTTATAGCAAGCATTCTGTTTACATAGCAAGCCTGTTTGTTTCCTTCCAAACATTAGCTTTTTGCCTGGACATTTCCAGGGACAGAATTCCAGAATTCCCTGCCTTACAGTACCCTGAGCACCAGCTGCACTTGTTAAACAAGTCAGAGGGAGATCCAGCAGCTTTATGCTTTGGAAAATGATAATACATTATTTCTTTTACTAAATGACAGGTAATACCAGGAAAGTATCAAGATGTCCCCAGGTGCATTAGACCTTTTAGTTTCATCTTCGAGAGTGAGTGGCTTTTTTAAAATCTAGGGATTGCTCTCCTTCTCTCTTGCACTTCTCAGCAAATGCAATCTAGCTGTTCATCAGTCACCTATTCTTGAGACATTTTGGGATGGCTATAGCACACAGTGGTAGTTGCAGTGGCTCCCATGCTCCTGCATTCTCCTGGTATACTGTACTTCCTGCTGCAGAGCACCCCTTCTTCCCACACAGTCCCTACATACTCAGCAGATCTGCTACTCTGTCATTTTATGAGAAGAAATAAAATTAACTAGAAGGAGGGATATGAGAGTTTAGACCACCTCCTTCCCTCTGCCAGAGCAGAGAAACCACACTGATACTATCATTCCAGTGATGGCAAAGGGTAAGCAAAGCAGAGGACCAGTGCAGCTAGGTAGGGATGAGTCTCATCAGGGCAAATCCTATAACATAATATAAAGACATACATTTCAACCTTGTTCTCATGAACAGGATCTTCTTCATCATGAAAGTGAGGACGTTTAAATTAAGCTGGGTTTCTTTAAACTTGTGAGTAACTGGGCTTTGGTCTGTACATCAAATAGATTGGAGGTGTAATTAGCATTTTCAATAGCAGATATGGTCTCTTAATGCATCTTCCATGGTGACTGATAGGTTGCCTTTGTTTTTCTAGATAAACTTTCCCCATCAAATCAAACCAATATATTCACATAAGATACATCCACCTAGCTGTGTGTAGGATAATACCTATATTTCACTACAGTTCAGCTCCAGGCAGTAGCACTGCTGGCCGCTAGCGTGGAGTTCTAGGTAGATTCACCAAGAGACCTTTGATAAATCACAGAAGTCCAATTGAGGCATATCAGAGCTGAGGACAAAAGCCATTAGATGTTTTGTCATCTACACAGTGCAGACTTCCAAAACAAATTAATTTGGAGTGTAACTACTGTCAAGACAGCTTTTCTGTTTCATTAAGGTTTTTTCCCACCACTAGGTGGGAATGCCAAGTAGCATTCACAAAGTCAGCCATATATTCTGACACAAACTCATAGTCAAACTGCTCCTGCAAACAGACAAAAGAGTAGGCTAAATGTACCTATGCTCTGATCCAGCTCTTTTGCTCTTACGATCTCTGATGTTCTATAACATCAGAGCTGCATCTTGAGGAAAATCAGAGAAGTATCACTAGATATTTGCCCTGTTCTTACACTTATATCTGCTTTTGGCCACTAAATTAGACAGATAACAGGCTAGATGGATCTTGGATATGGCCTAGTACAACCATTCTTATAGTCTCTAATAAAAGAAGATTGAAGAATAGCCAGGGATTCCAGGAGGCACTGCTATTCTCAGAGAAAGTATTCAGACATTATAGTGATGGGAAGCCATCCAAAACTCTTAGGTAGATAGATGGCAATGAACTACAGAGATAAACAGATGGCTCCCAAACAAAACAAGCAAACAAACAAACAAAAAGTTTATAGCAACAAATATTAAGAAAAGATTCTTAAGCCATTTTATGAACTTCTTTCAAAATACCAGAACAAACTATTATATCTGGGCTTCTTAAGCATTAGAACTATTTTTTTAAAGTTGACTTACACAAGCCAAAAAAAAGTTATGTAATTTTCAGTTAAAACTTGCAGACTACAGAAATAGCATCCAAAATTTTTCCTAATAATCCTTTCTGGCTAAGGGATTTTTAGGCCAAATTTCTGCCCTCAAAACTTTTATATAGCCCAGTTATAGTTCTGCAATTCTTTTAGTGCAGTTTAAAGCAGCAGCTAAAGTCAAAGTGAATCAGGGTTGCTTGGTCCTGTCCTCTCCTCCTGTTCTGGAGGAGGGCAGCCACTTTGTTCTTTCCTCCTCTACTGTCTTGGCACTGGCATTTGTGCAAGAAGGAGATTAGTCTCTTCAGAAAACTGATTTGGCTTAAGACTAAAAACTCTCTCTTGCTGGGCTGTTTTAGCTGCCAGCTGCCAAGGAAGTATTTGATGCTAGTTAAGTATAAGGAGACTCTGGTTCTGCAGGGCATAGAAGATGCAATTTGCAGGTTTAGTCAAGACCTTTAACTTGATTCCTCAGTTCTCTGAAAAGACCATCCTGGTACAAATGGATCAACCTGAAAACTGCCTGCCTCCAGGGATGATTTACATTCTTTCAGTGATTTGCCTACTGTGAGAGAAACACTGAAATTTTGTCTGGCCCATACCTTGAGGCAGTGTTCCTCCTCTTTTTAAGTCCCAGTGATGTTCTTTCTGCATTCTTTCCTGTACAGGACTCTGTTTCCACCCATTGCCAATTTTTAATGGAAGTTTACATTTTTATCAAGTCGGATTTCTCAAATCCTCCCCCCCACCAACCCCCAGCTCTCCTCATGCTGATAGTCAGAGATGGGTCTCTCAGGTAAAGAACATCTGACTCAAAATTCACTGGAAATCACTGTCTCCTAATATTCTCAGCACAAGCAGAGACATCATGCATGTAAGGTTACTTATTGGTATCAATATCATATTGGTATGAGAGAAGGGATATTTTAACATTTCTTCCCCCACTGCACCAGTAAAAGAAGTAGTTATAGCCTCAGTCTAATAGGGAAGGGGGAAGGAAGGCTGTAAAGCCTGTAAGCCACAACCACTGGCATCAACCAACATATATGGGACTTTAGCATCTCTTCTTGTTTGCATTTCTCAGAAGTAGAAAGAGAATCAAGTATCTCCTAGCAAAATTATTTAGGTTCTATTCCTATGATTCACTTCTTAATGATTACTGTCTTAGGTTGACCCCACAGATTAAACCCCCTTATATTAAACCCTACAACGTCTGGATGAAAGGTTTTAATACAAACATTTAAACCTAATAAGCCCATATGATTTTCAATCAATCTTATGATAAAAAAAGTATATTGCAGGTAATTCACTGTGGTAAAACAATTAAGAAATTAAATATCTCATGGAGATCCAACAATATTTTAAATTTAGCTGCTTCCCTGAGTAAAACATTCTACTGCCATGACAAGCTGCAAAGGCAAGATTATTTTTTCCTTCAGAGTCTACATGTAGAAGTTGCTATTGTTCTATGGGTTTAATGCTTCCTCTTTGAAAAATAAAATAATATTTGAAGAATAGTTCTTGAAAGCAAATGCTGTAAAGCTCACTCTTTCATGAAGAACTTCATTTAATGGGATTTGTCAGGGTTACTAACATAGGACTGCTTATGTGGCTATTATGACTATTCCTAATAGGGCAGTGATATTGTGTGTATCTGAAGAGCTCTAGGTGCTCCGCAGAAGCCAGATATGTCTCACTGACCTCATAAAACTGATGCAAAGCTTTCTTGGCAAATTTTTCACACTTGGCAGTTTGTCCTAAGATGTAAGGGCACAACATGAGACTTGTCAGCACTCCTTTAAGCTTGACAACTGAAACATTTTCACTATGCTTTAATGGCTATGTGCCACACTCCTATCACTGGAGGAACCAGGTAAACACCTAAACATCATCTAAAACCTACCACAGACTCAAATGTTATCCCTTCCAGCTCAGAAAGTCCACAGAGGCAGCCTCATTCTCCCTCCATGGGTGAACAGATCAGAGTAGCCTCTGGCCAAATGTGCCATGGGCAAAGAGTACCTATAAATACGTGTAAATCTGCAGAACTCTCCAGCCATTGAGATCTTGAAAGCACCTCTCCAGTCCAAATGGCATGCCAGGTGGCCTTCTTTGGATCATCCTGACGTACTCCTACTCGTTGTAGGGCACCAAGGGAGAGTCTTCTGACAATTCCCGTCCCTGCTTTAAAATTGACGCTTCTTGAAAAATGCTGATGATGAAAAGGGGAGAATTCACCTGTATGACCTCCACAAAACAGTGGCATGAAGCCCTTGTATATTCCAGTTGCTTAAATTATTGTTAAGCTCTTCAGGGAGCCTTTGCACCATATGAAAGCCAGACTAAAATTTGGAGCAAAGAGTCAGTCCTTATGCTTTGCCCAGGATGTCATTACAGATCAGTTGACAAAGCCTGGGAACTGATTCATTACTGCTTGCCACAGAGCCACTGCCCTAAAAATCAGGTCTGAGTGCAGATTCTTGCACCTCCATGCAGTAAACCCAAAGATTACAGTCCGTGAAAGATCTGGCTGAACAGATCAGTTTGCAATGTGAGGAATTTCAAGTCCATGATACTGTATTATCTCAACATTATGCCCCATGAAGAGGGCTTTCCATTGCCCAGCTTAGCTAAGCCTCCAGCTGGATGCCTACACAGAGAAGGGGGCTCTGCTCTTCTTGTACTCCCTCTGTTCTCCTTTTACTCAGGATGGCACAGAAAGGGACTCCAAATGCTCAAGTTTTTATAATAGTTGTTACCAAGTGCTAGAATTTCTCAATAAATTTTTTAATATACTAGAACTCAAGTAAAAAAAAAGGCAATATGCTTATAAAATACATATTTGCAGTGCTATACTACACACACTCTGGTAGGACGGTGCATATTAGTGTTTTCAAATGCAATTTAAAATAGTGGGACCTGAGAACCAAATTCCCTTAAACTCCACTGAAAACCTCTGCCTGAGTGCTTTGAAGAAACAGCTTTTATTGCATAGTTGTATTTTAACTCAAAACTGTAGAATTTTAGGAGTTTGGGTGTCTGGCTTGAGACCTACCACAAATGAAACTGACCTCATCATAACCCTTAAAGAAGCCAACAACCCAACAGCCTATGTGAGAAATTGCCACAAATATTTTGGCAACATGCACCAGTCTGCAAGTCAGCCTTTTAGGGCTGACCTAGCATGAACACTGAACCACATGTCAAGCTGTAACTCCTCTCTCCCTTCTAAAACTGCAACTGTCTCATTTCTTTTTTTTTTTTTTAATCCACAATCCAGTGCCTGAAGTTCAGTACTTTATGTTAACAAAAAGTCTTGACCTAGAGGGTGTTAATTTTCTCAGGGTCTGCCAAAGGAGAAAACTTTTTCTAAAAAAGCCAGATCCAGTAAACCAAGAAGTTAGTCACTGCAGCACCTAGAATGGAACAAAAAGTGTCTGGAATGGAATTCAGAACCCTGTATTAGCCTACAGACTGAGGTAGCATAGGATGCAGAGAGCACGAATATAGTCGATTATGGAATGTTTTAGTCAGGTATGAAAAATCCCATCCTTCAGTGTCCTTGTCTTTTCTGGGTCCAAATTCCTGAATCTTCTGCTAAGCCAGATCTCTGTTCTGTTTTTCAAAGAGTAGAAAGGCTCTCTAATTTATAGCGTAATGCAGAAGAAACTGCTGTGACATCTGCCCTCTCTTCTTTTGGAATCGCATAGAATGGAAGAGACTCAAAATGCCACATGAAAAGAACTGAATCAAATATCTTTTTCCCGGTAGATTGCGCTGATACCATGATTTAAGTTACATTTTCTCCTCTTTCTCTACCTGACAGTGAAGTCCTGCCACAGAAAGAAATACAAGGAAGAAGTTAGAAATATCCCATAAGTGTCCTTAATCATTAGGACATTCATATGGGGCAGTGGAACTGTCATCTCTCTTCCCTCACTTCTCTTTGGGCTACAGAAACACTCTTTCGCACATGTTGTCCTCACGGCTGAGATAGGAAAGATGATAGCCAAGTAGGTAGAACTCCATGAGTAGAAAAGAGATTGAAATCTGAATCCAGGTGTGGCTTCATAAGGAAAATCGATGCTTTCGCTTTCTCTTCTCCTTCAGTACATGTATGATCTGGTGCAGCTTCATCCACACAGCTTTTCACAATGTCTTTATTCAGTTTGAAGCCATAACTATCATTCTCCTGCACTGTGTTCTCAGTTACTACGACCAAAATCATCATGTGACGGATGGGAGAGGAAATTCTACTGCATTTGCTTCTACAAAGATGCAGGCCATAACAGCTCGTCGTTGCAATCATGTGGTGCTTAAGCTCAGCTCTGTCATGAGCTAAACTGGTCAGCTTTGTAAATTCTGGGCATACAGCATTAGGCACATTGAAAATTTTAAATTAAAAATTTAAGTTTCCTTTGGAGGTTAGACACCTCTTAATCAGCCAGTGTTGAATCATGGATTTGAACACAAGCATTTAAATTTTCTTTATATCTTCCTTTGAATACCTTAACTCGTACTTTAGATCTGGTCCTTGGTAACAAACAGCAAGAGAACTCTCTGCAGAACAGCCATTAATTTCATGTCCTCAGTGTTAGTTTCATTACTTTTTGACAAGAGAGTGGTTTATTTTTTGGCTTCTTTGAAGATTTCTCTTGACACTTTTATGTCTAGCAGTCTTTGTGACCACTGCTATTAAATGCTACTTAATAAAAGGCTTGAAATTTGGGGAAATTTAACCCAAGAATATTTTCACTATTACCTCAGAACCAATATCATAGCCTCATAAATACAAGAAAGTAATTAAAAACTAACGCCTCTTTTCAACAGGTCGTACAGAAGAGTTAATGTGAAAAACTGGTAACAAAGAAATGCTAAGTAAAAGCAAGGACTTAACACCTCATTCATTAGAATCTCTGAAATGCCTGGAATTTATTGCAGAGAAGACTTCTTTTCACCATAATTATGTGAAAGACCAGAATAAAACTGAGTTAAATGAGGCAAATATATAAATAAGAGAGGCTGGAGTTTGTGGTAGCTTTACTTACTATCTTAATTATATATTTCCTTAGAATGTTTCTTTCTTCCCTCCCTTGGACAGATGGAGTAAATTAATCTTAAATGCAGCATAAAATCTATCCCAGATCCTCTCATACGCCAGTGCTTAAACATAACTAACTAGGATAATAAAAGTCAGAGACAGAAAAGATCTATTAGCTGACCACCTAAAATTTTACATGCAGAAATGTATCAATTTAACTAAATCCACTTCTAAATATTTAAGGAGGTTTGGTTACATCTTAAATCAGTTCAACAGTGGCTAAACTCAATTTATTTGACTTTGAGATCACACTTAAAAGTGAGTGGGAGTGACCTGTTTTTAAAGAGTTGTACTGATTAAATAAATGCATGTGTGTAGACTAAGAATCAGAGAAACAGCAGGATCGTCCAGTGCTGGTACTACAGAACACTGAATACCTCCTTGGCGGGGGAGGGGAGGTTCAATGTCCTCCATTCCCACTGTAGTTGTTGGAGAGCAAATATTTAGCTGTTCCCAGAAAAGAGGCCCAAGTTGGGAATCCTGAATTTTTGTCTCAGTGCTGCCATTCTCTTGCCTTGGGCAAATCACTCAACACACAGTGTCTGAAAGTAAAGGCCTCTTACCTGAATGTGGTGATTCAAATATTAGTAAGTTGAGGACCAGATTCCGCCACAGTTATTCTCACACCCTGGCACAGCACTTTGGCCCCAACCCTAAAGGAAAAAAAAATGCACTTAATTTTGCACATATGAGTAAATTGATTTAGATGGTATAGTCTACCAGTCAGGAGGGAAGGAAGAGTTTGTTGTTGTAATTTCTGGATTGAAATTACTCTCTCTCTGCCAGTACAGGACTGATGTGTATCAAGTACCTTTTATAGCATTTTATCCAAACTAGCATTTAGTAACTTGCTAGAGGAAAGTGGGAAGAGGGATTCCAATTAGGGGGAGGGTTATGCCATACCTAGAGCCTTATTTTATTGGAATATTTATGTTAAGTGTTCCACATAAACTTATATTGCTTTTAAAATGACATGTGCACAAATCAAGCCAGATATTCAAAACATGTTAAACACTAAGCTCCCCATACACCACTAGGATTTTTTCTGATTCTTGATGAATAGATAAAGGAACTAGAAAATTTCTTCTAAATATTACTGGATATTGGTCACTAGATCGATGGATCAATGGACCGACCTACGAAACCTGGCCTGTGAAAACTGACCTATCACCTGTGAAACTCAGAGGCTCAAGAGTTGCACATGAGTCCAGCATCCTTCCCGTGGTGGGATCATGGGAACTCGCTGCTTTATTGATTTACAGTTTCATCATGGGCATTTCTGGCTTTGATGTACGCTCCTTGTTCCTTCAGTGTGCTAACAGGACCTTCGTAGCTGTTCCCAAGTTGCTCTCTTTCCTTTTGATTTTGCAATGTTCCTACCTACATATAGTTTATTTTAGAGGGCCAACACCATACACTATTAGAGACATCAATGGCATGGACTACACACAGCTTGAGCCTGCTAAACAACGTTGGTTGTTGCCATTAATTTGTGTTAGCTTATGCCTATATACAGCTCACTCTGCCACTGGCAGTATTTAAATGAAGGACATCAATATCAGACTATGTAGACAGCTAAACCAGCTCAGCAATTCTTTTGGCAATGTAAGATTGTCTTATACAGTGTATTTCTACATTCTGGTCCTGTCTAGTATTTTATGTTTCAAATACTGAGATTTTCACCATTTGCTTTCTTTCCTATGAGGTACAAATAAAAAAGGTGGAACAAAAGAATTATTTAACTTCTTTTTGCTTATGATCACATTCTGGAAGTGGCTGTCTCTGGCAGCTGACAAATTAGGTAGTTACTGGCAATCTTTCAAGAGAAAATTCCAATGCTCCAAAGCTGAAATTTTCTACAAAACATTTGTGGAAAAGGCTTCCCAGTTTCCAGGGTAGATTCTTTTTTATTTTTTTAAGTTGTCCCATAAAATGTTGATTGCAGGGAACACAGGAATACCAGCTTTCAGGTTTATGCTTGGATCTGATTCGGCAGACGCATGAATATTAGTCTCAGCTTGGAGACAAGAACTAACAAACCATTCTGCCTCCTTCCCTTATCCGCTAGGGCCCCAAACGACTGCACGGATTAACGAATGACTGATGTTTCGGCCAAACATGACCTAGCTTCACATCCTGGTGTTGGTGAGTATTTATACCAAATGCGAGTGATGGAGAAAATGAGACGTGCTCACCACCAGATACAAATCAGGCTGGCATGCAGGAGACGTGTCAAACACAGGAGCCTGTCTGCCGCTTTATATTTCACTGTCTTCTTTTCGAGCTGCCCCATTAGCGGCACATCTTGCTCTATCAGCATTTCTTCCCTGGGAGCATTCACAAAGCTGTTTTTGCCTCAGGGCAGAGCAGTTTTTTTCCTTCATTATTACAGAAATTCTCACAGGGCTGGAAAGCCATTCCCTGCCCACCTCTGCATGTAATTTCAACATAATTGCGTTTCATGTAACGAGCAAGCGGTAAGTAATGAGTCAGTGCCAGGTGACACAAGGGGAGACCAGAGGGAGCTCAGCACAGCCCGAGACTTCAAATAAAAGACAGCCACAGCGTATATTCCAAAAATGAAAACAGACGGATAGTGAGGAATTGGGGCTTTTAACAGATGCGAGGCACGACACCTCTCAGCCCTTCTTTCTACAGGAAACACAACCGTTACATGCGACGACCGTTACAGTCTCCCGTCGCCCAGCGGTGGCACGCGCGCGGCGGCCCGCCGCGGCCGTTAACGCCTGGAGGGCGGGGCGCGCGCCACCGCCCCGCCCCGCCCCGCCGCGCAGCAGGGGGCGGCAGCCGCAGCGGCGGCGCCGACCGCCGCGCCGCTCGCCCACGCAGCTCCGGGCCCGGCCGCCGCCACCGCCATGGACAAGAAGCCCGGCGGCGAGGATGACTGCGTGGACTCGGGAGCCGAGACGGGCGGGTGAGTGAGTGGGGCGCCGGCGCCCCCCCTGCCCCCCGCGCGGGGCTGCCCCTCCCCTTCTCCTTCCCTCGGCGGGGCGGCGGCTGCTCCCCCGCGGCCGCCGGCTGCACTTGTTGCCGGTGCCGGGGAGCCGGTGCTTCCCCGCAGGCTTTGCGCCTCGGCACACGGCGGCCACCGCCGGCCGGCAGCGTCCCTCGCGTTTAGTTTTCTGGCCAACTGTCCTGTTTTCCTCCTCCTGCCCCACCCGCGCTCGCCGTGGGGGGGGGGGGGTGTGAGGGGCCACGGGGCAGCGTGGGGCTGGAAGGGGGGTGCGGAGGTGGCTGCGGCCAGGCCCCAGCTGCCCCATTCAGCTCCTTCGGGGCAGCCGCTGCGTGTTCTGTGCAATCCTCTGGGGAGTGGGGATCTTGCCTTGGAGGATTGCCGTGCTTGGAAGGCCCTGGCGGTCCATTGCAGGAGAAGAGCACCTCATCATCCTTGTTTTACACCTGGGAAGCAAGGTGTGGAGATGTTACGGGTCCTGTGTTTCAAGTGTGAGCCCTGAACCACCTTGTGTGGCCTCACCAGTGCAGCCGGGTACTGTGCTTCATGGACTGTTAGCAGATCCCGCAGCACAGTGTTTAGGGGTTGATTCTGCCCCATCCGTCTGTGTCCCTGGATAACTGTGCTAAGGATGGCTGGAAATGTGCCTGTTCCAGCCTGCTGCCATCTGCCCTTGTGGCAGAAACACCTGGCCAGCATCAGGCAGGCAGGCTGAGTCCTTGGAAGGACTATTGGAGAGCCACTGAGGTGGGTTATATTTGTAGCACCACAGAACTGGGTTGTTGCTCTCATGAGTCTTGCAGTATAGACCTACAAAGTACTGTGAACTCTGCTAGTGGTTTGTCCAACCAGTAAGTGATGTAAAAGAGGCAAAGGGAGTGATAGTTCAACCTGTGCTTATCATACAAGAGCAAAGAAAGCTTTATCTGGCTCCAGCTGCCAGAATTACAGTATGTTTTTTAAGTTGGATGACTTGCGCTAAGATCACTGGGCTAAGGTCCCCAGTTCTAGCTACTGCAGCTCCCTCTTCTATGCTGTCTCTGTGGTGGAGATAGGGGAGCTCCTTCCAGCCAGTCTTACATGCTGCTGCCATATTGTCCTGTCAGGAGCAACCATGAGTCTGCTTGTTCTCTGGCTCCAGAAGGACAAAAGGAGGTTGCCTATTTCCTTTACTCTGTTCTCTCCTAGATTCTCGTTCTCCTTCATCCTCACTTTCCCAGCTGTAGTCTTGACTCCTTGCCTGGTCTTTCTCCCTTGGTCTCCAATCTGACTGCCTCATGGGCACAAGGGTGTAACATATAGACAGGGTTGGGCAGTGTTCCTATTTTTTCTTTGAGCCCATCTACCTTTCTACTGTAACAGCACATGCTGAGATTCTGGGAAAAGAGACTACCCTTACCTCGAACTGATACAAGTAAATAAAAGTATCTACTTGTTTGTCAGGGCACTGTGCTCAAGTACAAGACTGAGAGTATAACAGAACTGAAAAGCCACTTCTTGGTTGCAAAGTGGTGGCACAGTACCCAAAGTAGCGATATATATATTTTTGAGGTTTTATATGAAAATGGGATATTGCTTTTTTTCTTTTCATACGTCCAGCTATTCATTCTAATCAAATTTTTAAACTGTTCTGTCATCTGAGAAGTTGTAGACTTTTTTCCTTTCGCTGTAAATTATTGCAATATTGTGGACACACATAATGGTGAAAGTTTTAAAATGTTTTATGTGATAGCAGCATAAAGAAAAAAAATCCAGGCCTTCTTTCTAGTCCTTGGGACAGCAGCTTTTTAGTTCATCTTTGGGGAATGTGGATAAAATGAAGACAAAATAAGCAGTGAATTCTTGGCTGATTGAAAGCTCCAAAAATCCCTGATGGGTCAAGTCACTCTTAATTTGCTCAGCTTATCTGGAATAGAAAAACCTGCATTTTGTTGGGAGGGGCACTTGGAAGGATTTGACCCAGATGGTGACATTAGCCTTTAGACCTTAGTGATCAGCAAGACAGCTGCTCATGTCTGGTGCTGAGGTGTTAAAGCTGATGATTTTATGAGGCATCTTTGTCACAGACATCACACTAGAAGGTGTAGTTTAGCAGAAGAAGCTGTTTGAGGAATTTTAATCGTGACATATGGTAATTAATAACTGCAGTGCTTTTCACTGAAGTTTATTTTGAAAAAAAAAGAAGAACTCAGACTTCTGCATTTCAGTTATTATTTTTCATTCTGTTTAGCAGCTATTTTAGTCTGATAAACATGATACGTATGTCCCTTTCACAATGTTTATATTTCAGTCTTCTCACCAAACCAACTGTTCACAGCACTTACTTTTTCTTCTTAGTGAAGATTTTTTACTTTATCTCAGTCCAACAATAGCTATTGCTGAATTGAATTCTTTTTCTCCAATTACCGATGGTTTAAAAAATTTTTGGATGTTTTGAAGATCAGCTGTCATTCTATGAATATCCTATGTGTTAGAAGAGACAACTGTCAGAGTAATTCAGTAACAGTTTTGTATCAAATGATCTCTTTCTGTCACTCAATGAACAGTAGCGTATGGTGACAGTATAGTAAATCCAGGTGCTGCAAGCCATTACCTTGATGGTTTATAATGATGTGTGAGCTCTTATATGGAGTCTGTAGCACTGAAACTGTTCATAGCAACTAGTAAATCTAATACACTAAATGCTCTAAATGGTGTATGTTTCTTAAAGTTTTGCTGTAGCTTCCTGCTACTGAACAGGCAAAACTGCTACAGAAAAGATCATTTACAGTTTTAAACCCTCCTTTTTACCAATCCATTGGAAGATATCTTCATGTTACTCCATTTGCCTCAGTAGATAGGAATGGCAAAGAGGCTGTAGAACAAAAATAGTTTATTTTAAGTTATAGAATCCAATAAGAGTGGATTGAGATGTTGTTGTCAAGTACCTAAATAAAGAGAATAACACATATAAATCAATTAGTCAATATAGACTAATTTTTAATGAGATTTGAAAGAGTTTCACTCTCCTTGATTTTAGAGACTTTGCTTGTACACAGTGTATTTTCTTAGGAAATGTATTTTGGGGCTTTTTAGTATAAAAACTTGATTTCATCTGTTACTAAATCTTATAAACCAGGACTGTTGGCCACAGACAACTTTCTGTGGTAATAATTTAATCAGTGGTTTTGTATCGTAAAACTTGACCTTCTAGAAAGAAGAACCTGGTCTTTCCCCCCCCCCCCCCTTTGTTTAGAAACAGGGAAATACATGGAAGAAAGAATTTCAAGGGAGGAGGAATATATGTTTAAGGATTGTAGATAACTTGTAATGAAAAAGATGCTAGAAATCTAATACCTAACAGCTTAAGAGAATGAGTTGTAGAAATGTGCATTTTCAAGCTTCCTTGTTTTACAAACCACGCAGACTTTATTTCATTATCCTCATTCCAAATAGCTAAGCATTTTTGTGTGTCTTTCTTTATCTCTGAGGCTGAAATAGCCAAACTGACATAAACTAGACAAAAAACTCTAGAATTTTAGACATGTAACTTTGAAGCATGGGGCAGATTCTTGCTGCCGCTAATGTCAGTGGTGAGGTGTCAGTTGAATTCATTACATTTGCAATTGAGATCCAGAGTGAAGCATAATGAATGTGGAAATCATGTAGTTTCTAAGAAATAAAGCCTTACATTTTGATTCATAAATTGTGTTTAGGTCCAGCTATCTGTATTTCAGGATTTTTTTCTGTAGGAAAGTGCTCTCCTATTTATCAAGTGTATATGCCTTAGCACTAAGCGTAATTAGATTAAGCATCTAATTTTTCCCTTTCTTCCTTAATTGTTCAAAATTATTAGAAGCTAACCTCTAAACCTCTAGCTTTCTTAAATTATTTGAAATAGGAACTTTAAAGGTTTTTTTTTTTACTTATTTCAAACAGTTCATTTTTTTTTTAGAGGAAGTGAGGAGACACTATCAGAGTACTTTTTCTTTTCCATATGAATTAAATAAAAACTCTATATCTAGGTTTCTATCATGCAAACTGAATTCACTAGTAGTTTGTTCTGAGTATTTGACAAATTTTAGGAAGAAGGCGAATTCTAGTATTTATTTGGTAGCCCACAATTGCCAAGGAATAGCTCAACTATATAGAGAGATCCATTCCAAAATGGAGGATCAGAAGGTATTTGGTGCTTAGGACGCTGTGTGCTGTGCAGCACTTAAATAGAAATGAAGTTTGCTTAATATGTTAAAGATTGTTTGCAGTTACTATTTGAGGAGTTTATCCCATCCATTTCCCTTCCCTCTGTGGTTATAATTTCCCTAAGATATTTTCTATAGCGCTTATGTTAATTTCTTGACTGTGCGATAGCTACCAGTGAGACTTTGGTGAGACAGAACTATTTCAGCCTCTGTTATCTGTTAAAAAGGTTGTTTTAAAAAAAATTACTGCAGTTCTGTAAACTGTGAGATTCTAAAACACAGTTGTTAATTGAAGTCAAAGTAGCCTATAGAAAAAAGGATGTATCCACTTAGAAGGAGTATCGTAATGCATGTTTGTCCTCAGTCAGAAAGGGCTTTTTAAAATATCAAACAGCTCTTTTTTTTTTTTTTTTTTGTTTTTTTTTTTTTTTTTTGTTTTCTTGCCATTATATCAGCCTTCTAGCTTGAAGAGATTCAACTTTTATTACTTTGTCATCTGTGCAATAGTCTCTCAGTATGAGAGGTCGGTCTCTTGTCACATATTGCATCCATTTATGTGAAACTCAGGAATACAGATCACTGTTGCTAAAACCTATTTTAAGACTTTTTTTTTAACCTTTTTTTTTTCCCTTTTTTGCTGAGACATTAACTCTATATATCTGTCACTCTGGACATGTCAAGGTATGCAATTTGTCTGTGATTGGACATCTGTTTAATATAAAATTGAGCTTTTTGTCACAAACTGAGGCTGAGGCATCATTTCTAATCAGATGTGATTGGAGTGTAACTATTTGATGAACCTCTGGCAGAAGACCTGGTAGTGTGTTGCACTGGGATTATTCACTGAAACCAGTATGTAAGTAGACTGTAAAGCATGTTCTGCTGACCAGAGATCTGTGCTGATACCTGTGATGGCTCAGTTCCAGCAGGGAATGAGCTTCACCTCTGCTAGCTGTGAAAAGTTAAAGGTGCTTGGTATCAGTGAATCATTTAGGCTGCTTCTATTCTTAGTGAAGAGCTCCAGCATCCTCAGAGCATAGAGAGGATTGCCAAATGCTTTGGATGTGCTGATGTGTGTTAGCTGAAGTCCTGATGCATCCCTCTGGACAATGCAGTGTGGCCATATAGTGAATGAGGTGTGAAGGCAGGTACACTAACACAAATACTTGCCTAGTCAGATATGTTTTTGAAGATTGTAAATGACACTTCATCATTATGATGATTGTGATGTCTCTCACTTGGGGCCTCAAACTCTGTTGCTAATAAGCAACGGAATATGGTAGTTACAATTGGAGCATGGGAGTCCATCCTCAAATTTTGCTCACTCACTCTATTAGAAATCAAGAACAACTCATTTTGAGACAAGCTGCTCAAAGTTATTCCATTGTAGTAGTCTTGATTACAGAAATAGAAGTGTGATGAAGATAATGGATTTGCTTTGGATTTACTTCAGTGAAACAGA
This sequence comes from Rhea pennata, assembly GCF_028389875.1. Classification (NCBI taxonomy): domain Eukaryota; kingdom Metazoa; phylum Chordata; class Aves; order Rheiformes; family Rheidae; genus Rhea; species Rhea pennata. The sequence goes on from NC_084663.1 coordinate 187,350,190, forward strand.
TTGTAATCCAACCCACAGGAATATTGTGAGAAGAAACCTATGACAGAACTACAAACTTAAATCTTCTGACTCTCACGTTGTGCTTTAACTCTTAAACTCTTAAACTCTCCCATGTACCCTGTAGAACACCTTCTGGGAAGGGAAGGCAAAGAAACTGTTAAATGCAACTGTTAGATGAAACAATTATTTCCTAGTACAGATGGCAGGGAAAGTGTGACTACAACAGGTGCCATACTATCAGTCCTAGGCAAGCTAAGGAGACGGACAACAGAAAAGCTAGTGAACCATATAGAATTTTATTTTTCTGGGGGATTAAGGAGTTCTGGCAATGGGGACCTTAGCCATATTGTCATGGAGTATTGTGTTAGAAATAACTTGAGACGTATGTTCATTTTACACAGTAGTGCACCTTATGAAGATGTTTAGCTCAAACTCTAGTTATATCTTTATCAGTACATTAAACAGCACTTGGAAGAGTTCCTGACTATTGACAGAGTTGTCCCTATTGTTGAACACTTAAATGGTTCATGGTAGGCCCACCAGCCCTCTGCCACGTAATTCTTGGTTTTGTTTACCATGGGCCCGGGACTGCTCCCAGGAGACCATTTGGATGAAGACAGGCTCTTTAGGAAGTCAGGAGGTCTCAATGGCACAGGCTGTTACATGGCAGTTGGCCTCAGTCCCAGACAATTCTTTGGCACGTTCATTTATTAGCATAGATGTCACTAATATAGCTGATACTGGGCTGTTATTGACCAGCAGGCCTAAGTAACCCAAGCACAGAACCACCCTGATGTAGCTATAATGCTTCTGTCATTCAAAGAAATGTAAGACAGCAGTGTTTCTTGACTAAAGAAGTAGGGGGGTTTGGTATTTTTAGGTATCTTATTCAATAACTGCAAGTTGTGCTGCTAGCTACTTGCTAGTACTCACAGGGGTATTTTCCCTTCTTGGGCATTTTAAGGCTCTGTATTGCTAACTGGCAGTGAGTAGAGCATGCTGATCTCAGAGAGCTGCTCTGATTCTTTTGTGCTCATAAGGTCCAGTGTGGTACGATAATGTACCACCCTGATCCTTCAACTCCACTGGAAGTCTAGGTCCCTCATTTCTATCATTTTTAATGTTTCTTGACATGTTCACAACTCATCTTTGCTGGTGGGTTGACCATTCAGCATGAATTCTTTGCAGACTGAAGCATCCCCTGATGAAAGGAATGAACCTTCCTTTCAGTACCTCCTGCTGCTTCAATACCCTTTTTGATCATTTTTTTTTCCTTCTTATGTGCCTGTAAAGAGAACAATCCTTCATTTGTTCAGATTTTATCCTGAATGTCTCTTTCCTTTTATCTGTAATGTAATATCTACCCATAGCACAGAGGAAATAGCTTGCTGCAAAACCACGTAATTGCCCTGGAACTTCTGAGCAGTATGATCCTAGTCTTTCACCATTAAAGTCATCGATTGCTTTATTGTTTAATTATCCTAATGAGAGAATCATCTCCCAAGGGAACTGCTAGAAGTATATACTTGGAATGTTTAAAACAGAGATGAAAAGAATTGGAGGGAACAGAAATGCTTGATGTCCAGAGGCCTATGTGACCTTGGAGATGTTTATTTCTATATTTAATTTTTTTAATGCATTACCACGTCAAATTGAATGTTTATTGGGTGCAGTAGTTTAAAAAGTTAAAACTTTGGAACTTAACAATCCAATATCTTGAATAGTTGACTATGAGGAAAAAAGTAAAAATGTACTATTTTCCTATTTTGTAGGTAACTTACCAGTGCAGGTCATGAATCTGAATGTGCTGATGGTTAATGCTATTATTTTGAAAATGTCAGCGATTTTATTAACATTGTCATTTTTACTCCAAGGTCTAGATTCAACTCAAAACTCAAGAAAAAAAGAGAAATCAGAGGACTAAAAGTGATTCAGATTGCCACTGAAAGTGCATAGAGATGTGTGTTCTTGCCATTGGATTTTAGGCATGTAGCTGAGGGTCCCAGATTAGGAGTGTACTTTCTGTAACTTCCTCTCCAGACAGCAGAGAGAGGGAGGCAATTCATGCCTCCTTTGTTACTGACTGTAGTGGGAGCTTCGGGAGAGTACGGTTTTCCTTTAGGCATCTGAGGTTAACATAAGCCTTTGAGCTTAATTATCTTTTTTTAATTTTGTACATGTCGGTTATGCAACAAGCATGAATTAAATATTAGCTTGAACCATGTCAGAATTACAATAAAAAAAATCCTACAGCCTATTAAAATGTGTTTGTGTAATTAGTCTCTGAGCGTGCTGTTACCTCCTCCTTTCTCACTCCACATCTTTTTATTTTTCCTCTTGTCTCATTTTCATGTACTGCCTGTATGTAGACTGTCAGCTCCCTGGTTGAGGACTCATGTGTCCTATAATGCCCCTGAAGCACTCTAGGATAATAAAATAACAGTGTAAAGTAGTAGAAGGCTGCTTCTGCTCACAGTAAGCAAAAGACAAAATGTTGTCTTCTATCTAAAACACAAGATATATGTATTTATATTAAATTAGCCACCAACTGCTGAACAGAGATACAGTGAAGTAGCTTTAGGCTGTTTTCAAACAGAAGAGCAGACTAGCTGAATCCTTGCCTGGGATGCTTGGAGGCAGCTGGATATATATTGCTTGCCTCTGGGCTTGTGAAGAGTGACATGTTACACAGTTGTAACACCATCCCAAATATATGGAGTGCCAAATGATACCAGCATGACTGACTAATGGAAATACTGTGCTGTTTTATGGTCCACACAGCAGTACCTAGCCAGCCCCCAGCGTCTTTTCCCCCGGTTGTTGTCCAAAGCTGGACTGGGTCAGTGTACACAGCCTTTTACCCTAGCAGAAGTGGGAAGAGGAGGGCTAGAGGCAAGGAATGCTTTCCCTCCCTGCCCTTTCCCAGCTGTGCAAAGGTCCTGGGGAACATGGGATGGAGGGGTGATGTTTTATTTGGGAAGGAGTTTCTGTGTAGTAGGTATAAACAGGTTGAATGAGAGGACTCCTAACTACCTGCTTCTGTAGTTTTTGCCATATGTGATGTAAAGGTATTCCTTAGCTCACTGACATTATCATTGATTGGGCATGCAGGGGCTAGTAAAAGCGAGAGAGCAAGAATGAGCTTGCCTCCCCTGCACCACACAGACCTCTTTCAAAAGCTTCAGTAGCCTTATGGTAATTGGTGGTATTAGTGGGTATCTCTAACTGGTCAAAGTGGATCGACAAGGAGAGTTGGAGGTAATGCCTTGTCCTCTTTCTCACCTGAACAAGCAGTCTTTAGCATCTGACCTGCAGGAGGCTGCCTACCAAGTGGAGGGTTATGAAATGCAGGGATGACAGTAATTGCTTCTCCTTTTGCGGAGATATGTGCGTATTAAAACCTGAAGTAGTCACGATGAATACATGGGGTTGATGGCCTTTATTCCCTTGGATGGAAGTATGAAGGTATCCTGGGAATATGTTTAGATGGTATCTGTTTCCAGACAAATACTTTAGGAGTTCAGGCTTGCATGTTTTTCATTTAAAGCAATATTGAAAGGTTCTTGCAAATTTTTATGTAAAACAAGCACTTAAGTTTGGATCCAGGCACTATTATGGCTCCCTAAACAGTTTGCCTGTTCTGTTCAGGGATTTCCAGGGCATATATGCAAGAAGTTAATTGTGGCAAAGAACTCTGGAGAGAGAGAGATCTATTTGGGGGACTCAGAATAATGGAGTGTGGCTGTGAACTCCAATATCAGGGACTCAGAAATCATACATAGGGCCTCACAAATGGAAATGAACAAAAAAAAAAAAAACATTCTGTGTTGACTTTTTTTTTTTAACTGTAATATTTCTGAATTTTAGAACATAAATGGGCAATGCTTGTGAGTTGTTAATTGACCCAGAACTGGATTTTCAGAAGTTTGGGATTATATGTAGCCACAAAACAAAGTGCGGTAGTGCTCAAAGTACTTCGTATTGTCATGGATAATCCAGGATGCACTAAAGTAGAATCTTTGGCCTATGGTTTTGCTGGCCTGACGAGGAGAAGGATTTCCTAAAGCAAGATTTTTTGTAATGTAAATGCTCATGTTTTGATACTCATTTTTTGTCTTCCCTATCAGTTGTTTCCAAAGGACAATTAAAAATCCTACTCTTTATACAGAGTTGTCTTAAAAAAGATTAACTGCAAAGCAGCTTTTAGAGGATATGAGGAAGATGGGGAAGGGGTCAAAATCTGGCAGACTTCAGCTATAAACCTGTGTCTGAACCAGCCTATTTCTTTCCTCATAGAGAGCCTTTTGAGCACTAATTTTTAACCCAAAGTTGGATGGTATAAATAGCCACCCCCAAACCTAATTAAAACCTACTTGCTTTTTGTGATCTATGTAGATGCTTTTATCACTTTTGCAAGATGCCAGTTTTTCTGAAGCCATGTTTGAAACCTGTTCTGGTTATCTTCATATAAAAATAATACTCAGTGGACTTAAAGCTATTTTAATATGCAATAAAAAATGATTTGATACATTTTTATTACCTCTTTTAGATACCTAGCTCTGTTTAACCAAAATCTTTTACTTTGCAGGTCTGAGTACAGCCGTATGTCTTCTACCAGCAGTGAGTATAATCTTGAGAATTTAAAAAAAAAATGGAATTTCACCTTTTCTTTTTTTTCATGGCTACTATTTATTATCATCAACCCAATGTTAATGGGAGAAACAGGTTTTGTTATGAAGGATAAGTCCTGGGTCCTTTCACATTTCCGTTTATTACCAACAGTAATATGTTTAAGGAATGAGGCAGAAAAAGTAAAGAAAGTCAATAGCTGTTGCATGAATGGTAGGATTTATAATGTCTTTTATTCCTGTTGTTTGTTCCTGTATGGATTCTGTAATGATTAAAGTACGATAGGCTTGGTAGGAACTCTTTCCCTCATTCTTATTTCTGTCATTCCTCAAATAAGACACTCATTTGTGTCTTTCTTTTTTTACGTAGCTGTTTATTTTCATGGAGTTTATAGAAGCCTGGTTATCATTTGAAATCTCTACCCTTCTGTCAGTTTTGTTGAAGTTGGCAAACAGTTCAAAAGTTACTTGGTGGGGGAAGAGAAGGCAATGACAGACAGGGTATGATTGCTTGAGCCTGTTTCCTTACGAAGAAAATATCAGCTGTGGCAGTCAAGTCCCTTAGATTTCAGAACACTTTCTGCTAATCATTTTTAACTGAAATTAGTTTTTTAACAAGAAATTTAGTTCTTATATGCAAAAACACTGGCAGGCACTGCTGTAGATCACTTCAACAGAAGTCACTTGTCCTCATCTCTGTTACAGAGTTCATGGAGAATGCAAAGGAAATCAGTGAGATATGTTTTCTATTTCCAAGCAATAAAAAATGGATACTGTATTTCTTTACGGCTCTAGTCCTTTTCCAGCCTATGAGGATTTCTGCAGGATGGGCCAGATGGGCAGAAGGGAGGAGAAGGACCAAATTAACTCCCAAAAGAGCAGTCTGAGGCAAGGGGAATTTTAGAAATGCCTAAGGGGAAAGACCCTTATCAAAGGGATATGTCTAAATAGCACAAATAGTGCTGTTGAGTGATAAGCTAACTTTGGTTGCATTGGCACAGGATTTCACTTCCAGCTGTACTGCCTCCTGTTACTAATCTACTCAGAATAAGCATGCTAGAATATTTTTCACTGCCTTGTGCTTCGCTGGGCCCTGAATATGCCTTGCGTTTCGTATCATGAAGAAAACCCCTTTCCAGAAGTTTTAACAACGACCCTGGAATTCTCATTGACAAATTCCTGCTCTTTCCTAGAAACAATAGATAGTTTGAATTGATTGGATGTTGTTGGCCAAACTAAGAGTCATGTGTAAAGTCAAATATTAGTGCTTATAAGAATGCGAGACAAAATGAGAATAAAATTTGTAAACCTGATTTGGCCTGTGTGAATGGGTCTTTCCAACCCAATGAGTCTGTAATGATGAATGTCATTTCTGCTGGGGCAGCAGAAATGATTGAACTCTTATTGTAAGCTGATGCCAAGGAAACACTTGAGGGCTTACTCTGTGAGGTGTTTCTTTAAAATTAAAGACGGTAGATGCTGTAGTGAGTGTCCAGTCTTTCTAGATGTTTATCATGAACCAGTTGAATTTTAAGTTAACCAACTGATAAAAGATGAAACCTACCATCAGAGGTTTTTTTTGTTTTTTGCTAGCACAAAATTACTTTTTTTCATTTCTACTAATAGGAATTTCGCAATGTGCTTCTCCAGTCCTCTGTCTTCCCACTCCAGCTATTCTGATAATGCTTGTTCAAGCACAATTACTAGCAGCTCTTGTAAAGTTGCAGGTTGATATTTGGGATAAATAGAACTCATACTTGTGTGTGAAATGGAAACAGACAAACAGGTCAAAAATTCAGAGATGATGAATCATTTTTTATAATCTGGATGTTTAATCAGCATGAAAATCAGAGGAAAAGAAAGCTGTTGCTTTCTTTTTGTTCACACGTTCTGGCTGAAGCATAGAGAAAGTTATTTTCAATCTCCTGTGGTCTTCAGTGAAGATTTTTATTGATTCCAACAAGAGTTGGATCAGACAGCGTTCTTGATGTCTGCTTCCTGAGCTGATGTGACTAGCAGGGAACTTGTGTATTTTCTGCCTGGTGTGTGTGGTGTTTGTGTTTGAGAAATCAAAAAGCTACACTCAGTTCTCTCTAAATTGTCATTTAAATATTTCTAGTTTCCTGCTGATAGGTGTAATTCTTGAAATAATTGGAAGGCAAAATCCATTCAGCAACTTTTTCCAGAAATGTGAAAGGATTTTGAATTTGATTGGTTGCCTGATGTGTACCTCCACTCTCCCAGCCCACAGTTTTTGGTGATGGGTTGGTGAATATGCTGATATCTTCTCAGTCTTCGGGCAGTGACTCAGAATTTTGTGCCCAGTAAGAGTTAATTATTTGGCAAATGAGTTCATAGGATAAGGCTTAAGGTCAAGTATTTTTCACCTAAAATTTAGGGTTTGCTCTATTATCAACCTTGTGCGACTACTGTGCTTTTTATACATAAAGATAACAAATCAAATTTGTAAGTATTTTTATTAAATTAGCTGTTTGTCTACATAAGTTTTAGTTGTGTGCCAGCTACAATTTGTCACATTGATTCCAGTCATCTTACTGTCTTACTGACTAAAGCTGTCCAGAACATATGGGGATTACAATTACATTTCAACACCAGTAATTTGTCAGTAAAAAGATATATTATCATTCCAGCAAAGACACAAAAGGAGACAGGACTGTCTTTTTCTCTTTTCTGCTTCCAAGGCAAATTATACTGATACAGCTTCACAAGTAGCAGTATTTAACTTCGCGTTTTGTGTGGTCAATTTGGTCAGACAGTACAAGAGCAACAATAACATTTACATAAAAAATTTAAGTAAAATAGAATTACTTTCATCTCAGAGGCTGGTAATTGAGAGGTGCGTAATGTATTTGAATGTATTTGGAAAAAAAATAAGGTAATCAAGGAGGAAATATTAAAGAACCCCATTTTCTGGCCATTTTAAGTTCTTTGGGGAAAAGATTCAGAAAGTGGTATCATTTGTCACACAGAAAACATTCTAGTCAATGGTTCTGTTAGGTCCAAATGTAATATAAAATAAGTTAACATAAATTAAAAAGAAAAGAATCTCCATTTTCTACAGCTGCCTCATCTGAAGCCCCTGTTCTTACAAAGTAGAGTTGATCTAAACCAGAAGGATTAGAAACTAATTTGATTTTGCAGAGGTTTTGTGCTGAGGTACCAATGAGGTTCAGGTTTCAATGTTTAATAAATGAATAATCCATTCTGTCTGGTAAATATCTGGATGAGCTCCCCTGGACAAAGTTTTTTTTTCCGCAGGCATGCCAAAGAAAAGGATAGGAAAGATTTGGCGGGTGAATTAAGCACAGATGCCTACATTACTTGCTGTGGGGACAGCAGCTGAACAAACTGCAGGACTCTGCACCAGTGCAAAAGTATATAGGATCCCTTGACCTGGGGGAGGAAGTTTTACCCCCCCCCCACAAAGTCAGAAGCAAAATCTCATCGACTGTTGCATGACAATCTGTGCACGCTTTATTTCTAGTACTTTTTCACTATTGTGGGAGACGTAGTGCTTCAGCAGCTCAGAAGTCTGCCCCGGGGGTCTGTTGAGCCTTTGGTCTTATGCTGCATCTCAGTTCTTCTGTTCTTTACTCCTATGTCCCAGCTTTGGGTAACCAAAGAACGCTTTTTGGCGGCAGCATTCATCTAACATTTCGGGGGTCATGCAGCAAGTGCTTCAGAAAAGAGTAATGAAGTTCACAGAATGTATCTCTTTGTATTTCTTTAAGAAAATACAGCTGTTTATCTGCCAGGCCTGTTCTGGCCGTTGCTGCGGTGACAGTGTGCCACTGCTTCTTTTTTTTTTTTTTTTGTTGAGCGGAGTAAATAAGCTGAGCAAACCTGTCTACAAGATGCTTGATTTTGAGATATTACAGCTTTGAAAGGCTCAGCAGTGTGGTGTCATGGAAGAGACATGCTAGATTAACTTTGACCTTTTTTTCCTTCCCCCAATTATGTGTATAGCCTACTTTTCCTTTGATCTTTGCCAGAACGTGTGCTGCTTAATAGGATGTTTTGCCCTTTGGTCTGCCCTGAATTAATCAAGAAATGTAATAAGCTTCTTTTTATTCATGTTTTCAACTACTGTTTTCAATTACCAGTAGGGATCTCTAATCACGTATGAGAGGCAATTGTGCTAGACCCTTTACATGCACAGAAGAGACCCTTACTGAAGCACGTAATAGCTTTCATAAAATCTAAAGACCAGAGGAGGCATTTGGATACAGACATTTGGAATTACAAAGAAATAATGAATTAGTATTGGTCAGCACAATACGCAACAGTGTCTGCTCACTGTCATATTAATTATCTTCAAGTTGTTTTGGGCTATGTTTTTTCAAGGATGATTCTCAAAGAGGACAAGTTTTGATGGAAAATGCAGATTTCCTCTTCTGCATAGCCTTTGAATTTGAAATAACGGGTCTTCAGAAGGACTTCAACTAGAAGTGAGAGTATCAAAGCAAGATTTGTGATTTATAACATTTGAAATATCAATCAGTTCTAGAGCCAATTTTACCAGGTTGTGTTAGAAATAACTGGAAGTAGGGTCTTTTTTACTCCTGACGTTTTTCAGCCATGCAATCATTTGAGAGCTGTCTGGGTGCTCTTTTGTTTTGTACTCTTTCAGCTAAGTCAGTAAGTGAAGAGCAGAGCTAGCCTTATGGGATAAGATGTAGGTTTGTGACAAACTGTAGAGCATTTGAGATAGTAAACTCAGTGAAGGAAAAGGCTTGTCACTCATCTGCTTTGCAGCTGAAAGCTGGTAATTCACCTTCCCAAGCTCCCCTGCCTTTCATTTAGCAGCTGGGAAATGATTTGCAGCCTCTTCAGTGTTTTTAAATTGTTTGTATTCTTTAACTACAAAACTGAGAGGTAGGATATTAAAGTTTTATTTCAGTGTTGCATATACTTCCTAACCCATGGATTTTCATCAATGTTCTGATTTTAAAAATTAAATACAGGACAGTTTCTTTTGGCAGGTTTACAGGTGTGTAGGTTACCAAACAAGTTTCTTTTAACAAAATTTACCATAGTTATTTTCTGTTTTATATTCTTTTCTTGTGTTAATATAAATTCAGATCGTTGTTTTGAGATTTGATCGATATTTTTATCAGTGTTATCTGTGTCAGCTCACCTGAACTGTTTTTGGACTCTTATTTTCTCAGCAATGAGTGGAGAGAGTCCTGCTCTGTAAAAATGCAAGGAGAATAAGGGCAAGATTGCTACTGTTCTGGATTTCAGAGGCAGAGTGAGTTGTGAAGGCTGTATCTTATGTCCATTCCTAAGCTGTAGATTGAAATAGGCTGATTGTTTGGATAGTGCATTTTATTTTATTTCCTGAGTGATATGTTTGACTAAGAGGATATGCCAGTTTTTACTCCTTGCCTCATTGCTGTTTTCATATTAATGGTCTAAAATGTTATGAATGAACAGGGCTACAGAAATGAGTAACATTCTCCAAAGGTACTCTCTTGATTTTCTTCATTTCTGAATCTTTGTATTTGATCTTGTTATGAGGAACAGGAAATTACTAGCACAGTAATAACTATTTATGAAAAAAGCCTTGAAACCTTGTGAGTATGTATGAACCATTAATTTGTCCAAGATTTCATACCCTCATCAACCTTCTTTTCCTTTCATATTTATTCCTAGTTTTATTTGGATACCTAGCAATTCTCATTAAAGACAATTAGGTGATGGTATTCAAATAGGACAAAATTGTGACCTAAAAGATGAATTAAATTTGAGGTAAACCATTGTGGTTTGCTTGAAGTTGTATTATACTACTTTGCTGACTCAGTTCTGTACTTGTCTGGTTTTACTTTATCAGTTCTTTTTACTTTGAACCCATCTGTGAGGTCAGATAATTGCTGCGCCCAGTGTTAATATTGAAAGTAGAAATCTAATATTTGCACGCACTTGCATTTTGAGGACCTAGCAAAAACTGTAGTCTATCAGATAGACTGTGAGGAGTGACTATTAGGCCATTTTTCCATCAGTGCCTGGAGCTTTTCAGGGTGCAGTTATACAGAAGTTTTTTTCACACTATTTGTGAGCAGCAGCACCCTCCCTCTCTCTTTTACGCCTTCTGTTTTGTTTCTCTCTCTTCTTTCCTCCCCCCACCTTCCTGACAATTGCCCCTAGCTCTTGATGTTACCTGTCAAGAATCTTATTCTTCCCTATTCCAGTTCTGGTATTATAACCCTTGTTGGAAGGAAATGTGAAGAGAAAAAGTATCCTCGAATAAAAGAGAATGCAAGCTCCAGCCTGAGGACTAGACCTTTTGTACAGGAAAGCAAAGTGGGTATCTGCACAAGTTTTCCCATGTTTAATTCTTAAGTATTTTTTTTACTAAGCACTCAGACTGAGCAATTACATTTGTCAAAAATGGCACTGCAGAATAATTTCCAGTGGGTTCTTTTTTTCTTTATTTGCTAATAATGGAGTTTTTTCACTAAAGACAGTAGATTTTGGCCTTCCTGGTTGCAGAGATAAGTGGAGCTACAGAAGATTAAGCAGCTACTGTAATGCATGGATTTATAGGCAACAACTAACAAGAGTATACGGAGAAATGGCCTCCCTTTACTCGTGTCATTTCAAAATCTACCTTCATTTAACAGTTAAAGGTAATAAAAACTAACCAGGAGCAGAAGGGGGTTGGGTTAGATGTTTTGGGCTTTAAAAATTTGTTACAGAAGTAAAATTTCATAATATAGTTGTTCACTATAAGCTTGGTTAATTCAAACCTATTCTGTCGCAGTCATTGCTGGACTAGGGCTATTCTAAGTCTCTTTCTCCAACCAACATCATTTGGTTAAATGTAAAGGTATAGTTATATTCTTTTACTGCAACACAAAAGCATATCATAGCAAATTGTTTCTTATTTTCACAGAGAACTGAGATGCTTTTACAATGACTGGCAAGAGGCTGTAGTATATTGTCAGCATCATGTTGCATTTCCAGAAGGTGGTATTATAAAAAGATGACTAATTAAAATGTAATTAAAATGGTAGAGGAAATAGGACTCAAATAGTCTAGAACTCCCAGCCTGCAGCATCTGTCAGTGTTACAAATTTTGATGTTTTATACTGAGGTGAAATTGGAGATGTCAGCCCCCAAAAACACAGTGGGCATTTACTCCATGTCTTGCCTGGCTAGTGCCATGGTGCTAGTGGTAAAGAGCAATGCTGTCTCCTACTGTAGCTGCGTGAAGAAGGAAAATATCACTACCCCGTACTGCTAGCAGTATTCAGCTGTGCAAAACGTGTTCGTATAACTGCTTGCACTGTGATGAAGGAGCATTTGCTTGCATACAGGATAAAATGTCTAGTAGTGAATTGCAAAATAGTTGAGTTTGGAAGAGATCTCTGAAGATAATTTGGTCCAACCTCCTTGCTCAAGTAGGGTCAGCTAGAGCGGGTTGCCCAGGACCATGTCCAGTTGGGTTTTGAGTATCTCAAAGGACAGTCTCTCTGAGCAACCTGCTCCAGTGTTCAATCACTCTCACAGTAAAAAAAAAAAAAAAAAAAAAAAAAAAAAAAAAAAAAAAAAGATTTTCTCATACTTCAATTTGAATCATCTGCCCTGAGCAACATCAGCAGGCCCTGTTGCTTTTCAGTCCCATATTTGCCCTCTCAGGTGTATAATTTTTAATCAACTTCTTCCTGTTTTGTTATGGTATTTGGCCACAAAGCACCACTCTTCCCAGGTCCACCAACATCCCAGCCTCACCCACAAGAATATGCAGATGATGACTCCTGATTTTTCAGGAGGTGCATGTGGAGCCTTGCTTATGTCAGGTACTACATGCAGTTACCACTACTGCTGAGTACCATTGCCTGGAAACCATGATTAAGTTATTTGCACTTTTGTCGTCTTAGAAGCTGAGATTAGGACCATGTCCTGGTAGGGAGATGACATCTGTCTTTATGTAGTTATTCAGAAGCATAGGGATGGAGAGGAAACAAATGTCCTTAAAGACATGATTAAAGATGGCCATTGGCCAGAAATAGAAGATAAAAAGAAGACAGGAAAAAAAAATTGATGCGCAGATGCATTTAACAACATACAAATTATAGTTGTACTTGAAATCAAATCTACGTTTAATTATTGCATGTCAAGTGTTTGGCCTTCATCACAAGTGTACCCTTCCCCTTGTAAAGACTGAAGTTCCTGTTTAAATACATTTATCTTGCAGTAACCCAGTATCTCTCTATCTCAAAATAAGAGTTTCAGTGGGATTACTCAGCACACACTGAACTGTGTTGCATGGTTATAGTGCTTCCTACTAGTTTCTTGCCTTCTTGAGATTTCTATATCAGAGGTGTTTAAGTATACCCTGAACAGTTACTGAACTGGAGTTATCAAAACTCCGTATTGTTTTTTCTAACATGATATTGGTATTTAGTTTTCTGACCATATCTGGTCAGTTCTTTCTCCTGTCACATGGATGCAGCAAATAAGCACTGGGCTAGTTGTATCAAAAGAACTTTTGGTATGAATAACAAGCTGATTTTTTTTTTCTAGCTCCTGTTTTAAGCACACATAATGAAAACTAGGTAAGTAAGATCATTACTCTTTCTCATCACCAAACATGATTCAAAAGTATAGGAAACCTTTGATATACAGCTATTGAATGCCATGCATTTCTAGTAAAAAACTACTGAAAGATTTCAAAGAAAATTAAATTGGATTAGTGGATGATGTAGATTGTATTTCCCTTTGTGGAACTGTTAATGTTGCTGTCCCAGAAAACCATGAGGATCTAGGCAGGAGTTCAGTGGGTCTGTCATCCTGAGCAAAGATTTACAGGAACAATCTTGACGTGCCAACAGGAAAGATCTTGATGTGCCAGATTCAGCTGATACAGTGACAAAAATGATCTGAAAATGTGAATTTTTGAGACATCTGCCCAAAGAGAGAAGCAGGGGGAACCCAAACTTGTCCCATAGCAATTCCTGCCTCAGAGGCACTAATTGTGATAGAACAGGGGAAAGGCTGTTTGATTCATTGAGTCAAACAATAAACCACTTGTGAAGGTAGAAGCTCTTCAGACAGTTTTTACTAAATAAATTCTATATTGACAATGCTAGCAATTAGCTTCCTCGTTTTAACATTACAGTACATTTTTGTGGTGTATTTCTTTGATTTGAACTCCTTTAAATTTTTTAAAAAATCTTCTGGAAGCTGTTATTGGCCCTCTGAGGAATGGCAGCGAGAGCTGGGCCTCTTCAGCCTGGAGAAGAGAAGACTTGGGGATCTTATCAATGTGTATAAGTATCTGAAGGGAGGGTGTCAAGGGGACGGGGACAAACTCCTTTCAGTTGCCCCATGTGACAGGACAAGAGGCAATGGGCAGAAATTGAAGCACAGGAAGTTGCGCCTGACCGTGAGGGGGAATTTCTTCCCTGTGAAAGTGACAGAGCACTGGCACAGGTTGCCCGGAGAGGTGGTGGAGTCTCCTTCTCTGGAGCTCTTCAAGGCCCGCCTGGATGCAAGCCTGTCTAACATGCTCTAGGTGACCCTGCTTGAGCAGGGAGGTTGGACTAGATGATTTCCGGAGGTCCCTTCCAACCTTACTGATTCTATCATCGGGTGGTGGGGAACTGGGCCGCTTGGTAATTTGTGCATGCCACCATCTAGAGCATGTCCAATGCCTTGTTCATTTTTGTTGGTACTGTGTATTTGCTGATAAACAGTTTGGGAAAAACATCTTGCCTCTGTCACTTCTGAGAAATTTAAAAAATGCTTACCAGGTGACTCCTGGTTGGTACCATGTGGGATCAGAAAGAAACCCTTGACCACAGACCATGCTTCCTATTATTGCATCCTTTCTCCATCAGCTGGCAAGGGGTAGGTCTTTTGAATGACATACTACTATCAGCCTTAAGTATTATGAGATCCCAAATATTTTTTTGCTGTTTTCATGTCTAAATAGTTCCTCTGCTCTGATACTAGTATTGTTGATTACCTAGGGAGAAGCAAACACGATAATACATGACCATGACTCAGGATTCGATTCCCCTTTCTCCGTAGTCCAGCTTGAGTGTAGACGCCTTCAGATGGCTCCTGCCTTCCCTCTGGTTACTTCCTGCCACCTCCTTGTGATACCAGGATGGTCTGTGCAAAAACATGAGCAGATTAAAAGTGCTCTGCTTGAAAATTAATATTGTTAACTAAATCAGTTCTCTGACTGCAGCCAAAAGGTGCAATCATGATTACTCTTTGTCTGAAGACTTCTTTTCAGTCTGCTCAGCAAGCTGTTTCAACTTGCCTGTAGAGCTGACACATGGGAAGCAGTAGAAACTCTTAGCTAGGAGTGTGTGGGGGGAAGGGGGAGTGCCAGCAGTGAGGTCTTAAATTGTCTTAAGCCAATCATAAAATCACACTCTCAGTTAACTAGAGTGCATTGTGTGAGGTATGGAGCTCATTATTGGACCCAATTCATCAGCTATTCAAGTGTACAGAGCTTTTTTTGGCAATGTTCTTTCTACCCTTTTATAAAAAGCATATTTTTGTGAATCTTTGCTTCATGCAGAGTTCTGGTTTTAAGAAAATACCATGTTTGCAGTCAGAGGACTTTGAACAGTGTGTTGCTGGACAGTTTGAGTCCTGACATGCATTGTACGGGTTTTGAGTTATTGGTAGATTATTAATGGAAGTTCTATTGAACTACTACACCTTGCAACTCTGGACGGAGATCTGAAATTAATACCAAAGATCAGTATCTGTTTGTTTTTTTGCCAAGTATGACAATCCATATCGTTATTTAGGAAAAACTTTATGACTGGAAAGGACTTGCATCTTTACAGAGCCTGAGTCTTCTAAAATGGAAATCTGGAGTTGTTTAGAATACAGCTCTTGTTGCGTTTCAGTTTTAAGCAGTCTTCTCCCTTCTGCCTCTATTAAAAATTAAGCAGTTTTGCTTAGTTCTGCATACAACATAAAGTAGACATAAAACAAATTAATGTAAGAGTTGAATGGTATTAATTAATGCTCCTTTCCTGTGTTTTTCCACTGGACTGAGTTTAGCAGTGGCACAGGCTGCTGCTTAAAGTCCTGGGTTTTCCCAGACTATGCAGACTCATTTGTGCCAGTAGTGTCGTTGAACTCACTGGGACAAATCTTGTGAACGGTAGTTCACTGTTAGGATTAAGAGTTCCCCACACGGGATTTTCTGATTGCTCTTTTTTCTTGCATTTTTCTGAAAGATACAGAAAGATGATCAACAGCTGTCCTGGATATAGATAGGAATACTTTTCAGTGTGATAGAAAAAAAATCTCGTTATTGTTTCTCCCATGGACTTCAGATCTTCTGTGAAAAGTATCCTCTGTGTGATAGAACCATTTGAGTCCCTAACTGGGGAAATAGAGGTAGATTTTTGCTTTTGAGTGAAGATAGCTACTGAAGATGCCAAATCATGTGAATCTGTTTTGTGGTATGGACACATGTGCAGTTCAAACTGGATTGAGACTCCAAGACAGCTTGCAAATTGTGGTAAAACTTATGTGGGAAGGAAGAGGGGAAATTCCAACTATTGGCCTCAGGGAGAAATGGCTCAAAATTCTTATAACAATACTTAATGCTAAACTTCTCCATTCTAGCTTACGTAGCTTTTCAGTGAACAATTGCTTCCGACTGCTTTGCATGTGCTGAACTGAAAACAAGAAACGTTTGTGGAAACTAAGGATCTCAAACTTGTCTCTTCAAGGTGTTTTTCTCCGAAATGGTGACTTGCCTGCAAACTCTTAAATATTTTTTGTTCATTGCAAGTACATGTAGCAAGTTAGGAAGTGAGCTGTGGAGTAAAGGATGAGTATGAATTTGATGTAAATGAGGTTGAAAAGCTGGTATCTCTGACCAGAATGAGAGGGTCCTGTGACAGATTTGGATTCATTGTGTGGTGTACATGAGTGTATCCAGAAATGCAAAATGCTGTCTTGCTCCATGTACGAGTAACAAGTAAAAGTTTAGGGTGAGTACCAGAGACTAGACTCTAAATGTGCTCTTAAAAAAATAAGTTAGAAATCCCCAGCACCATCATAATATATGAAAGCACAAGCAAGCAGAGCTAAGTGTAAGAGCCATTTTAACACTAGCTTGCCATAGTGGTGAATTTTCTAAATCTTAATTCCTGAAGCTGTATGACTGCATTAACATTTTGCCATTTTTGCTTTCCAGCAAGTTGTAAAGTTGTAGTTAAGAGCACTTAAATAAGACCTCTATGCTCTCCAGAGTAAATAATAAGGATTTTTTTTTTTAATTGAGACTTAACTATTTGTAACATTGTGGTTATCAATATAGGGTATAGCATCAGCAGCATATTTGGGTGGAGGAGAATGCCAGGTTCCATGAACACCATGCAGTATGAAGAGTAAAGAGCTTGTGGAGAACACCATAATATTGGTGAAAAATCATTATCCTTGAAGGCACTTAAAAGGAATTGTCAAGCTTGCTTGTTTGCAACTATGGTATGAAAGCACCTGCTGTGGATTCCCACTGTTCGTTTGTGTGAAGATCCCATAAACCTCCTTTTGGGAGTTGGAGGCCTTTTGTCTAGGTGCTTAATATATAGTAAAACACAACCTCTGCTTTGACATGCCTACAGGCTGCATAAAGTCTATCTGGAGCACATGGATGTTGCAAAGAGAAGGCGGCAGTGTCATGGACACAGGATTAAAAAGCATAGCTAGAAACACAATGTGACACTCAAGTCCCCTTCTTCAAGTCCCCTTCTTTTTAGCCTGTTTTTGAAGGGACCCATGATATGATTATGCCAGCTGTCTTCATGTTTTTCAGCCCTTTGTCCATGTCCAGGGATCTTTGATAGAGAAATGAAGATCTCTGAGATCTTCAAGTTCCCGCCGGTTTCATCAAAATCAGCCACTAGATAAAAGGCAGAGGAACACTTTTTTGTCTCAGCGGAGAAATAAGATTGATACGAGCTCAAGGTACCTATTCTTTCTGGCCTGCAGCTGAGCAGTCAGCACACAGGCAATACATACATGTGTTTATACCAAGTTGAACTGATTCTTGTTTGCTAGGTAGTTAGGAGACGTGAGGAAGTTGCAGTGCTGTGAGGGATTGGGGATGGGGGGTAGGGGAGAGAGAAAGGGAATAGGGAGAGAGCATACATTCATGACTGAAGCAGCCTCTGACTGCTTGCATTGCTGTGATCAGCTAGCAGTTTGACTGTGAAAGAAACAAAGTTTGTTTCAAGGATGTAGTAGAAGACATGGCAGTCAAGTAGTTCAAGAGCATTTCTTTCATAATGGTCATTGTAGAAGCATGTCTCATTTGTTGACAAAGTACAGCAAGATAAGTTAGCAGAATGAGAATGATCTTAAAGATAAGTACACTGGCCCACAACCATTCCTTCTAATTTTAGTTGTGTAGCTGAGGTGCCCAAGATGGAAGTGTAATTACTCTTGGCTCCCACTGTAGGCAATGGAAGGTGATGAGCCCTGTCACAGATTTGATTGTGACTACAAAAGGAGCACCAGACAAACAGCCTCTGAATGGAAGACATCTCTTAGGTGCCTTATTTTCCAGTGGATGACTTCAGGTCACAACGTTTGCGTTTCCTATGGGTAAGAAGGGAGAAGTATGATTCTGAAGGCATGTTGAGGTGGTGATCTTGGCACTGTTGACTGGGCATGACTGTAAATGGGTGGGTGAGTGAGTGTTAGGGTGCGGCTTGAGCTGCATAGCTGCATGAGTACTCAGGCTAACGTGAGGGAGTAGACAGGAATGCATGGAGAGATAAAGGGCTAGAGAGAGCAGCAGCTGATCATGAGGTTTTACCCTTTGGCAAGTCAGAGCAACGAAGCAGTTGAGGGAGGAACTGGAATTCCCAGAGAGCTGTAGCACTGTGAGGCGTTTCAGTTGAGACTTAGCGTTACTAAGGTGAGCTGCAATTGCTACACTTCTAACAGCAACCATGCCAGGTGATTAAAAGCTGCCATTGCCTTTAGCTGATCATGCAGTGCCTGTGTGGGCATTAAGTATCACTTTTTGGTAAAAGTCACTGCTGCAGGGTTGAGTGCATGCTGTACACTAAGGGCAATGACATCTCCTTGAAAAACTGTTCATTTTAATGTATCGAAGAAGGCTTTTTATCTCCAGTGGGCAGGTAATGAGCTTTATTTTCCAGTCTTATTTCTGCTCAGTATGGGTTTTGGGGATTCAAAAGTGATAGGAAAACAACACGGAGCACCTGTATCATGCTCATTTGGAGAAGCTGACTGAACATGTTGCATT
This sequence comes from Rhea pennata, assembly GCF_028389875.1. NCBI lineage: Eukaryota > Metazoa > Chordata > Aves > Rheiformes > Rheidae > Rhea > Rhea pennata. The sequence goes on from NC_084663.1 coordinate 187,369,102, forward strand.
ACGTGTCAGTATATGCTGGTCTGCTATGCATTGCCTATGATACCTTAGTAAGGATGGAGGAGGGAACACCATGGCACCATTATCTCTATCAGAGAACAGCCAGCTGCAGCTCTCTAGGAAAATGCTGTTCTGATGGAAGCATGAAGGCAGTTTCTCTTTTTGCAGCTATGCCATGCAGACCATCCCCTTCCTCATTGCTTCTGAATGTCCTTCATGAGTTTGAGGTGGTGCAAAAAGCAGGGCATGCTGAGAAACATGTTATCCTGCAGTCCTGCATTTGTCAGATGCTGTTAAACTCAAGAGAAAGAGAATGGAGTCTCTGGTGAATCTGTCACATCCTGCTTGTTCAAAAGATTATTGATGCTTTCATCAAAGCATGATGAATTATGGTTACTGGCCACCCCTACCAGTGGGTTCTGCTGCCAGAGGTGGTCAGTAACTACTTCTGTCACAACTGCTGATAAAACGATGTGCTTGTTTATGAGAATAGCATCTTTCTTTGTGCCTACTCATGAGCCTTTCACTTGGCACACCAGTTTTGCATTAGAGTAAAATAAAATATAAAGGTCTTGTTCAATGAGAAATGCAGGCATTTCGGCATTTGTTTGTGTTTTGGAATGGGATTAAAATGGAGAAATCCTGAAATTCCATATCCAACAGAAATCCTGAGAAGTCTCAATTAGGAAATAGTATAATGTTTTATTCTGACGCTGTTTATACAATTAAAATTCTCCTGCATTCCTACAGTTGAAATATTTTCATTTGTTAACAATAAACAAAATATCTTATAATTTGTTTTGAATAATTTTATTATACCCTGATAACAGTGTACTGTCTGATGGAAGCTGTAATTCAGGAGCACGTTGCACACATTCTAATCCTCTCTCTTCCTTGTTTACATTCCTTAGAGTATAGCACATTTCTGTCAGAATGAAATTTGAAGTCTTACTGCCTCGTGTAGCAGTAGGGAATTTAGTGCACAGGGGAGCAGAGATGTTCAGATTTTGGTTCCCATCAAACAGCATACCACAACAAGAAACTGCAAGTTAGTGCTCTAGTGTTTACAATGCAGTGATGTGAGTCAGCTCAAAAGATGATTTATGTCAAATATTTGAATATTTTTTCCTCAGTTTCCTTGATAGAAAATTGAAAATGTGAGTGCATGGAAATTTGAAATTATCTAACAGTTTGTATATACATTTTCCCATGCAGAAACTGGGGCCAGGATCCAGTCTATCTAAAAATCTATCTTTGCCTCAGACTACATTCTAACTTGCATACTTCCCAGGTTTGCCTAACCCTGTAGGTAATTCAATTCATTAAGTATCTCCCTGGAGAGTCTGAAGGATCTTTGGGTCCATATGTAGGTTTAGCTCAGTTGATTAGAGCATGGTGCTAGTAATGCCAAGGTCGTGGGTTCGATCCCCGTATGGGCCACTTGCTTCAGGGTTGGACTAGATGATCTCCAGAAGTCCCTTCCAACCTTACTAGCTCTACGATTCTGTGATGACATCTTGACTCACCAGCAGAAGCTTAGCAGAGGTGTTTTAGACAAGTGGTTATCTCACACCTCCATGGTGTGAATTTAGGTAGACAACTAGTTCCAGCTAAGTCCGCTGGAGAAGCCTGGAAATGAGATAGTATTAAGACTTCCAATGGGAGAGTTTCCCCCCCCCCCCCCCTCAGAAATAGAGTGGTTGTAGCACTCCACAAGAAAGGAAGGGCCTTGAGCAGTTCATGGATGACCGCTTCAGGGAGCGTGTGTCTTTGCCTCCCGCACGGGGACTGTTTCCAGGCACAGCCTGATAACTGCACTAACTGTTTTTCATCTCCTAGAGCCAGGTATGCAAGAGTCCAGGGGCCAAAAGGCAGATGCAAGAGGGATACTAATCTGACAGAGGGGAAAACTACTCCTTTCCTCTGGGGATGTTTTGCCTCTGATATGGTCTAATGTATAAAATACATACGTATTCTGTGGAAAAGAGGCTGCATCTCCTGTTCTACCTACTTCTAGCTGAGCTTGGCTACTAGGGCTACAGACCTCTAGCTTATGCTCGCTTGTGCTTGCTTCCACACAAGAAATTCTGCATTCCTGGCCAGCTTCAATAAGAGTGGTGTTACCCAGATACCAAAGAGGCTGAGCTTGACAGCATACCCCCTCCCCCAAGGAAGCAGGGCAGTTAACTCATCGCTTCCCACTTTGTGTATGGGTATTGGTGTTGCTAAATCATCACTGCTGCCACAACTGTCCTAGTAGGTGCATCTTGTCAGGGTGAGCTGGGCAGTCTCTGGATACAGAGATAGATGCTGCATCTTGTGGAGGCATCTCCCTCTTGACAGTGAGGGGAGAAGAAAGAAATTGGACGGGCAGGATTAGCCTCTGCAGACTTTTTTCAGAGGCAGCAGGCTCTCTCCAGGTACTGAGCAGGGAATGAAGACAGCTAGTCTAGACAGATTGGTCCCTGTCGGGTCCACCCCTAAGACACGGCAACTGGAATAGTGCTGAAGTAGTATCCAGAAGAGGCAGCTAACACAGACCAATTTGACAGCACCCACTGCTTTCTGTCAGAATATCTTTCTGAGAAGTAAATCCTCATACCTGGGCAGGGGAAGCAGGGGAGGAAGAACAGAGGACAAGATAACAGTTCTGTTTTGCAGGAAGTTTTTTAAAAAAGTGTATAGTTAAATATTGCATCAGCAACACAATAACACATAAAGACCCATCCAAGGCTTAATCATAAAATAGGCAGGTCACCTTCAGCTCCCAGCTTTAGGACATGAAGTGCGACAACCCCTCAGCCTTTGGGCTGTCTTGTTTACCAGCAGGTCTGTGCTTTAGCCTCGCAGAGTTGGTAATGCTAGCTAACAGATGAGTAAAAAGTTTAAAGTTGTAAAATTCTCTATCTTGGTGGTGTTTACCTCTTAGCAGTGTTAGTGCTTTACCACTCAGAAGGAACTAATTCCCTTCTGTCGTAGGGAAAAAAAATGTAATAGCTGTGAGAACTGTAGAGCTTATTTTCAAATAGATGCCTCAGCATTTTGATATTTTCTGTGGGATTAACTAGTAACACAGGAAGGCTAATACGTATGCAGAGCTTTCATTTGCTTCTGTGACAGTTTGCCAGAGGGCAGATTGAACTATGTCGTGAGAAATGGTGCCATTTCCTCCCTCCCTTGTGAGCTGGAGCAAAAAGAATTGTTAGTAAAGTAGAAACAATTTGCAGCTTATCATTAGCTCAGGGGAAGTTTCTCTCAGCTTCTTGTCTCCTGTTTTTGCTTTTCTTGTATTTCTGTTTTTCCTTTCTAAATGAAAAGGGCTGGTCTTTTATAAGCACAGCAGCCACATAATGAGATGTGTAAAAGTGGCGCCCATTTACAGTAAGACTATCTTTGCTAACATAAAATAGGTACTGAAGCTCTTTCTGATCCATTATGCTTTTTCCTCTTCAGCATAGTTACTTCTGGTTCAAAAAAGGGTGGTTTTCTCTGCCTGTGTGTATTATCATAGCTCCTAATGATGGTTTTGTGCAGAGCTTTGGTGGCCTTCCGGAGCTGACTGTTCTGGCGTCTGGTGCTGATGGACACAGTCAGCAATAGCTGCAGAATACTAATACCGGCTGGCTCCCCCAGGGCTTCACTTTTGAAAAATGCTTTAGACCATTCAGTGTCCATGCACCATGCTGAGCAACAGGAGGGCAGAAAAGCCATACTCAGGGATTTTTTTCAGTGTAAAACAAGAAGCCTACAGGAACGATGGTTCTTTGCTTCACATTGTTGAGCCCAGGCTTCTTTCAAAGCTGCAGCCATTTATATGCATAAATATCAAGCCTGTCGCTTGTTGCAGGCTTTGGTAGCATTTGTGTGACAAAAGAAATGGCAGTAGAAGAGAGCTGAACATCTTCTATACCGATCTTAGAAAATGAATGACTATGTAGCTATGGTGATTGTTTTCTTTCTAGTTTTATTAGATCACTGTCTCTGCAATTTGTTTTCCTTCCTATCCTGCTGCCTAATGCACAGGGCCATGAGACATCTACCCCCACACACACCCCTTATCTTTCTCCCACACTTTGACTATCTGCAGTAGATATCTCTAAAAATTACCAACTAGTAACAAGTGTTACAGCAGAGCCTACTATGATATACTGACAGAGATTTCTTTTGCTTCAAATTTGGGATTTTTTCCATTAACCATTTAACAAAATCACTCCACATCACCAATTTCATGCAGATATACAAGAACTTTGTTGTGAGTGTATTTTTGATTATCTACTTGTTTTTTATAAATCTACTCTAGGCAAAATGCGTGTTTACTATTTGCTCTGCATACCACGTATTTCAGGAGCTCTTAAATTGAGATTGATGGTATATTCTCTGGTCACCTTTGGAAAGCTACACAGTTATATTTAACTCCTCTCCATGTCTTACAGTTCTTCCACATTAAAGACAACTAAATACACTGCTTGTATAATACTGCTTTTCCATTAAAGCAATTGCTGAAGTATCACAGGAATGTTATTCTGATTCCAGGGGAGGAGAGCGAGAGGCTCGTATGATTGCCATTAGGAGGGGAAACAGTATGTGAGACAATCACTCTATTAAATGTGTTCTGCACAGTGAAAAGCTTGGGAAGCCTTTCTGCGTCTTCACACATCAAGGTTTTGTGCGCAGGCTTGGATCTTATACATGTGGGTATTTTCAGAACATCAAATAAAGTGATTCATTTGAGCAACAATATTCAGATTACTTGAACAATGTATTAACTTGTCTTGTCTTTTATGTTTACCTTTTTTGGCATGCAACTTCAGCAGAACAATAATGACGTTTTCTCCCCAGCCCTCCAACAGGCCATTGCTCTGCTGCTAAGCTGTCAGAGAGCTTTTAGGGGCCTTGGCCTATAGAGCACATTTGAAGATTCCCAGTGCTACACTAGAGATTTCTTTTTTCCCTTGAGTGAGTGTAATTTTTCATGCTTCCTGCTTTTGCCAGTCTTCCCTAATCTTAAAAAATCCTTGAAGCAATAGTATTGTTGTAGTCTTGATGGTCTAAAGATATAAACAGTGCAGGATTTCTATGGAGAGGTTAATATCTTTTCCTGAAGAAGGGCTTGCGTGCCTGAAGGCTTGTCTATTTTTTTTTCCTAGCTGTATCAGTTGGTCTAATAAAAGATATTACTTCTCCCTACAAACTTTGCCTGGCTTATTAAAAACACTTGCCTTCAGGACACAGAGCACTCTTGGTGGAAAACTCCAATGGCAGAATGGTAGAGTGGAGTTCAGTGATATAATTTCCATGCCCCAAGCCAGATGGCACAAATTAAATGGTATGAACACTGTCCACCCCAATCATTCTGCACATTATTAGTATCCTTTCCATCCTCACTCTTTATCAATGTTTTTGTTTTTCCTAGCTGTCAACTCTTCGGGCAGTTCTTTTCTAGCACAGAAATTCACATTGGGTAACGTCTTTTGGATGCTACCTCAGTAGAAGCAGTAACTGTTGTGGTATGCACAATAAAACTTCTCTGTCTTCCTGGTTATTTTGCTTATTGCTATATCTCTGTACCTTATTTTTAGATTATTGTAAGTGAGCTTGAGAGAAAGGAAAACAAAGCCCAGTGTGACTGAGTAGTCTGTTTCTTCTTAAAGGATCACCTAAATCTTCACAGCAGTGGAGGAAATTAGTAGGTTTAAAATCCTAATGGATATTTTTCTTTTTATACTATCAGGTGAACTTTCTGTGGAAGACGTGCAGGACCCATTCCTTGTTAGTGTACATATTATCACAGACCCAGGAGAATCTAAGACTCTCCAGCAAGCCATTGATAAGCTTCTAGCCTGGATCCATCCAGACCTTCAGCTGTTTCGAGTCTCAGAGAGACGAGTGTCACAGAAGCGCAGGAAGCAAGGTAAGGTTGGTGTTTCTCAGCCAGCCCTTGCCATCGTTCTGTTTCTGCAGGAGGATTATGGAGAAGAACCGATCTTGCAACTCCATGAAACCTTTCAGCGGCCACCTTGGCATTACCACCACACAGAGCAAGTGCATGGGAAATTCCTGCCTTACATGCCATGCAGCCAGGACTTCTACACTTTGGCTCCAGGGACTCCTCTGTGGGCCATTCGCCCAGTGCATTATGGAAAAGAAATTATCCGCTTCACTATATACTGCAGGAGTGAAAATTTTGTTGACATTTTGAAATTGTATGAGTTAATCCTGAAAAGACCAGTATGTCAGAAAAAAGCAGACTTCTGTGTTTTCCCAATCTATTCTAACATGGACATAGACATTCAGTTCTCTTTAAAAAAACTCCCAAAGGGCCAGATTCCAGCCCCGACTGAGTCAGCAGTGCTGGAGTTCAGAGTAAAAGATGTTGGACAGCTTGTTCCTCTCTTGCCCAACTCTTGCAGCCCAATCAGTGAAGGCAGATGGCAAACTGAAGACCACGATGGAAATAGGATCCTTTTGCAGGTAAGTTCAGTATACAGGAAAACAGAAGCATGTTTATTGATTTTGTACAGGAAAGCTTAACCTAAGACCTTAACTTAAACCTTAACCTAACCCTAGGGAAGGTAGGCTTTTCTAGTGCTCTGTCCTAGCTGGAAGAGCCGAGATGCTACTGCTAAAGAAAAAACTCAAAAACCTTTACTATGTATGTGTAACTAATCATGAAGGCAGTTGATGATACTGTGCACATATCAGTTAGCTTCAGTTTACACAAAGAATGATTTGAAATGAGGTAGTTGTTTAAAGGAATTAGGAGAGAATGACTTATGAGCCCATGTGGAGAAATGATGGCTGATGGATGTAGTTTTATGAGAAATACGGGCACTGACAGAGTTTTATAAAATAGCTCTCAATTAGCAGATTTTTATGAAAGACAAGTGGAATGCCTGATGGTACATGATATTTTCTTGAATTAATTTGAAAAAAATGCAATGACAAACTGCACCTCTCCTGCACAGTGATTATCATTATGGGGAAAAAGATGGTGAAGGAAAAGAAATACACCTTAAAGAGCAACCTAGCAGACACACTCCCATAGACTCTCCTTTAGAGCTAGTATCAGGTGCTCATAGTCAGATCCTGTGAGGATGTCTGCAGTCATCATATCTGCACATTGTATTGGCACACTTTACCACACTGCATCTGAGTTAGTTAAATGGGATAACCAGCAGCAAGCTTTTAATAGCTCTCCTACTCTGCAGAGGGGTATATGTGGCAGTCCAGAGAGAGGTTAATGCGCATTCCTTCACTGCAAAAGTATTTATTGCTGCTAAGCATGTGAATCCAAGAGCACAGACCCTCACTTTTAGAAGACTGCTGTGTAGGCTTTAGAGTGGGATAAATTTTAGAGTGGATTTCATTCATAAAGCTTGCCAAATTGTCCAACTTTATTTCTGAGAAGAAGTGTTTTGGATGTGGGTCCACTGCATGGACCTCTTGCAGAGCTGCGTACTGCATCTACCACATCCAGGTGGTGGCAAAATCCTTTGATGCCTTCTGGCAGAAGATGCCCACAGAGGTACCTCATGTCAGAAGTGAACAGTACACATACAGGTCTCTGGAGGCAAATCAGCTTTCCTACCCCTCTGCCAAGTTACTCATCAATTTGTCAAGATGATTGCTGGCATTGTAGGCGTATCTGTGTTAGGCTGAGATAACTTGCAAACTTAAGTTTACAAGAGCCATCACAGTGCTTTTACACAGTAACCACTCATAGCTACATCCGTTTTTCCTCGTTTTTTCTGTAGACCTCTTCTATGTGATATAACTTTGGTTTATGTGATCTTGCACTGGTTTTGAGTAAATTAAAGGGAAGGAAAAAACTGAGAGGGCTTGTAAATAAGGCTTTCAATTTCAAAACAGCAAATTTTGACAAATGACAGGAGGCAGGCAGCACAGATGAAAAATGAGATTTGCCAACCACCAGGCTGATGTAAACCTTGCAAAGAAAATCAAAACAAGATTTTAGCCATATACTTAAAAAAGAAGAAAAGACTGTTAAGAGCAGTCCTCAGATTAAATTATTTTTTTCTGCTTTCAGTGAGGGTGATTATGCTGAACAAGAGGGCAAAATTGCAAATAGGCATGAAGTTATGGAAATGAAAATTATCACATTAGAAGTGTGGTGAAGCAAATGAAGTTTAATATATACAAAATAAAGGAAAACAGAGACTTTTATCTCTGATTTATGAAACTGTGAAGTCATGAAGCCTGGATCCTGGTATACAGGTTTTAAACAAGTCTGTAGAATCAGAAGTGGAGCTATATAACTGTGCAAGAGGGAATATATGATGTTTTTGCTCAGGTGACTTCAAATGACCAGTGCAGCCTGACCATGAAAAGAGAAATGCAGATCTGAGCATATATGAGATGTAGTATCCGCTATGGAGTGTGGGAAGTGCTTGTACCATTGCCAGAGATACTGCTGGCCTCACCCATGTGCAGTTCTGGGCTCCAGAAAGGTGACTTCAGACAGAAGCAGTACAGGGGAGTGATCACAGCTTGTGCACAGGGATGGAAAGAGTGTCTTACAAATAAAAACTGAAAGAACTTGGGCAACCGTAGCCTAGCCAAAGCAAGTTTGAAGGGAGCTCTGACTCTTCTCTAAAAATATATCAGAAGGTAAACAGCAGGGATGGAAAAAGGCTATTTCATGTAAGTGACTTTTTTGGCACAGGAAAAAGAAACAGGCAATAAACAAATTTAAGCCAGCTGATACTCATACTCATGGCCAAATTCATAACAGTTTCCCAGCAGGTGCAAACAGGTTGATACCTTAATTTAAGACAGAATGATCATCCTGTTCAGGAAAAGGGATTGTATGATGGAGCATGGGCTATAGGAAGCACTGAATTTGGTGATACATAGAGTCCTTGAATTGTTTTAACTCATTCTGAGTTAAAAACAGATTAGAATATCTACTTTTTAAAAGTGTAGTACAGCAGTTCTTACAGAGTGTAGTTATTAATAACTTTCATCTATTCCCAAATATGTGAATCCAACCTATGACATCATAATATTTTTAGCTTGCACATCAGTTGGTATTCAGTAGTAAACAGAATATTTTCAATTCCTGCTTATTGATTCTATGCCTCTCTACAGATGAAAATTAGCAATTATGCCTAAAATGATAGATTTATAGCTCCTCTTTATAACAGGCAATGTTTAATCTTTGAAATTTGAATATACTTTCATGATTAGACTAACAAGATGTGACTTCTGTGTTTTTCTTGATGTGCTTACAGGGACTGGGATACTTGCCAGCAAGATTGATCCATGTTCTTAACCCATTTTGCAAATGCAATTATCAAGGGGCTTAGATAAAATCAGTGCAAGAGAAAATAAAGTTATTCATGGGCAGGAGAAGTCTGTTTAATATTAGAGGCCTTATTCCTTCATTTGCAAGAAAGCCTTTCAAAATTATTTTGTCGCAGTATCTTTTCCATATTGAGGATCTATATCTACCTATAAACCAATTGAAGCAAAGGGATGTGCCTAAATTGATTTTAGCAGGAGCACAGCTTAAGAGCATGTCTGCATCCCGGAGGAAGACACCCATGTCATTTCACCATTGCTAAGCCCAGAAGCAGGGGCTCTGGGGAGCTGTTGTAAGAGCAGTGGAAAAAATATGTGAACAGAGTAGCTGAGAATATACCATATACTGCTGGTTTTATTGGTCTTGTCCAAATTCCTGGCTGCCTATGCACATAATCCCTGCAGAGACAGCTGAAGTGCTAATGAATTTGCGTGCCAGGCAGTGCGATGTGGGAAGCAGGAAAGGTTAATAACTAATAACGGCTTAGCTTGGCCGTGCATGTTTGGGAAGCAGGTGGACCGGAGAGAAGAAAGTGCACAGAAGACCTCCTTAAACTAAGAGGATATCTTTGGACAGGGAAGAAAAGGTACAAAAAATAGCATTTAGGCAGTATTTTCTAAATGCTCTGTGTGTGTGTGCACATGTACATGCAGACATATCTGGGGGGAGAGAGGAAAGGCAAAATCTCACCTAAGTAGTGGCTTAGTGCCACTGACACAGGCTGTACTGTGTTGCCTGAGGATACCTGAGACACCCAGAAGAGGTCTGGCAGACTAGACTCAGGCCCCACAGGAGAGCTGGGCCCTCATGGAGTGCCAGGCAGGCAACCCTAGTGGTTATTAAACAGTACCCACCACCTCCATTTGGGCATCTAATTCATAACCAATTTCATGCTGAAATCCTTCTTCCTCCATCATTTCTAGCTGCAAGGAGTGGACAACATTGCTAGAAAGCTGAGAGAAATGAAAATCCTGGTCTCTTTGCCATTAAAGGTTATACTGATGACCCTATACTGTTTGTGGGGTGGGTATTTTCTGTCTAGTGTTGCTTTAGAGAACACCATTGAAATAATAACACAAAAGTTAACTACCTGCATGTTTTAATTAGAGGGATCTTTTGGCTGAGTTGCTGAGGTAATCAGGCAGCCTTCTGATTACCTGTACTGGGCACTGTATTCTCAAATTCAGATGCAGTATGATCATATTCAGAAAACGTGGTTTATTAACTGAAGCTTTGGTTTTGAGAAAACATTGTCTGTGGACCCAGCCATTAAGTCTCATTAATCTGCTGCTGTGCTACCTGAAAGCTCAGGTATCTGCTACCTTGGAGATTTTTCCATTGTTTGGTGTACAAAATGCATCCACTCATGGTTTCATGAGGTGAATTACAGTCATTTATATATGAAATGTATGTAAGCTCAGTATGTAATTGTTGAATATGCCTGGCATACTGACATACAAAAAATACAAAATGCAAAAATTTGTGGTTGCAGATGTATGCTGTCTTCATGCATAAGGGCATTCTGTGATAAGAATTTACAGTGCAGAAGACTTGAAGACAGGAAGTAGCATGAAGGTTATAAGCCTGAGTGGACATCAGAAAATGTGTTACACAGCAAAAAGAATCAAAAGTTTATAACTGAATACCTCTTTGTTTATTCAGTGTAATATATACAGGTGACTATGAGATTCATGCTCTTCTATTCGTCCCCTTTTCTCTAGGGCCATGAAGAGAACGAAATTGTTCTTATTTCCCTCAGCTTATTTAAAACATGTACATATGTACAAGAAAAGTGTAATTGTTTTCAAACCTCACATCCAAGATGGCTGAAAGCAAAAATCAGGAGCAAATTATTTTTCTATGGTGCACAACTGACCAAGTGTATTTTAGGCTGAGAGAAGGGAATGAGAATTGTGCCTTCTTACAGAGTACTGGAGACTGACCTAACTGAAGCAAGGAGCTGGGACAAGAGAACTCATAAAATGCAGAGAACACCCTGTCCTAGGTATGAGCAGCAGGAGCAGGTATTAGCTGCTGAGGGTCAAACTAATTACTGGATCTGAGGTTAGGATAAAACTCTTCATCTGCCAATCCCACTTAGACTGAGGGAAGCATTTTACTGTCATCTGCAGCATGAGGAAAGATACGCATCCCAGGCTTATCTTGGCCAAGGAGAGCCAAATCCTGCAGGCTGAGGAGATGTTTCTGTTTCCTTCCAGATGTTTAGAGGACAGATCACCATGGACATGGTTGCGTTTACTTCAGCTGACCTAATAAATGCTGTCACCTTTCCTGAGTCTGCGTTTCCTCTCTCTCACACAAAGCAGTATTCACTCTTCTCCTCTCAGCCCCCAGTTGGTCATCCAGCATGCATATGATTTTGATAAAACATGTAGATAGTCTAGGAGCATTGGTCAATTCTCAACTGTTGTAGAAGCCTTGGGATTTGAGGCACCTAACTGTCCTGTGTGCCCTGCCTGAAACATACAGCGATTTAGTCTCAAGAAAACTGAAATGCTTTTGTCTAGCTAAAGGGTCAGTGAGCTAAGCAAGGGAATGACTTAATGATCTGTGAAATGATAAACAGAAGGTCAGACTGGATGGATCTGTCTGGTCTTAAATTCAGTTAAATTACATAGTCCCTGTTATTCAAAAGCATCACCAGCTACAGAATCTGGGAAATAAATGAAAGAAAGCGCAGTTCCACTGTTGTAGTCTTGAGTCACTACAGTTAAGAGCAAATATAAGAGAAAAAGAGAAGCAAGTAAAGTAGGAGGCAGAAAAGGCAAAAAGGAAAGACAAAGATGGGAGAAGAAAGTGCACTATTGCAGGGAACAGTTTGGTCTGCGAGAGAAAAATGGAGATGAGAGAAGAGCTGCAAAAGGTGTAAATTAATAGTACAGATAGAGCAGATTTGAACCCAAAGAGAAAAGAAAGGCAGGAAGAGCAAAAAGGAAGAATAAGAATGTGTTAAGAGGGGCTTTTACAAGCATTACTTTTAATTTCTGTTGAACCTGGTGAAAATGAGAGATGTTGGGGATAAAAATTGACTCAGTCAAGGCAAGTGCCTAAATAAGAATTAATTAATCCAAAAGTCTAATATTAATCTCCTGTTTTAAAAAATCTTGCGCTCAACATTTTCCTTTCCTTTTAGTGCCTTAGGTGTTGATTCTTCTTAGTACTAATGATTGTTTTTGGTGGGGACTCAAAATCCTGAGCTGAAGTCATGGTAGTTATCTCAAACAGGAAGGAATTTTTCAACTGTTTTTTCTTCATCACAAGATACTTTATGTCTTTTCTTTTAGTGCAATTATCCTTCATGGCATAGAAAGATTTCTGATGACTCTATGCCTATAATACATCCAACAGAAAGTGTTGATAGTGAATCTATGTAGTGCTACAAGACACTCACCCATTTTAGTTTTGTAACATAGTACATGCCACTTTTTAAAATCTGTTCAGTTCAATTTTAAGTTGAATTTGTACATTTTGTCTTTTGATATTCTGTCAAGTTTCCTCTGGAAGATAAATAAAAAATAATTAATGTCTTGTCAGTTTTTCACTAGGAAAAAACTATATTGAGGACTAAACTCTGCCACTTTTTCTCAAATTGCGTTTTTTTTTTTTTATTTCTGGATCAGTCCTAGTGGTTTTGCATTGTTTTTTTTTATTTCTGGATCAGTCCTAGTGGTTTAAAGCAGTTAAACAAACATCATTGAACTCCTGTTGAACAAAGCTGGCAAAATCTAATGGTGATGTCATTGCTGTACTGACTGTCTGACTGTGTTCTGATCTCAGCTGAGGCCTTTTGGAAATGCTTAATACAGATAATGTACAATAAGATTGGTATCTACTTTTTTAAAAAGCAGAATACTTAAAATAGACTACACAAGCACTTGTGAATTTTTCTCATTAGGTATGAGCAGCCCAAGGGAAATGGAAAGTACATTTCTGTGACGTTCTCCCCAGATTGTTTATTGAATTTCTGCATATTTGTCATGAAATTCTTCTACAGTATACTGTACTGTACAAAGGTTCTAAATCCCTCTAAGCTTCACAAAGATTTGTGCAGAGATCATAAATGAGTATCGGATTTGCACTAGATGAAAAAAATTGTTCTAACAGAGAGCTAATCTATTCAATCAATAGCCACCTGCCATCCATATTTATGTAAAAGTCTGACAAATCTCTCCCTGTGTTTTGTATTTCAATACAAAACAAGTTTTTAGATAGATAGAAACTTGTGTCAGTGGCACAACTGTTTGTGCCAAGTCTTTGTTCTGTCAGACAGCTTGTCTCTTCTCTAGCATCTCTACCATTCTCATTTCTGACAGGTGGCACAGCTATACCAGGCAGTGCTTTCTCAGGCTGCACTGAGGTAATAGCCAATGCAGAAAAACTATGAGGAGGCTGAAGATGTAGAAGAACAAGAATTAAGAACAATTAAAGCTGATAGAACTGCTTCCAAAGTCAAAGGAAGACTCACAGAGGGGAAAAAAGGCATTCTGCTAGAAAGAGTAACTGTGCATAATGCTCTTTAATACACACATCCATGTTTTGCTATTTTCAGCAGCCCAAGACCCAAGCAGTAGTGGAAGATCAGTGTTTTCCCGTTGTTTGTCATTGTTTCTCCTTGTGAACAGTCACACAGAGAAATACTGTTTGGTTCTTAAACTTCATATAATTATCCACAGTATGATCAAAATAAAGAGGAGCAATAGCATGAACATGCATGCTATGTGCTGCACTCCATGTACAGTTTGAGGGTAATATGAGGGAGCACAACTTATGGCCTTGACACAGGACTAGGAGTTGGTTTTGCCTGAGTTTTAATCCTGGCTAAAACACTGAATCCTCTCTGTGATCTGTGACAAGCCACAGAATATAGATACAGAGAAGTCTTATTAGTCCACATAATCCAGTTCTGCAGAATATAGGATTAGCCTGTAATCTCCATTCATTAGTCTTTCCTCCAGTTTCTCTTGTGAGATGGAGCTTCTGACACCTGTAGCACAGTTAGGCAGTCCAGCATCCTCAGTCAGGAAAGCTTTCAGTTATGTTGCTTTAAGGTGAAGGTATTAAAAATATCCTCGTATTATTTCAAGCTTGCATTCATCCTTTCCACTCATATCCTGAAGAGCAACATTGGAAAACAGATCTTCTAAATCATAACATTTCTAAACAAAAAATGATGAAGGTAAGTAATTCCTTCCATAAACAGAGCTGTTCAGAAATAAACTGCATTAGTGGCGTCTCACAGTCTCTCCTGCCAGTCCAATTGGCCTTTTACAAAATAAAATGCTTTGATCTGTCCACCGAAATGTGAAAATAGCTAAGAAGAAAGTGTTAAAAAATAACCAAAACCTAAAACACCCACCTTATCTAAAGTAGACTTTTCTTCTCAGTTAGACCACGTACTTAAAGCTGTTTGGCTACATGGGGCAGGGTGCCCCTTCCAAATGCTGCCACTTAGAACTGCGTTCCCTTCTCCTTTGAGTCTCTACTTTTTATCTGCATCTTGGCTAGAAAGTTCCTATTTAAGAGCCCTCAGGGTTTCTAGCAGGGGTGATCTGTCTCACTTTATCCATCTATCCTGGCACTGACCTGCCCTCTGCTCCACTCTGCTGCAGGCAGTGCCTCAAGTAAGCATCCTCTTGAGTCTTGGTAATTTAGTCCTGCCTGTAGTCATTGTGTTGGATATCTACAACCAAAATTAACATGAGCTCATTTAACTTGGAGAATCTTTCAATATTAGAAAGAGCTTAAAACTGGGAAGTACCTGACATGGAACAGTTTATGGGTGTGCTTGCAGGCCAGATGGAATATTTCAAACACCTACAATTAGCTAACTGTATCAGGCTCAGTATTTCTCAGTGGCTGTTGAGGGACCAAATTAATTACTTGTTCTTTGGAACACATCAATAAAAAGTTATGTCAATAAATAATAATAAAGTAATACCATCACTTAAATGCGAGAGGCTTATACCAGCGTCCAAAATATCTTTACATAGACCAAATCAAAATAAAACTGTTGGAGTTATTTCTATAGGACCTGGTTCAGCTCCAGAGATTGTAGTCTAAAAGTGGTGTCTAACTGCAGATATATTTACATGACCTGCACTCTGGCACACATTGTAGTCAATGGATTTCTAGTCAATATAATCCAAGGATCTAGAGAGCAGTTCAGCTAACAAGATACAAGAATCTGCTTTAGGGAGAATCTTTATGGTGTCACCAGACTTCATTAGCTGTGTTAACTACACAGCTAAATCCTACCTATGATGTCTGTGGGCTCTGTTTTACGTATGCACACAGTCAGTGTGGTCTGCTCAAGATAAAGGAGAAACTTTCACACTGCCACAGAACTATCCCTCCTGCAAGTATCTGATCTATCCCCCGAAGTTCTATGTTTTCTGGTACAGCTTTGTCTGATTTGCTACCAGTGCTTGTGGCCCACATGCCTTGCATTTGCAAAGGTGTTCAGAAACAAGAAGAGTGCACTTGCTTGGAGTATTAGGTTCTTTAGGTGCTTAATGGGCTAAATTATCAATTATGTTTGCTTAAACACAAGCATAAAAACAAGCCGTGGCCAGGCAATCCTCCCTCTGATAGGTAGAAGTGACATATAGTACTTCTGTCAGTCGATCAAGTGCAGTGATTGATTCCATGTAGTTTGTCTGCTATCAGAGCTACTGCACAGAAAAGATAAGAGCTCTTACTTAGTGCAAACAGCAGTATAATGAGGAATGATTTCTTGCACAAGTCTACGAAAAGAATGGGGCAATTTACTTTTGTACTTTCAACATATAATACTCTTCTGGGTTATCCAAAAATGTCTTTGGTTATGAAACAGCTCATATTTTCTTCAGGGATACAAGTCTCTTATCTTGCTGAGTAATTTCTAAAACAAATTAACTCATCTATTGTATAAATAATGTTTCACATAGAGGTCTAAATTCATTTCTGGTAATATTTCGTTGACAATTTGACTCATTTTATTGACTCTTGTAAACTCTTGATTCTTTATCAGTTAATGAAACTGCTACAGTACTGTTGTTAATTTTACTCATTAATTCATTTAATTCTTTATAACATAAAGGAAAACAACTTATTATATTATGCAAAAAAGATTATGAATTAACATACTTTATTAAGGACATATTGGAATATATTTATTTACATTGCCTAGGTGAACTCCTAGGTTTTGGCTGTCCTATAAATTATCTATAGCCAGGCAGTCACAAATGAGCAAAAGATTTTTACAGATGTGAAAATTCTTTTTTTTTTTCTATAAAATCAGTGCAATAAGAAAGACAAAGATAAATACGACAGATCTGGGTCACTAAGGCAATACAATGTGCACTAACAAGATGTCATCATCAGCAATGCAGGAAGCTCTTTCAGAGACAGGGGATTAAAAAAGACCTTTTAGGTTGCCAGGTTTCATCCTTTTCTATCCCATCATGTAATCTCCTGTGTAGAGCTCTATCTTTATCTACTTCTCCCAGGAGAAAGGTTTTTGCACTTCTATTGTGATTATAAACCTTTTCTTTTTCTTTCCTTTTTTTTCAGTTTTAGGGTTTTTTAATGAAGTTTGTTCATTCTTTTTTCTGTGGCTGCAACTTTTTCAGTTTGAATTTACTCCTTTTTATATATGAATGACTTGAGTCATGTGCAGCATTCCAGATGATGCCTTACTGGTATCTTATGTAGTGCATTAGTACTTATTTAAATCACTTGAGACTGCCTGGAATCATGTTTCTCAACACGTTGTCACTTTAACAGCACTCAGCGACTAAGATACGTTATTCTATTTTGTCTGTTGTTTCTTCCTGGTAAGTCCCATACCTGAGATTACTGTTCCTTCTCAAGAGCATGTTCCTGTACTTTGTCCCATTACTTCCCTTCCTGTTTGGAACAAAAATCTAAATTTTGCGTCATGTGAGAAATTCCAATAAGAGGAATTCTAAATGATTTTTTTTTAAATGCAAATTTGTGAAAACCTTGCAGAGATGATTGATATGAAGAAAAAGTTTACACTTGCTTGGACACTAGGGCAATTGACTTGCCTACATAGCCATATCTCATGCCATGTGAAATACTCAAGGCAGTCTGGCCTCCTGCTGCTGAGGGTATTGGCTCCCCATTTGTCACAGCTTCTAACTTTGCACAAATTCTTAAATCTCTGACTTGTAGACAAATGAATCCTGTCCTAGGAGTGAAATTCAGGTCCAAATGCATGACTGTCAGGTGTCTTTATTGAAGGTATCTACATGCAAATTGGGTGTCTAAAGCTCTCCTTTTAATCTTTTGGAGCTAGTTAACACAGCAACATCCTGTTCTAGAACAACATTCAGTTAACCAGATGTGAAAGACAAAATGTGAAAGAGAGTTGAAAGGAGAGATGAGTTCCTGTTGAGATGAGGGAAAATGAGGTTGCTATGCTAAAGACTTTTTGAGGGGGGAAAAATAAAGTCATTTGCACCACAGTAGCAAAGAAATGAGAAAGAATAATATATATATTTCTAGTCTCTTCATTTTTATTCTTTAGCTTCCACTAAGGTAGAGTGTCTGGAAGACAGAATATGAATGAATCAAAGTCAATAGTAAGTGAGAATTCCAAGCTAGTATAATTCAGCCCACAAGGCAGGGCTTCTCTACCATTTATTCTCGTTGTCTTCAAGGCTCCTTATGTAAGTGTGTGGGATTTTGGCAGGGTGCTTTCTCTTTGTTGTTGAAGTGAAACGTTTGCTGTGAGCATACTGAATGAAGTCTGCTTTGTAGTTATTTGCAGTAACAGCTCAGCAATGGAGACTTATGCTTGTAAGACTGCCAATTTAGCACTGATGTGCTCTTTCTTCTTTTCTCCCCTTCCCTGCTGCAGCAAGCACATAGTTGGTATAGGAAGTCTACAATGCAGAACAAGCTACTGTATCCATCTGCGTCAACAGATTCCCGCTTCACCCCTCTGCCAGCCTGTCTTCCTCAGAGCTACCAACCTGTCTCAGAACAACCAAAAGAAATGGGTCAAAACAAGGTGCATCACACAAATGGCCTTGGTCATTACCTTGGTTTCTCCCAGCAGGACTTGAGACATAGTGATCAGGGAGACTTCACACGCAGATCCAGCAGTGCCTCTAGTATTTCCTGGTCATTTCAACGAAGCAAGTCTCTATTCTGCTTGCCCTCAATGAGCTCTTCTTCATCCTCAGAGACTTTTCATTTCAGTGAACCATTTCAGTTTTTAAGTACCGAGTCACCTGCAACCAGGTTAAAAACATGGAGATGCAGCCCCAGGCTTAACATCGATGATTTAGAGGGTGCACTGGAGACTGATGTAGACACAGGGAGGAAGCTGTCCTTCTCAGATCTGTCAGTGGTCTCTGCATACTCTGCTCTTAATGGATTTTGCAGTGATTTAGGAACTTCTCTTCCATCACAAAGGCAAAGTATCAGTAGGACTAAACAGGCTGCTACTAGTGGAAGACCTGTCTCAGTCATGTGCAATACCTCTGAGTCAGTGGGTGGTTCATTACCTTCTCTGTCTGAACGGTCTTCCAGCTTATTCATATCATCTTCAGTTTCACCTTCAGCATCTCTCTCCAAGGAGCCCAAACAGTCCTTGAGAGCAACCCATCTGGAAGATCATGTTTCCCCAGCTTCACCAACTAATGAAGAAGAATTTTACATCTGAGGTTTCTCTACCTTACAACTTCCAGGTTAAATTTGTTCTGTTTGTGAATGACAGCAGTGGAACCACCTGGAGATTGCAGAAGGTTCCTCTCTGAGGAGAAGGTGATACAGCTGAGCATGCTAAATATTTGAAGAAAGCACTCAGATCCCTCTGAAATGACTGACCCTGAAAATGTACAGTAAGGCAGTCTGAGGTGGGACCAGTACCTTTGTACTGGAGCAGAAGATCTGCACAGAGGCTTGTCCATGGCAGTGCAAGACAGATGGTTTCTATAACCGACCCTTGGACTGATAGTAAAGAAAACACAAGGAAAGGCACATAATAATCCAGTTTTCCATTGCAGAAACTGAAAAGTGATTTGTGATACCAAACCACTTTAACTTTTCTGAGAAATTCCCTCAACTCAGAAGAGAAGACAGAAGAAAGGGGTCTTCTTTCCCCTTTACAAGTTCCAAAGGCAGCTCTAAGCAGAGCAGGTCCCAGTGGCATGGCTTCCATGAAGACAGACAAGAAGGCACCTTTCTGAAAGGTTTTTTCTTGAAAACCGTCATTTAAGACACATGCTTGCAGCTAACCTCAGAGTTTACAGTGCTGAGGGGGAAAAAAAGCTTCATTCCTTCCACAGGGAAGAGGGTGCCTACTGTATCTCTTACTTGGACAGTCCAGGGTGTGGAAAGTGTCAAGAAGGAAACCTTTTGGAACATTTTTTACTCATCCCCTCAAAAAGCCCAACTTTTCTAATGGGAATACAACAATCTGGCCTGTTGTTAGAACCACTTGTGTAGTCAGTGATAAACACAAGTAAACAATGTTTACTACTTTTAGCTCAGGCAACACAGAGTTTACCTATTTGGAATACAAAACAAGTAAGATAATCCACTGTTTTTATATATCACTGCAACACCAGTGTAATATGTACAGCAACTCCCTATTTTTAGGGGGGGGGGGTAATTTTCTGTTAAAAATATTTCATGGAGAAACTTATTCTTCATATTTCCAGCTCAAGGACACTTGTTTCTGGCAAAACACATTTCTACTCAAATATATTTATCCAAAGGGAAAATAGGTCAAATCTGATGGGCTCTGTTTTTTCCAGCTACACTTTTTAAATTTGTATTCTTGATAGCCTGCTTTGCTCCAATTAATTTTGTATTTTAAAAAAAGCAGGTAAAAAGCTGTTAGTATGACAAATAGCTAAGTACCTTCAAAAGGATTTAAGTCATATATACAGAGTGCATCATGCGTATCCTAAAAACTTAATTTTGTGCCAGAGAGATGTGACAGTGATTGCAGCTGTGCTCTAGGCAGTAAGAAAGTATTTGTGTATATATAAAGCTGTATGTAATCTATAGACAGATGCAGATGCACACATCTGGAGAGAAAAAAGTTTGTTATATTACCAGGGAGTTAGAAGAATTACTACTTTAGAAAAAGCACATACATACTCTAAATAACAGTTACAGAAAGCAGAAGAGCTGTGCAGGCCCATTATTATCTCCTAGGTAAATGCACAGTCTTCACAAACAATTCTGCAAAAAGTCTGAGGGAAGTTGCATACAGGTTTACTGGGGAGGAAGGGGAGTCCCATTAAAGGTGCGTCTCAAATCCAGAAGAGGCTAGAGGGATTGTCAGGGTCAGGATAATACTCCTTCAGGCTTTTCCTTTTTGCTTTCATTTTCTCCACTTAGAGAATGAGGCATTATGAGGTAGGCCTTGTTTTTTGTAATAAATACAAAAGAAAAGCAGGAAAGTTTATTCAAGCTCTAAGAGCGTAGGAGATTATTAGCCTTCTCCTGCCCTCAGAACTAGTTTGACTGCAGTTGTTGGTAAACTGTGCTGTTAAGAGAGGACTGGAAGCAGAAGTATCACCAGTGAAGGATTTGTCATGGAATGCATGTGTTTATTTGCTCCATAGTCCTTCTAAATCCATGGATTCTTTCCTCTGACTTTAGTTGCCTTTAGATCAAATCCCTTTAGAACACAGTGGACCCAATTTATCCAAGATTGTGTTTCATTATTGTTCATGCCCTGGCAAAATATGTGTAAAACATTGCCAGGTCAGACCAGCAATAGTTTCCATCTACCTGTAAATGATTGTGCAGGCAGCAACAGTTAGGACAATCAAGCTCCACAGGTTTAAATTTATTATTCAGGATTTTTCTTTCATATTTGTGGTAGTACAGTACCAGTCAATGAAATAGCATTGTATATCCTTTGGGCAGCCATTTTATCAACATTAGCTGCTTCCAGATGTGACAATCAACAGGGTATAGCTGATTCAAACGCATCAAAAAGTTTTAATGTTCATTATTTGGAAGAGAAAAGAAAAGCCTTTTCAAAATATTTTTAATAATACAGATAACATTTGATCTGCAGTCAATCAAAAATTCTTCAGAGAACAGGTTTCAGCTGATATGTCTATTAGATCCTGGAATCATGCCAACATTCAGACTCCTTACAAAAGCTGTTTGGGGCTATTAATGGAGAGGAGGCTTTGAAATATCTTTCAGCCTAGAGTGTGCCTCTGCAATAAGTGGTTCAGCTCATCTGGGGACCGTGTCGTGACACAGCAGGATGCACTGATACTGGAAGTCTACAAGCAAGCACAAGATAGCTCAAGTGTCAGTCCTCAGGCTCATGTGCGGTACTAACCTGCAGCTGTACAAACATCTAAACTCAAGATTTTACCGCATTTAGACTAACAAGAAGAAAGCCAAATTAACTTCCACAGACTCTGAATTTGTATTGTCTCCATTGATTGTCTTCCCAGCATTTCTGTTCTATTTACTGATACTTGCCTAGAAATGAAAGTTTTAATTGTTTACATTCATGATCCTTGTAAGCAAATTTTGGAATAACTGTGTGTTCTGTTGTCAGGAAAAACAGTGATGATAGTGTACTGAAAACGTTTTGTCTGTAACAATGGAAGTCAGATCTTGAAGGGTGTTTTGTTGAGGGTAGGATTCATTAGTTCTCTTCCATTATTTAAGAAGAGGCTGGTCCGTTAAGAGCTGAATATGCACAAGTTTCATTGCATGCACTTATGTATCATGTTTTGTTGTTAAATTATGAACAGTGTCATTAGAAAACTGCAAGTTTTCCTTGCTTCCTCTCCTTCTCACCCAGAATGTGTTGCTTTTGTTAAATAAAATAATGACAAAAGGTCAATTGTGCTTAACCCTCTGG